>NC_139462.1:233907500-234507500 GCF_057233095.1 Heloderma suspectum
TGGTGGTGTGTTAGTGGTTGTGCTTAGTGTTTGTTCATTGTTGTGGTTGTTTGTTCATTGTTGTGGTTTTGTCTGGTCTGTGTGTGTGTGTGTAGTTGTGCATTGTGGTGTTTTTGTACGGTTTGGTCTGTGTGTGTGTAGTTAAGTGGTGGTTGTGCACGTGGCTGCCTTGGTGTGTGTGTTTGTTTGTGTGTGCAAATTGCAAAATGGCTGCACCAGTGCGTGGCAGGAGGTGGGACCATGAGGAGACCAAGGCCCTCCTCAGCAACATTAAGCGCAGCGAGGCGGTGGCAGTGCTGTTTGGCAGCTCCTCCTGCTGCAATGAACTTTATTGGGCCCAGATAAAGAGGAGGATGGAGCGAGCGGGCCACTATCGCACAGTTGGACAATTGAGGTCCAAATGAAAGGCGCTCAAGCAGTCCTTCGTCAGAGAGGGGATTGCTGCTGCCGAGCGGAGGGCACCGCTGTCCAACCCCCCCGCCTACTACTGGCGCATCCGCAGAGTGTGGGTCCAAGCAGGCCGGCCCCCATTTTTGCAGAGGTATATGCCTGGTAAGTTATAGTTATCCCATCATCAAGCTCAACTAAATATGAAGACAAGGATGTGTACCGAAAATGAAGCTATCTCTTTGTGGTCTCTCTCATGGAGAAACAAACAAATCCTGACATTTTTAGCCTGCAATCCTATGCTTGCTGAACTTGGACAGAAAAAGGTCCCATCATCTTCCGGCCACTTTGGCTGGTTGAAGAAGGGATGCTGGGAACTGCATTGTTTTTCCCTGTACAACCACATGCATAGGATTATGCGGGCCTGGCTACTACAACTCATATTACACACTGACACACTGTCCATTTCCAGGGAAATGCTGCTGCTGCCGGTCTCTGCAGTGCACACAGGGGGACTGGCACCAGCCCAGCAGCAACAGGGCCAGCCTCTCGGTGTCGTCTTCCTTCTTCATGTAGTGATTGCTGAATTTTTGCACCCCACCCACCCCACTTTCTACCAAGACATTGGCACTCCAGTCAACTCATGAGCAAGTGTTCATCTGAGACCTTGGAGATCTGGGTATAGTCCACTCAGCCATGGAAGCTCACTGGGTGACTTTGGCCCAGTCAGAAAGCCCCAGCCTACCTCAGTGTTGTTGTTGTGAGCATTAAATGGAGAGGAAGAGGCTAATGTGAGCCGCCTTGGGTTCCTTGCGCTAGGAAAAAAGGTGGCATTTATGCAATGCATCACTAGAATGAACAGATACCATGGCATTGCAAATGTAGAAGTGGGGTGACTAGAAGTGCAATCCTGTGCATGTTTACAGAAGTCCAACAGTCCCCATCACACCAAAACTGTCAGTACTGTATAATCTGCCTCCCTAATTATCCCCTCATCATTAGACCTTGTGGTGGGAGGACAGAATCAGTGGTCCTTATGGTAGTGGGGATGGTGATAGACAGATCAATCAGTGACTGTGGTTTTGTTCACTCACCACATATATAAAGGCATTCATTCTGTTACTGTGACATCCCACAGCTGCGCATCGTGCCTTGCTGGTGGAGGAGGCACTGAGGGCTGCGGAGAGGGATAGGACAGGAGGAGGAAGAGGAAGAGGAGGAGGAGGAGGAAGAGCCAGCAGCAAGAGGAGCAGCATTTGTGGAGGAAGGCCACCCTTCTTCCACAGATGAAGCCCCTCCTCTTGTGATCCTGATGCGTCTCATAAGAAACGTCCGGATGCTCAGGAGGACCTGTAAGTAGTACTATTTATTTATTTATTTATTTATTGCATTTATATCCACCTTTTTTCCTCTTGCAAGGAACCCAAGGCGGCTTACATGATCCTCCTCTCCCTTTTATCCTCACAACAACAACCCTGTGAGGTAGGTTGGGCTGAGAGTCTGTGACTGGCCCAAAGTCACCCAGTGAGCTTCCATGGCTGAGTGGGGACTAGAACCCGGATCTCTGGGCTCCCAGTCCAACACTCTCGCCACTACGCTACACTGGCTCTACAGAATGGCACCTGACCTGAGCTAACAACTCTGCCTGCAAGATGCATATTACCATTGTGCTTTATTCTTTTTCTTTCTACACACAGGTGACGACCTTCCAAGAAGGGTGGAGGCCCTGGAGCGGGAAAGCCATCCTCCTCCTACGAGCTGAGGCCTGCAGCCACAGCCAGCCAGCCCAACCTTGTTTTTGAATTGTTGAATTGTTTCTGTGTTTTGTTTTGATCTGTTCTGTTTGTATATAAAGTTCTTTCTAAAAAATAGGTAACAATTCCTTGATTCAAGTCCACAGATATAATTTCTTAAATCTAGATCATTGTACAGAATGTGTTTGCTTACTGTTAACCGCAACAAGAATGCCTCCCCAGAATCCCGGCCAAACAAGCCCAGCTGCTGTAAGCTTCCCTCATAGGGAGATGGCCAGTCTGCATCCCTGATGTTATGAATGAATGCCATCTGGACAGCCATCTGCCAGGGATGCTCTGACTTGGATACCTGCATTGAGCAGGGGGTTGGACTCGATGGCCTTGTAGGCCCCTTCCAACCCTATGATTCTGTGGCTCTACGATTCTATGAAGTATGCTTTGTTTTACGTGTAGGTGCATATCACATACATGTAAACTGGACGCATACCAGAGGGATCTTTTCACATAGAGCTCTCGGTCCTTAGGAAAACCCAAAAGCTGAGGGAGTCCAGGGAGAGACTCTGACATCCCTAATTTAGGGATGTCAGAGAAATTCTTTCGAAAGTGAAATGGGCCCGAAATCAACCACATTCGGTTCGCCGAACCCTTTCCCGAGACAAGGCGCCCAGGTCTACCCGAACGTGAGCTCACGCGACACTTTTTTTTTTTTTAATCTGCCGAAAGTTTTACGAAGGTATTTACGAAGGCAACTTCGCAAATTAGGATGAAAGATGGTGAAAGGGATTTCACGAAACTATTTAATAAACATTCAGTTTCCTTTCCTGCTACGACGCGGCTTTCTTTCGCTGGGAGGGACGGGGTCACGAAGTGCACGTAGCCTGCCTGCCCTGAGGCTGAGCTGCATAGCCTCATCTTTTGCTTTATACTTTTATTGTATGTGTGAGGTCAGGTTCAGGTCAGGTGAGGTCACCTGAGCGAGATCCCTCCAGGCCACCACCCCCCACCCCACCAGGAAGATAATTGAGGGGAGGGAACTCATCGACCATTTATCCCCTGGATTCCCGCCTTTAGTTCACATAGATCGGACGGAGGTCGTGCAGCAGCCTCACTTGCTCCAAGCTAGACTCCAGAGTCCAGAGACAGACTAGAACAGGCGCCGCTGCTGCTCCGTCCCAGCTGCTGCAACTTTCTTTCTCTGCATCCCTGCGTTCTATGGCACTGCAGTTCAACCTTTTTTCTTTTTTCTTTATTATAGTGAAGGTATGTTTACTTTACCTAAATGTGCCCTTATGCTTAGTGATTTTGCGGTGAGATGGAGGAGCAGGGGGAACTGGGGGGAAAGGCATCCTGCAAGGACTCCATCCCCCATCCTCCTGGGCTTCCCAGGATTCACCCGTGTGCCTGCCTGCCTATGTATTTCTTTCTGGGGAGGGGGGAGCTGGAAGGCCTCCATCCATCCCCCATCCTCCTGGGCTTCCCAGGATTCACCCGTGTGCCTGCCTGCCTATGTATTTCTTTCTGGGGAGGGGGGAGCTGGGGGGCCTCCATCCATCCCCCATCCTCCTGGGCTTCCCAGGATTCACCCGTGTGCCTGCCTGCCTATGTATTTCTTTCTGGGGAGGGGGGAGCTGGGAGGCCTCCATCCATCCCCCATCCTCCTGGGCTTCCCAGGATTCACCCGTGTGCCTGCCTGCCTATGTATTTCTTTCTGGGGAGGGGGGAGGGGGGAGCTGGGAGTCCTCCATCCATCCCCCATCCTCCTGGGCTTCCCAGGATTCACCCGTGTGCCTGCCTGCCTATGTATTTCTTTCTGGGGAGGGGGGAGCTGGGGGGCCTCCATCCATCCTCCTGGGCTTCCCAGGATTCACCCGTGTGCCTGCCTGCCTATGTATTTCTTTCTGGGGAGGAGGGAGGGGGGAGCTGGAAGGCCTCCATCCATCCCCCATCCGCCTGGGCTTCCCAGGATTCACCCGTGTGCCTGCCTGCCTATGTATTTCTTTCTGGGGAGGGGGGAGCTGGGGGGCCTCCATCCATCCCCCATCCTCCTGGGCTTCCCAGGATTCACCCGTGTGCCTGCCTGCCTATGTATTTCTTTCTGGGGAGGGGGGAGCTGGGAGGCCTCCATCCATCCCCCATCCGCCTGGGCTTCCCAGGATTCACCCGTGTGCCTGCCTGCCTATGTATTTCTTTCTGGGGAGGGGGGAGGGGGGAGCTGGGAAGCCTCCATCCATCCCCCATCCTCCTGGGCTTCCCAGGATTCACCCGTGTGCCTGCCTGCCTATGTATTTCTTTCTGGGGAGGGGGGAGGGGGGAGCTGGGAGTCCTCCATCCATCCCCCATCCTCCTGGGCTTCCCAGGATTCACCCGTGTGCCTGCCTGCCTATGTATTTCTTTCTGGGGAGGGGGGAGCTGGGAGGCCTACATCCATCCCCCATCCTCCTGGGCTTCCCAGGATTCACCCGTGTGCCTGCCTGCCTATGTATTTCTTTCTGGGGAGGAGGGAGGGGGGAGCTGGAAGGCCTCCATCCATCCCCCATCCGCCTGGGCTTCCCAGGATTCACCCGTGTGCCTGCCTGCCTATGTATTTCTTTCTGGGGAGGGGGGAGCTGGGGGGCCTCCATCCATCCCCCATCCTCCTGGGCTTCCCAGGATTCACCCGTGTGCCTGCCTGCCTATGTATTTCTTTCTGGGGAGGGGGGAGCTGGGAGGCCTCCATCCATCCCCCATCCGCCTGGGCTTCCCAGGATTCACCCGTGTGCCTGCCTGCCTATGTATTTCTTTCTGGGGAGGGGGGAGGGGGGAGCTGGGAAGCCTCCATCCATCCCCCATCCTCCTGGGCTTCCCAGGATTCACCCGTGTGCCTGCCTGCCTATGTATTTCTTTCTGGGGAGGGGGGAGCTGGGAGGCCTCCATCCATCCCCCATCCTCCTGGGCTTCCCAGGATTCACCCGTGTGCCTGCCTGCCTATGTATTTCTTTCTGGGGAGGGGGGAGGGGGGAACTGGGAGTCCTCCATCCATCCCCCATCCTCCTGGGCTTCCCAGGATTCACCCGTGTGCCTGCCTGCCTATGTATTTCTTTCTGGGGAGGGGGGAGCTGGGAGGCCTCCACCCATCCCCCATCCTCGTGGGCTTCCCAGGATTCACCCGTGTGCCTGCCTGCCTATGTATTTCTTTCTGGGGAGGGGGGAGGGGGGAGCTGGGAGGCCTCCACCCATCCCCCATCCTCCTGGGCTTCCCAGGATTCACCCGTGTGCCTGCCTGCCTATGTATTTCTTTCTGGGGAGGGGGGAGCTGGAAGGCCTCCATCCATCCCCCATCCTCCTGGGCTTCCCAGGATTCACCCATGTGCCTGCCTGCCTATGTATTTCTTTCTGGGGAGGGGGGAGCTGGAAGGCCTCCATCCATCCCCCATCCTCCTGGGCATGGATGGGCCACATCCTCCATCCTGGGCTTTTCAGTCTAGTCTGCTGTACAATATGCCCCTGTTTAGTTAGCACTGAATGGCTGGATTGGAGGGTAACTACTTCTACACTGTACTATATCTGCTATTAGGCTGTTCACGTGATTTTAGCTTTGCCACATGCATTTATGTCTCCTCCTGCCCAGAGACATGAACATGGAGAAAAGAGGAACCCGTGGTCAATCCGGCACTCAAAAGAGGCGTGGACGCCCAGCAAGAACATACACCGCTGAGGTTGCATTTCAGCGATATTTTAATAATGAGATGGAAGTGGAGGAAGCCCAAGGTGTGACCAGCAGCAACACCAGCCCCAGCCCCAGCCCACCCCGCACCCGTAAGCAGCGCACACCACCAATTTCTGCTACAGAAAGTGACACAGGCACAACCGGCCACAACTCCAGAGGAAGAGGAAGAAAGTTCTTGGATGGTGAGCGGAAGGGCAGTGTCTCCAAACCCAAAGCGGATGAAAATGTCCCCAAGGAGACTCTGCAGTGGCGGGATGAAAGTCAAGATATCTACCTCATTCCAAAGGATGAATCTGGTAAGACTCTGTCACCACAGGTGCTTGTGAATATCTGGATACAAACAAATGTCTTTGAATATCTGAATAGTCCCTACATTAGCCTTCTGCAACCTGCAGCCTTCCAGATGTTTTGGGCTACAACTCCCAGCATTATTGGCCATTGGTCATGCCGGCTTGGCCTGATGGGATTTGAAGTCCAAAACCTTTGGAGGGGAGCATTTGGGGAAGGGATCTTCTTCTTCAACACAACAAAACATACATGACTGTTTTACATTCATCCATATTCATTGCTGTGAACATATTTCATATTATTTAAATGTTACATGTTGCTCCAGTACGAAAGAAAACCCCAAGTCTTTAAAAGAACTGCAATACTTTCTCAAACGATACACCTTTTTGGTGGGAAAACACTTCAGTGTTTTGTGCTCGCTTGTTTCCAAAGCCATTCATCATAGTTTGCTATCTTGTTTGGGCTTGATCTCTTTTAACTAGAGCTCCGATGTGAATTGATTAAGCAATTACATTTCTGAGGATGGTTTTTAAAATGTTGCAGAAATCTGAGTCAGAGACTTATTTAGTCCCTTTAGTCTGACCCCCGATATGGCTACTACAAAAAGAGGGCCTGACTAATCAGGCACTGCTCCTGGGGGACCACAAATGCACCCTTGAAAAAGGCAGTGGGATTCGCCAAGTATGTGCTCAGGTCAGGACCAGCCCTATCGTTAGGTAGCAGCGAGGTGTTGTGGCACAGAACTGGGGGTGCTCCTCAGACTGCCTTGCAGCTCCTCAGCCAGCTTGTTGTCCTCTGGTGTGGTGGAAGAGGCTTTCCCATTGTCACTGTTCAAGTAAGATTCAGCTATCGCCCTATGTAGGATGGAGGGGTGCCATTTTACCCTTTGCCTCAGGAAGCAAAACGCGTTGGGCCAGCCCTGTAGGGGATGAGTCCCGCACAATGGTATAATAGAGCTGATGAAAGGAGTGGACCTTGCAAGGGAGCCAGATATCTCCTCCCCCATGCTTTTCATGTTTTCACCAGTGAGGACACGTTTAGATAACTCTCGTTGAGTTTCCCAGTCTGTACAGTACCTTTTTTTTGCACCTAATGTGTTTTCTCAGTGCTCGGTAGTGCAGGAGTAGCTTACAACTGCACCTTGTGTCATGTGGATTGATTGCGAGTCCTCCAAACTATGTTTCATAGATTGCTACAACAACACAGTTTTATTTGCTTGGCTATTACTCATGTGTAAAAGTCGCATTTCTCATGAAACTCTGCTTCTATGTATTTTGAATCTTTACAGAGACGCCCACAACCGTCCTCCCTGCATCCGACAGCGGAAGTGGGACAGGTGAACCAGGTCCACAGCTGCCTGCTGATGATCACCTCGTGGGCGGCGGCTCAGGTGATTTTGAAAAAAATGCCGGAGGACTTAGCGTCATCAGTAATCCGGACAGCGAAGATGATGAGGAGCAATGATGTCCCTGCTGAGACTGGGTCTGACTCTGTTCTCCACTTCCAACCTTCTGCGTTCTGCATGACCAATCCCAAACCTCAGGAACAAACGTCCCCTGCCAAGCACTGGTCAGCACCATCAACAACACCATCCACAGATGAGTGGAAACATGCAGCTCCAGCTGCCACCTCATTTGGAACCGAAGGCCCCATTCCCCAAAGAAGAAATGGTGGTGGCAGGGTGAGCTCCTATGTGTGGCACTTCTTCAAATATGCAGAGAACGACCGCTATGTCGTGATGTGCGATATTTGTCGAAGCCGTGTGCGGCTAGGAAAAGAAGGGGGCTGTCCACAAGTGGGCACGTCTGCCATGAGGCGACCCATGGAGGTGCATCATCCGCTTCTTGTGCCCAAAGATAGCGACGGGAAGCCACAACCATCCAAAAAGAACAGTACCGCCTTTGCCTCATCTTCCAAAGACCTCACGCAAAGTGGTCTGGGTGGGAAGGGCACAGAAGGCAGCTTTGCTAAGAGGCAGGTCTCACTGGAGAAATGCCTTGCGCTGACACAGAAATTACCCTCTGACAGCGCCCAGGCACGACTGTGGACCCACCTCCTGACAGTGGCCATTGCAGCACGTATGCTTCCCTTCTCCCTGGTGGAAGATGAAGACTTTTTGGCCTTCATTAAGAGCATCTGCCCTCGGTGGGATGTCCCCTCTCGTCACTACATTAGTGGCGTAGCCATTCCAGCCCTGGCTTCTGCAATCAGACGGGTGCTCCAACAGGATTTGAAATGTGCAGTTGGAGGAAGTGTACATTTAACGAGTGACACATGGACAAGTAACCAAACAAAGTCTTATCTGTGTGTCACCGCGCACTGGGTATCCATCAGTGCGAGCAGCCGACTGAGTCGTAGAACAGCGACATTGTCCCTCACAATGCTCTCAGGGACACACACAGTGGAAAACATCAGCAGCAGCAGCAGTGGTGTTGTTCAGTCCTGGTTGGCCCCCTTAAATCTAACAGTGGGCTGTGTAGCAACAGACAATACCTCAAACTACCTGAAAGCAGCCCGCATTGCACGGCTAAACCACGTTCCGTGCGTTGTGCACTGTTTGAACCTTGTGGTGCGTTCTGGATTGAGCAACGCCTCTCCTAAAATAGGCAAGCTACTTAAGGTGGCCCGATACATTTGCATCCACTTCAGGCAGTCCTGCTCAGCAATGGAGGCAATCGGCGCCATCCAACGTAGCTGTGGCCTTCCAGAACACAAATTCATTTTGGATGTGTCCACACGCTGGAACAGCACATTGCATATGCTTCAGAGACTCTGTGAGCAGAGACCAGCTATAAATGACTACATCACTGAGAAACAACACCACTCCAAATTTTTTGTCACACCACATCAGTGGCTCTGGATGCAAGACCTGGTGGACATTTTAAAAATTTTCGATGAATGCACAGCGGTACTGAGTGCAGACTATGCCACACTGGGCCAAGTGCTACCTGTGCTGAGGATCATAGAGGGGGTGCTGAGAAAACGCCATGCTGAGATTTGTGAGCGCACCAGTGCTGGAGGCAGTCAATTATTCCCCAATCCTGCAGTTAGGCTTGCAGAATTCCTTCTGCAGGAGCTGGGCACCAACAAACACATCACTTCAATCAGGGGGGACATGAAATACGTTGCTGCTGCATTCCTTGAACCACGGTTCAGGGATAGCACAACAAGGGCGGAGCCTCCAAACGACAACCCTGACTTCCAAAGTGTAAAAACATATTTGACTGAGAAAGTCATGGAGTGCTGCCAGAGAGATGGGCTGGATGAGAAGGAGCTGGGTGAGGCTAGTAGGACCACTACCTTCCCTGAAGATAATATCTGCAGCAGTAGCACCATCACCAGCAGGAGGGGCAATGATGACGCCACAGCAGCTGCACCACCAACACGACATACAGAGTCAGACACAGGGGCATCTTGTCTCAAGTTCAGCTTTTACTCCTCAATGGCAGTGGAGCTTGGTGTAAGTGGGCGCAGGCGGGGGGAATGTGCCAAAGCAGCCAGGAAAGCATCAGCCTATGATGTGCTTGTCCGGGAACTTGAAGGTTATTCAAGAGAGAGTTTCTCGGGAACACAGATCAGCCCAGAGAGTGATCCTCTCCTATACTGGGATACAAAACGTGGCGTTTGGCCACATCTGACCAAAGTCGCCATTTGGCATCTATCTTGCCCTCCCTCGAGTGTGGCCTCTGAAAGGCTTTTCTCCACCACTGGCAACATTGTCACCGCCCACCGAAGCAGACTCACGCCACAACATGTCTCCACCCTCGCCTTCATACGCTCCAACAGGGGATGGATTCCCAAGGAGCACCTCCCCCCCCACCAGCTGTCAGCAGAGTAGAGCAGTCATCAAGTGACGAGGAGGAACCCTGGGATGATGACACTGCTGCTAGTGTGAGCCAGAGTTCTGAGGGACAATGAGGCAGAATGATACAACTTGTGAGTGGTCACACTGAGGTGTCCCTCAGAACTTTGTCCAAACCTGCAGTCCCTGTCTGGCCTGGGCAGAGCCCAAAGCACTGGCGATATGTGGCGGAGCTTAATAATACCTCATATGCAGAATCCAGTTGCGCTACCCGACTGTGTGTGGCGGACTATGCAACAGCGTACATCCCTACTGCACACACACACACACAGAGTTCTCTATGCATCCCAGTGTACTCCGCTATCGACTGTATATGTGTGTCTTTACCCCTCTGAATGTTAGTATGATTCTGATTCCCCAAATGTATGTATAGTTCTATTTCTCTTGATGTTGATGTATGCTTTTAATTCATTTAAAATTATTTCATAAATCACGGAATTGCTTTCAAAGACCTTGTTGTGGTCTCTCCCTGGACTCCCTCAGCTTTTGGGTTTTCCTAAGGACCGAGAGCTCTATGTGAAAAGATCCCTCTGGTATGCGTCCAGTTTACATGTATGTGATATGCACCTAAACGTAAAACAAAGCATACTTCATAGAATCGTAGAGCCACAGAATCATGGGGTTGGAAGGGGCCTACAAAGCCATCGAGTCCAACCCCCTGCTCAAATTAAGGTGTCCAAGTCAGAGCATCCCTGGCAGATGGCTGTCCAGCCTCGTCTTGAATGCACTCATTCATAACATCAGGGATGCGGACTGTCCATCTCCCTATGAGGGAAGCTGTTCTTGTTTGGCCGGGATTCTGGGGAGGCATTCTTGTTGCGGTTAACAGTAAGCAAACACAGAGATCATTGTGTACAATGATCTAGATTTAAGAAATTATATCTGTGGGCTTGAACCAAGGAATTGTTACCTATTTTTTAGAAAGAACTTTATATACAAACAGAACAGATCAAGACAAAACACAGAAACAATTCAACAATTCAAAAACAAGGTTGGGCTGGCTGGCTGTGGCTGCAGGCCTCAGCTCGTAGGAGGAGGATGGCTTTCCCACTCCAGGGCCTCCACCCTCCTTCGAAGGTCATCACCTGTGTGTAGAAAGAAAGAGAATAAAGCACAATGGTAATATGCATCTTGCAGGCAGAGTTGTTAGCTCAGGTCAGGTGCCATTCTGTAGTACTACTTACAGGTCCTCCTGAGCATCCGGACGTCTCTTATCAGACGCGTCAGGATCACAAGAGGAGGGGCTTCATCTGTGGAAGAAGGGTGGCCTTCCTCCACAGATGCTGCTCCTCTTGCTGCTGGCTCTTCCTCCTCCTCCTCCTCTTCCTCTTCCTCCTCCTGTCCTATCCCTCTCCGCAGCCCTCAGTGCCTCCTCCACCAGCAAGGCACGATGCGCAGCTGTGGGATGTCACAGTAACAGAATGAATGCCTTTATATATGTGGTGAGTGAACAAAACCACAGTCACTGATTGATCTGTCTATCACCATCCCCACTACCATAAGGACCACTGATTCTGTCCTCCCACCACAAGGTCTAATGATGAGGGGATAATTAGGGAGGCAGATTATACAGTACTGACAGTTTTGGTGTGATGGGGACTGTTGGACTTCTGTAAACATGCACAGGATTGCACTTCTAGTCACCCCACTTCTACATTTGCAATGCCATGGTATCTGTTCATTCTAGTGATGCATTGCATAAATGCCACCTTTTTTCCTAGCGCAAGGAACCCAAGGCGGCTCACATTAGCCTCTTCCTCTCCATTTAATGCCCACAACAACAACACTGAGGTAGGCTGGGGCTTTCTTACTGGGCCAAAGTCACCCAGCGAGCTTCCATGGCTGAGTGGACTATACCCAGATCTCCAAGGTCTCAGATGAACACTTGCTCATGAGTTGACTGGAGTGCCAATGTCTTGGTAGAAAGTGGGGTGGGTGGGGTGCAAAAATTCAGCAATCACTACATGAAGAAGGAAGACGACACCGAGAGGCTGGCCCTGTTGCTGCTGGGCTGGTGCCAGTCCCCCTGTGTGCACTGCAGAGACCGGCAGCAGCAGCATTTCCCTGGAAATGGACAGTGTGTCAGTGTGTAATATGAGTTGTAGTAGCCAGGCCCGCATAATCCTATGCATGTGGTTGTACAGGGAAAAACAATGCAGTTCCCAGCATCCCTTCTTCAACCAGCCAAAGTGGCCGGAAGATGATGGGACCTTTTTCTGTCCAAGTTCAGCAAGCATAGGATTGCAGGCTAAAAATGTCAGGATTTGTTTGTTTCTCCATGAGAGAGACCACAAAGAGATAGCTTCATTTTCGGTACACATCCTTGTCTTCATATTTAGTTGAGCTTGATGATGGGATAACTATAACTTACCAGGCATATACCTCTGCAAAAATGGGGGCCGGCCTGCTTGGACCCACACTCTGCGGATGCGCCAGTAGTAGGCGGGGGGGTTGGACAGTGGTGCCCTCCGCTCGGCAGCAGCAATCCCCTCTCTGACGAAGGACTGCTTGAGCGCCTTTCATTTGGACCTCAATTGTCCAACTGTGCGATAGTGGCCCGCTCGCTCCATCCTCCTCTTTATCTGGGCCCAATAAAGTTCATTGCGGCAGGAGGAGCTGCCAAACAGCACTGCCACCGCCTCGCTGCGCTTAATGTTGCTGAGGAGGGCCTTGGTCTCCTCATGGTCCCACCTCCTGCCACGCACTGGTGCAGCCATTTTGCAATTTGCACACACAAACAAACACACACACCAAGGCAGCCACGTGCACAACCACCACTTAACTACACACACACAGACCAAACCGTACAAAAACACCACAATGCACAACTACACACACACACACAGACCAGACAAAACCACAACAATGAACAAACAACAGGAAATCCAATAATAAGCAAGCACCACCACTAACACACCACCACCACCACGACAGAACTCCGCCCACAAATCCCCATGCGGACGCAAGCGCAAATGCAGACGACATTCAGGAAGTTAGCAGGAAGTTGACGACAGATTTTGCGGAAGCGGAGCTGCAGCCCAGGTTTTTTTTTTATAGTGACTGTGTGAGGCGGTTAGGTTAACAACAAGACCAGTAAACGCGAGGATCATTAAGCACAAATACACAGAAATTAATAAAATCCCTGTCCCTGTCCCTGTCCGAGAAAAGAAGACAGCGGGGGAGTGCACAGAAGGCGGGAAAGTGGGAAACATGTTTCGGGCAGCAACGAAAAATACGTAAATAATTACGAGAATAGTGGAAAAGTTCTGGCCAAGGCAATCCACCTTCCGAGAGTACGGCGGAAGCAACGGGGGGATTCCCCCCTACGGAGGAAATCACAACGTAATATTTACAATTACAATATTTTACAATAACGTTGTCCTTATTTTCGCTGTGGTCTACGTAAAGATTTACGGAGACTACGGGGGTCAAATAAGGGCAACGCAAATAAAGTTGTCCTTATTTTCGCCGTGGTCTCCGTAAAGATTTACGGAGACTACGGGGGTCAAATAAGGGCAACGCAAATAAAGTTGTCCTTATTTTCGCCGTGGTCTCCGTAAAGATTTACGGAGACTACGGGGGTCAAATAAGGGCAACGCAAATAAAGTTGTCCTTATTTTCGCCGTGGTCTACGTAAAGATTTACGGAGACTATGGGGTTCAAATAAGGGCAACGCAAATAAAGTTGTCCTTATTTTCGCCGTGGTCTCCGTAAAGATTTACGGAGACTACGGGGGTCAAATAAGGGCAACGCAAATAAAGTTGTCCTTATTTTCGCCGTGGTCTCCGTAAAGATTTACGGAGACTACGGGGGTCAAATAAGGGCAACGCAAATAAAGTTGTCCTTATTTTCGCCGTGGTCTCCGTAAAGATTTACGGAGACTACGGGGGTCAAATAAGGGCAACGCAAATAAAGTTGTCCTTATTTTCGCCGTGGTCTACGTAAAGATTTACAGAGACTATGGGGTTCAAATAAGGAATGCAAATGGCGGCGCCCCATAGGCGCCGCCATTTGCATACGCGCTTTTTTTTTTCCCAAAGTCACCCGTGATAGGCTACGTAACATAATTTACGTAGCCTATCACGGCCCGTGGTCTGTTTTTTTTTCCCCTTTCATAGTTCGCGGCCTGGCGAGGCGGGAAGCCTCCCCCCCGGCCTGAATTTCGGCCGGGCGAGGCGGGAAGCCTCCCCCCCTTCGCCTGAACTTCGGGGGGAGAAGCGAAGCGCCTCCCCCCCACCATGAAAAAAGCTGCCAGACCGGGTAAGTGACTTTCGTACATCCCTACCAGCACCACATTTCAAAAGCATCTATCTTCCTTCACTCAGCCTTCCTTATGGTCCAGCTCTCGCAGCCATAGGTTACTACGGGGAATACCATTGCTTGAACTATGCGGACCTTTGTTGTCAGTGTGATGTCTCTGCTCTTCACTATTTTATCAAGATTTGTCATTGCCGTCCTCCCAAGAAGTAAACGTCTTCTGATTTCCTGGCTGCAGTCAGCGTCTGCAGTAATCTTTGCGCCTAGAAAGACAAAGTCTGCCACTGCCTCCACGTTTTCTCCCTCTATTTGCCAGTGATCAATCAAGCTGGTTGCCATAATCTTGGTTTTTTTGAGGTTGAACTGCAACCCAGCTTTTGCACTTTCTTCTTTCACCTTCGTCATGAGGTTCCTCAGCTCCTCCTCGCTTTCAGCCATCAAAGTGGTATCATCTGCATATCGGAGATTGTTAATGTTTCTTCCAGCAATTTTAACACCAGCCTTGGCTTCATCAAGCCCAGCACGTCGCATGATGTGCTCTGCGTACAGGTTGAATCGGTAGGGTGAGAGTATACAACCCTGCCGTACTCCTTTCCCAATCTTAAACCAGTCCGTTGTTCCGTGGTCTGTTCTTACCGTTGCTACTTGGTCGTTATACAGATTCCTCAGGAGGCAGACAAGATGACTTGGTATCCCCATCCCACCAAGAACTTGCCACAATTTGTGATGATCCACACAGTCAAAGGCTTTAGAATAGTCAATAAAACAGAAATAGATGTTTTTCTGAAACTCCCTGGCTTTCTCCATCATCCAGCGGATATTGGCAATTTGGTCTCTCATTCCTCTGCCTTTTCTAAACCCAGCTTGTACATCTGGCAATTCTCGTTCCATGAATTTCTAGAGTCTACCTTGCAAGATCTTGAGCATTACCTTACTGCCATGTGAAATAAGTGCCACTGTTCGATAGTTTGAACATTCTTTGGTGCTTCCCTTTTTTGGTATGGCGATATAAGTTGATTTTTTCCAATCTGTTGGCCATTCTTGTGTTTTCCAAATTTGCTGGCATATGGCATGCATCACCTTGACAGCATCATCTTGCAAGATTCTAAACAGTTCAGCTGGGATACCGTCATCTCCTGCTGCCTTGTTATTAGCAATGCTTCTTAAGGCCCATTCAGCCTAACTCTTCAGGATGTCTGGCTCTAGCTCACTGACCACACTGTCAAATCTATCCCGATATTATTATCCTTCCTGTACAGATCTTCCATATATTCTTGCCACCTTTTCTTGATCTCTTCTGCTTCTGTTAGGTCCTTGCCATCTTTGTTTTTGATCATACCCATTTTTGCCTGGAATTTACCTCCGATGATTCTAATTTTCTGGAAGAGGTCTCTTGTCCTTCCTATTCTATTATCTTCTTCCAGTTCCGCGCATTGCTTGTTTAAAAATAATTCCTTATCTCTTCTGGCTAACCTCTGGAATTTTGCATTTAATTGTAAAATAGTTTTACATGTGATGTTTTGGGTTGTTTCACATGACAGCCCAAGGGCTGGTTTGTATCCATGTTTATGGCCATTATAGATGAAACACCATAAACAGGATGTCCACGTCACCTCCTTCTTAGCGGCATCAGTTCACATATTTATTTTGGAGCTGAGCCTTCAAATGATGAATGCATTCCATGCAGAAGATAATTGCAGGATGCTCTGGTATACTAAGGGCACAATCCTATGCATATTTAGACAGAAAAAAAGGCCCTACAGCTTCCAGCATGCCCCAGCTAGCATGGCTGAATGAGACATGCTGGGAGTTGTAGGCCTTTTTCTGTCTAAATAGGGATAGGATTGTGCCTTAAGAAACACTTTAGTTTAGGCTACAAAAGGGGACCAGAATATAAAGCGCGCCCCATTTTACCTCTTGCTGCTCACGATGGCTGATCAAGTAAGGCAAATACATATGTCAGCTGGTCCTCATATTCATATCTACACTATTTGGTTGATATATTTCTCACCTAGGATAGAATGTGAGGGGAAACCCACCCATGTAGAGTCCACCTTCATGTTAAAAGTCCGATCTATTGAAAAGCTGATTTAAGCCTGACAGGTTAAAATGCCTTCGCTGCTCAGGAGAGCAGTGGGGCAGAATCTCAGGCTTGGGAGCCAAATCTGGCCTGCCTGGAGTCCCAGTCCACTGCTCTGGAGTTCCCCAGATGGCCACTCCCCTTCCCCGGGGCGCCGACCATTGGTGGCTTCCTGGCTTTTGTGTGGATCCCCCTCACCCCTCCTAAAAGGTTAAAATGCCTCTCCTAGGACTGAGTTACTGCCAGGAAGGGCTTTACGCTAAAGTATGCGGCCATTTTTGGTATTTTAGTACTTAGTACCTTTACTTTGTACTTTTATTTCATTATGGTCGCAGACCAGCCACTAGGAATACAACATATGAATCAGACTAACAAACACAGCACCAGCTACAAATACAATGCACACATAGAATAACAAATTCAGATAAAAACTAGCTTCAGTGACAGTCTCTGTTAGTATCAGCTACTACTAAGATGAGTTGTAATACGATGTAACCACCTGATTCCTAATAGAACATGCCCGGGCATAGTTTTTGCCACCTTAAAAATAAGTTCCTTAGTAGAGCCTGAAAGAAGAAAGGAGGAGTAGAACTTGTCAGATCTGCCCAGGAATTTTATTAAAATCAGGGCAATATAATGGGAGCACATGTCCTTATAATATAACCAGTATAATAAGACATGCTCCACTGCTTCAACCATGCCCGATGCACAGGGGCGAACACGTTGAGAGTGCGGGATATGTGAGTATCTCCCTCCCAGAAGAGCTGATGGTAAGGCGTGAGAACAAGCCAGGGCAAAGGCTCTGTGATATTTAGGGGGTTCCGAAGCATAGAGTTAATCTGCAGGAGCAAAGCTTTTATTGTGATTCCCAGCTGCTGGAGAGTACTGAGCGGCCCTCGCCCCGTCTCCCTGTGAGGCCACATTGCAGATCCACTGCTTGATTATTTCTTTCGCTCTCGAAAACCCCAGGTGTAGCAAGACTGCAGGGGGAGCCCATACCACAGTAATTCCTGGTGTTTAGCACCACCCCTTTTGTCTCTGGCCCCATCCACCACTGGAATGCAGTCCCCAAGGGAACACCTCTGAAATGGAATTTGGCCGTGGGCCAAAAGAGGTTCAACGTGGGACCTGCCGTAGCTCAGTGGCAGCGCCCCCGCCTCACCTGCAGAAGGCCCCAGGTTGGATCCCGGCATCTCCAGGTAGGGCTAGAAAAACTCTTGCCTGGCTGCGGAGAGCCACTGCCAGTTTGCATCGACAAGACCGGGCTAGATGGGCCCAGGGCCTGACTCAGCACAAGGCAGCTTTCCATGTCGCTTACGCCGGCATTGGGAGACCTTCCGCTGATGTCATATTTCTGGGCAGGAGGGAATGCATTATTTCCCTGTTTTGATGGACTGCATCTAGTTACCCTGTCTCAAACAGGATATTATTGAGTGGGGAAAAGAGCAACGAAATGATCAAGGGACTGGAGCATCTCCCACATGAAGGAAGTTGATAAAGAGTTTTTCGGCTGTGCGGAGGAAGCTAATGAGAGTGGAACAAGATAAAGATCTATAAAATTATGCATGATGCGGAGAAAGTGTAGGGCTGTGCAGGGCCCCCCCCCCAATCTGCCTTGGGGGCCACTTCAGGGGCTTCCGAGGCAGACGCAAATCCCTTCGGGCTGATTCAGGGGGCCCTTGACCCGCTTCAGCCTCCAGAGCCAAAGCAGGATTCAGACATCTGAGTCCTGCTTCCCCCCACCCCAATGCGCCACCCAGCCCCCAGCTCCTTACGTGCTGGCAGCTGTCTTGTTCTGGGGGGGGGGGTGGGCATTTTTTAAATGTATTTCCAGAAATAGATCCTGCACAACTTGGTGGTTCTGCTGGACTCAGCACAATCTAGGGAAGTGCTGGTGGAGGATCTATTTCCAGAAATACAGGGAGTCGCCATTTTAAAAATGGCTCCCACACCCAGAACAACAAGATGGCAGCTGGCGTGCATCCAGAGGACCCAGGTAAGGAGCTGGGGGCTGGGTGGCAGCAGCAGCAACTGGGCTGGGTTTTCAGATCATTCACTCTATTGCAGCAGGGAGAGGCAGAGGTGTGAGGGGAGGCTCACTCTCTCCCTGGACTCGAGGGGACTGGTGATTTTAGAAAAAATGCCCCAATTAAGTTCCCAGATTTCAGAAAGAAGACCACAGCTCTGCTCAGTCATAAAACCCAGCATCTTTTCCCCATTCAGAATATTACAGTAGCGCTGTTTCAAGTATTCACAATATTGCAGCAGCTCTCTTTTAACCTTTTACAATATCCCAGTGCTGGATGAGAGGGGAGTAAATGACAGGTGCTCAATTCAGTGCTTCCATTAAATTTCCCTGAGCAGGGGGGCATGGACAGGGGCAGGGAACAAGCCTCTCTCATTCTTTGAGCAGCATTATGGGGTTGATGATGTTCAGTTCAACTGGCGGGACTCTGCCCATGCAACACCAAAATAAGGCAGGTTTAACTGCAGTTCAACCTGTGAAAGCAGGTTGTTAGGTTGTGTATACTCTGCTTTCCTTGCTTCGTGTGCCCCTGAGGGACCAAAGCCAATTTCATGAAAATTCGGATAAAAGTGGAAAGCGCTTCTCATTCCATTTCCATGTAGATGTGGCCCTGGATGGGGGATGAGCACTGAGAGATGAGATACAATGCTGAGGCACCCCAAGGCCAATAGTGGAATAGGACTCCCCAAGCACAACCTTCTGGGTCATGCAAACAAATAAGAATATCAGATGATTCCTGCTGCATCAGACCAAAGGTCCACCTTGCCCAGCATCCTGTTTGCCACAGTGGCCTCCAGAAAGCGGAGCAGTGAAAGATTCCAGGCAAACAAAAGGAAGGAGTGCTTCTTCCCACAGCCATCATTAATTTCTGGAATTGTTGCCACAAGATGTGGTGATGGCCACTGGCTTAAATGGCTTTGGAAAAGGCTTAGAGAAATTCAGGGACGGGGACAAGTCTATCTGTGGCTGTTAGCTAAGTGGAATCTTGGTGCTCAGAGGCCCAGTGCCTCTGGATACCAGTTGCTGGGGGGCCACAAGCAGCCATGAGGGCTATTGCCTTCATGACCTGCTTCTGGGCTTCTTGGGGGAAGGAAATCAGCGGTTTCTCTTGGCAACCTTTAAAAGAACCAAAAATATCAGAAACTTTCTGATAAGGGGCCGATCTACATTGCACCCGCCATCATAATGAATTTGGTGTCCTGTCAGGTTAAACGCTCTCACATTAAAACGTGATTATCCACACTCACCCATTTTCCCCGGTGCAGTGCTTCATCGAATGCATGAGCTCAGTTCACACTTGAGCGCTGTGCTGTTTTCCTGCTCTTAAAGATGGAGGCTCTCATTGGAGGATCAGAAACTCTTCCTGTTTCTGCTGTTTCCACGCCCACCACGCTCACAGCTCTTGACGGCCCCATGTCATCTTCCAGCTACTGACCGCATAGCTTCCTCAGCATTCAATGCTTCCTCAGCAACAAGCAAAGAGCTGGAAATCCCTTCAAATGAGACTAAGTTTTACCCCCTCCTATCCCCCGCTTCGGATTTTTTTTTTAAAAAAATAAGGTGTTATCTTCAAAGAATCGTGGCTTCTCCATGATGTTTTTTTTTTTTTAATTCAGGCATGATCTTCGAAGATTCAAAAATTCGAAGATTTGGAGCTTCAAATCTTCAAATTTTTGAATCTTCGGAAGATTTGTAGGGATGTACGAAAGTCATTTACCTTTCCGCGGATTATGTTGATGGTGGGGGGGAGGCGTTCCGTCCCTCACCCCAGAATCCTCGACGGGGGGGCAGGTGATCCGTTCCTCCCCCCTGGAATCCTCCATGGCCGGCTGTGCTCCGCGGCAGCTCTGTGGAGCAGCCGGCCAGGCCCAGGCCAGAGCCATCTGCAGCCGGATTTCCAGCCACGGAGGGCTCTGGGAAGAAAAAGGAAAAAAATGCCTACGCAAATGGCGGCGTCTACGGCCACCGCCATTTGTGTTCCTTATTTTTGGCCGTCTTAATCTACGTAAATATTTATGTAGACTATGACGGCAAAAATAAAGGGGAACGCAAATAGCGTAGCGGGCACTATTTGCATCCCTTTTTGATTCACCATTTTAGCCTACGTAAATATTTACGTAGATTAAGACAACCAAAAATACGTAAATATTTACGTAGGCTAAAACGGCGAATCAAAAGGGACGCAAATAGCACCCTCTATGCTATTTGCATTCCCCTTTATTTTTGCTGTCATATACGTAAATATTTACGTAGACTAAGACGGCCAAAAATAAGGAACGCAAATGCATTTGTGTATGCGTATGCGTTGTTTTGTTTTTGTTTTTTACCCAGCCATGATAGGCTATGTAAATCTTTATGCAGCCTATCAAGTCTTGGAAAAATAAAAAAAAAACCCGACAAGACTGCAAATCACGGCGGTGGCAGCCGGTCGGAAGACCAGCCACCGCCACTGCCAAAGTCACCGCTGGAGCCGCCGCTGCCCGGAACATCCACCCCAGGTAAGTCTCATCTCGGGGGGGATCCACGGGGAGGCGGGGGGGTGACAGGCCGTTCCGCCATGGAGTTCGGGGGGCCGAATGCACTGGCATTCGGCCTTACCAAGATCCGGGGTGGAATTCTCTGACATCCCTAAAAATTTGAAGCTTCAAAACTTTGAATCTTCGAAGATCATGCCTGAATTAGAAAAACAAAAATCACGGAGAAGCCATGATTCTTCAAAGATAACACCTTAATTTTAAAAAAAATCCGAAGCGGGGAATAGGAGGGGGTAAAACTTAGTCTCATTTGAAGGGATAGAACAACCCCCTGCCCAGTGCAGGAAACCTGATTCCCAGGTAGGGATGGACAAAAGTCCCTTACCTAGTCCCGCAGCTTTTTTCAGGGGGGTGAGGTGCTCCGGTTCTCCCCCCAAAATTCTTGGCGGGTGAGGAGGTGCCCCGCCCCTCCCGACTGAAATTCTGGCCGGGGGGGGAGCACCCCGTCTCCCCGGCCGCGAAAGAAAAAAGTAAAGTGTAAAAAAAAAAAAAACATGATAGGCTATGTAAAGATTTACGTAGCCTATCACGGCTAGATTTTCAAAGTCAGCCGTGATAGGCTACGTAAATCTTTACGTAGCCTATCACGGCTGACTGAAAAGAAAAAAAAAAGTGTGTATGCAAATGGCGGCCCCCATGGGGCCGCCATTTGTGTTCCTTATTTGGGCACGGGTAGTCTATGTAAAGATTTACGTAGACTACGGTGAAAATAAGGGTAACGCTTTTTTTTTTCAAAGTCATCCGTGATAGGCTACTTGACAATTTACATAGCCTACCATGGCTGACTTTGAAAATCTAGCTTTGATAGGCTACGTAAATCTTTACGTAGCCTATCACTTTTTTTTTTTACTTTACTTGGAAATGGCGGCGGCGGCGGTCGGTCGGAACCGCTGCCGGGACCCGCCGCCGCGAGGGACATTAGCACAAGGTAAGTCCCATCCCGGGGGAGGCGGGGGGTGTCGGAGAATTTCCCCACCAATTTCGGGGGGCCGAATGCGTTGGCATTCGGCCTCCCGGAGATTCGTGGAGAAATTCTCCGACATCCCTATTCCCAGGTGGTTGCCCATCCAACTACTGACCGGGGACAACCCTGCTTAGCTTCTGAGATCAGACAAGCGTGCACACATCCAGCCCTTTGCTTGTTGCTGAGGAAACACTGAGTGCTGAGGAAGCTATGCGATCAGTAGCCGGAAGATGACATGGGGCCGCCGAGAGCTGTGATTGGACAGGAGGGAAAAACAAACACCGCCATATATGGACAGGCAGAGGACAGGACTATGACCAGATATGGTAGCGAAGGCGGAAAATCAGAGCACATTAAGGAGAAATACTGGGATATGAGGGTATTGAAAGCTGGAGCACGGAAGCGGGAAATTCTGGTTCCAATTCGAGGCGGATACTGTGTAGTGTGAAAGACGGGCGGTGAAACCTCATTGGAAGTGAAAAAACCCGTAAGTGTAGATCGGCCCAAGGAGTGAAGTCAAAAAACACCACAGAGGTTCAGTCGATGTCCTGCCAGGTGCTTCCATGCCTCAGGGCCACCACCCACATGGACACGGCAGCTACTGCAAGCACACCTCCGGAATTACAGGATTTGAAAATCCCTCCAATCGACAGGCCTACAATTTGAAGCATTTCGCTACCTGCCATGGTGCCTTTGTAGTTGACGCTGTCCAGTGTAAATGCCCTAAAGCTTTATGTGGGAAAAACAGTAAGACCTTTAAAAAGATGGATGGGGGAGCACCCGAGTAACATTAAGAACAACAGACCAGGTGCCCCACTTGTAAACCGCTATGCAGAACAACAGCATTCTCCTACAGATCTAAAATTTTGGGCACTGGATAAGCTTGACATCAAGGTCAGGAGGAGAAATATCTGTTGAGGAGAATCGCTGAGTGGATTTTGGGACTGAATACTCTTTCTCCATGTGGTCTGAGTGAAGACCTTGAATTTGTACCCCTCCTATGACGGGTGGGTGACTTACATGCACTCCCTTACAGCACTGTGCAACTTTGAGACTTTGGCCAGATTACATCCATGTGGAAACACCTGACAGAGTAAGAAAAAAATGGACTAAAAGCATATAAGATAAGATTCAAGAAATATTTTTCCAGTCGCCAGTAGGAGACAATCCTTTGCCAAAAAAATTCTGCTGATTTTTTTCTCTAGTAAGTATGTACTTACATACTATTAAAGGCAAAACTGAAGTACTTTGGCCACATAATGAGAAGACAGGATACCCTGGAGAAGATGCTGATGCTAGGGAAAGTGAAAGGCCAAAGGAAGAGGGGCCGACCAAGGGCAAGGTGGATGGATGATATTCTGGAGGTGACGGACTCGACCTTGGGGGAGCTGGGGGTGGCTACGGCCGACAGGAAGCTCTGGCGTGGGCTGGTCCGTGAAGTCACAAAGAGTCGGAAGCGACTGACCGAATAAACAAGTATGTACTTATATGTTATTTTTAGCAATAAAGTAGTTTTGTATGGTTTTTAAAAAAAAATGTTATGTATGTATTAGCCCCTGTGGCAATTTGCATTACAGTACTGTTTTAACTATGTGTTGTCTTATCTGTAAATTTTATGATCATTTATGTTACAGGCCCCTGAAGAAGTCCTAAAATAGGCGGGGGGGGGGGCATGTTGGGCTTCTCACAATAAACTCAGTCTTGCATCCTGAGACCTTGTTTCTCTTCTTTGTGATCTACTTTGGATGGTCACCTCCTTCTGTTTCCTCGGTCACTTGCCACACGTCTGCTGGTCCCTTTGCCCAAGGCGCGTTGTGGTTTGACAGGGGGCTGGCATCATGGTTGAAACAATGATCTCCCAGCTTTTGTGTGTTCAGTTCAACCATAACTCATGAATCACCATAGCCTTTGCCACTGATAAGTATCTTTGCTACACAGTTTGCCTCCCCTTGCCTCTATAATTGGCCAGGAAGGACAGAGAACAAAGATATAAGTGGTAGGCAATATCACATTTTTATTTGGGCACATGGATAGCTGCTTGGTGAAATGAGTATTTTGGTTTATTGGCATGCTGTAACCAGAATGTTACATTTCCCTCTCTCTCAGTCTTGTTGTTTGGACGTATAGTATGTTGGCTACATTCAGCAGTTGCTGTATAAGTTTATACCTTTGTTTATTGACAAGTGTGAAGAATGCCCCTTTTTAATACAAGTGCTTCTAAGCATGTACAGTGTCTTCATTCAAATGTAAAACTGGACATTGCTATGTATATCTTTTAAAAAAAATGGCAGGATACATGATAACATGGATGTTCATATATTTAAAATATATATTATCATATTCGCCAAGCTGTTGGTTTTTACTCTCACATTTAGCAGTTGTGAAACATGGAATGCGGGGGGGGGGGGAGAAATGCTCTCTGTCTGCCTCACAATGCACATTACCAACTTAAATGGGAGCCCCTGAAAAAAAAACATTCTGCCCAGGGTCTAACAAGGCCCAGCTGCGCCGACTGTGACACACCCATTTATTAGGGTAGGAGCTGCGCTTTCATGGGCTGCAGCCTGCTGTGCTGTTTTTGCTGCGACAGACTAACACAGCTGCTCTCCCTCTGGAAATTGCGGCTTGTCTTACTGCATCACAGCAGAGCTAGCCCGGCTTGCCACCGGAGGAGGACGCTCTCCAGATATAACACCTGACAGTGCCTTGGAAGAGTTAGGTCTGCCTCCTGCAGCAATGTCCACGGTATGAAATCTATTCAGTAGACGGCCTTCTCTGCGTGCACAGGTGTGTGCGTGTATCAGGTCCCCAGCTGTGCACACTCTTTCTCCTACAGCTGCAGCAAAGTTTAAGAGAAGGAAACAAAAACCTCCTTACCCTGTTGGTGCTGCCAATTGTGTTCAGTGAACGAGGCTGGATTTGCAGGTCCTCTGTAGTCTCTCTCTTTTCCAGACTGTGAACTGCACTGGAATGAAGGCATAGATACAGTGGTAGTTTCAGTTTTAAGGGCAGTCATGTGCCGTCCATAAAATGGTGCCTCCCTGTCTCTTCACTGCACTGTACAAAGGCCGGAGCAGCTGTGTGCAACTTTGCAGAGCAGTGTAGTCCAAGCCCCACGTTGAAGGCTGCTCTGAACGTTTTGTCATTCCTAAAGCTAAGAAAGCAACAGCCCAGGTAAGTAACGGCGGCTTGTCCTTTATATTTTTGCAGTGTTTCAAAAAGCTGGAGCCCAACCCCCACCCACCCCAATCCATCTAACAATGGAAGGATCTGTTTTCATTTAATTGCGCTGAAACGGAGCAAGTATTTAGTGGGCATCCTGCTTCCTTCCCGCCACCCCCCTTCCTTTGGACAGTGCAAAGTTCCAAGTAATGTTTTGCGAAGGTTGTTTCCTTCAAAGGTCAGAGTGTGGGGCTTCCTGTTGTGTCTTTGTGAAAATCTAATCTACTTCTAAGTTATGCAGCGCTACTAAGAGGCAGTGCTGCTCACCGCGGCTCTGGTGCCATAGGCGACAAGTAAAATTACCGTGGACTTTTCACGCCACTGGAGAGTATCGCACTTTTTCTGTGTGTGCATCTATGTTCCATCGACACCTGTGCGCTGCAGGTCTGACATAGCTACTGTGGGTGGAAAGGGGGGAGGTCTGACTCGCCTAAGTAGCCATCAACATTTTTTTTTTCAAAGAGATACCTAAAAAAATAAAACCAGATATTTAATTAGTGCAAAACTGCTTATTTGTTTAAGTGTGATTGCCTGATTGCGGTCAAGTTCCAGAGCAGGTCCAGATTGGGCCAAGCCACCCAAAGTTGTTTGGAATCGACCCAAAGTGCTCCGGGCTGCTTTGGCCCAATCCAGGCAGCTGCCCACCAGCTGCGCAAGCCCCCTCCTCCTTACCTGGACCTGCCTGTAATGTTGCATAGATGGTCCCTTTACAGCCGCAACCGATGCAAGACTGAGGGGAGATAGGATAGCGCTCTTCAGGGCCTTGAAAGGCTGTCGCAGAGAGGAAGGCCAGGATCGCTTCTCGATCATCCCAGAGTGCAGGACACGGAATCATGGGCTCAAGTGACAGGCAGCCAGATTCCGGCCGAACAACAGGAAAAACTTCCTGACTGTTAGGGCAATACAACAATGGAACTAGGGAAGTATGAAAGTCACTTACCTTTTCGCGGATTGTGTTCAGGGGGGGCTCCGTCCCTCCCCCCGGAATCCTCGACGGCGGGGGAGGCGATCTAGTCCTCCCCCCCAGCATCCTTGACGGCCGGCTGTGCTCCACGGCGGCTCTGCGGAGCAGCCAGCCAGGCCAGGGACGTCCGCAGCCAGATTTCCGGCTGCGCATTGGCTGGTGCAGATGCAAATGGCGGCCGCCGTAGTGGCCCCCATTTGCGTCCAGCCAGGGAGCCTTGATAGGCTACGTAAGTCTTTACGTAGCCTATCACGTCTGGGTAAAAAAAAAAAAATGGTGTACGCAAATGGCAGCGGCTACGGCGGCCGCCATTTGCGTTCCTTATTTTTCGCCGTAAATATTTACGTAGACTATTACGGCGAAAAAAAAGGGGAACGCAAATACAGTAGTGGGCGCTATTTGCATTCCTTTTTTATTCGCCATTTTAGCCTATGTAAATATTTACGTAGACTAAAACGGCGAAAAATAAGGAACGCAAATGGCGGCCGCTGTAGCCGCCGCCATTTGCGTACGCTATTTGTGTGTGTTTTTTTTAATTGGCTTGCAGTGATAGGCTACGTAAAGACTTACATAGCCCATCACGGCAAAGACCAGAATGCAAATGGCAGCCGCGGCAGCCGGTCGAAAGACCAGCCGCCACAGCCGCCGCTGGAGCTGCTGCTGTCTGGAACATCCGCCCCAGGTAAATCTCGTCCCAGGGGGAATCCGGGAGGGGGGGGTGGCAGGCGATTCCACCTCAGATTTTGGGGGGCCGAATGCCAGTGCATTCGGCCTCACTGAAATCCATGGTGGAATTCTCCACCATCTCTAAATGGAACCAATTACCTAGAGATGTGGTGACTCTACCACACTGGAGGCATTCAAGATGATGCTGCATAACCTTCTGTCAGGGATGCTTTGACTTGGACTCCTGCATTGAGCAGGGGGTTGGATCTGATGGTCTTATAGGCCCCTTCCACCTAGGGATGTATGGAAGGTACTTACCTTTCCGTGGATTACGCTGATGCTGGGGGGGGAGGCGTTCCGTCCCTCCCCCCGGAATCCTGGCTGGGGGGGGAGGCGCTCCGTTCCTACCCCCCGGAATCCTGGCCGGCTGGCTCCGCTCCGCAGGGATTCTGCGGAGCCACCGGCCAGCTCCACCAGCAGCCGGACATCCGGCCACTGGCTAGCAGGGACACAAATGGTGGCAGCCGTAGCCGCCGCCGTTTGCGTCCCTGCAGTCAGCCGTGATAGGCTACATAAACGTTTACGTAGCCTATCACAGCTGATTTAAAAAAAAAAAAAAACGCGTGTACGCGGGTGTCTTTTTTTTCTTACCCAGAGCTAGGGATATACGAAAGTCACTTACCTGGTCTCGCAGCTTGCTTCGCGGTGGGGGGAAGGTGCTTCGGTTCTCCCCCCGAAGTTCAGGCCGGTGGGGGAGGCGCCCCGCCTCACCCAGCCGAAATTCAGGCCGGGGAGAAGCGCCCCGTCTCCCCGGCCGCGAACTACGAAAGTAAAAAACAAACAAACCCCATGATAGGATACGTAACGATTTACGCAGCCTATCACAGCTAGATTTGCAAAGTCAGCCGTGATAGGCTACGTTAATCGTTACGTAGCCTATCACAGGTGACTTTGAAAAAAAAAAACGCGTACACAAATGGTGGCCCCCATGGGGTGCCGCCATTTGCGTTCCTTATTTGGTCCCTGTAGTCTACGTAAAGATTTATGTAGACTACGGCGAAAATAAGGGCAACGCTGTTGCATGCTGGTAACGTCTGCAGGTCAGAAAAGAGGACAAGGAGAGCAGATCCCGCAGCTGAAGTCAGTGGCCCAGTGAATGGAACATGGGGCAAACGCAAAGCCTTGAAATGCCTCCTGGTCCCAGAGTGACATTGTGACTGGCCACACCTCCCTCCATGGAAGGTGAAGGGCCCCCTTTTTCCAAGCACAAGACACAGCACTCCTTGTCAAAACCAATGTGGCCTCCTCCAGGTGTGTGGGCCAGGGCACGGGCCCTCCCTGACCACTCTCCGTAGAACGGGGTCTCCTCTAGCTCCCATCGGTAGGTGTGCAGGATCCCACTGTTCAAATGCTGCTCTTTCTGAGGCGACACCGCTCCAGGGCCCTGGACTGCTTCTGGAGGCCAGGCACTTGCAGCCAAAGTACAGGAGAAGCCACCACCCGGGGAAGAGGGCATGCCTGCTGCTGCTGCTGCTTGCTGCTGCTGCCGCCACCGCCACCACTGCCACTGCTCTCCCTGTGGACTCCTGCCGGGCAGATTGCCAGTCCCTGCAGGACCAGGCCCCCAGGTACTGAGCCAGCTATGCTGACCACCTCCACCTGTCCCTTCCCTGAAGGGCTATATAAGCTGGCTGGCTGAGGTGGCCTGGGAAAGCCAGGATCTGCAGGAGAAGCCACCACCCAGGGAAAAGGGCGTGCCTCCTGCTCCCGCCACCGCTCTCCCTGTGGACTCCTGCCTGGCAGGATTTGTGAGTAGGGGTGTATGAACCCCACTTACCTGGGTCCACTGGGGGGTCCGCGGGGGGGGAGGCAATCCAGTCCTCCCCCCAGAATCCTCTCCGGCCGGCTTCGCTCCACAGCAAGTCCGTGGAGCCGCCAGCTGGGGCCTCCCGCTGCTGGACTTCTGGCTGCGGCCGGTCTGCATCCAAAAATGGCGTCCAGCATAGCAGACGCCATTTGCGTCCCTGCACTTTACCGTGATAGGCTATGTAAATCTTTACATAGCCTATCATGGTAAATTGCATAGTCTATCATGGTAAATTGTAAATTGTAGTGGACGCCATTTGCGTCTCTGCTCTTTACTGTGATAGGCTACGTAAAGATTTATGTAGCCTATCACAGTAAAGAGCGGGGGCGCAAATGGCGTAGCGGACACCATTTGTGTCTGCAATCCAGCGATACGGCCACGGCAGCCGTATCACTGGGTCACCGGCGGCAGGGAGGATCCCCCGGCAAGGACTTTGCTCTACAAGACAAGGCAGGAGATCTGATCCTCACGGACTTCGGGGTCATTGGGGTCCGTGGAGGATTTCTCCAACATCCCTATTTGTGAGGGGAATGTATTGTTTTGACTTTTGTTTAACTGTTGGTCGGGGGTGGGTTTTGGGGGATTCTGTTGTGTTCTTAGGGGTGGGTAGCCTGCCGGATAGGCGGGAGCGAGGGGGCCTGTGTCCACCTGACGGAGGCACTGGGGGGAGCATTGGGGGCCAGACTATGCAGAGGCTGGGTTGCAGGCACTGGCAGAGCGCTAGGGGCAGCCATGCCAAGTAAGGTGAACGAGGGAGAGATGTGTAATACCTGTCCCCTGTTCTGGGCCTGCCCAGAACCAAAGGATGGCTGGGGGAGGCATGACAGCACCTTCTGGCCTTCGTCTGCTGCTCTGCAATGCCAGGTCTGTTACCCAGAAAACATCTGTCATCCATGACATGATCCGGGATGAGGTGCAGGCCTGGCATGTATTACAGAGACCTGGCTGGCTGAGGCCACTGCTCCAACTCTTGTGGCCATGTGCACAGCTAAGGGCTGGGGATCGGGGAGTGGGAGTGGCTGTTATCTGCCGAGAGTCCTTGGTCTTCACCAGACCCCCTCTCCAGGAGACCAAGGTTGCTGAGTGCATGTACTGGAGGTTGGGCCCGAAGGGCAGTCTGGGGATTCTGCTCGTGTACCATCCACCCCGCTGCATGACTGACTCCCTGGCCGAGGTGCTTGAGGTGGCCTCTGATGTGCGTGTACAGTCCCCTAACTTATTGGTGTTGGGGGACTTCAACGTACATTCGGAGGCAATCCTCACAGGGTGTCAGGGTGGACACTGAGCCCATAGAATCCCAGAGTAGTTCTGATTCTGCAGAAGAGCAGTCGCTCCTGGGAGAGGAGCACGCTCCTGTTTCCCAGGGCCCACAGCTGATGGAGATTCCTCCCACCAGCATTCCTAGATTAGAAAGCAGTCCAGGGAGTGACCGAGCACAGATAGCAGACTTGGTGGATGCGCGATGCAGACGCAGAGAGCAGCGCCAGATGGAGGGCGCGGAAAGGAGGCGCAGTGCCCGGTTGGCGCGCAAACAAAGGCTGCGCCCAGAGGCTCCAAGGGAAAAGGGGAGGGACTCTCCCTAGTCCTTAAGTTCAGGAGTCTGCCAGTAATTCCCTTTCAAACGGGGACCAACAGTTTCAACTTAGGGCATAGGTACTCTGCTGCTCAGATCTAGTTGCTACCTGTAGAGTTGTTAAGTTGTAAAAGAAGAATAAAGCTTTGAAAGGAATCCCTTTGTCTGTGTCTGGACTTGGCTACTGGATGAGACTGAGAGAGGCCTCCAAGGAGCCCTTGACACGGAGGCACCTCGGGACTTCATGGAGACCATGGCTTCCTGGGAGCCGCACCCTATTCCAACTGAGCCCACCCATGTAGCCGGTCATGCACTAGACCTTGTGTTTTTTTCTGGAGAAGCGGGGAGTGATCTGGAAGTCGAGGGTATATCCACCACCCCCTTGTCATGGTCAGATCACTGTCTGGTGATGTTGGACTTCTTGGTTCCACAGCCTCTCCGCAGGGGTGGAGGACCCATTAAAATGATCCGTCCCAGGCGTCTTACAGATCCGAATGGATTCCTGAACTTGGGGATTCTCTGGAGCATGCAAACGGCCACTCGGTCGAGACCCTGGTGGGTGGGCGGAATGCCGCAATCACTGGGGCATTAGAGCGGGTGGCCCCGAAACGCCCTCTCCCCCTGAACAGGGCTCGGACTGAACCATGGTTCAATCCGCGGTTACGAGCTCTGAAACAGGAGGTGAGACGGCTAGTGCGCCGGTGGCGGAAGTCTCGCTCCAAAGACGATCAGACACGGGCTAGAGCTGTATCTTCAGCCTATCACGTGGTGGTGAAGGCAGCAAAAAAGGAATATTATGCTGCCTCCATCGCGTCTGCAGAGTGCTGTCCCAGGAGGCTGTTCCAAGTGGTTCGGAGCCTGGTCGGTCCTGTGGCTCCAGAACCACTGGAGCATTCTAAGGCCTCCTGTGAGGCCTTGGCAAGGCACTTTGCAGATAAAATTGATCAGATTAGGTGTGTTACTCTGCACGCTGTGGATACAGTTAGTGAGCAAGAGGCGGCCTGTGGCAAACCGGTTTTGTGGGATCAGTTCCAGCTTCTTCCTTCTGATGAAGCGGACAAGGTGCTTTCATCTGTAAGGCCGACCACCTGCTTACTTGATCCTTGCCCATCTTGGCTCATTATGGGCTGCAGAGAGAGACTGGGTGTGGGGATCAGGGCGGTGGTGAACACCTCCCTTGAGGAGGGAGTCATGCCATCAGCCCTCAAGGAGGCAGTGATAAGACCACTCTTAAGCCCTCCTTGGATCCCCAAGTCCTGAACAACTTTCACCCAGTCTCGAATCTGCCATTTTGGGGCAAGGTGATTGAGCGGGTGGTGGCGATGCAGTTGAAGGCACACTTGGAAGAAGCCGATGATCTAGATCCATTTCAATCAGGCTTCAGGCTGGGGCATGGGTAGGGATGGCAGAGAATTTCTCCACGAATCTTCGGGAGGCCGAGCGCCGAGGCATTCAGCCGCCCGAAAGTGTTGGGGAAATTCTCCGCCGGCCCCCCGCTCCCCCCCCCCAGGATGGGACTTACCTTCAGCAAATGTCCCTCTCGGCGGCGGGTCCCAGCGGCGGTTCGGCGGCGGTTCGGCAGGGGCGGGGGCGGCGGCCGGTCTTCCGACCGGCTGCCGCTGCCGCCATTACAAAATAAAAAAGTTAAAAACACACACACACACACCCGTGATAGGCTACGTGACGATTTACGTAGCCTATCACGGCTAGATTTCCAAAGTCAGCCGTGATAGGCTACGTAAATCGTCACGTAGCCTATCACGGGTGACTTTGGGGGGGGGGAAGCGCGTACGCAAATGGCGGCGGCCCATGGGCGCCACCATTTGCGTTCCTTATTTTGGCACATCTAGTCTATGTAAAGATTTACATAGACTACGGCAAAAATAAGGGCAATGCAAATAGCCTGAAATAGCCTGAATTTCGGCCGGGCGAGGCATGACGCCTCCCCACCTCGCCTGAACTTCGGGGGGAGAAGCGAAGCGCCTCCCCCCCCACCACGAATCACCCCTGCGAAAAGGTAAGTGACTTTCGTACATCCCTAGGAATGGGACAGAAACAGCCATGGTCGCCTTGGTGGATGATATGTGGAGGGCTCTGGATAGGGGCGAATGCTCCTTCCTTGTTCTCCTTGACTTCTCTGCGGCTTTTGATACCATTGACCATGGTATCCTCCTGGACCACCTGGAGGGGTTGGGCATTGGAGACACTGTATTATGATGGTTCTGGTCCTTCCTCTCCAGCATTTACCAGAGGGTAGCACTGGGAGAGGAGGTTTTGGATCTGTGGCCACTCACTTGTGGGGTGCCACAGGGTTCCATCCTCTCCCCAGTGCTATTTAACATCTATGTGAAGCCGCTGGGGGCTATCATCTGGAGGTTTGGGGGGGGGTCATCAATATGTGGATGACACGCAGCTCTACCTCTCATTTAAATCTTCACCAAGGTTGGCCGTAGAATCTCTGTCCAAATGTCTGGAGACGGTGAGTGGCTGGATGGGGAGGAATAGGCTGAAGCTGAACCCTGACAAGACCGAGGTACTTTTGGTGGGAGACAAGAGGAGGTTGGGGGATGTTGACCTGGTGTTGAATGGGGTACGACTACCCTTGAAAGACCAGGTCCGCAGCCTGTGGGTCATTTTGGACTCCCAGCTGTCCATGGAGGCTCAGGTGACCGCTGTGAGCTGGACAGCACTGTATCAACTCCATCTGATATGGCGACTGCACCCCTTCCTTCCCAACCATCTGCTCCCATCAGTAGTACATGCCCTGGTCTCTCGTCTAGACTACTGTAATGCGCTGTACATGGGGTTACCCTTGAAGACGGTTTGGAAGCTGCTGGTGCAGAACGTGGCGGCCTGCCTGATTAAAGGCAGCCGCCGGCATGATCACATCACTCCAGTGCTGAAGGAGCTGCACTGGTTACCAGTTGTTTTCCAGGCCAAATTCAAGGTGTTGGTTTTGACCTTTAAAACCCTATGCAGTTCTGGCCCAGCCTATCTCAAGGAACACCTCCAGCAACACCAGACAGGCCGCTCAACAAGATCAGCCTCGGATGGTCTTCGCTCTGTCCCATCAGCTAGGACAGCTAGGCTGGTGTGGACAAGGGAGAGGGCCTTCTCTGTGGTGGCCCCCACTCTGTGGAACTCCCTCCCTAGAGAACTCCACCATGCCCCCTCTTAAATGAGCTTCCGCCACGCATTAAAAACGTGGTTGTTCAGGCAGGCATTTGGGGTGGGTTAGGGTATTTTTAGAAATATGATGTTTTAAAGTAGAATGTTATTGTTTTAAAACTGTTGTATTGCTGTACATCGCCCAGAGTGGCTGGGTGACCGGCCAGATGGGTGATTAAGAAATTCAATAAATAAAAATAAATAAATAAATAAATACAGCGGAAAGGAGGGATGGTTTGGAGTAGGGCTGTGCACAGAAACCCTGCTTCGCTTCAGATGCTGCTTCGGACCTTCCAAAGCAGCCCTGCTTCACACTGGACCGATTCAGACCCCATCCGCTCCACTTTGGATTCAGATCCAAAGTGAGATTTGGATATCCAAATCATTCTGATATGACATTTTCCCATTGACTTGCACTGGAAAATATAAATGGCCATAACATTTTTCATGATATATGCATGATATGTGGTGACCTCTCAGCCCCCATGGAGTGGATTCCACCTGCCAAATTTCAGACAATGTAGCCTAGTAGTTTTTGTGCTAGGTGGAGTTAAAATTTGATTTTTTCAACAAAAACTCTCAAAGCAAAGACCTCTAACTTTTCAGTGTTTCCACACAAGTGCATGAAATTTAGGGACCTGTCAGCCCCCATGGAGGGGATTCCACCTGCCAAATTTCAGACAGTTGGGCCGAGTAGGTTTTGTGCTAGGCACAGATAAAATGTGCTGTTCTCAGAAACTCAAACCAAAAGGCATAAAGACATAATCTGAGAAGTTAGGTGTTTAAGTGGTGATTAGGAGGAGGTCACTATCTGAAATCTCTTGTGCAAGTTCCTTTGAACTGCAAATAGCCCCTCTCCCCTAGTACTACTAACCTTGGTAATCTGGAGCCAGATAAAGTTGGCATCCAGGTTGTGGACAGCCAATTTGCCATCTTGGATTTAAGAGATTATTGATTCATGTAACTGCCCTGTGGTAAATATTTGCAGGATTTCTAATGTCTGGTCAACTTAATGTGCCTAGCTCCAACTTTTCAAAGTCCATATAACTTCCTTCTTCTTCTCTCTCTCTCTCGTACTCTGTTTGATTGTAACAGTAGGGATGTTGGAGAAATCTGCAACTGACTCAATTGAGTTCAGATTTCTATGAATCCAGCCCACAGATTCTGCAGCAGATAGCTTTATCCAACTTGCACAGACGCTTTCTACCTTTAGGTGCCAATAGGGATGTCAGAGAATTTCTCCACGAATCTCCAGGAGGCCGAATGCCAACACATTTGCCCCCCCCCCGAAATTGGTGGGGAAATTCTCTGACACCCCCCCGCCCCCCCCCCGGGATGGGATTTACCTCGTGCGAATGTCTCTCGTGGCGGCGGGTCCTGGCGGCGGTTCGGTGGTGGTTTGGCGGCGGCCGGTCTTCCGACCGGCCACTGCCGCCACCATTTCCAAGTAAAGTAAAAAAAAAAAAAAAAATGTGATAGGCTACGTAAAGATTTACGTAGCCTATCACGGCTAGATTTTCAAAGTCAGCCATGACAGGCTACGTAAATCTTTACGTAGCCTATCACGGCTGACTTGGGGGGGGGAAGCGCGTACGCAAATGGCGGCACCCATGGGCGCCGCCATTTGTAGGGATGGACGAAAGGGACTTACCTGGTCCTGCAGTTTGCTTCGCGGTGGGGGGGAGGCGCTTCGGTTCTCCCCCCGAAGTTCAGGCGAGGGGGGGAGGCTCCCTGCCTCGCCCGGCCAAAATTCAGGCCGGGGGGGAGGTGCCACATCCCTCGCCGCCAAAATTCAGGCCGGGGAGGAGCACCCCATCTACCCGGCTGCGAAAAAAGAAAGTAAAGTAAAAAAAACACACACACCCATGATAGGCTACGTAATGATTTACGTAGCCTATCACGGCTAGATTTCCAAAGTCAGCCATAATAAGCTATGTAAATCGTCAAGTAGCCTATCACGGATGACTTTGAAAGAAAAAAAAAGTGCGTATGCAAATGGCGGCGCCCATGGGGCGCCGCCATTTGCATTCCTTAGTTTGGCATGTCTAGTCTACGTAAAGATTTACGTAGACTACGGCGAAAATAAGGGAACGCTATTTGCGTTGCCCTTATTTTCGCCGTAGTCTACGTAAATCTTTACGTAGACTACCCATGCCCAAATAAGGAACGCAAATGGCGGCGCCCATGGGCGCCGCCATTTGCATACATTTTTTTTTTTTTCAGTCAGCCGTGATAGGCTACATAAAGATTTACATAGCCTATTATGGCTGAGTTTGAAAATCTAGCCGTGATAGGCTACGTAAACCTTTACATAGCCTATCACGTGTTTTTTTTTTTTACTTAATTTTTTTTCTTTCGCGGCCGGGGAGACGGGGCGCTCCCCCCCCCGGCTAAAATTTCGGTGGGGAGGGATGGGGCACCTCCCTCCTGGCCAGAATTTCGGCGGGGAGGGGCGGGGCACCTCCCCACCCACCAAGAATTTCGGGGGGAGAAATGGAGTGCCTTTCCCCGCTGAAAAAAGCTGCAGGCCCAGGTAAGGGACTTTCGTCCATCCCTAGGTGCCAAGCTATGTTTCATTTCCTTACATATTTTTCATTGTGCTTTATATTTGCATGCCTTTGACCAGGTATCGGGCATTGCCTACTCATGTCACACAGGGATGCTCCTGAGATATTACTGTGGTTCTTTTCAGAAGAGGACTTTCATAAGGAGTTATCTGGAGGCCTGAGGAACATCCATAGTAGTAGCAGTCTACCAGAGGTTTTTATACATTTTAAAGAAAAACTTGGTGTGTCCCAGTCCATCACACTCTCAAATCTCTCCACAACCTATGATGTAATACTGCAATTGTCCTTACCGATAAGCTTTACAAAACAAACATTTACAGAGTAGTCCTATATACCAATTATGCCTCATATTGGGCTTGCTTGCTTTGCCACAAAGTGGAGTGTTATTTAAATAATAGATGTAGGGCTTTTCCCACTGTATTTTGAAATGTGAGCATGTGTAGTACTTTGCTTGACCACTAGGGTTGGCGGAGAATTTCTCCCCGAAACTTCGGGGGGCCGAGCGCCAACGTCTTCGGCCCCCTGAACAAGTTTCGGGGAGAAATTCTCTGCCCCCCCCGCACCCCGCACCCCCCCCCCGGGACGGGACTTACCTTTGGCGAATGTCCCTCCCGGCAGCGGGTCCGGCCGACAGTTCGGCGGGTGTTCGTGCGGGGTGGGAGTGGCAGCCGGTCTTTCGACCGGCTGCCGCCGCCGCCATTCCAATAAAAGAAAAAAAAAAACGCCCCCATGATAGGCTACGTGATGATTAACGTAGCCTATCATGGCTAGATTTGCAAAGTCAGCCGTGATAGGCTACGTTAATCATCACGTAGCCTATCACAGGTGACTTTAAAAAAAAAATGTGTACGGATAATGGCAGCCCCCATAGGGAGCTGCCATTCGCGTTCCTTATTTGGTCGCTGTAGTCTACGTAAAGATTACGTAGACTACGGCGAAAATAAGGGCAACGCTATTTTTTACGTAGACTACAGCGACCAAATAAGGAACGCGAATGGCGGCTCCCTATGGGGGCCGCCATTTGCGTACTCATTTTTTTTTTTTTTTAAAGTCACCCGTGATAGGCTACGTGACGATTAGCCGTGATAGGCAAATCTAGCCGTGATAGGCTACGTTAATCATCACGTAGCCTATCATGGGGGCGTTTTTTTGTTTTTTTTTTAACTTTTAATTTCGCGGCCGGACGAGGCGAGGCGCCTCCTCCCCAGCCTGAATTTCGGCCGGGTGAGGCGGGAAGCCTCCCCCCCGGCCTGAATTTCGGCCGGGCGAGGAGGGAAGCCTCCCCCCCCGGGCCTGAACTTCGCAGGGGGAGCAGCGAAGCGCCTCCCCCCCACCGCGAAAAGCTGCGAGACCAGGTAAGTGACTTTTGTGCACCCCTATTGACCACAACACAAGCACACACACACAGAGACAGACACACAGAGACAAACAAGAGCAAAAGAAAAGCAAATACAGAACTACCTACTAGTAAAGAAAAGTGTGTGTGTGTGTGTGTGTGTGTGTATGGAAAAGATATAGAGTTCAAAAATGGGAAGGGAAGGAATACAGGAATTGAGAAGGGGAGGAGCCAAGAACAAGGGAAGGAAAGTACTTTTTAATATTTTGTGTGTGTTTAAAAGGATCTAGCTGCAAAACTACAAAGAAAGAGTTGACTTGAGAAGAGCGGGGGGGGGGGGAGTGAGCCAAAGAAAAAGGCAAGGCAAGGAAGAAAGAGTAAACTACTAAAGTACTAAAATACTAAATATGATAGCGCTCTTCAAGTACTTCACAGGTTGTCACAGAGAGGAAGGCCAGGATCTCTTCTCGATCATCCCAGAGTGCAGGACACGGAATAATGGGCTCAAGTTACAGGAAGCCAGATTCTGGCTGAACATCAAGAAAAAAGCTCCTGACTGTTAGAGCAACACGACAATGGAAACAGTTCCCTAGGGAGGTGGTGGACTCTCCCACCCTGGAGGCGTTCAAGACAGGGCTGGACAGCCATCTGTCAGGGATGCTCTGACTTGGATTCCTGCAATGAGCAGGGGGTTGGACTCAGTGGTCTTGTAGGCCCCTTCCAACCCCACTATTCTATGATGCTATGATTCTATGTTTTTTTGTTTTTAAATAAATAATCTAGAAAAGAAAGCAAGGGAATAGTTGAATTGAGAAGGGCTGGGTGGGAAAGAGTCCAACACACACATACACACACACACACACACACACACACCACAGATCTAGCCAACTCTCTCTCTAACCATCTCTAACCAGCTCTCTCTCACACAATGAAATGTCACAGGCTGATCTCCAATATATACAGTATCCCCCCACCACCAACGTCACTGATTGGAGACTGCTGGGTTACGTTCAGCCCTCATTTGGCAACTAGAGTTGTCATGTGCCAAAGCAACCTCCCTCCTCTTCCTCCTCTCCCCCTCCCTGATCTTTCTCAAGTTGATACATTTTGGAGATGGGCTGTCTGGGCTTCAGAAGGCATCAGAAGAGCTCCGAATCTCCGAGGTCGACCGAGGCACTTCATTGGTGACCCGCTTCGCTTCAGAGCACCTCAGTGCTGGTCTGATTTGCTTCGGATCTCACCGAGGCATCCCTGAAGCACGCAGATTCACTTCGGGATTCAGATTCAGCACCAATGCAATGAACAGCCCTAGTCTGAAGGAAGCATTTGGGCTGCTGCTCATTCTAGCTGAAGGGAAAACGTAGCCCAGGGTAGGGTTTCCTCCTTTCCGCTATGCATGCTCGCTTTATTAGCAAGCAGAGGGCCACTTCTAGGGATGTATGAGAATTTCCTTTCTGTTTGCAAATAACCCAGAAATGCCCTGTTCACAATCCCAAACACAAATGCAAACAAGAATGCAGGTTCTCCAAAACATTCACAAATTCCTGAAATTTCATTCACATTCACAAACTGAACTTTTGAAAAATGCCCCCACTTTCCCCATTTGAATGAATCAAAAAACAGGTTGCAAACAAGCACAGAAGCGAGCCAAGCGTTGAAGTAAAGTTTGGAGAATTTCAGTCAGTTTGAGCAGCCCTGCTTCTCCCACCCCTGGCCACACCTTTGCAAACGCCCCTCAGGCCTCCCTCTGCCTTGCACAAGAGCCTATAAGATAGCAATTGATAGAAGCATGGAGCTGGAAAATGCCCTGTTGGCTGTCTAGTCCAGTCACCAGCTTAATGCAGGACATCCCAAGCAAGAGCAGGAAGTACATTAAATGTGAGGCGTGACATTAATCCCTCCCGGCTAACCTGTGTGGAGAGCTAGGCGTGTAGCGGTGTATGTGCCATTAAATCAATCCTGATGGCGTTTCTCCTCTCAGCATGCCTTTCCCTTCTATGTTTTTTTTACACAGGAATTTGGAGTGCCTGGATTCCCCAACTGCGATTTTTCTGTGGCTGGCTTAACATGGCTGAAGCCAAAGAAGGTAAAATTGTTACCAGCTGTAACTGTGGTGTAATTGTGGACCTTACGGACCTGGTGCAGAAAGATAAGAAGCAAATGGGGCAGCAAACAGTTTGCAGGGGTGATTTCTCAGAAAGGGCAAGTAGGGCAGTGCCCACCCACTCAATCTCTCCCACCCTCCACGCCACTCATCCCAGTGGGCACAGCTGCCACTGCTGTGGAGCGCCCCCTTGTCTATCTCCGCCCCCACGGTAGCAAGCAGGAGCTGGAGCAGGGAACCCCCACCCTTCCCATGCTCAGGGCTTTGTCCTGGTACTGCAGTTTCATTTCACCAAACCAACTGTGTGATTCTAGTGGTTGCTAGGTACCCCGAGGCTTTTGTAAGCACGCAACAGGATGCAAACTGAATGCATGAATAAACTCAGCAGAGCACATTTCAAGCACAATCCTAACCTGAGGCAGCGGAATGTCTCCCCTCTCAGGAAAGAGAGGCGCAAACAACAGTGTGTAAGATGGAAGATAGCAAACAGATCCAGCTACCTTATTTGTGAAGCAGTTTTCCCCTTGAGAAGATGGGTGTTGGGAAATCAACATGCTTTCTTTGTCTAGACCGGTGGTCCCGTCACTGTTGTCTGCTGTATTCAAGAAACCAGACTGTTTCCTTCCACCCCGCTCCAGCAGCTAGGGTGTGTTTCGGATCATTGTTTTTTGGAAAACTGGATCAGGAAAATGCACATCTGGAAGCACCATCCTGAAGCCAGCCTCAGCATTATCCCATCCTTCCTCCCGAAAGCATTTTTCCTTTCCCCAGGTTAATCTCTCATGAGAACTTTCAGCTCCATTTTAGGGGCTCAAGGGAACAAAAGTGGGGATGAAACTCACCCGTCTTTTCGCGCTTTTCTGTCAGGGTGGCCACTGAGCCCATAGAATCCCAGAGTAGTTCTGATTCTGAGGAAGAGCAGTTGCTCCTGGGAGAGGAATGCGCTCCTCTTTCCCAGGGCCCACAGCTGATGGAGATTCCTCCCACCAGCATTCCTAGCTTAGAAAGCAGTCCAGGGAGTGACCGAGCACAGATGGCAGACTTGGTGGATGCGCAACGCAGACGCAGAGAGCGGCGCCAGATGGAGGGCGCGGAAAGGAGGCACAGTGCCCGGTTGGCGCGCAAACAAAGGCTGCGCCCAGAGGCTCCAAGGGAAAAGGGGAGGGACTCTCCCTAGTCCTTAAGTTCAGGGGTCTGCCAGTAACTCCCTTTCAAACGGGGACCAACTGTTCCAACGTAGGGCATAGGTACTGCGCTGCTCAGATCTAGTTGCAAACGGTAGAGTTGTTAAGTTGTAAAAGAGGAATAAAACTTTGACAGGAATCCCTTTGTCTGTGTCTGGACTTGGCTACTGGATTGGACTGAGAGAGGCCTCCGAGGAGCCCATGACATTTTCCTTCTCCGTTGGTTGTTTTAGGCCTGGCCGGTGCTCTTCTTCATGGCCACCAGTTGGTGGCTGCTGCTTTTATGGGAACGATGGTTCATGACAATGTAGCATTGTTCCAAGGGGCATCCTGGAACATAGAAATGGTGGCTGCCAGGGAGAGCAATGGTGACTGTGGGGGACAAGTGCAAAAGTGGGGGACAACAACAAGGATCTGAAAATAGTTTCCAAAGGGTAGTCATGTTAGTCTATTGCAGAAAAAACAACAAAGAGTTGTGTGGGACCTTAAAGACTAAGAAAAATTTTCTGGCATAAGCGTTTAACTCCCTGGAAAAGACCCTGATGCTGGGAAAGGCTGAAGGCAAAAGGAGAAGGGGACGGCAGAGGATGAGATGGCTAGATAGCATCACGGATGCAATGAATATGAACTTGAGCACGCTCCGGGAGAGAGCGCAGGACAGGAAGGCCTGGCGTGCTATGGTCCATGGGGTCACGAAGAGTCGGACACGACTGAACAACAACAAGTAATTGTAAGGGCTGGAGCAACTCCCTTATGACGGGTAGTTACAACAGCTGGAATTGTTTCGCTTGGAAAAATGGTGAGTAAGGGGAGACATGATAGAGATGTACAAAATTATGCATAGCGTGGAGAAGGTAAATAGGGAGTCATTTTTCTCCCTCTCTCAAAATACTAGAACCCAATGGGGTCATCCCATGGAGCTGATTGGTGGGAGGTTCAGATATAAGGAGTTAAACTATGGAATTTACTACCACAAGACATGGTAATGGCCATGAATTTGGATGGCTTTAAAAGGGGGTTGAACAAATTCCTGGAGGAGGCTATCACTGGCTACTAGTCCTGATGGCTATGTGCTACCTCCAGTACCAGAGGCAGTAAGTCTGTGTACACATGGAGAACATGGGTGGGAAGGTGCTGTTACACACGTGACCTCCTTGTGGGTTTCCTGTGGAGGGCTGCTTGGCCACTGCATGAACAGAATGCTGGACAAAGTGGACCCTTGGCCTGATCCAGCATGGCTCTTCTTATGTTCTTATGCCTTATCCATCTTGATTCATTCATTCAATCAATCAATTTATACCCTGTTAAATGCTTCCAAAAAGCCTCAGGGTACCTAATAGCAATTTTTAAAAATGAAATAGATTTAATGAAATAAAACTGACGTAAAAGTGTTATGGACTGGGAGGGGTGATGACTTTAGTTACTGGTGTAAAATTTCCTTATAAGGGACCCACAGAAAAATAATCATTGACTGGCTCCCACCAGTCACGATGAACCTCCTGACACGCCCTAGTTTGTCCAGCTGCTTGGAGGGTTTTGGAGCCCTGTTGCCAAGGATCCTTCCGTTCAGCCCAACTCTAGGGGGCGGGGGGGGGGGGCTAAAGAGAAAGGTTCTTTGTACTTCCTTGCCCAAAGCCCAGGAACACAGAACTTAACTAAGCCCTATGAAAATCCTAAGAACACGAGTGGTAGCTTAGTAACCATGTGGTCCTTCATATGGGGAAAAGGTTTTAGTGAGAAATTCCCTTTTAAAACCATGCAGCCAAATGTCCAAATATTTAAAGGGTTTTATTTATAGAAGGGGGGATAAGGAAAGGCAACAATCACACAATGACAGATTTCTAAATGAAATTTTAAAAATCAGTCCAACTTAGCCAGCTCAATGTTTCCTACTTGAGTAGAGTCTTGGGTTCCAGAGCATGCGCAGATTTCATTGCAGAGAAGACAATCTGAGAGAGAACACCTTGGCCTCCAATGAGATGTCATTGGGAAGGCAAGGCACACAGATGAATGAGAAAACTCTTACTTTTATGAGAATCTGAGTTCAGGAAAATCAGCCTCTTAGCAGAGACTGTTGTTTTATCCAGTGACGTTATACCCTCCATTTCTGATGTCAATAGCCAGCAAACCAGAACATTTCTTACTGGCTGGACCCATATTCCTATCGACCCTAAACCTGAACTATAAAGGAGCTGGCCAGCTGGCAAAAAGAGCGCAAGGGTGCAATCCTATGCATGCTTAGACAGAAAAGAAGTCTTGTATGTCCCAGCATGCTCCAGGGAGCATGGCTGGCTGGGGCATGCTGGGAAGTGTAGGACTTTTTCTGTCTGAACATGCATATGATTGCGCCCTAAGTCTTAGAATCATAGAATTGTAGGGTTGGAAGGGGCCTACGAGGCCATCGAGTCCAACCCCCTGCTCATTGCAGGAATCCAAGTAAGAGCATCCCCGACAAATGGCTGTCCAGCCTCGTCTTGAACGCCTCCAGGGAGGGAGAGCCCACCACCTCCCTAGGGAATTGGTTCCATTGTCGTATTGCTCTAACAGTCAGGACGTTTTTCCTGATGTTCAGCCAGAATCTGGCTTCCTGTAACTTAGATGCATATTGGGGAAAAATGAGATAAGAGAAGCCTATTTGGAGTGTCCCAGCATGGTGCCAACTTACCAGGGGCTCTAGGGGGCACAGTTGAGCTACATTAGAATATAGGGATTTGATTTGCCACAAAAAGTGTTTAAAACATCACTTAACCTTAGAATTAAAACCACAGCTCCCCAAATAGGGACTCTTAGCCAGTCACTTAAGAATGAAAAGCAAGTGGGTCTTTGAAAACTCTCTCTATAGAGAGTTCCAAAACAACGGCGCCCACCACTGCCCCAGTAACGGTGATCCATTACCATCAGGCCATTATGGTCAAAGAGGCGTGCACACATAGGTTGTCCCTAGTAGGGAAAGTGCACCTTTGAGGGGCGGGGTCACTTTTCATAAGTGGAAATGATGCAGGAAAAAGGGTGGCCAGCCCTCTCCCGTGCAGGGACCCTATCACCCCGTTGCTGCCATCTGACAAAACTGAAAACAATTTTGGGGGGTTGGGTGAGAGGCACTGCGAAGGGGGGTGTTGGAGAGAAGCACTTCCATATTGAGAAGCAAACGTGCAGATTGGCCTCAAGAGAGATGGACTTTAGATGCAGTGATGTGGGTTTCCTGGACATTTTTCCAGTGCCCAAAATCAAGGGATCTGGTTTAGCATGTTTCTTTGGCTGAAATGCTGTACTCACTTACCTGGGCGTAAGTCCCATTGAACTCAATAGTGCTTAGTTCTGAGTAGACCTATAAGATTGCACTGTTTGTAAATGCAAGGGGGTTGGACTCGATGGCCTTGTAGGCCCCTTCCATCCCTACTATTCTATTCTATGACTACTATGAAAACTGGAAAAGGATGCTTTGTTTCTTTCATATGGCGTGTTCATATCTTACTCTCCCCGCCACCACCACCACAGGTTGAACTCCAGCAGTGGTGTTCTGCTGCTTCTTTAATATTTTCTTCACAACTCAACAGGGGAAGGCAGAGAACTGAGGATCGTCCTCGTTGGCAAGACTGGAGCTGGGAAAAGTGCCACGGGAAACACCATCCTGGGCCGGACAGAGTTTGATTCCAGGCTTCAGGCAAAGACCACAACTGTGGCCTGCCAAAGAGCTGACGGGAGCTGGAATGGCAGGGCTGTTTCGGTGATCGACACTGCAGATATTTTTTATTCGGAAGCCTGCAGTGAGATGTTATCTGAGATTGCGCATTGTATTGACCTCTCCAGGCCCGGCCCTCACGCCCTGCTGCTGGTGACCCAGGTGGGACGCTTCACTGCAGAAGACGAGGCAGCGGCCAAGGAGGTCCAGGCCGTGTTTGGGGCGGAGGCCGCCAAGCACATGATAGTCCTGTTCACACGCAAAGAAGACTTAGGAGGGGGCTCCTTGCAGGAGTATGTGATGGGATCAAATAACAAGGCCCTCCAGAAGCTGATTAACAAATGCAGGGACCGCTTCTGTGCTTTCAATAACAGGGCAGCTGGAGCAGAACGGGAGAGGCAGGTCTCTGACCTGATGGAGATGGTCCAGACGATGGTTCAGGAGAATGGAGGGAGACATTACGTCAATAAGCTGTACCTGGAGCCTGACTTAACTAGTACAAACCTCAGATATCACATGGCAAAAAACAGAAGAGCCGTGCAAAGGGCCTCTGAGGTCCTAATTCGTAGCACTGTGTTTGCAATCTCTTCATTTCCTATAGTTGTATTCTGGCTCTTGTGGAAGTTCCCTGCAGTTGTCTTCTCCTTCCTGCGTACATTTCATGCAGTTGTATTCTGGCTCTTATATAAGTTCCCTGTAGATGTATTCTGGCTGTTCTATCGTAACATTTGTCGTTTCCTCAACTGGCTTATTTCTTCTGTTACAAAATCCAATTAACCATCTTGCGTTCAGACATTCAATAGACTAATGAATTAACAGTCTGATAAATACATGAACATTCACTGCTGAAGACAGGGCAGCAGCAAAGCAAGTCCAGAAGGTGTTTAGAATGGAGGCCACAAACCACATGACTGTCTTCTTGTTCACCCACAAGGAGGAATTAACTCTGTTTCCTTAAATCTGTTTAAAGAATCTTCAGAGTCTGTTTCTTACATCTGCAGAATCTGTTTCTTTAAAATGTTTTAATCATTTTAATGTGGTATTTTATTCTTTTATCTTGTTGTTTACTGCTCCAAAATCTTTGATGTGGAGCGGTACATAAATATTGTAAACAAGCTAACAAACATTCCTGGTTTAATGAAATCACTGGTGCAGAAATAGCCTTCGGACAGCCTGTTGCAGGCTCCTGAAGTGGTTGAAATCTCCGGGGTTAGAGCTACCCAGGTTTGGTGCCCTTTGGGTAAGACAGCACTGCAGGCTGTTTGTTTTATTTACAAACTTATATACGGTGCACAAATGGAAGCAAACAGCAGGCACTCTTACAAGTCAGCAGGTCTGCTGTCCCTCATCAGACCCCCAGAAAGAGACCCTTCACCCCAATTTGCTTCACCTTCAGATGAACAGATCTGTCAGTCCTGTCAATCGGTCATTCCGTTTCTGCCTGTGCTTGTTGTGGTTTGTTTTTAATTTTTAAATCCATATGGAAACTTCTACACATATTTTGTAATGTACATAGAAATACTCTCATTAATGTATGCATTTTTGTGTGTATTTTCAAATGTACCCATTTACCCACTGACTAAAGCGTGTTCGTGCACATTTTGGAAAGATATGCATTTTTATTTTTGTATTTATTTACAATATTTGTAGACCGCTCCATATCTAAAACAGATTTCGGAGCGATGAACATAAAAGGTAAAATAGTAAAAGGATAAAAGGATTTTTCTTTGCACGTCTGAAACATGTGCAGATGATGTGGAATAGATTATTCTTTGTTTGGCAGAACAACTGCAAATTGCATTCATGTCTGCATTCAGTTCTGGGAGGTCAGTTCGGGGGGGGGCTCAATTTTTAAAAAATCCTCAACAGAATGAATTTCTCTGCCATCCCTACTTGAAGGCGCTCCTCCTTCCAGACCATAACACAGATTCCTAGAGCTGGCCAGGGCCTTGTAGGTCTCCTTAGAGAGGCTCATCTGGTGACTACCTTAAATGTCCTTTTGGTACCAGGCAAAGACCTTTAAAAAAAATGAATTTCCCAGGCTTTTAATATCACCCAGAGCTCAGATGCAGGACTGATATTAATACACACAGGTCACACCCAGTGCCCTGCCCAGTGCTGGAACCCATTTGCAGCTGCTCTTTGCATTCACTCCCTCCATCTCTGCCACCACCCCTCCTGCAATGACTATGGAACCGGCAGCTGAAAAGATTTTTAGCTTATGAAAATGTGGATCTTTATTCAGAGCTAAAAATAGTCACAAATTGGCCCTGGAAAAGTACGGGAGGAGAACTCAGAAAACACAGCAATGCAGTGGGATTTCCCATAAAACGTGCATGAACAAAAGATGGAAATTGAAATTCCAGGGAAAGGGGTTAGTGGGACGCAGCCTGGGTCCTCCAATTTATGCCTGACTATTCCACACCAACAGAAACACAGTCATACTTATCCAAACAATTGCAAGCTGAAAGTGGGAGAAACAGACCTTAAGAAACCCTCTGAGGTAATTATAGTGCTTGCAAGGCAAGATGGGAGCCAAAAAAACTAGGGGTGGGGGTGGGGGGAGAAATGTGAAAGTGAAAGGAGCCTTTCTGGGAAATGTGGTGCTTTGCTAGAAACCCTTTTGTGGCAGGAGTGGCTTGCAGCCAACACTTGCTGGCATTTGCCAGAGAGTCAAGGCCACTGGGCTTTTTAAAGAAATGTTATTTTTGTATGATGTGTTTAGTTTTTATTGTTTTTAATTTGGCTTGCTGCCACATTGGAGATTTTTTCCCTTAAAATGCATGCTATAATCTGCCTATACAAAATGATTTCTAAATGAACTAAATAAGCTAAAATGCATTTACCTCAGTATGACAGCAGGCGCATGGTTTCACTGTGCATCACAGCATACGTGGTTTCAGGGGTGTGCTGATGTGCTAGCGTCCACGTCCTCATCTCAGGGACACAGACTTCATGGCTACATAATGTTCACAAACCATTCACAGTAACTGCTCCAAATGGGAAGAGGGGGCAGATCTCCCCTTTCTGGACATGCTGGAGACTCGAGGAAGTGTTGAATGGGAGCAGGACACCGACAAGTGTCAGTTGAACGCTTAACACCCAGAGAATCACTTTGCTAAGTGGGTGGTATTGTTCCCCCGCCTCTTGGAGCACCTACCTTCTCCTGAACTTCCCCCCTTTTCTGATCTGTCACTGCCAAGAGTGTGCAGATTAGCCTACACCTGCCAAGATGTGGAGCAGCATATAAATGCTGTGAATAACTATATGCAGACTTGGCTTCCATGTATGTTCCCTACTGCACTTTGTTACCTTTGAGAGCTGAAACACAAGGACATTGACAAGGCAAGGCTGTACATACCGGGCAGCCTTAAATGTGCAGTTGTGCACTTGCGCAAGACCAAGAAATTATATAATGATGATGATGGAGGAGAAGGAGAAGGAGAAGAAGATCCCATTTGCTCAGACATGAGTGACAGCCCCTCCAAAGTGCCATTGGGGCATCATTGGAGGGGCAGTCACTGGCAAAAGAGGCTTGAGGCGGCACAGGTGGGAACAATCGGGAAGAGTGGCAGGTGTTTTCGCCATTCGTGCTGAGCGGCTCTGTACCCAATTGCAGCAACCCACAGTGGGTTGGCTCTGCTGGGTTCGACAGCACAACAACCCCCCATGGCTCATGAGTTCACCGACCACTAGAACAAGCCATGGGTTGTCAGGGTAGCTTGTTGCCCCCAAAATAAGCCACCCTGCAGGAAGCTGTCTGGTTTTGGACAACACAACAACCCACCATGGTTAGTTGCCCATGATGGGTTGTTGTGTTGTGTGAACCCAGTCAGTGAGTCCACCTTCTCAGGCCAATTGTCACAAGCTCCTATTGCTCTTGCTCCTCCTCTTTTATTGATTGATTGATTGATTGAATGATTGATTGATTTGATTTGAATTGTGCCCTGCTTTTCTGCCAAGAAAAATGGCACTCAAGGTGGCTTACAATCATAAATAAAACATTATTAAAACCACCATAAAACAATGCATTAAAATACAATAAAAACACAGCAGTAACAGAATGAATATAGCACACAACCCAGCAGACCTTCTTACGTGCCAAAGGCCTGCTCCTTGGTCGTGGTGGAAGCAGAAAAACAGCTGCAGCACCACAAAATATCCAAATTCTGACTGTAATAAAAGGGTCTTGTCAGTCTGCCTAAAGGCCAACAAGGAAGGGGCTACACCTATTTCCTGTGCAAGGGGGGTACTCCAGAGTTGGGGGGCCCACCAGGGAAAAGGCCCTGTCCTTGGTACTCCTGAGTGAAACAGCTTAGCTGATGAACCAGGGAGCAAGATGCTAGATGCCAATCTTAATGCTCAGATATGTACATTTGAGTGCAGGTAATCCTTCAGATCCCCTTCATGGATCACTGCCTTGTTGTGGCGAAGGGGCTTGCGTAACTCAGTGAAGCCATAAGCTATGCCGTGCAGGGCCACCCAAGACGGACAGGTCATGGCAGAGAGTTCTGACAAAATGTGGTCCACTGGAGAAGGAAATGGCAACCCACTCCAGTATTCTTGCCAAGAAAACCCCATGGAACGTATCACAAGGCTAAAAGATATGACGCCCGAAGATGAGCCCCTCAGGTCGGAAGGTGTCCAATATGCTACTGGGGAAGAGCAGAGGGTATTTCCAAGTAGCGCCAGAAAGAGTGAAGCGGCTGGGCCAAACCCGAAAGGACACTCAGCTGTGGATGTGTCTGGTGGTGAAAAGAAAATCCGATGCTGTAAAGAACAATATTGTTTAGGAACCTGGAATGTCAGATCAATGAATCAAGGTAAGCTGGAGGTGGTCAAACATGAGATGGCAAGATTGAACATCGACATCTTGGGAATCAGCGAACTAAAATGGACAGGCATGGGTGAATTTAATTCAGGTGACCATCATATCTACTATTGTGGGCAAGAATCCCTTAGAAGAAATGGAGTAGCATTCATAGTTAACAAAAGGGTGGGAAAAGCAGTACTGGGGTACAATCTTAAAAATGATAGAATGATCTCAGTACGAATCCAAGGCAGGCCATTCAACATCACAGTAATTCAGGTCTATGCCCCGGCCACTGAGGCCGAAGAAGCTGAGGTTGATCGGTTCTATGAAGACCTACAACACCTTCTAGAACTAACACCAAAAAAAGATGTCCTCTTCATCATAGGGGATTGGAATGCTAAAGTAGGAAATCAAGAAATCACCGGGATAACAGGCAGGCATGGCCTTGGTGTACAAAACGAAGCAGGACAAAAGCTAATCGAGTTTTGCCAAGAGAACACGCTGATCATAGCAAACACTCTTTTCCAACAGCACAAGAGGCGACTCTACACATGGACGTCACCAGATGGTCAATATCGAAATCAGATTGATTATGTCCTTTGCAGCCAAAGATGGAGAAGCTCCATACAGTCAGTAAAAACAAGACCTGGAGCTGACTGTGGCTCAGATCATGAGCTGCTTCTTGCAAAATTTCATCTTAAATTGAAGAACGTAGGGAAAACCACTAAACCGTTCAGGTATGACCTAAATCATATCCCTGATGAATATACAGTGGAGGTGAGGAATAGATTTCAGGGATTAGACCTGATAGACAGAGTGCCTGAGGAACTATGGATGGAGGTCCGTAACATTGTTCAGGAGGCAGCAACGAAATCCATCCCAAAGAAAAAGAAATGCAAGAAAGCAAAGTGGCTGTCTGATGAGGCTTTACAAGTAGCTCACGAAAGAAGGGAAGCGAAAAGCAAGGGAGAAAGGGGAAGATATACCCAACTGAATGCAGAGTTCCAGAGAATAGCAAGGAGAGACAAGAAGGCCTTCTTAAATGAACAATGCAAAGAAATCGAGGAAAACAACAGAATGGGAAAGACTAGAGATCTCTTCAAGAAAATCGGAGATCTCAAGGGAACGTTTTGTGCAAAGACGGGCATGATAAAGGACAAAGAAGGCAGGGACCTAACAGAAGCAGATGAGATTAAGAAGAGGTGGCAAGAATACACAGAAGAACTATACAGGAAAGATCTGAATGTCCCTGATAGCCATGATAGTGCGGTCACTGAACTTGAGCCGGACATCCTAGAGAGTGAAGTCAAGTGGGCCTTAGGAAGCATTAGTAACAACAAAGCTAGCGGAGATGATAGTCTTCCAGCTGAACTATTTAAAATCCTAAAAGATGATGCTGTTAAAGTGCTGCATTCAATATGTCAGCAAATCTGGAACACTCAACAGTGGCCACAAGACTGGAAAAGGTCAGTTTACATTCCAATTCCAAAGAAGGGCAACGCCAAGGAGTGTTCAAACTACCGCACAATTGTGCTCATTTCACATGCCAGCAAGGTGATGCTCAAAATCCTACAAGCTAGGCTTCAGCAGTATGCGAACCGAGAACTACCGGAAGTACAAGTTGGGTTTCGAAGAGGCAGAGGAACTAGAGATCAAATCGCCAACATTCGCTGCATCATGGAGAAAGCAAGAGAATTCCAGAAAAACGTCTATTTCTGCTTCATTGACTACACTAAAGCCTTTGATTGTGTGGATCACAACAAACTGTGGCAAAGTCTTAAAGTGATGGGAGTACCAGACCACCTTACCTGTCTCCTGAGAAACCTGTACGAGGGTCAAGAAGCAACAGTAAGAACCAGACATGGAACAACCGAGTGGTTCAAAATTGGGAAAGGAGTACGACAAGGCTGCATATTGTCACCCTGCTTATTTAACTTATATGCAGAGTACATCATAAGAAATGCCGGGTTGGATGAATGAGAGGTCGGAATTAAGATTGCTGGGAGAATTATCAACAACCTCCGATATGCAGACGATACCACCCTAATGGCAGAAAGCGAAGAGGATCTCAAGAGCCTCTTGTTGAGGGTGAAAGAGGAGAGTGCAAAAGCTGGTTTGAAACTCAACATTAAAAAAACTAAGATCATGGCATCTGGCCCCATCACTTCCTGGCATATAGAAGGGGAAGAAATGGAAGCAGTGACAGATTTTACTTTCTTGGGCTCCAAGATCACCGCAGACGGTGACTGTAGCCATGAAATTAAAAGACGCTTGCTCCTGGGGAGGAAAGCTGTGGCCAACCTAGACAGCATAGTAAGAAGCAGAGACATCACCTTGCCGACAAAGGTCCATCTAATCAAAGCTATGGTTTTCCCAGTAGTAATGTATGGCTGTGAGAGCTGGACTATAAGGAAGGCTGAGCGCCGAAGAATTGATGCTTTCGAACTGTGGTGCTGGAGAAGACTCTTACGAGTCCCCTGGACTGCAAGGAGGTCAAATCAGTCCATCCTAAAGGAACTCAACCCTGAGTGCTCATTGGAAGGACAGATACTGAAGCTGAAGCTCCAATATTTTGGCCACCTAATGCGAAGAGAAAACTCTCTGGAAAAGACCCTGCTTCCAGTGTCTCAGCAGACAGCCATCTTGCCTTCTTGGTTTTCTTTTTGTTTGGGACATTTTTTGTTGCCGCCTCCTGAACAACGTTGCGAACTTCTGCCCATAGTTCTTCCGGGACCCTATCTACTAAATCTAGTCCCTTAAATCTATTCTTCACCTCCACTGCATATTCATGAGGAATATTAGTGAGCTCATATCTAACTGATCTGTGGGCCTTCCCTATTCTCTTTAGTCTGATTCTAACTTGTGCAATAAGAAGTTCGCAATCTGAGCTACAGTCAGCTCCAGGTCTTGTTTTTCCCGACTGTATAGATGTTCGCCACCTTTGGCTACAAAGGATGTAGTCAATCTGATTTCGGTGTCGACCACCTGGTGAAGTCCATGTGAAGTCCATGTCCATGTATAAAGTCATCTACGTATAAAGGCATACATAGGCTTATATAAATGAGCAGCATTTATCTCCCCTCCACTTAAAAAACAAACCCAAAACTATTAAAAAAAAAAAAAAGCTTTCTGTTCAGAGGAACATAGGAAGCCAGTTCTGTGTAGACCAGATGTAGCGCTATAGACTTGGAACTGGGCACTGAGGGAGGCTACGGAGGCATCCAACAGTTCCTGATCAAGTCCTTACCAAAGGGTCCAGTTTCACTGGAGCCATAGAGAATCTGGAGGCGGGGAGAGCTGTGTCTTCCCTTGCTGCCTCCCACCAGTCCCACACCTTCCACTCCTACTCACCAGTGGAGCTACATGTGTGTTTCCACAACTGGCTGAGGGGGCTAGTGGCAAGGAGTCCCCTGGGTGAAACTGGGCTCCGCAAAACTGAGCATCCCCCAGAAATTTTGCAAATGACTATTGGTGTTTTTATCCAGGAGACGTGGACTGCCTTGAATCCTGAGCTGTGGCTCATCCTTCCTTGAAGGGCAACATGGCCAACAGTGAGTCCTGTGGCAGTTATCATACTGCCACCATGAAACTCTGGACTGCTGTCTTGGTTCCTTACAGTTTCAAGGTGGCCACCAAAGAGCCTCTTTCCCAGGGCCTCTTTGTCACATACCGAGGCAAAAACTGAGGCCAGGATGCGTATTAAAAGGGGGCATGTGGGGCCATATGATCTGCCTCGCCCTGAACTGGCAAGGGAAGTACAGGCAGGGAACTCTCTGGATGGCGTTGGCTAAATCATGTCTCTGCTTGAGTTATCGCCCGGGACTCCTGGGATGATCACATTACAGCTGTGTGCAGATGGCCTCTCAAAATTCTCCACCTTATTTGTGGGCAGAGAATTTTGCCGCTGGAGCCGCAGCCAGGTAGGCTTTGTTTCACAGAGCTTTCGTGGCGGGGGGGCTCCGTTCCGCCATGGGTTCCAGGGGCCGAATTCACTGGAATTCAGCCCCCCTGGGATCCGTGGTGGAATTCTTTAACATCCCTAGTCCTGATGGCTCTATGCTACCTCCAGTATCAGAGACAGTATGCCTATGTACACCAGCTGCTGGGGAACATGGGCGGGGGGTGGTGTTGCACTCATGTCCTGCTTGTGGGCTTCCCATTGGGCAGCTGGTTGGCCACATGTGAACAGAATGCTGGACTAGGTGGACCCTTGGTCTGATCTAGCAGGGCTCTTCTTATGTTTTTATGCCACTTTCCAGTAAATTGTCAAAGCAGTTAACATACTGATAACATACTCATAAAAATATAACACTAAAAATACAAAAAAATAACCATTGGTCAGTAATAAAACTGTAGCTACACTGGCTGGGTCACATCTCAGGGAAAGCCTGCATGATATGAGAGAGCCACTGTGGGGTGATGTTTAGAATGTTCGACCGGGGGTGTCATCACACGAAGCAGAAATCCTGTGACGGAACCAGGACTTTCTGCCTCCGTTTCCTTCTCAGGATCATGATGCGCTCCACCACCCCCCTTCCCTCCCTTTATCCGGGAGTTCTGTATGTTTCATGTATGCAGCCACAAGATGGCGATGTGGACCAGCTTGTCTTTTCTCATGGAAAAACAGAAATGGATCCATTTATTACTAGTTTATCCCATTTCAAATTAACCCCCGAAATTGCTTGGAAAGGACGAGAGAGGTGCTGGAGGTTGACGACATCATGTACAGGACCTGCCAATGTCCGTGAATGACCAATCTCAATTGCAGCATAAAAGCCCTGTGTGATGACACCGTGGGACTGTGGAGACCCGGGTTCAAGTCTCCACTCGACCACGGCACCTCTAGTGAGCTCCACCACAATGAGTGCCTAGGAATCACTTGTGGGCAGATTTTTTGTAAGATGCTCAAGCAAGCTTCCTTGTCTGCTTCCTTATGAAACTGTAAGCAGCTTATGCACAGGCCCCTGGTATGACATTTCTAGTAAGCCAGTGGGTAGCATGTGTATGAATTCCTTGTGGGCAGATTTTGTAGAGAGTAGACTTTATTGACATGGCATACTTACCTCTTGCTTGGCTCAAACAGAACCTGAACTGAGAATCGTCCTCTTGGGCAGAACGGGATCTGGGAAGAGCGCAACAGGAAACACCATCCTGGCATCTGGTAGAGCATTCCAAAGCAGCATCTCATGCAGCTCAATAACAAAGGAGTGTGAAAAAAAGGACACCATCTTTGAGGGGAGGAAAATTGTAGTTCTTGACACCCCTGGCTTTTTTGACTCCAACAGTAAACTACTCTTTAAATTGAAATGTACTGAGGAGTGGATTACACTTCTCCAACCAGGGCCCCATGCTATACTTGTTGTTATAAGGATAGATAAGATAACTCAAGAGGGAAATGAGTCTATTCGGAAGATTAAGAAGTATTTAAGAGTTGAAGGGAAAAGGTTTCTGATTCTTTTATTCACCCATAAAGATGCTTTAGATAATGAGCGCTTGACTCTAGAGCAGTTCTTAGAAACCGCAGGGGAAGACCTGAAGGCCCTAATCGGTATGTCTGAAAACCAATGCATTGCTTTCAACAATAGCCTTAAAGGAGAAGAAAGATCACGTCAGGTCAAGGAACTGATTCAAATGATTGACGGCCTGGTGACCCTTAATGGCACTAGGCAGCCCTATTACACAGAGGAATTGTTCAAAAAGGACAATAGGTGGAGCTGTTCTGTACTGTAGTATAAGCAGAAAAGGCTGTGGAGTCAAGGATGGAAATATGTTTGCCAACGAACCCTAATTTCCATTCTGATTCTGAAGGATTTAGTCTCCGTCCCGCAGAAATGAAACTCCGCAGGGCTAACTTGGTTTTTCCACCTCCTCCTCTAGCCACAATCCTTTTCACCTTGTACAGTCACCAGGTCCCTGGGTGTGGACAATGAAAGCTTCTTTTTCCGCTGGGTAAACTACTCCTTTGTTTTACGGAGACACCTTCTGCTGCTTGTCATTGCTGCACGTGTCGCTCTCTGTGACGTAAACTACTCAGGGCATTAAAATGTAGCAGGCGGCTTACTGTCTCTTTCATTTTTTACTCACAAGTAAGAGTCGGACACGACTGAACGACTGAACAACAACAACAAAGCAGGCAGGGCCCCGACCTGGATCAGGAGCACTGCACACAGGTCGGGCAGTCTTAAATGCTCCCTTCCCACCTGCTTGGTTTTTTTTGTGACTTTTTTAGGTATACACCTCAAACAAAATTGTTCTCAGAATTAAAAGAGCTACTCAATTCTCACTGTGTATGTTTGAAAACAGATGCAATTAAAATATATAATCAGACACTAATGTACTTTGAAGAATTTATTTTATTTATTTATGTATTAAATTTATTAATCGCCCATCTGGCTGGTCACCCAGCCACTCTGGGCGATGTACAGCATACAATAAAACAGTTTAAAACAATAAAATTCTACAATAAAAACATTTTCTAAAATACCCTAACCCACCCCAAATGCCTGCCTGAACAACCACGTTTTTAATGCACGGTGGAAGCTCATTAAAGAGGGGGCACAGCGGAGTTCCCTAGGGAGGGAGTTCCACAGAGTGGGGGCCGCCACAGAAAAGGCCCTCTCCCTCGTCCCCACCAGCCTAGCTGTCCTGGCTGATGGGACAGAGAGAAGGCCATCCGAGGCTGATCTTGTTAAGCGGCCTGTCTGGTGCTGCTGGAGGCGCTCCTTAAGATAGGCTGGGCTGGAACCATATAGGGTTTTAAAGGTCAATACCAACACCTTGAATTTGGCCTGGAAAACAACTGGTAACCAGTGCAACTCCTTCAGCACTGGAGTGATGTGATCTTGCTGGCGGCTGCCTTTAATCAGGCGAGCCGCCATGATCTGTACCAGCTGCAGCTTCTGAACCGTCTTCAAGGCTAACCCCATGTAGAGTGCATTACAGTAGTCTAAATGAGAGGAGACCAGGGCATGTACTACTGATGGGAGCAGATGGTCGGGAAGGAAGGGGCGCAACCGCTGTATCAGATGGAGTTGGTCTGCGCTGTCTGGCTCACAGCTGACACCTGAGCCTCCATGGACAGCTGGGAATCCAAAATGACCCCCCAGGCTGCGGACCTGGTCTTTCAAGGGTAACTGTACCCCATTCAACACCAGGTCAACATCCCCCAACCTCCTCTTGTCTCCCACCAAAAGGACCTCAGTCTTGTCAGGGTTCAGCTTCAGCTTATTCCTCCCCATCCAGGCTAGGGAAGTACAAAAGTCACTTACCTGTTCACGGATTATGCTGATGCTGGGGGGGAGGCGCTCCATCCCTCCCCCTGAAATTCTGGCCGGGGGGGGCGCTCTGTCCCTCTCCCCCCCCCCGAATCCTGGCTGGCCGGCTCCGCTCTGCAGGGATTCTGCGGAGCCGCCGGCCGGCTCCGCCAGTGGCCGGACATCTGGCCACTGGCTAGCAGGGACGCAAATGGCGGTGGCCATAGCCGCCACCGTTTGCGTCCTTGCAGTCAGCCGTGATAGGCTACGTAAATGTTTACATAGCCTATCACGGCTGAGTAAAAAACACACACGTGCGTACGCAAATGGCGGCGCCCATGGGCACCGCCATTTGCATTCCTTCTTTTGGCACGTCTTAGTCTACGTAAACATTTACATAGACTACGGCGAAAATAAGGGGAACACAAATAGCGTAGATGCTACGCTATTTGCGTTCCCCTTATTTTCGCCGTCTTAGTCTATGTAAATGTTTACGTAGACTAAGACGTGCCAAAATAAGGAAGGCAAATGGCGGCGCCCATGGGCGCCGCCATTTGCATACGCACGTGTGTGTTTTTTTCTTTTAAATCAGCCTTGATAGGTTATGTAAACATTTACGTAGCCTATCACGGTGTTTTTAAAAAATCTAGCCGTGATAGGCTATGTAAATCTTTACGTAGCCTATCACGTTTTTTTGTTTTGTTTTGTTTTTAACTGGAAATGGTGGCGGCGGCAGCCAGTTGGAAGACCGGCTGCCGCAGCCGCCGCCACCAAACCGCCGCCGGAGCCACAGCCGCCAGGAAGATCCGCCCAAGGTAAGTCCCGTCCCGGGGGGGCAGACCGTTCCGCCACCGATTTCGGGGGGCCAAATGCGCTGGCATTCGGCCTTCCCGAGATCCGTGGCGGAATTCTCTGACATCCCTAATCCAGGCACTCACCGTCTCCAGACATTTGGACAGGGATTCTACAGCCAACCTTGGTGAAGATTTGAATGAGAGGTAGAGCTGCGTGTCATCCACATATTGATGACACCGCACCCCAAACCTCCTGATGATAGCCCCCAGCGGCTTCACATAGATGTTAATTAGCAATGGGGAGAGGATGGAACCCTGTGGCACCCCACAAGTGAGCAGCCACGGGTCCAAAACCTCCTCTCCCAGTGCTACCCTCTGGTACCTGCCGGAGAGGAAGGACCGGAACCACCGTAATACGATGTCTCTAATGCCCAACCCCTCCAGGCGGTCCAGGAGGATACCGTGGTCAATGGTATCAAAAGCCGTTGAGACGTTGAGGAGAACAAGGAAGGAGCATTCACCCCTATCCAGAGCCCTCCTCATATCATCCACCAAGGCGACCAAGGCTGTTTCTGTCCCATGCCCAAGCCTGAAGCCCGACTGAAATGGGTCTAGATAATGGGTTTCTTCCAAATGTGCCTTCAACTGCATCGCCACCACCCGCTCAATCGCCTTGCCCAAAAATGGAAGATTCGAGACTGGGCGAAAGTTGTTCAGAACTTGGGGATCCAAGGAGGGCTTAAGAGCGGTCTTATCACTGCCTCCTTGAGGGCTGATGGCATCACTCCCTCCTCAAGGGAGGCGTTCACCACCACCCTGATCCCTGTACCCAGTCTCTCTCTGCAGCCCATAATGAGCCAAGATGGGCAAGGGTCAAGGAAGCAGGTGGAATGGTATGACTTTGAGAGTGCACTCCCACAGGCCTTCACAGCCTTTCATCTTCAGCTAGAGTCAGAGTTAGGCCTTGAACATGTCTGTAAAGTTCCCAGGTTTCTGGACATTCGGCTTAATGTAGAAGAACTTTTTGATGAGTTCAGTCAGTCTAATTCAGAAGTTCCTGCCAGAGGCAAGAAAAGTGGATATTCCTCTGGCCCCAAAATGGGTGCTATTACTGAAACACATCAAACCTACATCTCTTGCACAGGTTATTAGTGCTGTGATTGCCATCCCAGTAAATGTTGTTGAACCAATTGGAAACAGTGCTATCAGATTTAATGTCTATTTAAGTGGAAACATGCCCAGAAAGTCCAACACAGTTACATTTTACTTCAAAAGAGGAAACTTCTCTAAAATGAGGGAACTGGTGAAAAGGAAGTTAAACAAGGGAGGCAAAAGGATTAAATCCCTTCAAAACGCTTGGAGATTACTCCAAACCACAATAATAGAAGCCCAGTTACAATGTATACCACAGGTTAGGAAAGGCAGCACCAAGTCCAAGAGGTCGCCAGCATGGTTCACGAGCAGCGACAAGGGAGCTATTAGAGAAAAGGGGGCTTCCTTCAGAAAATGGAAGCCTTGCCCAAGTGAGGAAAACAAAAGGGGGCACCAGCTTGCACAAAGGAGATACAAGCAGACAATAAGAGATGCAAAAAAAGCATTTTGAAGAGCATATCGCTAACAACATCAAGGCCAACAATAAAGAATTCTTTAAATATATCAGAAGCAGAAAACCAGCTAGGGAGGCAGTTGGACCACTGGATGACAATGGAGTTAAAGGAGTACTGAAGGAGGATGAGGAGATTGCAGAAAACCTGAATTATTATTATTATTATTATTAATTAAATTTATTAATCGCCCATCTGGCTGGTCACCCAGCCACTCTGGGCAATGTACAACAACAAAACAGCTAAAACAATAAAATTCTACATTAAAAACATCATATGAAATACCCTAACCCACCCCAAATGCCTGCCTGAACAACCACGTTTTTAATGCGCGGCAGAAGCTAATGAATTCTTCTCATCAGTCTTCACTGCAGAAGATATAGGACAGATACCTGTGCCTGAAATGATGTTTTCAGGAAGGGAGTCTGAGGAACTGAGGCAAATACTGGTGACAAAAGATGAAGTTCTCAACCTTACTCATAAATTGAAAGCACATAAATCACCAGGCCCAGATGGTATCCATCCTACAGTTCTCAAAGAATTCAAATATAAAATTGCTATCTTCTAACCAAAATATGCAACATGTCCCTAAGATCATCCTCTAATAGGACTGGAAGATGGCCAATGTAACACCAATTTTCCAAAAGGGATTCAGGGGGGATCCAGGATATTACAGGCCAGTTAGCATAATGTCTGTTCCGGGTAAATAGGTTGAAGGCATTATTAAAGATAAAATTAGTAAGCATAGAGAAGGACAAGCCCTTCTGAAAAAGAATCAAAACAGCTTTTGCAAAGGTAAGTCCCGTCTCACTAACCTTTTAGAGTTCTTTGACAGTGTCAATAAACATGTAGACATGGGTGACATTGTTTACTTGGACTTCCAAAAGGCTTTTGACAAAGTCCCTCACCGAAGACGCCTGAGCAAACTTAGGAGACATAGAATCAGAGGATCAGTTATGGATCAGTAACTGGTTAAAGAACAGAAAGCAGAGAGTAGGAATAAATGGTCAGTTCTCCCAATCGAGGGAAATAAATAGTGGGGTCCCCCAGGGATCTGTATTAGGACCGATGCTTTTCAAATGTTCATAAAATATCTGGAATTAGGAGTGAGCAGTGAAGTGGCCAAGTTTGCAGATGACACCAAATTATTTAGGGTGGTTAAAGCCAAAAGGGATTGTGAAGAGCTCCAAAAGGATCTCACCAGCCTAGGAGAATGGGCATCTAAATGGCAAATACGGTTCAATGTAAGCAAGTGTAAAGTGATGCAGTTGGGCAAAAAATCCCAACTTCAAGTATAACCTGATGGGATCTGAGCTAGCGGTGACCAACCAGGAAAGAGATCTTGGGGTTATGGTGGACAACTCAATGAAAATATCAATCCATTGTATGGCTGCTGTAAAAAAAGGCAAACTGTGTTAGGCATAATCAGAAAAAGAATTGAGAATAAAACTGCCAATATCATACTGCCCTTATACAAATCCATGATGCAACCATACTAGGAATATTGTGTCCAGTTCTGGTCACCACACCTAAAAAAAGATATTGTAGAGGAAAAAGTGCAGAAAAGGGCAACTAAAATGATCAAGGGGCTGGAGCATCTCCCCTGTGAGAGAAGGTTACAACAGTTGGGATTGTTTAGCTGGGGGGGGGGGAGCAGCGTAAGGGGAGACATGATAGAGGTGTACAAAATTATGCCTGGTGTGGAGAATGTGGATAGGGAGACATTTTTCTCCCTCTCCCAAAATACTAGAACCTGGAGTCATCCTATGAAACTGATTGGTGAGAGATTCAGGACAGATAAAAGGACGTCCTTCTTCACACAGAGCATAGTTAAACTATGGAATTCGCTACCACAAGATGTAGTGATGGCCACCCATTTGGATTGCTTTAAAAGGCTGTTGGACAAATTCCTGGAGGAAAGGCTATAAATGGCTACTAGTCTTGATGGCTATGTGCTACCTCCAGTACCAGAGGCAATGAGCCTATGTATACCAGTTGCTGGGGAACATGGGTAGGAGAGTGCTGTTGCACTCCTCTCCTGCTTGTGGGCTTCCCATGGCTCATTGGCCACTGTGTGAACAGAATGCTGGACGAGATGGACCCTTGGTGTGATCCAGCATGGCTCTTATGTTCTTATGTTGTTATGATCCCTAAAATCTTCCAATGATTTCCAATGGGCATTTGGGATGAACCAATGCATTTCAATGGCCAGTTGGTGTCCTTCTTTTTAGTACGTCCCTTCTGGCCTTCTCACATGGGAAATATGGACAGACAAGAGGCTAGCTCTCCTGGTTAAAGCAGAGTGTTGTGTTAAATTCAATTATGAATTGAACTGTGTCCAATTTTTCAAATATATAAAGCAGTAACCACAATTGCTCAGAGCATGCACAAATTCCAAGTATAAATTTTAAGCACTGCATAAATATTTCTGTGATTTCAAATTGAGTTTGTTCATTATTGTAAAAATAATAGTTAAACATAATGCTTCTTGTGTATTTAATTGCATACAAGTAACCCACATTGTGTGTGTGTGTGTGTGTGTGTGTGTGTATGTGTGAGTATCTCTATCTCCCTCCCCGCCCCCACTACACACACAATCTAGCAATTGTTACTGAAGGGCCCAGCTCTGTGACATCGCAAGGGTCTGACCTCTGGGTCTCAGGTTTTCACCTGAAATCTCAGGGAAGGGATGCTGTTGATCTGGTGACCCTAGATAAGACTAAAGTAATAGGCTCCACTTGTCAGGCTCCAGACAAGAGTCTGGCTGCTGCAGTTTGGACAAAGTGAAGTTTCAGATGGCCTTTAAGGCAGTCCCACATGGAGAGTATTTCAGCAGTCCAACCCAGAAGTAATTAGGCCAGGAAAGTTGCAGCTACTGAATGGGTCTGTTGCAAATGGCCTCTTTAAAAGGCAAGATCAGAAGGCCTCAATGATAGTAGGCCATGTGGGAGGAATAATGTCCACATTGGGGCAAAAGTCACTGTGAGCAGTTTGGCCTGCATAACCACCTGAAAGGCCAGAGGGCTGTCTTCATGGGTGATTTGCTGCGGATTGGGACCTTTTGGAGGTCCTTTCGAAGCACATGATGTCGTGGCCAGTCTACAGCCACCCCGGAGTTTACCTATGGGGAAGCCGCATTTTTGCAGAGTACTTTTAGTGCATTGTTTTTCTTTCATTCAGCTCCCCTATGGATCAGCTGCTGTGTGCCCATCCCTTCGCTTTAAATTCTGTATGATCGGGCATTCCTAGGGGTGTGTCTTTCACCTTGCTGTGCCCTCAGTAACCTAGATAGAGTAACCAGAGTAACTAGCCTGCCTTTCCAACTCATCAAAGTGGTAGAGCGCTCCTCCATGCCTTCAGAATCATGCTGTACTTCCTTTTCACCAGTGGAAGTAACTAACTTCCATTTCCCCATTGAGAACCATCATTATGTGCCTCTCTAATGTTTGCATTAATTCGCTTCTCTGATGTTGTGTTAATTCACTTCTCTGATGTCACGTTACTTTGCTTCTGTGATGCTTGCAGTAAAAAATGGGTTGGAAGCTATAACTCTGTGACAGTTTGCTTGAATGGGGTGAGATTGGGATGGTGGGGTGCTCTCATGGGGAGCCTTTGGATGCTGCACTAGATAACCAGGGATTCTGGCTTCTTCATGGAAGAGTGCACAGACTGGGGGAAAGGGGGGGAGCTATAACTCTGTGACAGTTAGCTCCCAATACCGCAGTAGCAATCTACCACAGTATCAGGATCACAGGAGCAGAGAAGCCTGTCATTGCAAGCAGAGAGAAGTGACCAGAGAAAGGGAAAGGGGGGTGGAGTTATAACTCCGTTTGCTGGAATGGGGCTACTTTGCACTGGTGGGGTGCTCTCATGGGGAGCGAGTATCTACCCTGCCTTTTGTCATTCATAAAAGCGCTACAGCAAAGTTTGTAGCCTTCAGAATTGTAAATTAGTTACTCTCCATTCATAATAATGGAGCCCGGACAGGGGTGGGAAACAAGCCTTTCTCATTGTTGAGCAGCCCCTGCTGGACGGATGACATTCAGTTCTATTCTGTCCACCTGAACTGGAAGTATGCTGATTCCAAGTCCTGTGTAACCTGTGAAAAGTGGGGGGTTAGGTATGGTATATTCCGCTTTTCTGGCTTTGTATGTCCCTGACAGACCGAAGCCTATTTCCTGAAAATGCGGAGAATACCCTGACACTTCGGCTGTTGGGTGGTACAGAAATTTAATTAATACATATAAATACATACATACATGCGCTTCTCCTTCTGTTATTGTGTAGATGGCCCCCATGACAATCCTTGGTCTGTATGACTGCACCAGTTTTGAGGTTATTCTGTGTTTCTATAAGCTGTAATAAATAGCTGTTGAGCTGAAGACATCTGGTGTGTGTTGCTGTTCCCCATATACAAAAGGGCTGAAACTGGTAAAAGTTACAGCTCACCATGAGTTGTTCAAGCCATGGTGAGCTGTGGCGGGTGCCAGGCAGGATTTGCGTATTCACCACCTGGTTGCAGCTTGTCATGCTGTGTGAACCTGGGGACTGTGGTTATCACACAACCCATGGTTTGTTGTGGGGGTTTGCAAGGGTTGTTGAATTCTCACATAACCCATGGTCCCTGGGTTTGCAAACACAACGAGTCATAGCCGAGCGTTGAATATACAAATCCTGCCTGGCACCTGCCGCAGTCCATTGTGGCTTAAACAACCCACAGTGGGCTGTTTTGATTATGCAGACCAGGTCACTGCGTACTATATTTTTATATTGCCCCTTCATGAGAAAGAGATAGATTTCTCTGTACTTCATAAGACTGGCTTGATCGTGCACTTTTCTGTGCTTTATTGTCTGACCTGGATAGGTTTACAACATACAAAATAACTAATTTGATGTAATAGTAAACATCCCCAGACTGTGCCGCAGATGTGATCAGTGAATTTAAGAATATGAATATTTGCCTACAGTGGTGTCTTATATTCTGCACCTCATATAGCTTTCTTGTACGTTTTGTTCTTGTTGATGGCTCATGATCAGAAATGATAAAAAAGTAGTGAATATATTGACAGTTATTTAAAGAAGATTAAGATATGGAATGAAGTAGGTTTCAGGATAGTAGAGAAAAAAGCCAGGCAGAAGGTTGCCAAGAGGCTCAGTTCTGGGGTGTGTTGTGAATACAGGTATCAAATGCCAAACCAGTGAGTTAAACCAAAGATTTCCCTGGGCTCAGTCAATGTATACATTTTAAAAATGAATTACATATTGATATTGTTGTTAACTAGATTTTGCTTGGTTGAATGGTAAATATTAATATTTCTCTTTTTTATTATTTGCAACAATATAATTATACTTTTGTGGTAGCTATATGATATCCATATAGAGTCATATAGTTCACATCAGGACATTTACAAAGCAGTTTTTATTTACTGGTATGTGGGATAGTACGTGGGCTCAGAGCTCCAACATGTGTTAATCTATCTCCCCAAATAGGTTTTAAAGTAATATAAAATAAAAGGAAGTTCATTTATTTAATGGATTTTTAAAACCTCCTCCCAGGATAGATTAGCCTATCAAGGCAGCTTACAGTAGTATATAAAAATTCATAATAAGATCATACAAAAACAACAGTAAAATATTAAAATGTAATAGGATCACATAGGGGAAAAATACCACAACAGCTCATATTCAGATAGTATTTCAGATAATACAACAGATACAAATAGCAACAGCAAATCAAAAAGGACATTAAAATGGTAGCCACAGAAAAACAGTTGCAGCACCACAAATTATCCCAATGCTGACTGGAGTAAAAGGGTATGTTCAGTCTGCCTAAAGGCAAATACTCAGGTGGGTACATTTGAATTGTGGGTAATCCTTCAGGTAGCCTGGTCCCAAACCGTTGAGCAGCTGTGGCTGTTCTTGCTTTCTGGGTCAGAAGCTGGCAACCCTGCAGTGCATTTGCCAAATGGCTTGATGCTTTAGATATGCCAGCTTCTTTCTTCTGCTGTTTTCCAGTATACTTACACCAAAAGAGTAATCTGGTGGTCCTATTGCACTGATACATAACCAAACAGAGCTACTGAGAAGGACTGGGGCGAAGAGACTTTCAGTTTCCACTGCTGAAACTAGTAGCTCTAATATGCAATTAAAAGCTGTTTCGGATTCAGTCATCTGGGGAGACGGGGAGAAGCAGGAGGCTGCCTGAAGCTGCAGAGGGAAAGAACAGCCAGGCCAGAAATCCCCCAGGCTAGGAAAACAGCCAGTGACACACAAGGTAGTGGTGTGCTTTGCAGAATGGGGGGGGGGCTGTTTAGTGGGGGGGGAGACATGGAGGGGGTGGGCGTGTATCATCCACCATTATGCACCTTCCCCTTTTGGATTTGGAGGGGTTGAGGGGGGGATGAGTGCAAAGTTTGGTGTTGAATTAGCACAGAATCCCTGTCTTCCCGTGATGTCCCGAAGTGAAGGAGAAACTGTGGGCGTAATCAAAAGAAAGGTATTAAAATGTAATTCCCGTACAAATAAATGGAAATGGAGTGCTTACAGTATATGTGTTTGAATCCCACTGATTTTAATGGGAGAAGGGATACATTTCTCTGTATTCCACTGTGTGACAAATTTGTGCTTGCCTGGGGATTTTCTGAGATGTGGTTTCTGTGTGTAGCTGATCATAGACCAACAGATGATCACATTAGACTTCCTAGTGCAGAGTGTCATCTTGGACATGTGGGTTCTGTCCTGACATAGACATACAGAAATTATTTTACAGGATTATGAGTTCAGGCTTTTCTTTACAACATTTCCTTCAGAATCTCAAACAATCCTTGCATGATAATAAAATATAGTATGAGAGCATGGAACACATACACAGATACAAAGTAGTTGTAATTTAAACAAGCAAAAGTTTTTTAAAGAATTGTTTCAAGATGTTTAAGAATTGTTTCAGGATATCTGTGTATTATTTCAGGATATCTTCCCCATATGACTTTTCTATGCTGACCCAAATGCAGCAGAGAAGTCAAGATGAGGACAGGGTTTCTTGTCCTGAAATCTCTCAATTCTGCCCCTTATATACTTCTATGATTCCATTCCTTATGAGCTGGTTACGTGATACTTAGGGATGAAAGGAGCTTCAGTGTAGCACTCTTCAACAATGAATTATTATTTTTACCTAAATTCCCAGCTATGACCTGGGAATAGTATATTTATTTCATTTCCTTGTCAGCACTACTGCACAACAGATTTTCCTCAAGTTCCCAAAACAGGATCCTTGATTTTAAGTCACATCTGAGTTTTCTTTCTTGACAGCTTTGGGCTTGCTTAACTCTAAAGCATTTCCAGTTCTATTTGTTTCCTAAAATATTTCACATCATCTTCACTCACTAACATTATATGCAGATGTAGAGAACAAAATATTTCATCAGGATGAATATTTGTTATTCTGCAGGCTCTTGCAAGAGTCTTGCAAGATGCTTAAACAAGACCTCAGACTTTTGAGGCAAATATTCATGACAGTGGATTACGTTCCTTGTTATCATGTCTGTTAATGTGTTTTTCCCATTTTCCCATATCTAATTAATCATTCTAATGTGCAAAGTACTTTATATCACAACCCTTTGAAATAAGTAGTAACCTGAAGTAATTGGCTGCAGAATTTTGGGACAACCCTTTGAACAGGAGAAAATATGGGAATTCTACTCCTACTGGACATAAGAAGATAAGAAGAGCCATGCTGGATCAGACCAAGGGTCCATCTCATCCAGCATTCTATTCACGCAGTGGCCAACCAGCTATTGACCAGGAACCCACAAGCAGGACATGAGTGCAACAGCACCCTCACACCCATGTTCCCCAGCAACTGGTGTACCTAGGGTCACTGCCTCTGGTACTGGAGGTAGCACATAGCCCGCAAGTCTAGTAGCCATTGATAGCCTTTTCCTTCAGGAATTTGTTTAACCCCCTTTTAAAGCCATCCAAGTTGGTGGCCATCACTACATCCTGTGGTAGTGAATTCTGTAGTATAAGGATTTCCTTTTATCTGACCTGAATAGACCACCAATCAGCATATTAGGATGACTCCGGGTTCTAGTATTTTGAGAGAGGGAGAAAAATGTCTCCCTACCCACATTCTCCACAATATGCATGACTTTGTACACCTCTATCATGTCTCCCCTTACTCTCCCTTTTTTCCAAGTGAAACAATCCCAGCTGTTGTAACTTTCTTTCACAGGGGGGAGATGCTCCAGCCCTTGATCATTTTCCTTGCACTTTTGTGCACTGGCCAGAAGAGAGGCTCGGCCGATACCCTCTAATGCTGTAGACATTGATTGCTCACTCATCATGCCACTCCAGCATGAGAGCATTTAAACTCAAACAAAATATTGACAAATACCAGCAGGATAAACCCCCTCCATCCCCCCCCCCCCGCCATCCTCTGCAGTCACACGTAGCATTTGCAAACTCTCTGCACATCGTTGTATTTTGCTTTGGAAAGCCTGTGCTCTTCTCTTCTCCCTTGGAGTGCCCAGGTATCCTAATGTTCCTTTTAGTGGGGTGGGAATTAATGGCATTATGACTATTTTGTCACAGGAAGCCCCCCAACCAACCTGGCACAATCAATTCCATGTACACAGTATCGTTTAAGAATTGGTGGGGCTTTTCTATGAAACGTTTCTCCTGTATTGCTCGCAAACTATGGAATGTGCTCCCTCAAGAATTACGATTGAGCCCAACCATTCTGGCTTTCAGAAAGGATATTTTCAGTTTAGCTTTTCAAAATCTGTAGTTTAATGTTTTTACTGTTTTAATGTTCTTGGGTTTATTGTTTTATGTTATTGTTTTGAATTATTATACACCGCCTTGAAGGATTTGTGGAAGATAAGGCAGTATATAGGAGCTAATAAATAATGAAAGCTACACTGTGCTGATGAAAGACATTCATTATTTGGATATTCCCAGGATTAAAACAGAGAAAGGAAGCAGAGAGGCTGTGTGGCAGGGGGCAAAGGGGGGGCATCCGATGTTTCATGATTAGATCCCTCTCCAAAAGCTCCGTTTCACTGGAGCCATGGGGGATCTGAGACCTACTGCTCTGCCTGCCACAGGGAGGCCACCTTCCACCCCCACCCACCAGAGGAGCTATTCCTCAGGCATTCCCCAAATCAGATTTTGGCAAAGAAGGCCAGCAGAAGGGAGTCCCCTGAGCAAAACTGGGTTCTGCAAAACTGAGTGTCCCTCAACATTTCTGCAAATGTCTCAATAGTGTGTTTCTTAATCCAGGAATCTTGGACTGCCTTGAAACCTGAGTTGTGTCCGATCCTCCCTTGAAGGGCAACATGGCTGAAGGTGAGTCCCCTGACAGTTATCACGGTACTGCCGCCATGAATCTCTGGACTGCTGTCTTCCTTCCTTACAGCTTCAAGGTGGCCACAAAATAGTCTGCAGGGCCTCTTCTTTGTATCCCACTGAAGCTGAACGTTGCTGCCAGGATGCCTGTTAAAAGGACACTGGGCCATATATCCTGTGTCACCCAGAACATCCAGGTTCAGCCTGAACCAGAATGGGCTGGAAGGCGTGGAAGCTCTCTGGATGGATTTGGGTGAATCGTGTCTGAACCCGACACACCTCCTAGGGTCGCTGTGTCGATGGTGTAGAATGATCCTTGATCACCATGGAAGCAAAAGGCAGAGATCTAAAGGTGATAAAGCCCTTTCTCCTCATCGCAGATCTGTGAGGTCTGCCTATAGACACTCATTGGCGAGGGGAAGCCAGTTCTGCACATGCTCAGAAGCACCGTCTTCTCCACTAGCATTTGCCATATTGCATGCTGCTAAGCCATGCAGGCTTTGAATAAGCTCTGTGTGATGACCCCATGAGCAAACCCCTCCTACGCCTGGGGCAGCTCTCAGTGTCTCTGGAGTGGGCCTTTGCCCATGGAAGCTGCTGAAGACGTGCTGCTGCTATTCCTCGCCCGTCCAGGCCTCCATCCTGCTCTCCAGGTCCATAAGTCTCCTTGCCTCCATATTATCATCAGTCCCCTAACCATTTTTCATCCCCTTGTTGGTGCTCCTGAGCATCTGAATCCCACGGACCAATCTGTGCAGTGACAGGTTCCTCCTCTGTGTTGCTGCAACAGAAGGGCTGCATCTTTTAGAGTGCTGCCCGAGAGGCCAAGTCACCTGGGCTGCCCTGTAATTACACGAGGGTCACTACTGAGACTGAGGACGGGAGCCACGTATGTCTCTGCTTTTGCTCCCGCCCCAGCGCAGCACTGCAATCTCCCGGATGCCCCCTCCTTGCTTTATGATCATCAGAGGAGGGGTCACCGTGGGGTCCCTCGCTTGCAGATGTGGGCTATATGCCCTAGGGCAGGAGTGTAGAACCTCAGGAGGCCCCTGGGCCAAATCAGCCTGCCTGAAGTCCCAATCCAGCCCTCCAAGGTTCCCAGATGGCCACTCCCCCTTCCCCTTCCCCTTCCCCCAGTCCTTCCCCCCAACTGCTGTTTGGTAGCTTCCCGGCTTTTGCAGTCCGCCCCCCCCCACACACACACACCCCATTCTAAAAGGCTGAAAGGCCTGCCTACGTAGGGCTGGGAGGATGAGGGATGCCGAGAGTATCTGCACTCCACCTCAAGGCTTAGTTCACCTCCTTCCCCTTCTCATTTGCACCTGTCTTCCTTTTCATTCAAATGGGGAAAGTGCACATTTCTGCACATACATTTCAAAAGTGTCCACTTCCGTCCAGTGACTAAAGTGTGAGACCAAGTATTTTTTTAAAGATTTGCATTTTCTAACAAAGACACATTTTTCAAATGCAATCACAAGTTTAGGAATATGTGAGCTCCCCCCCCCCCCATGTGATCCTGTTCCTATTTGGGGCTTTGACGGAGCAAGTTCTGATGATTTGTGAACTGAAACGAAATTCTCATCCACCCCTGCCCCTGAAGCTTAGTTACTGGCAGTAAGATCTTTCAGCTAAAATATTTGGCTGCTATTTAGCAGGTATTTGGGGTATTTTGCCACACACACCCCTTCGCCTTTAGCGCCTTGCGCCTTTTTGCCTTTGGCCCTTCCCACCACTGGAATGTGGCCCCCAAGAGCTTCTCTGAAATTGAATTGCACCCTCAGGCTGAAAGAAGTTCAACACCCCTGTGCTAGGGCTTTCTCTGTGGTCCTGCCCTAATGGACTCCACCCAGGAAAGCCGCCCCCCCTCTGGCCAGGACCCTTGTCTTCTTTAGAAAACTACAAAGGACTAGTAAGATTAAAACCGTGCATTGTTTCTAGCACTAGAAAACAGGCCGAGAAGTGGAATATTCATTTTCATACTGTTGAATCCAGAAATCCAAGTTCCTTTTAGTGCAGCCTGTGCACCGCATCAGGTCCCGCAAACTGCTCCTCTCTGCCCTGTACACCTCCAACACCGCCCAGCCCATTGGCGTTCATCCCTCCATTTTTCTTTGCTGCTTGAGGTGACCGTAGTTGGTGCCCCACCATGCAGCCACTGTGCTGCCTTAGAGGACCACACATCAATCTGTAAGCAACTAGTGCATAGCTCCTGATATGGCACTTCTAGTGAGCTCCAGAGTGAGTGTCTATGAATCTGTGGGCTGATATTTTTAAGGAATTCATGTCAACCCTATTGAGATGGTATAATTATATCTCGCTTAGCCCAGAGAGAACAAGAGCTGAGAATTCTTCTCATCGGCAAAACAGGAACTGGGAAGAGTTCAACAGGAAACACCATCTTGGGGGCGAAGGAATTCGATAGCTCTGCTGCGGCTGGGTCAGTCACCAAGTTTTGTGAAAGAAAGGAAGCCACCTTCGAGGGGAGGAAAATGATTGTTGTTGATACGCCTGGGTTTTTTGACACCAAAAGAAAGCAAGTTTATACATGGAAAGATCTTGAGAAGTGTATTGATCTTCTCCACCCAGGGCCCCATGCTATTCTCGTGGTTATAAAGATAGGCAAGATGACGGAAGAGGAGCAAAACGCTATTCGGCAGGTTAAAAAGCTTTTCAGCATTGAAGGAAAACGTTTCCTGATCCTTTTATTCACCCATAAAGATCATTTAGATCACGAGGGTTCATCTCTAAGAGCTTTCTTAGCAGGTGCAGAGGGAGAACTGAAGGATATGATGGATATGTCTGCAAACCGATTCATTACTTTCAACAATAACACTGATGAGGAAGAAGAAAGGATACATCAGGTGAAGGAACTGATTAAAGAAATAGATGACATGGTGACACTTAATGGTACAAAGCCATGTTACAGTAAAGAACTGTTAAAAAAGGACCGCTCGTGCTGCACTGTAATGTAATACAAGTACTAGTAAAGGCTTTGGAATCAAGGATGGAAACATGTTTGCCAATGAACCCTAATTTATTTCCTGATTCTGAGGGACAAAATGCGACTCCCTTCAGAAATGAAATCCTGCAGGGCTGCCTTCATCTTTCCTCCTCCTCTGACAATTCTTTTCACCCTATAGAATGATCATATTCCTGAACATGACAACTGAAGCTTGTTTTTCTGCTGTGTATAATGCGCCTTTGGGCTATTAGACATGCCTCTCTTCCGCTTGTAATTACACACGTTGCTCTTGTGAGATAGATGTTTAGTGCATTAGATATAGAAAGCTGCCTTATTTATGCCTCCATCTGAACATAAGAACAACATAAGAAGCGCTGTGCTGGTCAGGCCAAGGTCCATCCTGTCCAGCATTCTGTTCACACAGCAGCCGGCCAGCTGCCCACGTAAAACACACAAGTAGGACATGAGTGCAACAGCACCCCCCAATTGTGTTCCCCAGCAACTGCTGTTGTTAACATCTGGGATGTTAAAGTTCCATTGTGCCCTTTTCATTCCTCCAGGAATGTGGGGGAATGCCGGACTGAAAATATCCGGAGATGTCTCATCATGTCTGCTGCAATGCCTAAACAAAAACGCCACCTCACTGCACGCTGGGAGAACACTCTCTCAGCACCTCGTCTAATGTAGGGATGAGTGAGAATTTCATGTCAGATTGTTTTTGATAAGAATTGACCAAAATTTGCAAATTCATTTATATTTGGGACAGAAGGAAATTGAGATTTAAAGAAAATGAATGTAAGAGAAACCAAACTGAGATTTGTCCATCCAGACCCAGGGCTTTGAGTGCTTTGCTCTTGAAAGTTGGGGTTTGAATCCCTGTGTATTCAACCATGTTAGTACTGGATTAGCTTTGTCACCTCTTTTGGGATTCCAGCCCTTCAAAGACACCAATGGATACATGGGGGGGGGGGCAAAATAGTTCACTTGATCACCACATGTGTTTACAATTCAGTTTTGTCACCATTTAAGTTTTCGATACTAGCATGGCTTAGCCATGCTGGACTCCCTATTTATTTTCCTGTTCCACTTTCCTTGTTTTTCTTCCCCCTTTTCTAAAGTTTTGTTTTGATGAAGTCCCAAAAATTCTGGAATCCCCACATTATCTTGGGACATGTAGGTAAGGTTTTAGGGAGGATCTGCATTGGTCAATGACATAGATGGATGAAACTAATTTGGTCAAAATGGTGTGAGATCAGAGTTTGGGATTAGCCAAAGTAGACCCCACGTGGGGGACTGTAGATTTGGGGCTTCCTCACACAGAGCTTTTATCCTGCTGTTGAGATGGCTCTCTCATGGAAGTTTGCGAGCTCTTTACATGATGCCGTGATCCTCCAGGGTGTCTCCTAAAGGGTGTCTAAATGCCCTTTGTTCCATTTTTAAATAGATCACAGATAATGAGCTATCAGATTACCTCCCTGTGTTCCACTTGAGTTCCCTCTGTGAAAAGAGGAAAAGCGGCAAGAAGAGGAGCGAGATCAATGAAAGAGAATGGGAGACCCAGATACGGGGAGAAGGAGGGGGAAAGGGGTGGGGGGAAAGGAAGCGCATGAAAAGGGGAGTCGTGATCCTGTGTGTAAAATGGAAGCAGAAAGGCCAGTTTTAAATGCAGGATTTTAGGCTGGTGTAGAGATGCCCCTGAACATATTTTCAGATTAGGGGAATGCAGGGGGCTCAGATATACTAGGGACAGAGCACTAGAGTTGCTGTGGAGTAGAATGGAGGAAACATGTTGGTCAAGACTAAAGGTTGGCTTATGGCTTGGTTTACAAAGCAGGCCTGTCTCTCTTGAGGGTGAGCTATTTATTTATTTATTTATTTATTTAATTTCAATATCACCCAATAGCTGAAACTCTTTGGGTGGTTCACAACAGAAATCTATCTGGATTATGGGAAGTGAGAAAGTCAGAAAACATAAATCCTTATGAAGTTCAAAACAACGGGCCACTAAGGAAGATGATACAAAGTGGGGTACATCCCATGTCCAGCTGGTCCGGGGAACGTTCACAGGCTTTGTATGCACCCCAATGAGATTTGAAAATATAGTGGTCCTTTAAAACAAAGGAAAACTCTCTTTGCAGATTTCCACCCCACAACCCGTTAGCAGCCAACACAGAACCAATTTTTTAGTGAGAAAAATGGGAACAAAGAAGAACCACCACCACGAAGTACAGACATTTTACGGGTGTCAGGGGATAAGACTGTACCTCATTGTGGAAACTCACTTTTTCACTTTCCTTGATTTTTGCATTTTTGCTTAATTCCAAGTTTTGCTAGCAAATTTTAGCTTTGGGGGGTTGGGGGGGTTGAGTGAATGAGTGGTTGCAATATGTGCTTAACCTTTTCTCTAACATCCACTTTTCTGCTCAAAACCCCCTCTCAGCTGTCTCTCCCCCCACCCCCCACCCTATGTTCTAGAAATCTACTTTGAAGTATTTCTCCAATAGAAAAATGATCAAAAAGGGAAATAAATGAATACAGAGTATCTGTATCTTTCAAGAGCTGTAGCATATTGCTCTCCCCCCTCCCATCCACTCTCTCACAGATGTATGTAAAATAGACTAATTGCTCTTGGTAACTAAACAAACTTTATCTATAGTTTGTAATTCATAAACTGGAGCAATTATTTCCAATCATGTTTTCTGTGTATTTTCAAATGTTCCTCATCATGGGTTCTTTCCCACCCTACTTTCCATTAATAAACTTTTCTTTGTTTAAGAGCACTGTTGAGTTTTACTTTGGACATGCAGGATCTTTGGTCGATAGAGCTCTTGACATGCATGTTCTAACTTGCATTTGTACCGTTCGGAGGTTATTGGTCCCATGTTGTAGCTGAGCACCACCAGGACACAGCAAGAAGTGACTAGCCTCAGATCAATCAGTGAATCTGTAGCATGAAGTTCTCAAGCAGAAATAACAGAAAGAGCCCCTCTGAGCCTATGCAGAATGCTTTTTCCTCACTACTGAGCAACTGTAGTCTCCCCCATCTCCAAATAGCATCAAGAAGCAGGGCTTACAGCAGGAGTGGGCAAAATGTTTTGGTCTAGAATCAGCCCTATCCACCATAGCCAACTCTTATATTTCCAAACCAGTATCTGGGGGTGGGGTGGGGGCATTGTACAGAAGCAGTACGCACAGAGCATAAACAGTCATTGTAGGGCCTCTGTCAAATCCTACCTCCTGTTTATCACCATGGAACAAACATGTTTTCCAGTACTAAGCCGGGAGTTATTTCTAATCACTTGAATTCCCACCAGGCAAATCCATTTTGCTTTGCTGTTTACTCTGCTTCTTTCCTAGCTCTTGTTTTTTTGACAGCTGTAAAACTGTGTCCATGGAGATCGCCTTAAGAATTCGAAGGGTGTGTACAGAAGGATCTTAACACAGGGCTCACTGCAGCTTTTAATCCCACAGGATGATCCCAGATTCTCCTCGCTTCCATGGTGCTTTGGAGAGAAGTGTTACAAACCAGCCAATCAAACCCTGATTCAGCAGGTGCCTATCTGGCATGCCTCCCTCTCTCCCCATTCTTCAGGCTGGCTGTTCTTTTGTGGGGAAGCGGAGTGCAGCACGTCTGTCAATTAAATCCCTTTTGTCACTTCCTTTTATGAAAACAATAGAAATTAAAGTTTTTAAATTCTCCAGGGGGGGATGGAAGGAGGTGCACACCTAGCACCAGGGGAAGCCAGCCAATCAGAGCTGTTCAGCTTTCTCTGCTGCAGAGCCGATTTCCAAGACTGATCGTTGAGACTGTGGGCGGGTTCGCATGACAGGGCAGTCCACCTGTGATTAAGCTACGCGGTGTAGGTTACAACCAGACGCGGTGTGGGTTACAAACCAGAACCCATAAATATGGGTTCGTATGTATGTATGTATTTATTTATTTATTTTTGTCAGTCTTTCACTGATGTGCAAGTGGCATACTTATGACTATCCAATGCGTGTAGCCTTGCCTGTCAATATCCTTGTATCACCTGTGGAACGGAGCAACCTGCAGGATGAAACATGCAAAGAAACTGACAAGACAAGACAAGACTGCATGTAGGCTAATTTCTGCACCATTGACAGTGACAGATTGGGAAAAGGGGACAAGATCGCCCACTTAGCAAAGTGATCCTCTGGGTTTCAAGTGTTGACACCTGTGGGTAGAATCAAAGAATCATAGAATAGTAGGGTTGGAAGGGGCCTACAAGGCCATCGAGTCCAACCCCCTGCTCAATGCAGGAATCCAAGTCAGAGCATCCCTGACAAATGGCTGTCCAGCCTCATCTTGAAGGCCTCCAGGGTGGGAGAGCCCACCACCTCCCTAGGGAATCGGTTCCATTGTCGTATTGCTCTTACAGTCAGGACGTTTTTCCTGATGTTCAGCCGGAATCTGGCTTCCTGTCACTTGAGCCCATTATTCCGTGTCCTGCACTCTGGGATGATCAAGAAGAGATCCTGGCCTTCTTCTCTGTGACAACCTTTCAAGTACTTGAAGAGTGCTATCATACCTCCCCTCAGTCTTCTCTTCTCAAGGCTAAACATGCCCAGTTCTTTCAATCTCTCTTCATAGGGCTTTGTTTCCAGTCCCCTGATCATCTTTGTTGCCCTCCTCTGAACCCTCTCCAGCATGTCTGCATCCTTCTTAAAAGTGTGGTGCCCAGAACTGGACACAGTACTCCAGATGAGGCCTAACCAGTGCTGAGGGGAACTAGTACTTCCTGGGATTTGGAAGCGATGCTTCTATGAATGCAGCCCAAAAGAGCATTGGCCTTTTTTGCAGCCACATCACGTTGTTGGCTCATATTCAGCTTGTGATCGACAACAATCCCAAGATCCTTCTCGCTTGTAGTGTGGTTGAGCCCATTATCCCCCATCTTGTAACTGTGCATTTGGTTTCTTTTTCCGAGGTGCAGAACTGGGCATTTGTCCCTATTAAATGCCATTCTGTTGTTTTCTGCCCAGCGCTCCAGTCTATCCAGATCACTTTGAATTTTGTTTCTGTCTTCCAAAGTATTGGGGTGCCCTGCTTCCATTCCATACTTCCCCGAGTCTCCAGTAAGTCCTTTTAAGACAGATCTAGGCTCCACCCCCTTTTCACTGCTCCCAGCGCGTGCAGTCCCGTGACACAAGGTGTGTATTTCTCTAAGTATCCCAAACTGCAGGCAGAGGGAGCATTGAGATATTATGAGGAGGGAAGCTCTGCATTCCCAAACTTGTTTTTTTAATCACAGGCCCAGCTCGGTCTCAGGTGTCACATGCAAGATGCTCCTTGATAAACACCCATCAAGGGTGCTGTCTACCTGCTGAAGCTGAAGCATTCTGAGGGCAGAACAGACATGACAGGGGCAGGGCTCATGTCTTCAGACATGGCACTGCAAGGCATCCTGAGGAAGATATGGCTAGCCCTTGAAAACTCGCATTTGAAACCCAGCACAGGAAAAAGCTGCGGAGAGGCCATTAGTAGTAGGCAGAGAATGTGCTGAGCCAGCGATGGCGAACCGCCAGCCTGCAGGCCTAATCTGGCCTGCAAGGTTCCTCAAGGTTCCGGGAAGGACCAGCTCCTTCAGCCAGCCACACACCCCTACCTTTGCTTTCCCCCTCGGCTCAGACATGAGGGGAGATTAAAGGTACAGGGAGCCCCTGACACAAAGCCCAGCTCTCTGTCGTGCCACTTCCTTCCTTCATATCCTACCTCAGAGGCTGCCTTTCCTGTGAAACCTTTGGCCCCCTTCTTCCCATGCCTTATTGTAAGTTCGCACATCCAGCTGAAACAACTGCATATTCCTGTCCCGTTTAAGTGGTCTCCCCTCCCTCTGTTGTTTCCTGCTTCAAATTTTGGATTGTAAACTCCTTGAGGAAGAATCAGCCAATCCACTGACAGGCCTTCAGTCTGATCCAGCAGTTATGGCTTGCTTTAGCATATAACATGACAAATGATATTAATCCCGGTCAAACTTGGCAGCACAGTGGCAGCAGCGGGAGTGCAGCCTGTGGAGGGGGGTCTGCTGGGGGTGAAAATGCCCCCCAGACCCTCCAAAGCTGCCCATCTCTATGCTACAGGCATGACCCAACCCGCTCTTCTACTTCAGATCTTCAGCCTGTCTCTTCCGCTTCTTCCCAGCCAAATGGGAGGCATTGCAGGAGTTCCTCCAGCAGCTGAGGTCACTCCCAGTGTGCAGAAGCCAGTTTTTGGACTTGGCTATCGCTTCCCTTTCCATTGCACCGATTTCGTCTGGAGAGCACGGGACTAGCTCTTGAAATGTCTTTAACCTGCGCCATGGGTATTGGTAAGGGGCACACAGGGCATGTGTTGCAGGTACCGTTCTGCTCCTGAGTCTCCAGACCAGAACTGGGCTCTGCGCAAGAAGTTGCTTAATAGGTGGGCTGAGATGGTTGCCTTTTCCTCTTGCTCTTGCAGCCACAAGGCTCAGGTCTGCAAGGCTGTGAATTTCCCTTGTTTTTTCTGACCCAGAGGGAGGGAAGTGGGGCTGTGCTGGGCCGCAGCCAGGAAGGGGAAGGGAAGGGAAGGAGGACAAGCTCCTGTGGCTGTCCGCTCCGCACTGCCTCTGCCCCTGATGCGGGCTCGGGGGCCTGGGGAGGTGTCGCCCTCTCCCCGCTCAGCCTTCTCTTCTCGGGAGGCTCCTTCCATCTGCCCTCCGAGGGGCCCGTTCTAGTCCCCGGCCACCTTGCCTGGCGGGCTGCGCGGGGCGGCGGATGCGCAGGAGCGGCAGCCCCGCCGTGCTCCTGCCTGGCGCGGCTCCGGCGGCGTGCGCGGGGGGGGGCGGGGCGGCGCCCATCCCGGAGGGGGAGGTCAGGAACAGCCTCCCGCCCGGCCGCGCCAGCGGGCCTCGGGCGCCGTGAGGCTCGACCCCGTCCCAGCCCAGCGCACCGCTGGGATTTCGCGGCCCTGGCCGAGCGCGCGCCCGCGATCCCGCTCTCCCTCCCTCCCTCCCTCCCTCCCGCGCGCGCCCGCCCGCCCGGCCACAACGCGCCGCCGCGAGCCCGGGACCGGTCGCGAGGCATCGCCGGGCGGCGGCCCGCAGAGGTCGGCCAGCCCGCGAAGCAGCCCGCCTGCCGCCGCTGCTCAGCCTGCTCGCCGGGGCGGCCGGCCGGCGCGGGCCTCCCGAGCGGGGGGCGGGGGGGCGCGGGGGCGCGGCGGCGAGGCGAGGCGAGGCGGGGCGAGGCGGGGCGGGGCGGGGGGGCGCCGCGCTGCCTCGGGCGCCGCTTCGCGCGGGCGGGGCGCCTTCGGCCGGGGGCGACCGGGGCGGGGCGGGGCGGGGCTGCCAGGCCCGGCGGGGCGGGGCGGGGCGTCCCAGGTGCCCAGGCCCGCCGGGGAAGGGGCGATGGGGCGGGGGGCGCGGCGCTGGAGGTGGGGGGATTGCCCCCCCCAGGTGCAGCACCCTAAAAATGCCCCCCCCATGTCGCATTTAGACTTCCAAAAGCCTCCATTGGCCGTCACGGAGGCTCGTTTTCCTTCTGAATGCAGCAGGGAAGGGGTGATTTTTTGCGGCAGGTGTGTGTGGCGGCACTGGGGAGGGGAGCATAAGGGACCCCCCCAAGTGCCCCCACCCTGGCCTGTGAGCATGCTTTCAAAAGCCTCCACTGTCGTCAGTGGAAGTTTTTTTTAAGAGCTTCGCATGCAGCATGGGAGGGAGGGAAATCCTCTGTCTCCAGGCTCTGGCTGACGATGAGGGCGGGGCCGGATGGGGACCCTCCTCAGGGTCAGCCCACAGGCTGAATGCAGCCGGCAGGCCACAAGCTCCCCATCCCTGCATTAATGCATCCGTGGCTTATGCATTACTTATGGACAGGTCTGCATCCCGGGGTCCATAGGAAAGACCAGATCTCCCCCTGCAAGGCTGGAGACAGAGCTCTGACTCGAAGAGGGAGGTCACCCCCAGACTCCCCGCAGAAGCTTCGGTGGCCTTCACCTCTCCGGTGTCGGAGCTCTGACTTCAGGAGAGGTGAAAAGGAGCACAGGGGGGTGTCAGCAGTCAGCTGAGGCCTTGGGTCCACAGGATCCAAAGCCCTCCCAGGCCCTGACCATGTACCCAACAAGGGGGAACACTTTGACCCACCCTGGAGCTGGTCTCAGTGATCTCCCTGTCACTGCAAGCACTGGGAGGGAAATGGCCCCCCCAATCCCAAAGAACAAACCATGGCAGAAGAGAGGCAAAATGGCACCCCTCTTTCCCTTCCACGAAGAGCCTGGCATGACTTCGGATGTGCCAGAGCGCTCTGACCCTGGAGTACAACAATGTAACAGTAGGATTGCCCTGTACTAGGTTCAGTCACTTAAGGGTGCAGTCCTACTAACTGCACCCTTGGTGATCGGCAGCCCCTGAACTCGAAAGCATCCAACCATCCGATGCAGAGAAATGTCCTACAACTCTCAGCATTCCCCAGCCAGCATGCACCCTACATCATTCTTCTGGATGATAATACCTGAGGCCATTGAAAAACAACAGCAACCTGTTCCTATGGGCATGACCTTGGGCATGTTGAAGCATCTTTCCCTCATCACTGTGTAATTATCTGGCTCCCCCCCCACACACACACACACACGGAGTGATCAAGAGTGTGAAGTTCTGACAGACTTCAGCTCAACCTTTCCCTCTAAAGAAATGAAAGAGGAGGGCTGATGCAGTCCATAGGACAGCAGGCAGACAGGGAAGTGAGAATGGCTTAATATGAGACCAGTATAACCAGCTGTGAGCCCCCCAACTTGTGTTGATGGCAGAACCCATTCCTGGAACTTGCAAAGTGCCTCTGAACATGTGCAGAATACACCCCAATGCACTTAGTAACCACAGTTCAGGTCAGCCATAAAGTCTGGATAGGCCAGTTTCTACTACCATCTCCTTTAAGATCTTAGCCATCCACCTGTGCACTGAGAAAATGTTACATTTCTTCTCCATATGGAAGGTGATGTCTTTCGAAATTGCTGAGCAACAGGTGCAATACAGGATATTTCCCCTTGTGCCCAGCCAATGCCTGCACTTCGCCATTGTGGGCTGCAAGGCTCCTGGCAAGGGGGAGTGCGGGCGCACTGGCTGCTGCCATGCTCCCTGGAGTGCCATTGGCCTCCCTTTCCTCTTGCTCCCTCCAAGCCGGCCCAGGCCCCTTATCTGGGCCGGGGGGACAGGAGTGGTACTGCAGCAAAAAGGGATGTTAGTAGCAATCTCTGGACGAGGGGCAAGGAAAGATGTGAGTGTGTCGTGTGACTCAGCTTGACTCGTTGCTCGAGTGTGTCTGAATCTGCTTGGCTCTGAAAGCATCTTTCTGGACTGCACCTGCTGGTGGCATGATCCACGAGGCCAGGCACTGGTGGGTGCACAGTCCTCCTTGACAGCAGGGGTTTGCACTTGCTAGAGAAAGGTGAACAGATGGGAAGAAGCAGAGGAAGCTTCTCTTCTTTTGTGTTCAAACGCCACAAAGTGTCCTGATGACTCACAAATTTATTATAGCACAATAAGCCAAAACAACTTGACTGGCTTTTGGTGTTATGCACCATGACTTGGTCAGGGGGGAGGCATCATTTGCTGTTCCACCCCAGGCAGCAAAATGACTTGTGACGGCCCTGATCCAGTATCATGGAATTTTATCTTTAGGTTAAGTTCATTCACTTTGGATTTATTAGCCATTTTCTCTGCTCTATGTTTACTTTGTTCACATGTATTTTTATAATTACCGCAATATTTTTTCTCAATTGTATTATGATGACCTAGTATTCTAAACAATAAAACTAAACTGAATTGGTAAAGTTTCCATTTTCTTCCAGGTTCAGAGAGTTGCTGAAATACTGTGCAATGGCTTTCTTTACAAGGAAATGTTCCTCCGGCTGCAAAAAAGGTGAGCCTCCCCCCATATCCCCAGTCCTTCAGACCCAGAGCACTGCAGCGGAGGTTAGGTCATTCCTGCTGCTTGAGCTGTAAAGTACAAGGCAGCTGCAAAACAGCTGGCATGCCAGCGCCAGCTGCAGACAGCAAAGAACAAAGGTGCACACGACCTGGCTGCATTGGAAGGGAGAACGAGCCCGCAGGAATGCCGCCAGATGACGTCAGGCAGAAGTGGCTGATGTAGCCCAGCCCTGCTCCCTTGGCCTGTATAAAAGGGTGTGTTTGGCATACAGATGGATGAATCTGTCAGTTTTGGTTTCGCTCAGTTTCTCAGTTTTCCAGTCTTAAGTTCGATTTATCCTGTGTATTGAGAATTATTTTTTTTAAGTGGGCATGAAAATTCATAAGAATTTTGTGCACAAGAATTTTTGTATGCATATTTGCCTAATATACACATTTTTGCAAGCCATTTTCTCAATATAATGTATTTTTAATGTCATTTCCCCTAATACATGCATTTTAAGGCATTTTTTGACTGGAGAACTCCATTGCAAAATTCAGAAAGATAGGAATTACAAAGGACAACTTCAGTTCACATTGTGGTTTGAACGTGTGAAATTTGGTAAGGTCGCATTACAATGTGAAATAAACTAATTTCTCCCCCACCTACAGTTATTGCAGGGAGGAAAGGCATGTTCAAATTCCCCTGGGTCAAGTTTGCTCCCCACATCAAGTGAAGCATTTTATGGGGTTATAGATGTAATACGAGAGGGCGGCATAAACCCTCCTGGCTTTGGACACCCCTCCATTGGAGTAAAGATCTCCAAATCATGAAGGGCTTGGCAGTGCTCCTTAGCATTGCCTTAGTACTGTCATGGCAAATCCAAAGAGATCTCAGAACAGCACAAGAGTCGGGGGGACCTAAAGGTGCAGTCCATTCTGTGAAGGCAGAGTCCTCCAACTATCAGTGAGGAGGGGGGTCAAACACCAGGATCTTTGCAGGCAACAGTAAGCCACAAGCCGAGAGCAGGTGCATCACAGCTCGGATGCTGCAGGGTACATCATTTCAGATTGCTCAAGCGGAGGAACAAAGGCAAGTGTTTCAGGCCAAAGCAGAGCTCCAGGGCCGCTAATCAGGCAGGGGGTGGGTGGGTAAGACTCCCAAACACAAGTCAGAGGGGCTCAGAGTCATAAGGGGCCCAAAGGTCTAACCCCTTGTGCAGTGGAAAGACCACCCTTCCTCAGACTTGCTCTCCAGCCTCCCTTAAGCCCCATGCAGAGGAAAATGGAGGTGGCTCAGGCAAGAGAACTGAGCCACACTTTTTAGGGCAAAGCAGGAGGCTCGAGGCCCCAGGGTGGATCATGGGATCCTTCTCCTCTCTCATTGTGCCCTTTTTTGGTTTGAAAAGTAAAAGGAAAATGCTTGTGTTCAGGAACGGGAAAAAGACAAGACAAGCTCAGAGGTAGGGATGTCAGAGAATTCCGCCACGGATCCCAGCAAGGCCGAATGCCAGTGCATTCGGCCCCCCGAAATCCGTGACGGAACGAAGCCCCTCGCCCCATCACCCTGTGAAAGATGCACGAAACGGAGCACTTACCTGGTGCTATCCGCGCTGCTTTGCGAATGGCGGCCGCATCTGCAGCCGCCATTCACCTCTCCATTTTTGCTGTGATAGGCTACGTAAGTACTTACGTAGCCTATCATGGCTAACGCAGGGATGCCATTTTCATCCCTGCGGAGGCCATGATAGGCTACATAAATATTTACATAGCCTATCACGGCAAAAAAAGGGAACGCAAATGGCGGCCTCCATAGCCGCTGCCATTTCCGGCCCTGTTTTTTTGCTGTGATAGGCTACGTATATATTTACGTAGCCTATCACGGCAAAAGACAGGAACGCAAATGGCAGCCACCATAGCCGCCGCCATTTGCATCCACAGGCTTCACACACCTGTGAATGCACCCGGCCGGGTTAGGATTTCAGGGGGAGGTGTGGAACGCCTCCCCCCCACTGCGGATGACACGAATCGAAACAGTAAGTGACTTTTGTACATCCCTACTCAGAGGTGAAAACGGGAGAATCTCAGCAAACTCATACTTTGCTGATTCTCCCATCCCAAACTTTAGCTAGGAGAACTTCCTTTCCGCTTCAGCTGATGAGGCCCTTTCTGGAGAGTAAGCATCTGGCTTCTGGCTTGCATACTCCAGTAGCTTCCTCACAGAAGAGGGTTCTATACATATGTTGGGCCTGCCTTTGAATACCCTGCAGAAACTAGTCCAGAACACTCTTGTGGAGCTGAGCACAGAGAGCGAATAACACTGACCCTCTGTGGCCACCTTTGTACCATCAGCCATGTTATCCTGCCGGAGAGGCTGGCTGAGCTGGGTGTTGGAGGCACTGCACTGCACTGGTCCCACTCCTACCTGGATGGCCGATTCCAGATGGTGATCCTGGGGGATTATTGCTCTGTGCCTTGGCAGTTTTGCTATAGGGTGCCACATGCTATCCCCCATGCTATTCGACGTCTATAGGAAACTGCTGCGGGAGATTATCCTGAGGGATCGAACTGAAGTGTATCCTAAATGACTGAACAGAGAAACCTTCAGTGACAACAGTGCTAAATGTGTCTGATTTCTTCCTAACAGAGCCAGAGAATGTCAGCAGTTTCCCTGAGGAACAAGAACTACGGATCGTACTCATTGGGAAGACGGGAGCAGGGAAAAGTGCCACAGGAAACACTATTTTGGGTGAAGAGAAGTTTGAGTCCAAGCTTACATTGAAGCCGGTAACCAAGACTTGTAGCGGAGAGGTTCGGGCAATCAGGTGGAATGGGAAGCAAGTGATTGTCATCGACACTCCGGGTATTTTTGACGACAGCCTTGAGCGAACACACAATTCCCAAGAGACCCAGAAGTGCCTATCACTGTCTGGATCAGGTCCCCACGCTCTGGTGTTGGTGACTCAGGTGGGCCATTTCACCGAGATGGACAGTTCAGTTGTGAAGAAGGCGGAGAAGATCTTTGGCAAGGAAGCGACACAGAAGATGATTGTCTTATTCACCCATAAAGACGACTTAGGCATGGAAAGCCTGAGCACATATATAGAGCGGTCAGGCAACAGCCCCCTCCAGGATTTGGTCAGGAAGTGTAAAAACCGTTGCTGTGCTTTCAACAACAGAGCAACAGGAGATGAAAAGATTGTCCAAGTTGGTGAGCTGCTGTCTCGGATTGTCGGGATGGTGAAGGAGAATCACGACAGCATACGCACCAAGAGGTGTCCAAGGAACACTACAGGGAAGGCAGCAGAAAGGGAACCAGAGGGAGCGCCAGCGGAACTTCCAGCAGGGAGATCTGGTGAAGGTAAACAGGCCACGTGTATTGAGGCTAAACTTCTATTAAGATTTCCAGGATATTGTTGGCCTGCATTCACATTCTGCCATTCCTTAAGGCTACCCACGGTGAGGTACATCAGCCAGACTGAGTCAGCCTTGGTCGCCCTGATGGGTGACCTTTATCGAGAGAGGGACAGAGGAGTGCAACCATGCTTGATCCCTCATCGGCTTTTGAAATCATCGACCATGGTATCCTCCTGGATCAACTCAGTGGGATGGAATTGGAGGCACTGTGTTACAGTGGTTCCAGTCCTACCTACGGGGCCAATTTCAGAGAGTAACACTGGGTGACCATTCCTTGGCCCCTTGGCAATTGAGCTGTGGGGTGCCGCAGGGTACCATCCTGTCCCCAGTGTTATTTAACATCGATATGAAGCTGCACTAATGACGCGCAGTTGTATCGACCTGTGACATCTTAATCAGGTGAGGCTGTGCAAGTCCTGGATCAGTGCCTAGACCCAGTAATGGGCTGGATAAGGGCCAATAAACTGAAACTGAATCCTGGCAAGGTGAAAGTCTTGTGGGTGAATGGTTCCCGAGTCCTGGAGAAAGGCTTATCGTGTGTTCTGGATGGGGTTGCGCTCCCTCCGAAAGATCAGGTTCATAGTCTGGGGCACTCCTAGATCTGTCACTGGAGGCCCAAGTGGCCATGGCAGCCTTTTACCATCTGTGGCTGGTTCACCAGCTACAGCATCTCCTGGATAGGGATGTACAAAACTCACCTTTTCGTGGGGGGGGGGGAGGTGCTCCATCCCTCCCCCCGGAATCCTCGACGGGAGGCGGGGAAGCGATCCAGTCTTCCCCCCAGGAATCCTTGACAGCCGGCTCCGCTCTGTGGCCAGGCTGCAGAGCAGCCAGCCAGGGCTGGCCACAGCCGGATTTCCGGCCACGAACAGGCTGCTGTGGACGCAAATGGCGGCCGCCGTAGCAGCCACCATTTGCATCCAGCCAGGCAGCTGTGATACTGATAGGCTGCGTGAATTCTTACGTAGCCTATCACGGCTGCAGTGGCGGCAGCAGCAGCCCAGCTGTGGCCGGCCAGGACTCCAGCCACCGGAGCCGCCGGAACCGCCACATCCGCCCCAGGTAAGTGCCATCCCGGGGGGATTCCGCAGGGGGGCAGGAGGCCGTTCCGCCACGGATTCCTCACTGGAATCCGTGGCGGAATTCTCTGCCATCCCTACTCCTGGGTAGGGATAGCTTGGCCCTGGTGGTACAGGGATTAGTAACCTCAAGATTGGATTACTGCAATGTGCTCTGTGTCAGGCTGCCCTCAAGGCTGCTCCGGAAGCCAGAGCTAGTGCAGAATGCAGCAGCTTGGCTCTTGTCAGGAACTGCCCCTTTTCAGCATGCGACTCCTTTGCTGAGGGAACTGCACTGGCTGCCCATTCACTACTGGGCCAGGTTTAAGGTTTGGGTTGTTGTTGTTCAGTCGTTGAGTCGTGTCCGACTCTTTGTGACCCAATGGACCATAGCACGCCAGGCCTTCCTGTCCTCCACTCTCTCCCGGAGTGTGCTCAAGTTCATATTCATTGCATCGGTGATGCTATCTAGCCATCTCACCCTCTGCCATCCCCTTCTCCTTTTGCCTTCAATCTTTCCCAGCATCAGGGTCTTTTCCAGAGAGTTTTCTCTTCGCATTACGTGGCCAAAGTATTTGAGCTTCAGCTTCAGGATCTGTCCTTCCAATGAGCACTCAGGGTTGATTTCCTTTAGGATTGACTGATTGGACCTCCTTGCTGTCCAGGGGACTCGCAATAGTCTTCTCCAGCACCACAGCTCAAAAGCATCTATTCTTCGGCGCTCAGCCTTCCTTATAGTCCAGCTCTCACAGCCATACGTTACTACTGGGAAAACCATAGCTTTGATTAGACGGACCTTTGTCGGCAAGGTGATGTCTCTGCTTCTTACTATGCTGTCTAGGTTTGCCATAGCTTTCCTCCCAAGGAGCAAGTGTCTTTTAATTTCTTGGCTACAGTCACCGTCTGCAGTGATCTTGGAGCCCAAGAAAATAAAATCTGTCACTGCTTCCATTTCTTCCCCTTCCATATGGCAGGAAGTGATGGGGCCAGATGCCATGATCTTAGTTTTTTTAATGTTGAGTTTCAAACCAGCTTTTGCACTCTCCACTTTCACCCTCAACAAGAGGCTCTTTAGATCCTCTTTGCTTTCTGCCTTTAGGGTGGTATCGTCTGCGTATCTGAGGTTGTTGATCATTCTCCCGGCAATCTTACTTCTGACCTGTGATTCATCCAACCCGGCATTTCTCATGATGTACTCTGCATATAAGTTAAATAAGCAGGGCGACAATATGCAGCCTTGTCATACTCCTTTCCCAATTTTGAACCACTCGGTTGTTCCATGTCTGGTTCTGACTGTTGCTTCTTGACCCTCGTACAGGTTTCTCAGGAGACAGGTAAGGTGGTCTGGTACTCCCATCACTTTAAGACTTTGCCACAGTTTGTTGTGATCCACACAATCAAAGGCTTTAGCGTAGTCAATGAAGCAGAAATAGACGTTCTTCTGGAATTCTCTTGCTTTCTCCATGATCCAGCAAATGTTGGCGATTTGATCTCTAGTTCCTCTGCCTCTTCGGAACCCAGCTTGTACTTCCGGTAGTTCCCGGTTCAAATGCTGCTGAAGCCTATCTTGTAGGATTTTGAGCATCACCTTGCTGGCATGTGAAATGAGCACAATTGTGCGGTAGTTTGAACACTCTTTGGCATTGCCCTTCTTTGGAATTGGAATGTAAACTGACCTTTTCCAGTCTTGCGGCCACTGTTGAGTGTTCCAAATTTGATGGCATATTGAGTGCAGCACTTCAACAGCATCATCTTTTAGGATTTTTAAATAGCTCAGCTAGAATACTGTCATCGCCGCTAGCTTTGTTGTTAGTAATGCTTCCTAAGGCCCACTTGACTTCACTCTCGAGGATGTCCGGCTCCAGTTCAGTGACCGCACTATCATGGCTATCAGGGACATTCAGATCTTTCCTGTATAGTTCTTCTGTGTATTCTTGCCACCTCTTCTTAATCTCATCTGCTTCTGTTAGGTCCCTGCCTTCTTTGTCCTTTATCATGCCTGTCTTTGCACAAAACGTTCCCTTGAGATCTCCGATTTTCTTGAAGAGATCTCTAGTCTTTCCCATTCTGTTGTTTTCCTCGATTTCTTTGCATTGTTCATTTAAGAAGGCCTTCTTGTCTCTCCTTGCTATTCTCTGGAACGCTGCATTCAGTTGGATAGATCTTCCCCTTTCTCCCTTGCTTTTCGCTTCCCTTCTTCAGCTACTTGTAAATAGGGATGTACGAAAGTCACTTACCTTTTAACGAAATTGATTCGAGGTGGGGGGGAGGTGCTCCGTCCCTCCCCCCAAAATTCTGGCTGGGGGGGAGGCGCTCCGTCCCTCCCCCCCCCCGAATCCTGGCCGCCATAGCCGCCGCCGTTTGCATCCCTGCAGTCAGCCGTGATAGGCTATGTAAATGTTTACACCCCACCGCTGCCATTTCCAAGTTTAAAAACAAAACAAAACAACGTGATAGGCTACGTAAATCTTTACGTAGCCTATCACGGCTGAGTAAAAAAAAAAACACGCACGTACGCAAGTGGCGGCACCCATGGGCGCTGCCATTTGCGTTCCTTATTTTGGCACGTCGTAGTCTACGTAAACATTTACGTAGACTACAGCGAAAATAAGGGGAACGCAAATAGCGTAGCGTCTACGCTATTTGCGTTCCCATTATTTTCGCCATAGTCTACGTAAATGTTTACGTAGACTAAGATGTGCTAAAATAAGGAACGCAAATGGTGGCGCCCATGGGTGTCGCCATTTGCGTACGTGCGTGTGGTTTTTTTACTCAGCCGTGATAGGCTACGTAAAGATTTACGTAGCCTATCATGTTGTTTTGTTTTGTTTTTAAACTTGGAAATGGCAGCGGTGGCAGCCGGTCAGAAGACCGGCCGCCGCATCGCCACTGGAGCCGCCGCCGCCGCCGCCAGGAAGATTCGCCGAAGGTAAGTCCTGTCCCCGGGGGGCGGCAGACCGTTTCGCCACCGATTTCGGGGGGCCGAATGTGCTGGCATTCGGCCTCCCCGAGATTCGTGGCGAAATTCTCTGACTTCCCTACTTGTAAAGTCTCCTCAGACAGCCGCTTTGCTTTCTTGCATTTCTTTTTCTTGGGGATGGATTGAGTTGCTGCCTCCTCAACAATGTTACGGACCTCCATCCATAGTTCCTCAGGCACTCTGTCTATCAGGTCTAATCCCTGAAATCTATTCCTCACCTCCACTGTATATTCATAAGGGATATGATTTAGGTCATACCTGAATGATTTAGTGGTTTTCCCTACGTTCTTCAATTTAAGCCGAAATTTTGCAAGACGCAGCTCATGACCTGAGCCACAGTCAGCCCCAGGTCTTGTTTTGACTGACTGTATGGAGCTTCTCCATCTTTGGCTGCAAAGGACATAATCAATCTGATTTCGATATTGACCATCTGGTGATGTCCATGAGTAGAGTCACCTCTTGTGCTGTTGGAAAAGCGTGTTTGCTATGATCAGCGTGTTCTCTTGGCAAAACTCTATTAGCCTTTGTCCTGCTTCATTTTGTACACCAAGGCCAAGCTTGTCTGTTATCCCGGTGATTTCTTGACTTCCTACTTTGGCATTCCAATCCCCTACGATGAAGAGGACATCTTTTTTTGGTGTTAGTTCTAGAAGGTGTTGTAGTTCTTCATAGAACCGATCAGCCTCAACTTCTTCAGCCTCAGTGGTTGGGGCATAGACTTACTGTGATGTTGAATGGTTTGCCTGGGATTCGTACTGAGATCATTCTGTCGTTTTTGAGATCGTACCCCAGTACTGCTTTTCCCACCCTTTTGTTGACTATGAGTGCTACTCCATTTCTCCTAAGGGATTCTTGTCCACAGTACTAGATATAATGGTCACCTGAATTAAATTGACCCATGCTTGTCCATTTTAGTTGGCTGATTCCCAAGATGGCGATGTTCAGTCTTGCCATCTCATGTTTGACCACCTCCAGCTTACCTTGATTCATTGGTCTTACATTCCAGGTTCCTAAACAATATTGTTCTTTACAGCATCGGATTTTCTTTTCACCACCAGACACATCCACAGCTGAGTGTCCTTTCGGCTTTGGCCCAGCCGCTTCACTCTTTCTGGCGCTACTTGGAAATTCCCTCTGCTCTTCCCCAGTAGTATATTGGACACCTTCCAACCTGAGGGGCTCATCTTCCGGCATCATCTCTTTTAGCCTTGTGAGACGTTCCATGGGGTTTTCTTGGGTAGAATACTGGAGTGGGTTCCCATTTCCTTCTCCAGTGGACCACATTTTGTCAGAACTCTCCGCCATGACCTATCCGTCTTGGGTGGTCCTGCATGGCATAGCTTGTGGCTTCACTGAGTTACGCAAGCCCCTTTGCCACAACAAGGCAGTGATCCATACTAATGTACAAAGCTCTAAACAACTTGGGACCAGGATACCTGAGAGAGCACCTTCTCCCTTACCAACCTGCCCGGTCACTGAGGTCATTGGAGGGCTTGCTCCTGGTGGTTCCACATGGACCCATGGCCCGATTGGAGTCCACCCTGAGAAGAACCTTCAGTGTGGTGGCCCCTTTCTTTGGAACTCCCTGTACTGGAGGTCAGGCAGGCACCAATGTTGTATCGCTTCCCACGCCTCCTGAAAACATCGTTATTTCAGGAGGCCTTCCTTCCGTGACCAGCCGCGGTTTGGTCAAAGCTCAGTTTTAGCAGAACTCTGTTTCTTTTTTATAATATTAATTATTTTAACATGGTGGTTTTGTTCTGCTGTTCACTGCTCTGAAAACTTTGGATGTGGACTGGTATGCAAATATTGTAAATACATAAATAATCTCCTTGCTTTAGAAGGAAAGACACATGGTTAACCCAAATACTGCACCACATATTGTGCACCAAACAGCTGGATCAGCCCTAGAGTGATATCCTCTCAGGGATCTGGAACGTTCACTGGTCTTAAGCCCAGAGTGGTTCCTCAGTAGGTTTCTCCTTTCCCACTGGCCACTTTAGCTTCCCCTTTTGGTTTGTGCCCTGAAGATGTGGGGCTCCAAGACACAATGCTCCCCTTCCCCTCTTGTCAAAGGTGGCAAAGAACTCTTTAGAGTTTCACGCTGCCCTGGATGCAGGGAACAGAGGCTCACAGCCAAACTCCCTTGCACTGGGATGAGCACTCAAACAAGGAGACCCTTTTTGCTGTAGGTTCCAGCTCGGACAAGCCATTAGAGTAGTCTTGTGCCTAGCAGGTAAGGAAAATGCACGATCTAGGGACACTGACATTTAACAGTTGTAGCTGCTAAAGAGTAGCCAAGAGAGGAGTGTTAATACAAACCTCCCGGCCACCACAGAGCACTTCAAAGAAGCAAAGTAGCAGTATGGCCAACAGTGCCCTGGTGAGGAAAAGCTAGGGTAGCTAGCCAGTCAGTGAGCAAGGACAGCAGAGATGTGCAAGTGACTGAACTTTGTTGGCACCAACCTTCCAAAATACAGGCTTGGTCCAGGAAAAGTGAGCACAAATCCAGCTGAGAAAAATGCAAGCAAACATGCAATTTTGGGGACCCTCTTGGGAGTCCATTGTAATTGCAGGAGTAGCGGGTACCCATGCGGTAGTGATAGTTCATGTTTACTACATGAAGCTGGTGGGGGAGGCTATCCAGAGGTGTGGGCTGAGGTGCCATCAATATGCGGATGACTCACAGCTCTGTCTCTTGTGTTCATCGAATCCAGGTGAGGTAATGGCTGTTATGAACCAGTGCCTGGGTGTGGTAATAGGCTGGACGAGGGCCAATAAATGGAGACTCAATCCAGACAGAGGTACTGTTGGTGGGTGATTCATCTGCCTGGCTGAGTGGTGTTCTGTTCAGCCTGTTCTGGAGAGGGCCGCACTCCCCCCAAAGGATCAGGTTCATAGTGGCGGGGGGCTCTTGGATCCAGCACCATCACTGGAGGACCAGGTGGCCTCGGTCAGGTGTGGAACACTGTTTATCATCTTAGGCTGATACACCAAGTACATCCAATTATCCATGCTCTGGTAACCTGTTGTTTGGATTACTGCAATGGATTACTGCGGCCCTACCTTTGAAAACAGCCTGGAAACTTCAACTGGTCTGAAGTACAGCAGCGATATTGTTGACAGACTGGCCAATATGGTCCTGTTGAGCCAGTGTTTTGTGCTCTGCACTCGCTTGCAGTCCTTTTCTGGGACCAATTTAAAGTGCTGGTATTACCTTTTAAAGCTCTAAATGGCTTGGGGCCAGGTTACCTGAGTGATTGACTCCTTCTGTAGATACCTGCCCAGATCTTAAGATCATCTTCAGAGACCCTCCAGGTCCCTTCAACAAATGAGGTGAGGTGGGTGTCCACTAAGGAGAAAGCCATTTCATGGTGGTTCCCCAGTTGTCCAAGGTGAAGACCTTTTTCTTTTCTCAGTCTTTTTAGTCTTTTTAGTTTTTCAGGGGTTTTTTTTTTAAATGTGTTGGTGAGTTTTGGGTTCCTTGCTAGAGCTGGCTTTTCTTTTGGTCATTTATTCAAGTTTTATTCTGTTTTAAACTTTGTAATATTTTATATCATGTTTTATTATGCTATTGTATTTTATATTTTTGTGAACGACCCAGGGAGCTTTGACTATTGGGCAGTATAGAAATATAATAAATAAGTTAATTTTCTGGTTTCCAGTTTGTTGCTGGGTAAATTCAGTCTACTGGTCTTGACTCCTAAAAGGCCTGGGGCCCAGTTTCCTTAGGGAGCAACCTCCACCAAATATACACCACATCATGAATTAAGAACATTGGGAGCCATACCGCCACAGATACCAGCAAGTATTGTGGAAGTCCTTGCAGAACTAAAGTGTACCTTAAAGGATTGTACAGAGGAAACATCAGTGGCAACAGTGGTAAATGTGTCTGATTTCTTCCCAACAGAGCCAGAGAATGTCAGCAGTTTCCCTGAGAAACAAGAGCTACGGATTGTGCTCCTTGGGAAGACGGGAGCAGGGAAAAGTGCCACAGGAAACACTATTTTGGGTGAAGAGAAGTTTGAATCCAAGCTTGCATTAAAGCCGGTAACCATGACTTGTTGTCGACAGGTCCGGGCAGACAGGTGGAATGGGAAGCAAGTGGTTGTCATCGACACGCCAGGTATTTTTGATGCCAGCCTTGAGCGAGCACAGAATTCCCAAGAGACCCAGAAGTGCTTATCACTGTCTGGATCAGGTCCCCACGCTCTGGTGTTTGTAACTCAGGTAGGCCGTTTCACCAAGGAGGAGACTTCAACTGTAAAGGGAGTGGAGAAGACCTTTGGCAAGGAGGCCACGAAGAAGATGATTGTCTTATTCACCCACAAGGAAGACTTAGGTATGGAAAGCCTGAAGGCAAATATACAGCATTCAGGCAACAGACCGCTTCAGGATTTAGTCAAAAGTTGTAACAACCGTTGCTGTGCTTTCAACAACAGAGCAACAGGAGATGAAAAGGCCTTCCAAGTTGGTGAGCTGCTGTCTCAGATTGAGGAGATGGTGAAGCAGAATCAGGACAGCATACGCACCAAGAAGTCTCCAAGGAACACTACAGGGAAGTCAGCAAAAAGGGATGGATGACTCTCTCACTTGCCATTTCTCCTGATATTTCATTTTTCCAATCTTAAGTTCAGTTCATCTCAAATTTTGAGAATTCTTTAAAAGTTTGCATGAAAATTCATACACATTTGTGGTGTGCATTTCTCCTATTGTTGTTGTTGTTATCATCATCATCATCAAACTTTCTATACTGCCCAATAGCAAAAGCTCTCTGGGCAGTTTACAAAAATTTAAGCCTTAATAAAATATAAACCATAATATAAAAACAATTTAAAATACATGCACGTTTGTACATACTTTTTCCTAATATACACATTTTTTGCAAGTGATTTTCCATATATAATGCATCTTGAATTTTATTTTTACTAATATACACATTTTAGTGTGCCCTTTCTCATAATACACATTGTATTGCATTTTTTAATTGGAGAGCTCCACTGAAAAATTTGGAGAGGTGCAAATGTTGAAGGATAACTGTGTTTCAGTTTGCATATTGGTTTGAAAGTACAAAATTATGGAAGTTCACATTAAAATACAAACCGAATGCATTTCTCCCCATCCCTAAGTTCTGTTAAGATTTGCAGGACATTGTGAGTTTATTCCTAAGTTTGCACACAGCCATTCCCAAAGGCTACCCACTGTCAAGGTACAGCATTCTCCCTGCTGCAGAACAAAAGGCACACGAGTAATCCAAATACTGTTCCAACAGCCACTCCTGCTTCTGCTCCTCTGCTTTCTGAAGTTTTGCTAGATATGGCCCCCATACTTCCGTGCCTAACATCATAGTCTTAAGGTCTAGAAGCTTGCTTTTTTTGACCAAACATATTCTGAGGTTCTCAGGATGCTGGGTTCTGCACCCCTTAACAAATGCATGTTGTAATTGTGGAATCATGGGTTCCACACACAGCCATGACTTGCAGAGAGAGAGATACATTGTGTGCTGGCATTTCTGTTAATTCAATACAGGTCTTGAAGGGCTCTGCAGGCTTCTCAAGAAAGGCCATTGTGAAATGCGTATAAAACCCCCTCTTCCATTCTTCCAGTTGGGGATGGACGAAAGGGACTTACCTGGTCCCGCAGCTTGCTTCGCGGTGGGGGGGAGGCACTTCGGTTCTCCCCCCGAAGTTCAGGCGAGGGGGGGGAGGCGCCTCACCCGGCCAAAATTCAGGCCGGGGGGGGAGGCGCCCCATCCCTCGCTGCCGAAATTCAGGCCGGGGAGGAGCGCCCTGTCTACCCGGCCGCGAAAAAAAAAGGAAAGTAAAAAAAAACCCACACACCCGTGATAGGCTACATAACGATTTACGTAGCCTATCGCGGCTAGATTTCCAAAGTCAGCCGTGATAGGCTACGTAAATCGTCACGTAGCCTATCACAGGTGACTTTGGGGGGGGGGAACGCGTACCCTATGGGCGCCGCCATTTGCGTTCTTTAGTTTGGCACATCTAGTCTACGTAAAGATTTACGTAGACTACGGCGAAAATAAGGGAACACTATTTGCGTTGCCCTTATTTTCGCCATAGTCTCCGTAAATCTTTATGTAGACTAGACGTGCCAAACTAAGGAACGCAAATGGCGGCGCCCCATGGGCGCCGCCATTTGCGTACGCGCTTTTTTTTTTTTTCAAAGTCACCCGTGATAGGCTACGTGACGATGTACATAGCCTATCACGGCTGACTTTGGAAATCTAGTCGTGATAGGCTACGTAAATCGTTACGTAGCCTATCACGGGTGTGTGTTTGTTTTTTACTTTCCTTTTTTATCTTGCAATGGCGGCGGCAGCAGCCAGTCAGAAGACCGGCCGCCCCCACCGAAACGCCGCTGAGAGGGATATGCACACGAGGTAAGTCCCATCACGGGGGGCCGCCAGAGAATTTCACCAATTTCAGGGGGCCGAATGCGTTGGATGCATTCGGCCTCCCGGAGATTCGTGGAGAAATTCTCCGCCATCCCTACTTCCAGTTCTCTCCAGCATTCAAAGGCTTTTCCATTCCCAGGCTCCCCAGGAGGACCCCTGGTGACACCCCCTTCCACACTGACTCTTCCATCTGCTTATCTATGTGATTGCTCCACTTCCTGCTATGAGCTGTCTAGTTTTGTGCAGGTACCCAATGTCATGATCCCCAACCCTCAACTCATTGCAAAAGATTGAATGAACCACAGTACGTGTGTACAATGCTAAGCAGAGCCAATATCACAGCTTCCACCCGCTTCCTTCTCTGTTTGTAACATCTAATAACGTTAAGTCGCAAGTGTCAAATTCTCTTGCATCCAACAGCTTTCAAGTGATCAGAGGAATGTGGTGGCATACTGGTATTTTATACTAGCAACTGTCTGATGTAAATGCAAAGAGATGCTGCTGGTTACTTTGAATACTCCAAATATGGTGAAAACATCACATGTTTCCATGTCCTATATAGTAATAGTAAATCCATTTTCTGATTGTGGATCTTTATGTAAGTGAATTGGCAGGATCCACACACAAGAGGGAGGTATCAGAGGCTTGGGGAACTTCCAAGGTTTGCAGAAGTCCAATATATATATTGGGGGGGAACCCTAAGGGGGCAGCAAACCCCACCCCAAACAACCCAATGAGTACTGAGCATGCTCAGGATGCTTGGTTGTGGTGAACACATGTACCAAATTTCATTCCAATATCTCAATTTTCAACTGAGTTATCGCATTGCAAGTCCATGGAATGTCAAACTAGATTTCACTTGGCTTTGTCAATAAATAAAAATGAATGGCATCTAGACATTTTTGTTAACTTGATTTTGCTTAGTGGACTGATAAATAGCCATATTTCTCTTTTTTAATTTGCAATATTATAATTATTGTGTTGTGGTGGCTATATGATATCCATATATGGTTGCATAGTTCATATCTCTGTATTTAAAAGGCAGTTTTTATTGACTGGTATATGGGGCTTGTGCACCCTGGGCTTGTTTGGGCTCAAGCTCCAAGACATGTTAATCTAGTTCATGAAATTAGATATAAAATAAAATAAAGGAATGTCAATTTATTTGTTTAATGGATTTTAATACACACACCCTTTCAGGATAGATTAGCCTACAGAAGCAGTTTCCAGTAGTAAAAAAAATTGTAATAGAATCACACAAAAACAACATTAAAATCTTAAAACATAATAGGATCACATGGAGAAAAACACAACAGTACATAAATGAATTAGTTATATAATACAATCAGATACAACTAACAACAGCAGATCAAAAAGGACATTAAATAATAGCAGCCGAAAAACAGCTGAAGCACCACAAATCATCCAAATGTTGCCTGGAAGGCCAACAAGGAGGGGGGCATTCATATTTGCCTGGGGAAGATACTGCTGATGTGTGGGGCGCAAGAAAAAAGGCCCTGTCCCTGGCACTCGTGAGTGGAACAGCTTCACCGATGAACCAGAGAGCAAGGTGTGAGATGCCATTCTTAACACTCAGGAAGGTACTTTTGAATGCAGCTGGTGCTTCGGGTAACCTGGCCCTAAACTGTTGAGCTGCTCTGACCATTCTTGCTTTCTGGGTCAGAACCTGGCAACCTTACATTTAACACTGTGCACCTGCCAAATGGGTTTATGTTTCAGAATTGCCAACTTCTGCTCTTTCCCAGTAAACCCAAAATTAATCTGATTGTCTCATCGCACTGATAGATAACCAAACAAAGCAACTTGAGAAGGATTGAGCCTGTCAGGTTTGGATCGTCCTTTCCCTTCACAATCAACACCACAAAGAGACCAAGCTTCAGCCTAATGTGACTTTATTTTGCTACAGACTAGTCAGACTCTGGGAGAGAGCGGAGAACAGGAAGGCCTGGCGTGCTATGGTCCAGGGGGTCACGAAGAGTCGGAGATGACCTAATGACTGAACAACAACGAAAGTCTCTACAAATGCAGATTCAAGGAAGCTCTCAGACTGCCTCAGGCCGTAAATGAGTAATCTGTTATCCGAGAAGACGAACCGGAGGGTAGTGAAGTTGCTGACAGTTTTCCCATGAACCTCATGGCCAAACTTGCTTTGCAGTGATGCACCTCCCTTAGGGTGGCTTCCTCAGATGTTGGCTTCTAAGAATGGTTATCCTGGCAGAGAGTCTGAGCCCTGCCCCTAACTTTTCCTGCTTTGCGACATGCCCTAGTGTCTCTCAAGTCACACCCCTCCTCCTCCTCTGAAACTTGAGTTCGCACAGTGGAGGGAGGATGCAGTGACTCAGCCTGGGCCATCTGTTTGTCAAGGCCTTCGGAGGAATCTCTCCCAGCATCTTGGGGCTCTAGGGAAGTTCCCTTTCCTGGGCTCTGATCTAGCTGTTCCAACTCTCAGCACTGGAGCTGTCAGACATCTCAAGGTGCTTGGACACATCCCTGACACCATCCCCACTCCCACAATGTCTCCCCCCCCCCAGTTTCCCCATGGAAGCCCTGGTTTGTGGGGGTAGCGCTGGTGGAACTTGCAAACCAGCAATGGGGCATGCAAATGTTCTGCCAGTTCCCAAAATTGGCAAAGAATGGGGTTTGGCAAGAGGAAGAATGACACTGTTGTTGTAAGCAAATTCCACCAGAGGCAAGAGAGCCACCCAATTGTCTCATTGGTAATTCACACAGCAGCATAAGTACTGCTCTAGCAAGGCATTAGTGTGTTCAGTCTGCCCATCCGTCTGAGGGTGGTGAGCAGAGGAGAGTCTGGGTTCTATATTGAGAAGCGTCAACAACTCCTGCCAGAATCAGGCCATAAATTGGCCCCCTCTAGCTGAGATGAGCCCCCTCAGGCCAGCCATGTAATCTGAAAATGTGGGTTAGAAACAACTTGGCCATTTCTTTGGTAGAGGGCAGTCCTGAGCAAGGTATAAAATGGGCCATTTTAGAAAATAAGTCTACCACCACCACAATGGTGGTCTTACCTTGCGACCATGGCAAGTCAGTGATGAAGTTGAGGGAGAGCAGTTTCCACGGCCCTGAGAGTATAGGTAGGAGATGGAGCGGTCCAGTGGGTTTGCCCAAGGGGTCTTTGGCCCACTGACAGGTATCACAAGAGGTCACGTAGGTTTTGACATGACTTGCTTGGGGCCACCAAAAATCTCAAGTGACCCCATGTAACTTTTTGGAAAATCCAAAATGCCCGGTAACACATGAGTCGTGGCATTGTTGGAGGACTTTCTCCTTCAGGCCATTGGAAGGCACATAGACACTGTATGACTGGTGCAGTATTCCACCTTGTAAGAAAAGGGGGTTGGCATGGTGGCTCCAATTGTTAGCCCCAGTTCTTCCATGTTGTTGCAAATGATGGGATCTTGAGTACGGATGTTGCGAGCATCCGTTTGGGGGCTTGAGCTCAGTGGGTTCCCACCAGTCCAGCCCCCCGGACACCAGTCCATGACCCCCTGCTTTTGCCCAACTCAGCGCATGCCGAGTGGGGCAAGCACAGCAGCCCCCGCTCCTCGCCCGGGTCTTGTTCGCAGCGGCAGCAGGATGGGAGCCGAGAGTGCTTCCTTCTCGCTTCCCATCCTGCTGTTGCTGCCGGTGCCCGGCAGAGAGGGGCGCAGTTGTTCTCGGCGGCGGCAGCAGGATGGGAAGCGAGAGGGAAATGCCATGGCGCTTCCCTCTCGGCTCCCATCCTGCTGCCGACAAGAACAACTGCGCCCCTCTCTGCCAAGCGCCAGCCGAGCAACAGTGCTCCTGCAAACCAGCAGCCGGCTCGCATCCCAGTGCGAGTAGGGGCAGGCAGTGCGCAGGGATCCGGCAAGCGGGTCGTGGGGCAGACTCAGGTGAGTTCACACATCCCTAATCTTGAGCTTGCTCCATACATAGTACTTCTACCCAGGACTGGGGTTCAACTGCAGCCACCAGACTCTCAGTGGGAAGGGTTGGGGGGGGGCTCTCCTCTGTAATTCTGGCTTGCAGGAGAGTGCATCCACCTGCTGCTTTTCTGTGGCTCTAACTAGGGATGGGGGAGAATTTCTCCCCGAAACTTCGGGGGGCCGAGTGCCAACGCATTCGGTCTTCCGAAGGTTGTTTGGGGAGAAATTCTCCGCCCCCCGCTCCCCACCCCGGGATGGGACTTACCTTTCACGAATGTCCCTCCCGGCGGCAGGTCCCGGCGGCGGTTCGGCAGGTCTTCGCCAGGGGCGCCGCCATTACAAGAAAAGTAAAAAAAATTACAAGAAAAGTAAAAAAAAACAACGCAAATAGCGTTGCCCTTATTTTCGCCGTAGTCTACGTAAATCTTTACGCAGACTACAAGGACTAAATAAGGAACGCGAATGGCGGCTCCCTATGGGGGCTGCCATTTGCATACGCGCTTTTTTTTTTTTTTTCAAAGTCACCCGTGATAGGCTACGTGACGATTAACATAGCCTATCACAGCTGACTTTGCAGATCTAGCCGTGATAGGCTACGTTAATCGTTACGTAGCCTATCACAGGGGCGTTGTTTTTTTTTTTCCTTTTGAAGTTCGCGGCCGGGGAGACGGGGCGCTTCTCCCTGGCCTGAATTTCAGCCGGGCGAGGCGGGAAGCCTCCCCCCCCCGGCGAAGCAAGCTGCGAGACCAGGTAAGTGACTTTCGTGCATCCCTAGCTCTAACCTGGCGGATTTTGAGGTTGAACCATGAAAAAAGGGGGGAAACCGTCTGATTTGTCAATTCTCATTGATTCATCGCCCTGGCTGTTTGGGGGCGTTCCAGATTTTGATGGTCAGTTCTAATTTTGACTGGGTGCTGTGCCCCCTCTAAAAGATGCTGCCACATTTCCAATGCTGACATTATAGCTAAAAGTTGCAGGACAACTCCAGGCACTCTTGAATGAAACAGATTATCTAGATCCATTTCAGTTGGGCTTCAAACCTGGTTTTGGAACGGAAACTGCCTTGGTCGCCCTGTGGGATGACCTCTGCCGGGAGAGGGACAGGGGCAGTGTGACCCCGTTGATTCTCCTGGACCTCTCAGGGGCTTTCAATACCATCGGCCATGGTATCCTTCTGGATAGGTTGTCTGGGTTGGGAGTTGGAGGCACTGCACTGCAGTGGTTCCACTCCTGCTTGGATGGCCGTTTCCAGAAGGTTGTGCTGGGTAGGGATGTATGAATCCCTTACCTGGCTCAGCAGTGCGGGATCCGTGGGGGGGGGGGAGGCACTCCGTCCCTCCCCCCGGGATCCTCCCTGTCTGGCTCCGCTCCACGGCAGCTCCATGGAGCCACCGGCCAGGGCCATCCGCAGCCAGAGTTCCAGCCACGGCCAGGCTGCTGCCATCACAGCAGCCACCATTTGCGTCCTGCCAGGCTGCTGTGATAGGCTACGTAGCTATTTACATAGCCTATCACGGCAAAGACCAGCGGCGCAAACGGCGGCTGCTACACCGTTTGCGCCGCTGCTCTTTCCATGATAGGCTACGTAAGTATTTACGTAGCCTATCACGGTAAAGGCAGCCACGCAAATGGCGGCCACTATGCCATTTGTGTGGCTGCCTTTACCATGATAGGTTATGTAAATACTTAGCCTATCACGGAAAGAGCAGCGGCGCAAACGGCATAGCAGCCGCCGTTTGTGCCGCTGCTCTTTGCCGTGATAGGCTATGTAAATACCTACATAGCCTATCACGGCAGCCTGGCAGGACGCAAATGGCAGCCACTATGATGGCCGCCATTTGCAGCCGCAGCAGCCGGCTGAGAGACCAGCTGCCGCTGGAGCTGCCGCCCCAGGTAAGCTTCGTCCCGGGGGATTCTGCAGGGTGGCGGGGGTTGGGCAGCCATTCCGCCACGGGTTTCGGGGGGCCGAATGCCAGTGCATTCGGCCTCACTAAAATCCGTGGTGGAATTCTCCGCCATCCCTAGTGCTGGGGGATTATTGCTCTGTGCCATGGCAATTGTGCCACGAGATTCCACAGGGCTCTATTTTATCCCCCTTGCTGTTCAACATCTACACGAAACCTCTGGGGGAGGTTATCCAGAGGTGTGGGCTGATGTGCCATCAATATGCGGATGACACCCAGCTCTACCTCTCCTTTTCATCAAACCCAGATGAGGCAGTGGCTGCTCTGAATCAGTGCCTGGGCACAGTAATGGATTGGATGAGGGCCGATAAACTGAGACTCAATCCAGACAAGACAGAGGTCTGTTAGTGGGTGGTTCGACTGCCCGGCTAGGTGATGTTCAACCTGTTCTGGAGGGGGTTGCACTCCCCCTAAAGGATCAGGTTTGTAGTTTGGGGGTGCTCTTGGACCCAGAACTGACACTTGAGGCACAGGTGAACTCAGTGGCACGGAGCACTTTTAGCAGCTGAGAATCAAAATAAAGTACTACTGGAATGCCTGTGGTTTTGCTTTCTTGCAATGATTGGTTTGGGGTGAGGGTTCAGATGTAAGCCAGAGGCAGAGCTGCCACATTGACTTGTACTCCGGAAGTCTTGTGATACAGTCCTCTTCGGTGGCGATTCGTATTTCCAAAGTAACATACTTCCTCTGTTTGGATATTTGTTTGATTCCAAAAGATGGGAGGTTGCATTGACTGAATTGCTGCTTTCCATTGCATTCAAAAAATGACAGTCAAGGTCACCTCAAAAATTATACAGAAAATTGTTACTGCTCGAACTATGTATGTGAAGAATTTAGGTATATTCATAGTCCAGCACCATTGTTTCATGAGAGGCAATTTTGCCTTGAGGGAGTTGAAGATTCTCTGATGGAAAAGAAGAGGCTTTTCTTCTAGCTCTTGCTCTTCTTCTTCTGACTGTTGTTCAGTTTCCTCTTCATGTGGCTGGTCCTCAATGAGGTCTTCTGATTCAAGTTGAGGCTGTGCTGGTGCATCACTGCAAGGCTGTACTGACACGTCAATTTTCTCTTCTGGTATCATCTTCAAGCTGTTGTCTCTCTGTGGATAGTTCTGGAAATAATCTTTGGTTGTCTGTTGGTGGTCCATATTGCCAAGGCATCCTCTTACAGTTGTCAGTGGATAGGGTTATTTCTTGCCCCTTCTGGTCCAGCACTGTTATTGTTCTGGGATTCAGTAGCTTTACTATTGGTTGTGGCTTTTCCCGCTTAGGTCAAAGTTGTGGATCTCTTTGCACAAGGCGTTCTTGAATTAGTTGTCCCACTTGAGGGATCCAGGCGATGGCTGGGAGTTCAGGCTGCTTCACAGGTGCCAATTCTTCCCTGAGTACCTCTAGGAGGAGTTGTTCCTGGTGAGAAATACCAGCTTGTATAGGCAATTGTTCTATTGGTGTAGGCAAATCTATTCCAAAAAGCAATTTCTGTGGAGTAAAACCTGAATCTGCTCTTGGCAAGTTGTTCAACCCTAGCGGTACTGTAGGAATCAGGCTGCACCACTTTTTTGGCCGCCCTACCAACAACTTTGTAAGGGCTCATTTCACTTCTGTGTTTTTCTGCTGTAAAACCCCGCTACTTTGGGGGTGCTAGGGGGCACTGAATTCCAGAGGTATCCCATGAGCTTCAGCAAACTCTCTTAGTTGTGCCGACACAATGGCAAAGCCCATGTTGGAATGTGACACCCTTGGAACTGACAAACTTACGAAAGATTTCAAAGCCCTTGCTGTGGCACTGGCATTTGAGCAATGGTGGGGCACAGCCAGACATATCCGTACAGCCATCTACCAAGACTGAGACATGTTGACACCCTTGTGATGGATTCAAGGGTCTAACGAAGTCCATATATATTTTATGGAATGGCTTTGTGGGCTTTTCTATTACCCTAAGTGGGGCATGAATGGCAGGCCCTGGATTGACCTGGTGACAAATTTCACACTGTGCTACATATTTCAAAGCCTGTTTTCTTAGGCCCGGCCACCGAAACACCCTACTCAGTGTAATTGCTGCTGAGGTGCCCCTTGGTGCCCCCCACCCTGAGATGTGCTTTTTGTATCAGTTCAGGTCTCTCTGCTACTGCTGTTCTTAACATCACAATATATTCTCCATCCCATTTTTCAAATCTATACCATTTTGGGTAACCCATAGGGTTTGCTCCTTTAGGATTTCAACACGTCATAAGCTCTGCATCAATTGTAAAAGGCTTGTTTAAACTTCTTTTTTTCCTGAGATCTGGTGACCATTCTGACTGCGGCTGTTTGTGAGACAGCCTGTTGTGCTAAGCGACCTGCTAATGAGTTTCCTTCGGTATACGACTCTGCAATTCTTTGATGGGCATGCGAATGAATTACTTGGACTGGTGGAAACATCTTTGCGATGACTATTTTCTTCCATTTTCCCATGTGTACAATTGGTTTTCCTCTGTTGTTCAAGAAATGATTAGATTCCCAGTCCATCAAATCAGTATTGTATGATTTTGCTACATTCATAATTTATTTACAATATTTATATACTGCTGCACATCTAGAACAGATTTTGGAGGGGTGAACACAAAAGATAAAACAGTAAAAGAATAGAAAGACTACAACACCACATTAAAATCATACTTAAAAAAAACACACAATGCCAATAGGAACTGTGACTGGTCAATTAAGGGATACTTCCTGGAACAGTGCTGTTTTCATGAGGTGCTGGAAACAACGTAGGGTTGGTGCCTGTCTGACTTCCAGGGGCAGGGGCCAAAGAAAGGGAGCCACTATACTGAAGGCTCTTCACCTGGTGAAGGAGGCCATAGGTCCATGTGGAACCACTAGGAGTGAGCCCTCTGATGCCCTCAGTGACTGGGCAGATTGGTAAGGGATGAGGCGCTCTCTCAGATATCCTGGTCCCAAATTGTTTAGGGCTTTGTACACTAGTACTAAAACCTTAAACCTGGCCCAGTAGCAAATAGGCAGCCACTGCAGTTCCCTCAGCAAAGCAGTTGCATGCGGAAAAGGGGCAGCTCCCAATAACAACTGAGCTGCTGCATTCTGCACTAGCTCCAGCTTCTGGAGCAGCCTCAAGGGCAGCCCCACATACAGCACGTTGCAGTAGTCCAGTCTTGAGGATACTAGTGCTTGTACCACTGTGGCCAAGCTATCCCTGTCCAGGAGAGGCCATAGTTAGCAAACCAGACAAAGCTGGTAGAAGTCAGTCCAAGCTGGCATGGCCACTTGGGCTTCCAATGACAGTGATGGATCTAGGAGTACCCCCAAACTATGGACCTGATCTTTCAGAGGGAGTGCAGCCCCATCCAGAACAGCCAATCAGCCTATACCCAAGACTTGGGAAACACTCACAGGATTCAGTTTCAATTTATTGGCCCTCATCCAACCCATTACTTCATCTAGGCACTGATCCAGGACTTGCACAGCCTCTCGTGATTCAGATGTCACAGGGAGATAGAGCTGTGTGTCATCAGTGTACTGATGGCACTTGGCTCCAAATCCCCTAATGACTGCTCCCAGCAGCTTCATATACATGTTAAAAAACATTGGGGACAAGATGATACGGATGTACGAAAGTCACTTACCTTTTACAAAATTTGATTCGCGGTGGGGGGGAGGCGCTCCGTCCCTCCCCCCGAAATTCTGGCCAGGGGGGAGGCGCCCCGTCCCTCCCGCCACGAATCCTGGCCGGCTGGGTGTGCAAATGGCGGCGGCCATAGCCGCCGCCGTTTGCGTCCCTGCAGTCAGCCGTGATAGGCTACGTAAATGTTTACGTAGCCTATCACGGCTGAGTTAAAAAAACAAAACCGCGCGTACGCAAATGGCGGCGCCCATGGGTGCCGCCATTTGCATTCCTTATTTTGGCACGTTTAGTCTATGTAAACATTTGCGTAGACTACGGCAAAAATAAGGGGAACGCAAATAGCGTAGACGCTATGCTATTTGCGTTCCCCTTATTTTCGTACTTTGCATACGCAAAGTTCCCCTTTGCGTACGCGGGGGGGGGGTTGTTTCTTTTTAACTCAGCAGTGATAGGCTACGTAAACATTTACGTAGCCTATCATGGTATTTTTTAAAAAATGTAGCCGTGATAGGCTACGTAAATCTTTACGTAGCCTATCACATTTTGTTTTTTTTTTAACTTGGAAATGGCGGCGGCGGCAGCCGGTCGGAAGACCGGCCGCCGCAGCCGCTGCCGCCAAACCACTGCCGGAGCCGCCGCCGCCAGGGAGATTCACCCAAGGTAAATCCCGTCCCGGGGGGGCAGGGAGGCAGACCGTTTTGCCACCGATTTCGGTGATTTCGCCCGATTTCGGTGATTTCGCCCGATTTCGCCCAAGATTCGTGGCAAAATTCTCTGACATCCCTAAGATGGTACCCTGCGGCACCCCATAGCTCAATTGCCAAGGGGCCAAGGAATAGTCCCCCAATGTTACTCTCTGAAATTGGCCCTGGAGGTAGGACTGGAACCACTATAGCCCAGTACCTCCTATACCCATCCCATGGAGTCGTTCCAGGAGGATACCATGGTCAGTGGTATCAAAAGCTGATGAGAGATGGAGCAGAATTAACAGTTGCATTCCCCCTGCCCCTCTCTTGATAAAGGTCATCCATCAGGGCGACCAAGGCTGATTCAGTCCCATAACCTGGACAAAACCCAGATTGAAATGGGTCTAGATAATTAACATCTTCCAAAAGTGCCTGCAGTTGCTCCGCCACAACCCTCTCCAGAAACTTCTCTAAAAGGGGGGTATTTGCAACTGGGTAGTAGTTGTCCAGGTCCAGAGTGGGCTTTTTCAGGCATGGTCGCACTACTGCCTGCTTGAGACCACCCTTCCCAAAGGGAAGCATTCACCATACCCTAGATCCATCCAGTCATACCCCCTCGGCTAGCTTTTATTAACCAGGAGGGACAAGGGTTGAGAGGGCACATGGTTGGTCGTATTGCTGCAAGCTCCTTGTCCACGTTACCAGGCCGCAACAACTGAAACCGATCCCACAAAATTGGGCAGATGGTGGCATCAGACACCTTGACTGGAACTGTACTAACAACAGCATCAAGTTCACTGTGGAGACAAGTGATTTTGTCCTCAAAGTGTGACGCAAAAAGGTCACAGCAGGTCCTTGAGGGGACCAGGGCCCCATTCACTGGGGAGAGTGTGAAAAGACCACCTGAAAGCTCCACTGGATTAGTGTTGGAGGAGAATTTCTCCCCGAAACCTCGGGGGGCCGAGCGCCAACGTGTTCGGCCCCCTGAACAAGTTTCGGGGAGAAATTCTCCGCACCTCCCCGCACCCCGCACCCCCCCCAGGACGGGACTTACCTTTGGCGAATGTCCCTCCCGGCGGCGGGTCCGGGCGGCGGTTCGGCGGGTGTTCGTCTGGGGCGGGAGCGGCAGGCGGTCTTTCGACCAGCTGCCGCCGCCGCCATTCCAATAAAAGAAAAAAAAACGCCCCCGTGATAGGCTACATGACGATTAACGTAGCCTATCATGGCTAGATTTGCAAAGTCAGCCATGATAGGCTACGTAAATCGTCACGTAGCCTATCACGGGTGACTTTAAAAAAAAAAAAAGCGTGTACGGATAATGGCGGCCCCCATAGGGAGCTGCCATTCGCGTTCCTTATTTGGTCGCTGTAGTCTACATAAAGATTTATGTAGACTACAGCAACCAAATAAGGAACGCGAATGGCGGCTCCCTATGGGGGCCGCCATTAGCGTACGCGCTTTTTTTTTTTTTTTAAGTCACCCGTGATAGGCTACGTGACGATTAACGTAGCCTATCACGGCTGACTTTGCAGATCTAGCCGTGATAGGCTACATTAATCGTCATGTAGCCTATCACGGGGGCGTTCTGTTTGTTTTTTTAAACTTTTTAGTTCGTGGCCGGGCAAGGCGAGGCGCCTCCTCCCCGGCCTGAATTTCAGCCGGGCGAGGCGGGAAGCCTCCCCCCCCGGCCTGAACTTCACGGGGGGAGCAGCGAAGCACCTCCCCCCCACCACGAACAAGCTTCGAGGACAGGTAAGTGACTTTCGTCCATCCCTACGCTGGATGGCTAGTTGAGGATGCAATGGAGGCAGCAAAGTAAGCGTTCTTTGATTCCCGCACTGCCACACAATAGGCATAATTATGTGCTCTAGAGCGTGCTCGGTTACCTTTGCTTCGAGACTTGCACCATTTGCGCATTGCCTGTAGTTGCCTGGTATACCAGGGAGCAGAATGGCTTCCACAGCATCGGAGAGGGCACTCAGGTGCAATCAAGTCAACGACCCTCCGCATCTCATTGTTCCACAGTGAGGCCATGGCCTCAGCTGGATCACCAGCTTTCTCCACTGGGAAATCCCCGAGAGCATTCAGAAATCCATCATATTCCATCAGTGTCCTGGGGCAGATCATCCAAATGGGTGCCCTACCCCTGCAGGAGGGAAGTAACGCCATGAGTTCAAATTTCACCAGAAAGTGATCTGACCATGACAGTGGGGTTACTTGGACCCCCACCCCAATTTTCAGATTACTCATCAGCTTGCAGCAAAAAAACAAATCAAGGGTGTGCCCTGCTTCATGTGTTGGGCTGATGAAAAACTGAGACAGCCCCATGGTTGTCATGGAGGCCATGAAGTCCCGAGCTGGAACTCCAGAGACAGCCTCAGCATGGAAGTTGAAGTCACCCAGAACTACCATCCTGAGTGTCTCAAAAACCACACTTGGGACCACCTCCACCAGCTCAGTCAGGCAGGCTGCTGGGCAGCAGGGTGTGCGGTACACCAGCAGCATCCCCACTTCGTCTCTATGGCTCAATAGCAGGTACAGCCCCTCAAGGCCTGCTCCAAGGGGCAGTGGTGTCCTGGTGATGGAGATGTACCGAGTACCCAGGTGGGCAGAGCTGAGTGAGGTCGACCCCACCCAGCTCACCCATCCAGGTCTCAGTAAAACACACCAGATCGGCCTTCTCATCCACGATTAAATCATGAATGAATGTGGGCTTATTGCGGATGGACCTGGCATTAAATAGCAGCAGCACAAGACAGGAGAGCACAGTGGAACAGCCGCCAGGCACAAAGGAGAGCTAGAAGAGGGGGGTAGAAGGGGAACAGTGTATAAACATCTGTGACCCATTGTTCTTTGATGTCCCAGCCCGCTCTTCCTACCATATCTTCTTCTGCCCCAAGTCACTGGGATAGAGGCACCATCTCCATAGAACCCTGCATTTTCTAAGTGCATCCTTGTCACACACTCTTAACACACTATTCACAACTCAGACATCCCCGCAGCCATTAAGAACTTACATACTCCATTCATCCAATCAATCGCCCACAGCTAACCTAGCACAATTACAGATAATAATTAGTGGAAATAACCAGCCACTGGTCACATAAGGGACATCAGGTCTGCCAACCCACCAGCAAACTATTTCTCAGTCCTTCAGAGCTACTTCTGCAGGTTCACGCTAGGGATGGACGAAAGTCCCTTACCTGGTCCCACAGCTTGCTTTGCGGTGGGGGGGAGGCGCTCCGTTTCTCCCCCGGAAATTCTTGGCGGGTGGGAAGGCGTCCCATCCCTCCCCGCCAAAATTCTGGGTGGGGGAAGTCGCCCCATCCCTCCCCACCGAAATTCTGGCCGGGGGGGAGCACCCCGCCTCTCCGGCCACGAAAGTTCTTCTGCCGGGACCACGTAAAAAAAAAAATGTGATAGGCTACGTAAATCTTTACGTAGCCTATCACTTTTTTTTTTTTTTTTTTACTTGGAAATGGCAGCGGCGGCAGCCAGTCGGAAGACTGGCCGCTGCCGCTGCCGAACTGCCGCCAGGACTCGCCGCCGCGAGGGACATTTGCACGAGGTAAGTCCCATCCCGGGCGGGGGGTGGGGGGGCGGACCGTTTCTCCACCAATTTCGGGGGGCCGAATGCGTTGGCATTTGGCCTCCCGGAGATTCGTGGAGAAATTCTCCGACATCTCTAGTTCACGCATGCTCCATCTCTCACCTGGAGTGTGACAGCCACTTCTCCCCACTGTCTCTCACCCAGAGGGAGACCAGCTTCTAGCCACTGCAGGCTCCCACCCTAGGCAGAGGATGCATTTCTGACAAACAAACGCCCCAGCCCGTCTCTCACCCAGGGGAGGCAACTGCTGAAAGTAGCTGCTATTATAGGAGACCCCCGCTCTCCCCCAGGGAACCTACCCCCATGCACAATAGATATTAAACTGCACAAGCAGACAGAGAAGTAACAAGCCACCAAAAAAGAGGGTGGGGCACCCCTGCCCTTGCTGTATCCTAAAGGAGCCCCCTCTTTAAAGTCACCCTCTTCAGGGATGCCCTGCCAGGGCAGCCCACCACCCCACAGCGGGGCTGCCTTTATCTCTCTCAGAGGCCTGGGGATGTCCACTGCCTGAGAGAGAGAGAGTGTCCTGCCTGGGTGAGAAGGCTTCCCAGCAGGTGTTCCCACTCAGTACCAGCAAAGTTTACAGGAGGAGGGGGTGGGCAGTTTAGTTGCAGGTTGTTAAAGCAGCAGCATTCTTAAAAGCAGCAGCCTGAAGTCCTCTCCCCCCAGGTCCAACTCCAGCTCTCCTCACCGGTCACAAACAGAGTGGCCAGTCCGTACATACTGTCACTAACAAGCAGAATGTTGGAAGGAGGTTTCTTTACAGGATCTTGTAATGCATGAAGAAAAGCTGATATTTCCGCATGTTGTGTGCTGTGATTGTGCAACATCAGCTCCCATTGCCCGTTCACACTGAGTTAGTTTTTCTGGTCAGCTGTAGCTCTAATTACAGCAGCTCAAGCTTTCCAGGCCTCTGCTCCTTGAGTGAGTCTTATTGCAGGGGCATCAGTACAGTACATCTGTGAATACTCTCGAAGCGGGAGTTCAGCACAGCTTATTGCCGGTGCGCCCCCCCCTTCCTCCTGAGGCAGGAATGCAGGTAGATCATCAAATTCTACTGAAGGTTGTGAATAGACAAATTTCAACTGTAGGTTTTCAAAATGGGTTGGAAGGGGCCTACAAGGCCATCAAGTCCAACCCCCTGCTCAATGCAGGAATCCATGTCAGAGCATCCCTGACAGATGGCTGTCCAGCCTCATCTTGAATGCCTCCAGGGTGGGGGAGCCCAGCACCACCCTAGGGGACTGGTTCCATTGTCGTATTGCTCTCACAGTCAGGAAGTTCTTCATGACGTTCAGCCAGAATCTGGCTTCCTGTCACTTGAGCCCATTATTCTGTGCCCTGCACTCTGGGATGACTGAGAAGAGATCCTGGCCTTCCTCTCTGGGACAACCTTGAAAGTACTTGAAGAGCGCTATCATATCTCCCCTCAGTCTTCTCAAGGCTAAAGATGCCCAGTTCTTTCAGTCTCCCTTCATAGGGCTTAGTTTCCAGTCCCCTGATCATCTAAACTGCCTTCCTCTGAACTCTCTCCAGTTTGTCTGCATCCTTCTTAAAGTGTGGCGCCCAGAACTGGACACAGTGCTCCAGATGAGGCCTAACCAGTGCTGAGTAAAGGGGAACTAGTACTTCCCGGGATTTGGAAGCTATGCTTCTATTAATGCAGCCCAAAGGAGCATTTGCCTTTTTTGCAGCCACATTACATTGTTGGCTCATATTCAGCTTGTGATCGACAACAATTCCAAGATTCTTCTTGCTTATAGTCTTGTTGAGCCAAGTATCCCCCATCTTGTGACTGTGCATTTGGCTTCTTTTTCCTAGGTGAAGAACTTGGCATTTCTCCCTATTCAATGTTATTCTGCTGTTTTCTGCCCAGCGCTCCAGCCTATCAAGATAACTTTGAATTCTGTTTCTGTCTTCCAGGGTATTAACTATCCCACCCAATTTTGTGTCATCTGCAAAACTGATCAGCAGTCCCTGCACCTCCTCCTCCAAGTCATTAATAAAAATGTGGAAGAGCACTGGGCCCAGGACTGAGCCCTGCGGTACCGCACTTGTTACCTCTCCCCAGTTTGAGAAGATCCCATTGATAAGTACTCTTTGAGTCCAATCCTGTAGCCAACTGTGGATCCACTGGATCATTGTTTCAGCTAGCCCACTTTGAGCTAGTTTGCTCATCAGGATATCATGGGGCACTTTGTCAAAAGCTTTGCTGAAGTCAAGGTATATTATGTCCACAGCATTCCCGCACTCCACAAGGGAGGTTATGTGATCAAAAAATGAGATCAGATTCATCTGGCAGGATTTGTTCTTGACAAATAGGGATGTACGAAAGTCACTTACCTTTTTGAAGGGTGACATTCACGGTGGGGGGGAGGCGCTCTGTCTTTCTCCCCGAAACTCTCTCTGGCCGGCTCCGCTCTGCTGAGATTAAGGATGGACGAAAGTCCCTTACCTGGTCCCGCAGCTGTTTTCGGTGGGGGGGGGGAGGCGCTCCATTTCTCCCCTCGAAATTCTTGGCGGGGAGGGAGGCGCCCCACCCCTCCCGGCGAAAATTCAGGCCGGGGGGGGGAGCCCCCCGTCTCCCCGGCCGTGAAATAAAAAAGTAAATTGTAAAAAAAAAAAAAAAGTGATAGGCTACTACATAATGATTTACGTAGCCTATCACGGCTAGATTTTCAAAGTCAGCCCTGATAGGCTACGTAAAGATTTACGTAGCCTATCACGGCTGACTTTGGAAAAAAAAAAGTGCATACGCAAATGGCGGCGCCCATGGCCGCAGCCATTTGCATACGCGCTTTTTTTTTTCCCCCCCAAAGTCAGCCATGATAGGCTATGTGACGATTTACATAGCCTATCACGGCTGACTTTGAAAATCTAGCCGTGATAGGCTACGTAAATCGTAGCCTATCACGTTCTTTTTTTTTTTTTTTTAACTTTACTGGGAAATGGCAGCGGCGGCAGCCGGTCGGAAGACTGGCCACTGCCCCTGCCGCCGCAAAAACGCTGCCAAAACGCCGCCGGGACCCGCCACTGAGAGGGACATTCGCACGAGGTAAGTCCCATCCGGGGGGGGGCGGGGGGGCGGAGAATTTCCCCACCAATTTCGGGGGGCCGAATGCATTGGCATTTGGCCTCCTGGAGATTTGTGGAGAAATTCTCCGACATCCCTAGCTGAGATTCTGCGGAGCCGCCGGCCAGGGCCGCCCGCAGCCAGACATCCGGCCACTGGGCAGCCTGCAGGGATGCAAATGGTGGCTGCCGTAGCCACCACCATTTGCGTCCCTGTATTTTGCCATGATAGGCTACATAAATGTTTACGTAGCCTATCACGGCAATATGAAAGAAGCGAATGGCGGCCACAGATGTGGCCGCCATTCGCAATGCAGTGCGGACGGCAGCAGGTAGGTGCTCCGTTCCAGGCCCATTTCACGGGGTGCGGGGCTTCGTTCCGCCATGGATTTCGGGGGGCTGAATGCACTGGCATTCGGCCTCACCGAGATCCATGGCGGAATTCTCTGACATCCCAATTGACAAATCCATGTTGGCTTCGAGTAATCACAGCATTGCTTTCAAGGTGCTTCCAGATGGATCGCTTTATCATCTGCTCCAGAATTTTCCCAGGGATTGATGTCAGACTGACTGGTCTGTAGTTCCCAAGTTCCTCTTTTTTACCCTTTTTGAAGATAGGGACAACATTAGCCCTCCAGTCCTCTGGCACTTCCCCTGTCCTCCATGATTTCTCAAAGAGAATAGACAGCGGTTCTGAGAGTTCTTCTGCCAGTCCCTTTATTACTCTAGGACGCAGTTCATCTGGCCCTGGAGATTTGAACTCATTCAAAGTAATTCGGTGTCCCTTGACCATATGCCTGTCGATCTCAAGCTGCAATCCTGCCCCTTCAGCCTGTACTTCGCCTTTGCCAGGGGGGTCAGAGACCCTCTTTTGGGAGAAGACTGAGCCAAAGTAGGAATTGAGCACTTCTGCCTTTTCTTTGTCATCTGTTATCATTTTGCCATCCTTATTTAATAGTTGAACCACCATTTAGTAGTAGCTTTGTTTATGGCAGCAATTAACTCATTTAGCTGTTCCTGGGCAGCTCAGACCAGAATCTCTCTCATTGCTGAGCTGGGGCAATCAGGCTATAAAGAGGCTTGGCTAAGATTGCATAATTTGGGATGATAAGATGGGCAAAGTTGAGGAAACCAAGCAGGGATTGAAGCTCTTTTAAGCTCGTGGTCTGCTTCAATCTTAAAAGCTTCTCTTTGTAAGCAACTGTGAGCCCTTGGCCTTGATCAGTTATAGTAAACCCAAGGAAATCTACTGTTGCTCTAGCCAGCTGGGATTTCTGCAAGCTGATAATATAGCCAGCCTCTCCCAGTATTTTGATGACTCCAAGGTATCTAAGGGGCAATCTACATTACATTCTTTCCCCACTCCTGGTTTTGGGACAACAAACACAGGGGAGTTTATGACACTTGTTTGTTTTTTCAGGACTCCTGGAGCCAATAAGTCATCAATCACTATTTGTACAGAAGGGATAGCTTTAGAGTTAATCTGATACTGCCATTGTTTAGGCGGTAATGTGGTTCCTATGCCATTGTAGAGGAATCTTCCTATATCCCAATTGATTTTCAAATTGTTGGAAGTACTGTAAATTATTTATAATTATATCTCTTAGTTTCTGTTTATATTGCACAGCAGTTTCTTTTAACTGGTTCTGGGTTAAGATGTCCATATCCAAAGGGTTATGAAGCTTTGATTCTTTGAAACATGCAACAGCTTTGTGCCTGAACTGTGCTTTTACTTAGAATCATAGAATCTTAGAATACTAGGGTTGGAAGGGGCCTACAAGACCATCGGGTCCAACCCCCTGCTCAATGCAGGAATCCAAGTCAGAGCATCCCTGACAGATGGCTGTCCAGCCTCATCTTGATAGGGATGTACGAAAGTCACTTACATTTTCGCGGATTGATTTGCGGTGGGGGGGGGAGATGCTCCGCCCCTCCCCCCGGAAACCTTGACGGGGGGGAGGCGATCCGGTCCTCCCCCCCGGAATCCTGCCCGGCTGGCTCCACTCCGCAGCGGCTCCACTCTGCAGCCGGCCAGGCCCATCCGCAGCCAGAGTTCCAGCCACAGACTGGCTGCTGCAGACACAAATGGCGGCCACCGTAGCAGCCGCCATTTGCGTCCAGCCAGGCTACCGTGATAGGCTACATAAGTATTTATGTAGCCTATCACAGCAGGCAAAAAAAAAACAGCGTACGCAAATGGCGGTGGCTACAGTGGCCACCATTTGCATTCCCTATTTTTCGCTGTTTTAGCCTATGTAAATATTTACGTAGGCTATTACAGTGAAAAAAGGGGAACGCAAATAGCGTAGTGGGCACTATTTGCATTCCTTTTTTTCCTGCTGTTTTAGCCTATGTAAATATTTACGTAAGCTATTACGGTGAAAAAAAAGGAACACAAATAGTGTCCACTACAATATTTGTGTTCCCCTTTTTTTTCACCGTGATTGTTGTTTGTTGTTTATTCAGTCAGTCACTTCCAACTCTTCGTGACTTCATGGACCAGCCCACGCCAGAGCTTTCTGTCAGCCATTGCCACCCCCAGCTCCCCCAAGGTCGAGTCCGTCACCTCCAGAATATCATCCATCCACCTTGCCCTTGGTGGCCCCTCTTCCTTTTGCCTTCCACTTTCCCTAGCATCAGCATCTTCTCCAGGGTATCCTGTCTTCTCATTATGTGGCCAAAGTAGGGATGTCAGAGAATTCCACGATGGAATAAAAACAGCAATTAAAACCACAATAAAACATCAATAACAGAAAACATATATCAGGAAAAGGCCAAAGTAAAATAGTGAGGAATCAAAACTGGAACTCAAAATATATCATTTATGGCTTATGACATTTCAGTTTAAGACATACACATTGTTATGAGATCTCTGTCTGATTGCCGCAGAAGAGTCCTAGGTGTGGAAAGAAGGGGGTTGACAGGGCCAAAATGACTGTGTTACATTCCTCAGTGGTGAGCAGGCCAAGTTGGGAGGCCCATCTTTTGTTAGGGAAATTACAGGTAAATGGTCTGCAATGACTAGGAAACAGCACTTAAATTGAACTGAATTATGAATAACACCTTAGAGAAAAAGCAGAGCACTACAGCTAGGATTGAATTTGTTGTTGTTGTTGTTGTTTATTCGGTCAGTCGCTTCCGACTCTTCGTGACTTCATGGACCAGCCCACGCCAGAGCTTCCAGTCAGCTGTCGCCACCCCCAGCTCCCCCAAGGTCGAGTCCGTCACCTCCAGAATATCATCCGTCCACCTTGCCCTTGGTGGCCCCTCTTCCTTTTGCCTTCCGCTTTCCCTAGCATCAGCATCTTCTCCAGGGTGTCCTGTCTTCTCATTATGTGGCCAAAGTACTTCAGTTTTGCCTTTCATATCATTCCCTCAAGTGAGCAGTCTGGCTTTATTTCCTGGAGGATGGACTGGTTTGATCTTCTTGCAGTCCAAGGCACTCTCAGAATTTTCCTCCAGCACCACAGTTCAAAAGCATCTATCTTCCTTCGCTCAGCCTTCCTTATGGTCCAGCTCTCTCAGCCACAGGTTACTACGGGGAATACCATTGCTTGAACTATGCGGACCTTTGTTGTCAGTGTGATGTCTCTGCTCTTCACTATTTTATCAAGATTTGTCATTGCTCTCCTCCCAAGAAGTAAATGTCTTCTGATTTCCTGACTGCAGTCAGCGTCTGCAGTAATCTTTGCACCTAGAAAGACAAAGTCTGTCACTGCCTCCACGTTTTCTCCCGCTATTTGCCAGTGATCAATCAAGCTGGTTGCCATAATCTTGGTTTTTTGAGGTTTAACTGCAACCCAGCTTTTGCACTTTCTTCTTTCACCTTCGTCATGAGGTTCCTCAGCTCCTCCTCGCTTTCAGCCATCAAAGTGGTATCATCTGCATATCGGAGATTGTTAATGTTTCTTCCAGAGATTTTAACTCCATCCTTGGCTTCATCACGCCCAGCATGTCGCATGATGTGTTCTGTGTACAGGTTGAATAGGTAGAGTGAGAGTATACAGCCCTGCCGTACTCCTTTCCCAATCTTAAACCAGTCCGTTGTTCCATGGTCTGTTCTTGACCACACCATCAGATCTATCCCCGATATTATTATCCTTCCTATACAGATCTTCCGTATATTCTTGCCACCTTTTCTTGATTTCTTCTGCTTCTGCAAGGTCCTTGCCATCTTTGTTTTTGATCATACCCATTTTTGCCTGGAATTTACCTCCAATGTTTCTAATTTTCTGGAAGAGGTCTCTTGTCCTTCCTATTCTATTATCTTCTTCTGCTTCCGTGCATTGCTTGTTTAAAAATAATTCCTGATCTCTTCTGGCTAACCTCTGGAATTTTGCATTTAATTAGGCATATCTCCCTCTATCACTGTTGCCTTTTGCTTTCCTTCTTTCTTGGGCTGCTTCCAGTGTCTCAGCAGACAGCCATCTTGCCTTCTTGGTTTTCTTTTTCTTTGGGACATTTTTTGTTGCCGCCTCCTGAACAACGTTGCAAACTTCTGTCCATAGTTCTTCCGGGACCCTATCTACTAAATCTAGTCCCTTAAAACTATTCTTCACCTCCACTGCATATTCATGAGGAATATTAGTGAGCTCATATCTAACTGATCTGTGGGTCTTCCCTATTCTCTTTAGTCTGATTCTAAATTGTGCAATAAGAAGTTCGTGATCTGAACTACAATCAGCTCCAGGTCTTGTTTTTACCAACTGCACAGATGTCTGCCACCTTTGGCTACAAAGGATGTAGTCAATCTGATTTCAGTGTTGACCGTCTGGTGAAGCCCATGTATAAAGTCATCTCTTAGGTTCATAGAATCAGAGAATAGTAGGGTTGGGAGGGGCCTACAAGGCCATCGAGCCCAACCCTCTGCTCAGTGCAGGAATCCAGGTTAGAGCATCCCTGGCAGATGGCTGTCCAGCCTCGTCTTGAACGCCTCCAGTGTGGGAGACCCACCACCTCCCTAGGTAACTGATTCCATTCTCGTATTGCGCTGACAGTCAGGAAGCTTTTCCTGATGTTCAGATGGAATCTGGCTTCCTGTCACTTGAACCCATGATTCCGTGTCCTGCACTCTGGGATGACTGAGAAGAGATCCTGGCCTTCCTCTCTGGGGCAACCTTTCAAGGACTTGAAGAGCACTATCCTGTCTCCCCTCAGTCTTCTCTTCTCAAGGCTAAACATGCCCAGTTCTTTCAGTCTCTCTTCATAGGACTTTGTTTCCAGGCCCCGGATCATCTTTGTTGCCCTCCTCTGAACCCTCTCCAGTTTGTCTGCATCCTTCTTAAAGTGTGGTGCCCAGAACTGGACACAGTGCTCCAGATGAGGCCTAACCAGCGCTGAGTAGAGGGGAACTAGTACTTCCCGAGATTTGGAAGCGATGCTTCTATTAATGCAGCCCAAAGGAGCATTTGCCTTTTTCGCTGCCACATCACATTGTTGGCTCATATTCAGCTTGTGATTGACAACAATTCCAAGATCTTTCTCGCTTGTAGTGTGGTTGAGCCACGTATCCCCCACCTTGTAACTGTGCATTTGGTTTCTTTTTCCTAGATGCAGAACTTGGCATTTATCCCTATTCAATGTAATTCTATTGTTTTCTGCCCAGCGCTCCAGTCTATCAAGATCACCTTGAATTTTGTTTCTGTCTTCCAAAGTATTAGCTATCCCACCCAATTTTGTGTCATCTGCAAATTTGATTAGCATTCCCTGCACCTCCTCCTCCAAGTCATTAATAAAAATGTGGAAGAGCACTGGGCCCAGGACTGAGCCCTGCGGTACCCCACTCGTTACCTCTCCCCAGTTTGAGAAGGTCCCATTGAGAAGCACTCTTTGAGTCCGATTCTGTAGCCAACTGTGGATCCACCGGATCGTTGTTTCATCTAGCCCACTTTGAGCTAGTTTGCTGATCAGGATATCATGGGGCACTTTGTCGAAAGCTTTGCTGAAGTCGAGGTATATGATGTCTACAGCATTCCCACGGTCCACAAGAAAGGTTACTTGATCAAAAAATGAGATCAGATTCATCTGGCAGGATTTGTTCTTGACAAATCCATGTCGGCTTCGAGTAATCACTGCATTGTTTTCAAGGTGCTTCTAGATGGATTGCTTTATCATCTGCTCCAGAATTTTCCCAGGACTGATGTCAGACTGACTGGTCTGTAGTTCCCAGGTTCCTCCTTTTTACCCTTTTTGAAGATAGGGACCACATTATTCCTCCTCCAGTCATCTGGCACTTCACCCGTCTTCCATGATTTCTCAAAGAGAATAGACAGCGGTTCTGAGAGTTCTTCTGCCAGTTCCTTTATTACTCTACGATGCAGCTCATCTGGCCCTGGACATTTGAACTCATTCCAAGTAATGAGGTGTTCCTTGACCATATGCCTATCGATCACAAGCTGCAATCCTGCCCCTTCAGCCTGTACTTTGCCTTTGCCAGTGGGGTCATGGATCCTCTTTTGGGAGAAGACTGAGCCAAAGTAGGAATTGAGCACCTCTGCCTTTGCCTTGTTGTGGCGAAGGGGCTTGCGTAACTCAGTGAAGCTATAAGCTATGCCGTGCAGGGCCACCCAAGACGGACAGGTCATGGCAGAGAGTTCTGACAAAATGTGGTCCACTGGAGAAGGAAATGGCAACCCACTCCAGTATTCTTGCCAAGAAAATCCCGTGGAACTTATCACAAGGCTAAAAGAGATGACGCTGGAAGATGAGACCCTCAGGTTGGAAGGTGTCCAATATACTACTGGGGAAGAGCAGAGGGTATTTCCAAGTAGTGCCAGAAAGAGTGAAGCGGCTGGGCCAAAGTCGAAAGGATACTCAGCTGTGGATGTGTCTGGTAGTGAAAAGAAAATCCGATGGTGTAAAGAACAATATTGTTTAGGAACCTGGAATGTCAGATCAATGAATCAAGGTAAGCTGGAGGTGGTCAAACATGAGATGGCAAGATTGAACATCGACATCTTGGGAATCAGCGAACTAAAATGGACAAGCATGGGCGAATTTAATTCAGGTGACCATCATATCTATTACTGTGGGCAAGAATCCCTTAAAAGAAATGGAGTAGCAATCATAGTCAATAAAAGGGTGGGAAAAGCAGTTGTTGTTGTTGTTGTTCAGTCGTTCAGTTGTGTCCGACTCTTCGTGACCCCATGGACCATAGCACGCCAGGCCTTCCTGTCCTGCACTCTCTCCCGGAGTGTGCTCAAGTTCATATTCATTGCATCCGTGATGCTATCTAGCCATCTCATCCTCTGCTGTCCCCTTCTCCTTTTGCCTTCAGTCTTTCCCAGCATCAGGGTCTTTTCCAGAGAGTTTTCTCTTCGCATTAGGTGGCCAAAATATTGGAGCTTCAGCTTCAGTATCTGTCCTTCCAATGAGCACTCAGGGTTGATTTCCTTTAGGATGGACTGATTTGACCTCCTTGCAGTCCAGGGGACTCGTAAGAGTCTTCTCCAGCACCACAGTTCGAAAGCATCAATTCTTCGGCGCTCAGCCTTCCTTATAGTCCAGCTCTCACAGCCATACATTACTACTGGGAAAACCATAGCTTTGATTAGACGGACCTTTGTCGGCAAGGTGATGTCTCTGCTTCTTACTATGCTGTCTAGGTTTGCCATAGCTTTCCTCCCAAGGAGCAAGCGTCTTTTAATTTCATGGCTACAGTCACCGTCTGTGGTGATCTTGGAGCCCAAGAAAGTAAAATCTGTCACTGCTTCCATTTCTTCCCCTTCTATATGACAGGAAGTGATGGGGCCAGATGCCATGATCTTAGTTTTTTTTAATGTTGAGTTTCAAACCAGCTTTTGCACTCTCCTCTTTCACCCTCAACAAGAGGCTCTTTAGATCCTCTTCGCTTTCTGCCATTAGGGTGGTATCGTCTGCATATCGGAGGTTGTTGATAATTCTCCCAGCAATCTTAATTCCAACCTCTGATTCATCCAACCCAGCATTTCTCATGATGTACTCTGCATATCCCCTTCATGGATCACTGCCTTGTTGTGGCGACGGGGCTTGCGTAACTCAGTGAAGCCATAAGCTATGCCGTGCAGGGCCACCCAAGACGGACAGGTCATGGCAGAGAGTTCTGACAAAATGTGGTCCACTGGAGAAGGAAATGGCAACCCACTCCAGTATTCTTGCCAAGAAAACCCCATGGAACGTATCACAAGGCTAAAAGCCGGAAGATGAGCCCCTCAGGTCGGAAGGTGTCCAATATGCTACTGGGGAAGAGCAGAGGGTATTTCCAAGTAGCGCCAGAAAGAGTGAAGCGGCTGGGCCAAACCCGAAAGGACACTCAGATGTGGATGTGTCTGGCGGTGTAAAGAAAATCCGATGCTGTAAAGAAACATGAGATGGCAAGATTGAACATCGACATCTTGGGAATCAGCGAACTAAAATGGACAGGCATGGGCGAATTTAATTCAGGTGACCATCATATCTACTATTGTGGGCAAGAATCCGTTAGAAGAAATGGAGTAGCACTCATAGTCAACAAAAGGGTGGGAAAAGCAGTTGTTGTTGTTGTTGTTCAGTCGTTCAGTCGTGTCCGACTCTTCGTGACCCCATGGACCATAGCACGCCAGGCCTTCCTGTCCTGCGCTCTCTCCCGGAGCGTGCTCAAGTTCATATTCATTGCATCCGTGATGCTATCTAGCCATCTCATCCTCTGCCGTCCCCTTCTCCTTTTGCCTTCAGTCTTTCCCAGCATCAGGGTCTTTTCCAGAGAGTTTTCTCTTCGCATTAGGTGGCCAAAATATTGGAGCTTCAGCTTCATTATCTGTCCTTCCAATGAGCGGACAGGGTTGATTTCCTTTAGGATGGACTGATTTGACCTCCTTGCAGTCCAGGGGACTCGTAAGAGTCTTCTCCAGCACCACAGTTCGAAAGCATCAATTCTTCGGCGCTCAGCCTTCCTTATAGTCCAGCTCTCACAGCCATACATTACTACTGGGAAAACCATAGCTTTGATTAGACGGACCTTTGTCGGCAAGGTGATGTCTCTGCTTCTTACTATGCTGTCTAGGTTGGCCATAGCTTTCTTCCCAAGGAGCAAGCGTCTTTTAATTTCATGGCTACAGTCACCGTCTGCGGTGATCTTGGAGCCCAAGAAAGTAAAATCTGTCACTGCTTCCATTTCTTCCCCTTCTATATGCCAGGAAGTGATGGGGCCAGATGACATGATCTTAGTTTTTTTAATGTTGAGTTTCAAACCAGCTTTTGCACTCTCCTCTTTCACCCTCAACAAGAGGCTCTTTAGATCCTCTTCACTTTCTGCCATTAGGGTGGTATCGTCTGCATATCGGAGGTTGTTGATAATTCTCCCAGCAATCTTAATTCCGACCTCTGATTCATCCAACCCGGCATTTCTCATGATGTACTCTGCATATAAGTTAAATAAGCAGGGTGACAATATGCAGCCTTGTCGTACTCCTTTCCCAATTTTTAACCAATCAGTTGTTCCATGTCTGGTTCTTACTGTTGCTTCTTGACCCTCGTACAGGTTTCTCAGGAGACAGGTAAGGTGGTCTGGTACTCCCATCACTTTCAGAATTTGCCACAGTTTGTTGTGATCCACACAATCAAAGGCTTTAGCGTAGTCAATGAAGCAGAAATAGACGTTTTTCTGGAATTCTCTTGCTTTCTCCGTGATGCAACGAATGTTGGCGATTTGATCTCTAGTTCCTCTGCCTCTTCGAAACCCAGCTTGTACTTCCGGTAGTTCTCGTTTCGCATACTGCTGAAGCCTAGCTTGTAGGATTTTGAGCATCACCTTGCTGGCATGTGAAATGAGCGCAATTGTGCGGTAGTTTGAACACTCTTTGGCGTTGCCCTTCTTTGGAATTGGAATGTAAACTGACCTTTTCCAGTCTTGTGGCCACTGTTGAGTGTTCCAGATTTGTTGGCATATTGAATGCAGCACTTCAACAGCATCATCTTTTAGGATTTTAAATAGCTCGGCTGGAATACTGTCATCTCCACTAGCTTTGTTGTTACTAATGCTTCCTAAGGCCCACTTGACTTCACTCTCTAGGATGTCCGGCTCAAGTTCAGTGACCGCACTATCATGGCTATCAGGGACATTCAGATCTTTCCTGTAGAGTTCTTCTGTGTATTCTTGCCACCTCTTCTTAATCTCATCTGCTTCTGTTAGGTCCCTGCCTTCTTTGTCCTTTATCATGCCCGTTTTTGCACAAAACGTTCCCTTGAGATCTCCAATTTTCTTGAAGAGATCTCTAGTCTTTCCCATTCTGTTATTTTCCTCAATTTCTTTGCATTGTTCATTTAAGAAGACCTTCTTGTCTCTCCTTGCTATTCTCTGGAACTCTGCATTCAGTTGGGTATATCTTCCCCTTTCTCCCTTGCTTTCCGCTTCCCTTCTTTCGTGAGCTACTTGTAAAGCCTCATCAGACAGCCACTTGGCTTTCTTGCATTTCTTTTTCTTTGGGATGGATTTCGTTGCTGCCTCCTGAACAATGTTACGGACCTCCGTCCATAGTTCCTCAGGCACTCTGTCTATCAGGTCTAATCCCTGAAATCTATTCCTCACCTCCACTGTATATTCATCAGGGATATGATTTAGGTCATACCTGAACGGTTTAGTGGTTTTCCCGACGTTCTTCAATTTAAGCCGAAATTTGGCAAGAAGCAGCTCATGATCTGAGCCACGGTCAGCTCCAGGTCTTGTTTTTACTGACTGTATGGAGCTTCTCCATCTTTGGCTGCAAAGGACATAATCAATCTGATTTCGATATTGACCATCTGGTGATGTCCATGTGTAGAGTCGCCTCTTGTGCTGTTGGAAAAGAGTGTTTGCTATGATCAGCATGTTCTCTTGGCAAAACTCTATTAGCTTTTGTCCTGCCTCATTTTGTACACCAAGGCCATGCCTGCCTGTTATCCCAGTGATTTCTTGACTTCCTACTTTAGCATTCCAATCCCCTATGATGAAGGGGATTTTTTCACCATCTTTTTTTGGTGTTAGTTCTAGAAGGTGTTGTAGGTCTTCATAGAACCGATCAACCTCAGCTTCTTCGGCCTCAGTGGTTGGGGCATAGACTTGAATTACGGTGATGTTGAATGGTTTGCCTTGGATTCGTACTGAGATCATTCTATCATTTTTAAGATTGTACCCCAGTACTGCTTTTCCCACCCTTTTGTTGACTATGAGTGCTACTCCATTTCTTCTAAGGGATTCTTGCCCACAATAGTAGATATGATAGTCACCTGAATTAAATTCGCCCATGCCTGTCCATTTTAGTTCGCTGATTCCCAAGATGTCGATGTTCAATCTTGCCATCTCATGTTTGACCACCTCCAGCTTACCTTGATTCATTGGTCTGACATTCCAGGTTCCTAAACAATATTGTTCTTTACAGCATTGGATTTTCTTTTCACCACCAGACACATCCACAGCTGAGTGTCCTTTCGGGTTTGGCCCAGCCGCTTCACTCTTTCTGGTGCTACTTGGAAATACCCTCTGCTCTTCCCCAGTAGCATATTGGACACCTTCCGACCTGAGGGGCTCATCTTCCGGCGTCATCTCTTTTAGCCTTGTGATACGTTCCATGGGGTTTTCTTGGCAAGAATACTGGAGTGGGTTGCCATTTCCTTCTCCAGTGGACCACATTTTGTCAGAACTCTCTGCCATGACCTGTCCGTCTTGGGTGGCCCTGCACGGCATAGCTTATGGCTTCACTGAGTTACGCAAGCCCCTTCGCCACAACAAGGCAGTGATCCATGAACAATCTTAAAAATGATAGAATGATCTCAGTACGAATCCAAGGCAAACCATTCAACATCACAGTAATTCAAGTCTATGCCCCAACCACTGAGGCTGAAGAAGCTGAGGTTGATCGGTTCTATGAAGACCTACAACACCTTCTAGAACTAACACCAAAAAAAGATGTACTCTTCATCATAGGGGATTGGAATGCTAAAGTAGGAAGTCAAGAAATCACCGGGATAACAGGCAAGCATGGCCTTGGTGTACAAAATGAAGCAGGACAAAAGCTAATAGAGTTTTGCCAAGAGAACATGCTGATCATAGCAAACACTCTTTTCCAACAGCACAAGGGGCGACTCTACACATGGATGTCACCAGATGGTCAATATCGAAATCAGATTGATTATGTCCTTTGCAGCCAAAGATGGAGAAGCTCCATACAGTCAGTAAAAACAAGGCCTGGAGCTGACTGTGGCTCAGATCATGAGCTGCTTCTTGCCAAATTTCGGCTTAAATTGAAGAACGTCGGGAAAACCACTAAACCATTCAGGTATGACCTAAATCATATCCCTGATGAATATACAGTGGAGGTGAGGAATAGATTTCAGGGATTACACCTGATAGACAGAGTGCCTGAGGAACTATGGATGGAGGTCCGTAACATTGTTCAGGAGGCAGCAATGAAATCCGTCCCAAAGAAAAAGAAATGCAGGAAAGCCAAGTGGCTGTCTGATGAGGCTTTACAAGTAGCTCACGAAAGAAGGGAAGCGAAAAGCAAGGGAGAAAGGGGAAGATATACCCAACTGAATGCAGAGTTCCAGAGAATAGCAAGGAGAGACAAGAAGGCCTTCTTAAATGAACAATGCAAAGAAATCGAGGAAAACAACAGAATGGGAAAGACTAGAGATCTCTTCAAGAAAATCGGAGATCTCAAGGGAACGTTTTGTGCAAAGACGGGCATGATCAAGGACAAAGAAGGCAGGGACCTAACAGAAGCAGATGAGATTAAGAAGAGGTGGCAAGAATACACAGAAGAACTATACAGGAAAGATCTGAATGTCCCTGATAGCCATGATAGTGCGGTCACTGAACTTGAGCCGGACATCCTCGAGAGTGAAGTCAAGTGGGCCTTAGGAAGCATTAGTAACAACAAAGCTAGCGGAGATGACAGTCTTCCAGCTGAGCTATTTAAAATCCTAAAAGATGATGCTGTTAAAGTGCTGCATTCAATATGCCAACAAATCTGGAACACTCAACAGTGGCCACAAGACTGGAAAAGGTCAGTTTACATTCCAATTTCAAAGAAGGGCAACGCCAAAGAGTGTTCAAACTACCGCACAATTGCGCTCATTTCACATGCCAGCAAGGTGATGCTCAAAATCCTACAAGCTAGGCTTCAGCAGTATGCGAACTGAGAACTACCGGAAGTACAAGCTGGGTTCTGAAGAGGCAGAGGAGCTAGAGATCAAATCGCCAACTTTCGCTGGATCATGGAGAAAGCTAGAGAATTCCAGAAAAACATCTATTTCTGCTTCATTGACTATGCTAAAGCCTTTGATTGTGTGGATCACAACAAACTGTGGCAAAGTCTTAAAGAGATGGGGGTACCAGACCACCTTACCTGTCTCCTGAGAAACCTGTACGAGGGTCAAGAAGCAACAGTAAGAACCAGACATGGAACAACTGAGTGGTTCAAAATTGGGAAAGGAGTACGACAAGGCTGCATATTGTCACCCTGCTTATTTAACTTATATGCAGAGTACATCATGAGAAATGCCGGGTTGGATGAATCACAGGTTGGAATTAAGATTGCCGGGAGAATTATCAACAACCTCAGATACGCAGATGATACCACCCTAATGGCAGAAAGTGAAGAGGATCTAAAGAGCCTCTTGTTGAGGGTGAAAGAGGAGAGTGCAAAAGCTGGTTTGAAACTCAACATTAAAAAAACTAAGATCATGGCATCTGGCCCCATCACTTCCTGCCATATGGAAGGGGAAGAAATGGAAGCAGTGACAGATTTTATTTTCTTGGGCTCCAAGATCACTGCAGACGGTGACTGTAGCCAAGAAATTAAAAGACACTTGCTCCTTGGGAGGAAAGCTATGGCAAACCTAGACAGCATAGTAAGAAGCAGAGACATCACCTTGCCGACAAAGGTCCGTCTAATCAAAGCTATGGTTTTCCCAGTAGTAATGTATAGGGATGGCGGAGAATTTCTCCCCGAATCTTCGGGGGGCTGAGTGCCAACTTCGGGGGGCTGATCCGAAATCAGCGGTGAAATTCTGCCCCCCCCCCCGGAATGGGACTTACCTTTGGCGAATGTCCCTCCCGGCGGCGGCGGCAGCAGTTCGTCGGCCTTTCGTCGGGGGCGGGGGCGGCAGCCGGTCTTCTGACCGGCTGCCACCACTGCCATTACAAATTAAACTGTAAAAAAAAAAACCCGTGATAGGCTACGTAAAGATTAACGTAACCTATAACGGCTAGATTTCCAAAGTCAGCCGTGATAGGCTATGTAAATCGTTATGTAGCCTATCACGGGTGACTTTAGAAAAACAAAAACAAAAATGCTTACGCAAATGGCAGCGCCCCATGGGCACCGCCATTTGCGTTCCTTATTTGGCTCTGGTAGTCTACGTAAAGATTTATGTAGACTACAGCATAGTCTACGTAAATCTTTACGTAGACTACCGGGACCAAATAAGGAACGCAAATGGCGGCGCCCACAGGGCGCCACCATTTGCATACGCACTTTTTTTTTTCCCCCAAAGTCACCCGTGATAGGCTACGTAACAATTAACGTAGCCTATCACGGCTGACTTTGGAAATCTAGCCGTGATAGTCTACGTTAATCATTATGTAGCCTATCATGGGGGGGGGGGTGTGTTTTTGTTACTTTTTCTTTCGCGGCCGGGGAGACGGGGCGCTTCTCCCCAGTCTGAATTTTGGCCGGGCGAGGCGGGGCGCCTCCCCCCCCTCGCCTGAACTTCGGGGGGAGAAGCAAAGCACCTCCCCCCCACCGCAAAGCACCCCTGCGAAAAGGTAAGTGACTTTCGTACATCCCTAGTAACGTATGGCTGTGAGAGCTGGACTATAAGGAAGGCTGAGCGCCGAAGAATAGATGCTTTTGAGCTGTGGTGCTGGAGAAGACTCTTACGAGTCCCCTGGACTGCAAAGAGGTCAAATCAGTCCATCCTAAAAGAAATCAACCCTGAGTGCTCATTGGAAGGACAGATACTGAAGCTGGAGCTCAAATATTTTGGCCACCTAATGCGAAGAGAAAACTCCCTGGAAAAGACCCTGATGCTGGGAAAGACTGAAGGCAAAAGGAGAAGGGGACGGCAGAGGATGAGATGGCTAGATAGCATCACGGATGCAATGAATATGAACTTGAGCACGCTCCGGGAGAGAACGGAGGACAGGAAGGCCTGGCGTGCTATGGTCCATGGGGTCACGAAGAGTCGGACACGACTGAACGACTGAACAACAACAACAAGCCTTTTCTTTGTCATCTGTTATCATTTTGCCATCCTTAGTTAATAGCTGAACCACCATTTCTTTCCTCTGCCTTTTACGATGCACGTAGCTGAAGAAAGCCTTTTTGTTGTTTTTAGCATCCCTCGCTAACCTCAGCTCGTTCTCAGCTTTAGCCTTCCTGACGCCATCCCTGCAATTCTGTGCTACCTGCCTGTACTGTTCCTTTGTTTACTTGGCCTTCTTTCCACTTCCTATATGTGTCCTTTTTCCTTTTTTGTTTTCAGGTCATCTCTAAGCTTTTTGTGAAGCCACATTGGCTTCTTCTGTTGTCTTCCACCTTTTCTTCTTGTTGGAATTGTTTGTAATTGTGCCTTGAGAATAGAATTAGCTTTTTAAAAAAGTCCCACTGATCTTGGACTCCTTTTCTCGTTAGAGTCGCTTGCCATGGGACCTTACTGATCATTGTTCTGAGTTTATTAAAATCAGCTTTCCTAAAATCCAGGGTGCGCGTTTAACTACACTTGGCTTTTGCTTCCCTTAGAACCAAGAACTCAAGTACAACATGGTCGCTTTCCCCCAGAGTTCCTGTTACTGCTATTTTATCTACTAAGTCATCTCTGTTGGTTAGGATCAAGTCAAGGATAGCCGATCCTCTAGTTCCTTCCTCTACTTTCTATAGGAGGAAGTTATCCGCCACACAAGTCAGGAATTTCCTGGAGGGGCCATGTTTTGCAGAGTTTGTCTCCCAACAAATATCGGGGAAATTGAAGTCCCCCATTACTACTACATCATGCTTCCTTGAAACATTGACAATTTGCTTTTCAAACGTTTCATCCTCATCTTCTCCTCCTTGGTTGGGTGACCGGTAGTAGATTCCGACCACCAGGTTCCTTTTATTCTTTGCTCCATTTATTTTGATCCAGATGCTCTTGGGCTACCAAGCTCATCCTCCAGTATTTCTGTACAGAGATACGTCTTTTGCACATACAGTGCAACCCCACCTCCCTTTCTGTTCCTCCTGTTCTTTTTGAACAAGTTATATCCTTCAACTGCTGTGTTCCAGTCATGGAAGTCATCCCACCAAGTCTCAGTTACACCTATCAAGTCATAATTTCCCTCCTGTATTAAGAGTTCAAGTTCGTTCTGCTTGTTTCCCATACTCTGGGCATTAGTATATAAACATCGAAGACCATGTGCTTCGTAGTCTGGCTTTCTTCCTACATGTGTCTGAAGACTATTATTGGGCGCTATCAGAGCTGTTCTCTCCGTTGCAGTGCATGCGCCTACGTCCATTGTTACCCCCAACATTACATCTCCCTTCCCCGTAGGATTCAGTTTAAAGCCCTCCTGATGAAGTTCTTCATGCTGTGGCCAAACACATTCTTCCCTTCCCAGCAGCCCATCTTCCAGGAAGTATAGCCCATGATCCCAGAATCCAAATCGCTCGCGTCGGCACCACCTTCGTAGCCAGTCATTCACACGGAGTATTTCTCTTTCCCTTTCTAGCCCTTTTCTAACTACTGGAAGGATGGATGAGAAAACTATCTGGGCCCCAAAGTTCTGGAGTTTCCTTCCCAAAGCTTCAAAGTCTGACGTGATCTCTTCGTAGCTCCGCTTGGCGGTATCATTTGTTCCCACATGGATGAGAAGAAAGGGATACCTGTCAGTGGGCTTTATGAGTGCAGGCAAGCTTTCAGTCACATCTCTAATCCGTCCTCCCGGGAGATAACATACCTGGCGAGTCTACGGGTCTTCGCAACATACTTGGGTCTCGATCCCACCCACAAGGAGTCTCCCACTACTACCACTCTTCCCTTCTTCTTCTTGTAGGCCTGGGTTTCATCGCCTCTGTTTGACTGACCTCCAGCCTCTTGCTCACTCTCATGCAGGTTCCCCTGTGATTCTTCCTCTGCAGGCTGTCCTCCAGTCTCATCCGCAAGTACCTGGAATCGGTTCCACAGCTCCACTGCTTCCACTGGTGCAGAGTGGCATCTAGTTCTTCTTCTCCTAACTGTCACCCTTTTCCAAGGAGTATCCCCTACTCCATTTTTCTTCACCTCAGCATTTCCCACTGCCTCATCTTGCTGTTGCTCTTAGGGATGTACGAAAGTCACTTACCTTTTCGAAGGGTTACATTCGTGGGGGGGTGGCGCTCCGTCCCTCCCCTCCGAATCCTGGCTGGCTGGCTCTGCTCCGCAGGGATTCTGTGGAGCCGCCGGCATCCGCAGGGATTTTGTGAAGCATCCGCTCTGCAGGGATTCTTTGGAGCCACTGGCTAGCAGGGACGCAAATGGCGGCGGCCATAGCCGCCGCCACTTGCGTCCCTGCAGTCAGCCGTGATAGGCTATGTAAATGTTTACGTAGCCTATCACGGCTGATTTAAAAGAAAAAAAAAAGCGTGTACGCAAATGGCGGTGCCCATGGGCGCCGCCATTTGCGTTCCTTATTTTGGCACGTCTTAGTCTACGTAAACATTTACGTAGACTAAGATGGCGAAAATAAGGGGAACACAAATAGCATAGTGTCTACGCTATTTGCATTGTTGTTTTTCTTTTAAATCAGCTGTGATAGGCTACATAAACATTTATGTAGCCTATCACGTTTTTTTGTTTGTTTGTTTTTAAACTGGAAATGGCAGCAGCAGCGGGTCGGAAGACTGACCGCCGCCGCCGAACCACCACCGAATCGCCGCTGCCGCCAGGAAGATCCGCCCAAGGTAAGTCCCGTCCCGGGGGGGGTGGTGGGGCAGACCGTTCCGCCACCGATTTCGGGGGGCCGAATGTGCTGGCATTTGGCCTCCCCGAGATTCGTGGTGGAATTCTCTGACATCCCTAGTTGCTCTTCAAGCTTCTGGTCTTCCCTTTGCTGCTGTAGTTCCCCCATTCTGTCCAAGAACTCTTTGTGTTCTCTTATTCCCCAGAGGGTCGACAGTCGCCGCTCCAGTCCACTTACTTTTTCTTCCAGCAGCGTGATCAACTTGCACTTGTTGCAGGTGTAGGCCATGTGGTTCTCAGGCAAGAAAACAAACATTGCACACACCTTGCAGGTCACCAGCTCTGGAGAGTCTTGTCCTTCCATAGCCTCTTTTCCCCTTTTGTGTCTAGCTTTGTGATTGTTCTAGACTAGCCTGTGCCTGCTCCTCTACTCAGTAGAGGTTAAAAGCAGAGTCCCACTGGTGTGGAAGTGTGTGTTACAAGACAAATAAATGGAAAAAAGTTAGTTAAAAAATAAAAAAAATGAAAAATGGAAAAAAATGTTAGGGGCCTCCCCCTTGACCTCCCCTGCCAAACTCCCCTGTCCAACTCCTGTTTGCTCCCCCTGTTCACTCGCTCTGCTCTGCTCTGCTCAGCTGGGAGGTGGGAAACAGACTGAAGCTTCCCACCCAGTCAGCTGCTGGGAGTACTCAGGCCACACCCCTCCAATTCAGTTGGAGCTCTCAGAAGCACCTGGTGAGCTCACAGCCAATCAGAAGGATAAAGGGCAGCCCCCTGGGCTTCCTGCAGCCCACTTACCTCTTAGCCTCTGTCTCCTTTGTCTCCTTTGTCTCTTCAACTACTGCAACTCCCCTGGCCAACTCCTGTTTGCTCCCCCCTGTTCGCTCACTCTGGTCTCTCTCTCTCTGGGAGCTTGCTTGCTTTTGTAGTCCTTGGACCAGCTGGAGCAGCTTGCTCTGCTCTGCTATGCTCTGCTCTGAGGTTGTTGGAAGAGTGTTTGTTATGCACAGTGAGTTGTCTTGGCAAAATTCTATCAGCCGACGTCCTGCTTCATTTTGTTCTCTCAGACCATGCTTGCCTGTAATTCCAGGTGTCATTTGACTACCCACCCTAGCATTCCGGTCTCCTATAATGAAAATAATATCTTTTTTTGGCGTACTATCCAGTAGGTGCTGCAGATCCTCATAGAACTGATCTACTTCTGCTTCTTCAGCATCTGTGGTTGGGGCGTATATTTGGATCACTGTGATGTTTGATGGCTTACCCTGAATTCGAATTGAGATCATTCTGTCATTTTTTGGATTGTATCCAAGCACTGCTTTAGCCACTTTATTATTAATTATGAAGGCTACTCCATTTCTTCTGTGGTCCTCTTGTCCACAGTAGTAGATCTGGTGGTCATTTGATGTGAAGTGGCCCATTCCAGTTCATTTCAGTTCACTGATACCCAAAATGTCTATATTTAATCTTGACATCTCCCCAATCACCACATCCAATTTCCCCTGGCTCATAGATCTTACATTCCAGGTTCCTATGGTGTGTTGATCTTTAGAACATCGGATTCGTCATTCACCACCAGCACCATCAGCTGCTAGCCATCCTTTCAGCTTTGAGCTAGCTGCGTCATCACATCTGGGGCTAGTTGAACTTATCCTCTGTTCCTCCCCAGTAGCATTTTGACCATCTTCCGACCTGGGAGTCCCATCTTCCGATGGTATACCGACATATCTCTGGTTGTACTGATCCATTTAGTTTTCATGGCAAGAATACTGGGGTGGGTTGCTGTTTCCTTCCCCAGGGATCGTATTTAGTCTAACCTCTCTGCCATGATCTTCCCGTCTTGGGTGTCCCTTCATGGTTTAGCTCATGACATCACTGAGGTGCTCAAGCTCCAGCACCACGACAACGTAATGATCCCCTTTGCTGAAGTTCGCCGTAAAAGCCTATGTAAATATTTATGTAGGCTAAAACAGAGAAAAATAGGGAACGCAAATGGCGGCCGCCGTAGCCGCCGCCATTTGCATACACTGTTTTTTTGGGGGGGAGGTTAGCCGTGATAGGCTACGTAAATACTTACGTAGCCTGTCACAGCTGCAAGGAAGCAAATGGCGGCCGCAGCAGCCCAGCTGCAGCTGGCCAAGAGACCAGCCGCCGGAGCCGCCGCCACCGCATCCGCCCCAGGTAAGTTCCGGCCTCACTGGAATCCATGGCGGAATTCTCTGCCATCCCTACATCTTGAATGCCTCCAGCGTGGGAGTGCCCACCACCTCCCTAGGGAATTGGTTCCATTGTCGTATTGCTCTAACAGTCAGGAAGTTTCTCCCGATGTTCAGCCAGAATCTGGCTTCCTGTCACTTGAGCCCATTATTCCGTGTCCTGCACTCTGGGATGAACGAGAAGAGATCCTGGCCTTCCTCTCTGTGACAAGCTTTCAAGGACTTGAACAGTGCTATCATCTCTCCCCTCAGTCTTCTCTTCTCATGGCTAAACATGTCCAGTTCTTTCAGGCTCTCCTCACAGGGCTTTGTTTCCAGTCCCCTGATCATCTTTGTTGCCCTCCTCTGAACCCTCTCCAGTTTGTCTGCATCCTTCTTAAAGTGTGGTGCCCAGAACTGGACACAGTACTCCAGATGAGGCCTAAACAGTGCTGAGTAGAGGGGAACTAGTACTTCCTGAGATTTGGAAGCTATGCTTCTATTAATGCAGCCCAAAATAGCATTTGCCTTTTTTGCAGCCCCATCACATTATTGGCTCATATTCTTGATAAGGAATGATAAAGTCTGGGTCTAAGTAGGGGTGTACGGATTCCCCACCGTCTGTTCTGGTAGGGAATCCGTGGGGGGGGGGAGGCGATCCGTTCCTCCACCCCAGAATCCTCCAGAGCTGTTCTGCTCCTCTCGGATCCCAGGGGAGGGGGGACTGGCTTGGGGGCGCTTACCTTCCCTCCTGCCAGCCAGAGCCATTCGCCTCCTCCCTATTCCCATCGATTGCCATGTCTTTAAAAAAAAAAAGCGATCAGGAGGATGTGCCCATAGATGTATACGCAAAATAGAGTAGTGAATCTTGCGTATAAGCCACATCGATTTATACACAAGATTCATGATTCTATTTGTGTATAAGTCTATGGGCACATCCTCCCAATCGCCATTTTTTATTTTTTTTAAGACATGGCAATCGGCAGGGACAGGGAGGAGGGGAACGGCTCTGGCTGGCAAGAAGCAGCCGAAAGCCATTCCGCCTCCAGTCCTCCTGGAGCGGAGGTAAGTGGTCCCAATCCACTGCGGATTCCTGAGGCCGGATTCCAAAGAATCCGACCTCACTTGAAACCGCAGCGGATTTCTGACATCCCTAGATCTAAGTCTGAAATTTCAGCTACTTCTGATTCATATGCTTTCCCATCCACTAACAATTCAATATTATAAACAACATGGCAAGTTTTTATGTTTATAAAAATATTGCTCTTCTCATTTTGCAGAAGTCCAGTTTTTGCGCAACCTATTTCTGCTCCAGTATCAATCAATCCTTTGTATATAGAATCCTTGTACTTACAGATCACATATGGAAAGGCAGGGAAGTCACTCTGCTCCTCCACTGTCTGACTCTTCACCTGAAGTCCTCACTGGAGGGATTATAACTTTCTTTGCTTGTCTGACAGTCTTAAAGTTACCTTTGCCACCTTGCACTGGCTTCACGGAAGTAGGGATGGCGGAGAATTTCTCCCCGAAACTTCGGGGAGCCGAGCGCCAACGTGTTCGGCCCCCAGAAGAAGTTTCGGGGAGAAATTCTCCCCCCCCGCCCCCCGCCCCCCCCCCGGGACGGGACTTACCTTTCCCGAATGTCCCTCCCGGCAGCAGGTCCCGGCGGCGGCTCGGCGGGTCTTCGTCAGGGGCGGGAGCGGCAGCCGGTCTTTCGACTGGCTGCTGCCGCTGCCATTCCAATAAAAGAAGAAAAAAAAACGCCCCGTGATAAGCTACGTGACGATTAACGTAGCCTATCACGGCTAGATTTGCAAAGTCAGCCGTGATAGGCTACGTAAATCATCACGTAGCCTATCACGGGTGACTTTAAAAAAAAAAAAAGCGCGTGCGGCTAATGGCGGCCCCCATAGGGAGCCGCCATTCACGTTCCTTATTTGGTCGCTGTAGTCTACGTAAAGATTTATGTAGACTACGGCGAAAATAAGGGCAAAGCTATTTGTGTTGCCCTTATTTTCGCCGTAGTCTACGTAAAGATTTACGTAGACTACAGCGACCAAATAAGGAACGCGAATGGCGGCTCCCTATGGGGGCCGCCATTTGCGTACGCGCTTTTTTTTTTTTAAGTCACCCATGATAGGCTACGTGATGATTTACGTAGCCTATCACGGCTGACTTTGCAGATCTAGCCGTGATAGGCTACGTTAATCATCACGTAGCCTATCACGGGGGCATTTTTTTTTAAAACTTTTTATTTCGCGGCCGGGCGAGGTGCCTCCTCCCCGGGCTGAATTTCGGCCGGGCGAGGCAGGAAGCCTCCCCCCCGGCCTGAATTTCGGCCGGGCGAGGCGGGAAGCCTCCCCCCCCCGGCCTGAACTTCGCGGGGAGAGCAGCGAAGTGCCTCCCCCCCACCGCGAAAAGCTGCGAGACCAGGTAAGTGACTTTCGTGCACCCCTAGGAACAGGAGGTCTTGGCTGGTACACCTTTCTGTCTCGGGACATGGCTATGATCTCTGGGACAAGTTCCTTCTTGCTCCCATCTGCACTGCATCCATCCCTCTTTGGAGAGCGAAATCTGGAACAAAATTCTGGAAATGGAGTCTGCAGGCCAGTCTGGTACCTGCCAGGAGCTCTCACCTGTGGCCTGAAATTATATCTTCCTTGAGGCAAGGATTTAGAACAAGTATATTGAGGCACAAATGGTTTATCTACTCTTTCTAATTTTGGTCTTTGGAAAAAGATGCAGCCCAAAATAGCTGGTCTGGTCTTCCCTTTGCTGCTGTAGTTCCCCCATTCTGTCCAAGAACCCTTCGTGTTCTCTTATTCCCTGGTGGGTCGACAGTCGCCGCTCCAGTCCACTTATTTTTTCTTCCAGCAGCGTGATCAACTTGCACTTGTTGCAGGTGTAGGCCATGTTGCCCTCAGGCAAGAAAACAAACATGGCACACGCCTTGCAGGTCACCACCACTGGAGAGTCTTGTCCTTCCATAGCCTCTTTTCCCGTTTTGTGTCTAGCTTTGTGATTGTTCTAGACTAACCTGCGCCTGCTCCTCTACTCAGTAGAGGTTAAAAACAGAGTCCCACTGGTGTGGAAGTGTGTGTTACAAGACAAATAAATGAAGAAGAAAAGATGTTTGTTAAAAAAGAAAAAAAAAAGGTTATGGGGCCTCCCCCTTGATGTCCCCTGCCGAACTTCCCTGGCCAACTTCTGTTTGCTCCCCCTGTTCGCTCGCTCTGGTCGCTCACTCTCTGGGAGCTTGCTTGCTTCTGTAGTCCCTGCACCAGCTTGCTCTGCTCTGCTCTGCTCAGCTGGGAGGCGGGAAACGGACTGAAGCTTCCTGTCCACTCAGCTGCTTGGAGTACTCAGGCCACACACACCCAATTCAGTTGGAGCTCTCAGAAGCACCTGGTGAGCTCACAGCCACTCAGAAGGATAAAGGGCAGCCCCCTGGGCTTCCTGCAGCCCACTTACCTCTTTGCCTCTGTCTCCTTTGTCTCTTCTACCACTGCAACTCCCCTGGCCAACTCCTGTTTGCTCCCCCTGTTTGCTCGCTCTGGCAGAGAGTGTGAGCCCTGCCCCTAACTTTTCTCATTTTGCTTTGCGATGCGCCCTAGCATCCCTCAAGTCACGCTCCTCTTCCTCCTCTTCCTCAGAAACTTGAGCTCGCACAGTGGAGGGAGGGGGCAGCAACTCAGCCTGGGCCATCTGTTTATCAAGGCCTTCAGAGGAATCTCTCCCACCATCTTAGGGCTCTAGGGAAGGTCCCTCCCCCAGTCTGATCTAGCTGTTCCAACTCTGATTCAGAATCGGAGCAGTCAGACATCTCAAGGTGCTTGGACTCATTCCTGACAAGGCCCAGCAGATTTTGAGTTGCTGCTGCTGGGAAACAGTGAACCTTGTACCTCTTAATATGCAATCAAACGCTGTTTCAAATTCAGTCATCTGGGTGGGACAGGAAGAAGCTGGAGGCTGCTAGAAGCTGCAGAGAGAAAGAATAGCCAGACCATAATACAAGAACCCAATGGGGTCATCCAGCAGCACCAGACAGGCCGCTTAACAAGATCAGCCTCGGATGGCCTTCTCTCTGTCCCATCAGCCAGGACAGCTAGACTGGTGGGGACGAGGGAGAGGGCCTTCTCTGTGGTGGCCCCCACTCTGTGGAACTCCCTCCCTAGGGAACTCCGTCATGCCCCCTCTTTAATGAGCTTCCGTCGTGCATTAAAAACGTGGTTGTTCAGGCAGGCATTTGGGGTGGGTTAGGGTATTTTTTTAAAAAAAAAAATTATGGTAAAATTTTATTGTTTTAAATTGTTTATGGTGGGTTGTACATCGCCCAGAGTGGCTGGGTGACCAGTCAGATGGGCGATTAATAAATTTAATAAATAAATAAATAAATAAATCCTCTGAAGCTGATTGGTGGGAGAATCAGGGCAGACAAAAGGAAGGATTTCTTCACACAGCGTATGGTTAAGCTATGGAGTTCACTACCACAACATGGAGTGGTGGCCACCAGCTTGGATGGCTCTCTAAAAGGGAATTAGAGAAATCCATGGACGAGGAGGCTCTCAGTGGCTACCAGTCCTGAACCTGTCCTGATGGCTATATGCCACATCCAGTATCAGAGGCAGTATGCCTGGGTACATCAGTTGCTGGGGATCGTGGGCAGGAGGGCGCTGTTGCACTTGTGTCCTGCTCGTGGGTTTCCCATTGGGGCATTCGGTTGGCCACTGTGTGAACAGAGTGCTGGATGAGATGGGCCCTTGGTCTGATCCAGCATCAGGGCTCTCGCTATGTTCTTATGTAAATACATTGCTGGGCCTCCCGCTCATTGACCTGAGCTCCCTTCGAGCCTGACTTACTTTCATGGCCCTGGCTAACCTTCCCCACGTGTGGTGCAGACATGACCCAGCCTATCCACCATTGCTGTAGCTCTTCATCGAAACTCTGCGGTTTCTCCCCGCCACACCGCAGTCACAACGGGGGAGTGAGCAGCTGCTGTTCGCCTTCATTTCCCCCACTTCTCTGCCACCACCCCTCCTGCAGTGACATACCTCTAGAAGAACATGAGACTGAACGCTGAAAAGATTTGTAGCAAATTAAAACTGAGTATTATTCAGAACTAAAAATTAGGCCTGTGCACGGACCCCCCGCTCTGCTTCAGATGCCGCTTTGGATCTTCCAAAGCAGCCCCACTCCACTTCAGACCAATTTGGACCCCATCCACTTCGACTCGGATCTGAATCCGAAGAGAGATTTGGACATCCGAAACACTCGTTGGCATTTTCCCATTGACTTGCATGGGAAAACACAGTCATAACATTTTCGGTTTTTATGATACATGCACGACATTTGGAGAACTCTCAGCTCCCCTGGAAAGGACTCCACCTGCCAAATTTCAGGCAGTTTGGCCCAGTGGTTTTTGTTCTAGGCACAGGAAAAAATTGATTTTTTCCACAAAAACTCTCAAGGCAAAGAGCTATAACTTTTCACTGCTTGCACAGAAGTGCATGAAATTTGTGGAATGCACAGCCTGCCTGGAGAGGATCCCACTTGTCAAATTTCAGACAGTTTGGCTTGCTATTGTTTGCGCAACGCGCAGGTAAAATATGCTGTTCTCAGAAACTCAAACCAAAGTTCATAAAGGGAAAATCAAGTTAGGTGTTGAAGCAGCGAGGAGGTCACTATCCCTAAACTCTGCTGTGGGTTTCTCTGAAGTGCAAACAGTCAATAGTCACAGTCAATAACCTCAGGGTCTCTTTGGCTGAATTGCCTGGGGAAACACTGGCTGGTGGGCAGGAAGCAAACAAAGAGAGCAACCCTGCCAGGTGGCACATCGACTTGAACAAAGAGCGACAACAGTGGTCTGCTGGACTGACAGAGGCAGGAAGCAACACAGCAACCCTGCCAGGAGGGCACAGCAGCACCTCGCCCATGAGTGGCGAATCGGTGATTTTTCTGGGTCAGTCCATGGAGGCAGATGTGCTCCGTGATAGGAAGGTGGTTTGGGGGATTTGCCCTGCAAAAATCCTCTGAAATCAAGAGGAACCCTGCCAAGGATCCCTGTTTTCACACTGTGGCTGCACCCATGAGTGGTGGATCCATCATTTTTCTGGTTCAGTACATGGAGGCAGATGTGCTCTGTGATTGGATGGTGGTTTTGTGGGTCTCCCCTTTAAAAATCATATGAAATCATGAGGATCCCTTTTTGATTTTATGGATCCTCGTTTTACCCAGTCCCCATAGCATGCGCTGTCTTCTCTGCTTGTTCTGCCAAAGGAGAGCGGGAACGGGTAAGGCTTCCTCTGCTATGCCTAGCAGAGACTGGGGCAGCTGCTCCCAGTGGCTAGGACTGGAGCAGAGAGAGAAATGCCATGGAGCTTCCCTCTCGACTCCCTTCCCATCCTGCTGATGCTGCCGCTACCACCACCTCGTCAGGGCAGCGGGAGGTAGGGATGTTAAAGAATTCTGCCACGGATCCCAGGGGGGCTGAATTCCAGTGAATTCGGCCCCCCGGAACCTGTGGCGGAACGGAGCCCCCTGCCCCACCACCCCGCGAAAGCTCCGCGAAATGGAGCCTACCTGGCTGCAGCTCAGCTCCGCCGGTGGCGGCAGCAGCAGTGGTGGAGGTGGCGGCAGCAGCAGCTCCGGCTGCTGCCAGGCTGCTGTGTCCGCAAATGGCGGCCGTCATAGCGGCCGCCATTTGCGTCCCTATGCCGGCCCATGATAGGCTACGTATATATTTACGTAGTCTATCACAGCTAAGGCAGGGACGCAAATGGCGTCCCCAACGCCATTTGCGTCCCTATGGTAGCCCGTGATAGGCTACGTAAATATATACGTAGCCTATCACGGGCCGGCGTAGGGACGCAAATGGCGTCCCCTACGCAGGACGCCTTTTGTGGCTGCAGCAGCCCGGCAACGGCTGGAGGCCCCACTGCGGGTTGGCCCAGCCGGCAGCTCTGCGGCCTGGCCACAGAGCGGAGCCGGCCGGGCAGGATTCCGGGGGGGGGAAGAACGGATCACCTCCCCCCCCGTCGAGGATTCCGGGGGGAGGGACGGATCGCCTCCCACCACCTGCGGAACCCGGTGGAGCCAGGTAAGTGGGGTTTCGCGCACCCCTAGCGGGAGGCTGCTCAATTGTCTGGCAGCTCACACACTCCAATGGATTGCCTTGCACGCCCCCTGGGGTGCATGCACCCCACTTTGGAGACCATTGCTCTAGCCAAATAATGTTGAGGGAGTCCTCTCCTCTCCAGTAATGGAGGCTGACTCACAGCAGAGCTCACTCCCTCCTCCTCCTCCTTTTCTGTCTCCTCTTCCCTTCCCTGCCTCTCCTAGGTGGCTGGATCGCTCTCGAATTCATACTTTTGGTGCCTCCACATCCACTTGCCTTCCCCCTCCCTCTTCCTCCTCCACGTGACCTTTCAGAAGGTGATACATTTTGGAGACAGCCTGTCTGGGCTGCTCAGAAGGCATAAGAAGAGCTATGAACATACGAGGCACTTCGTGGAGGAGCCGCTTCGCTTCGGGGTGCCTCGGTGCTGGCCTGATCTGCTTCGTAGCTTCACTTCACTGTTCGGCCTTCAGACTGAAGTGGTGCACAGCCCTACTAAAAATAGTCACAAATTTGCCCTGGAAAAATACGGGAGGGCAACTCAGAAAACACAGCAATGCAATGGGCTGGCAATTCTGTCATCTGGATTTCCCATAAAATGTGAAGGAACGAAAGATGGAAATTCCAGGGAAAGGGGTTAGTGGGGCTGCATCCTGGGTCCTCTGATTTATGCTTGACTATTCCACACGAACAGAAACACAGTCATACTTAACCAAACAAATGCAAGCTGAAAGCAGGAGAAACGGACCTTAAGAAACCCTCTGAGGTAATTATAGTTGCAAGCCCAGTTGGAATGGGAGCCAAAAAAATGTGTGTGGGGGGGGAAGAAAAAATGTGGAAGTGAAAGGAGCCTTTCTGGGAAATGTGGTGACTTGCTAGAAACCCTTTTATGACAGGAGTGGCTTGCAGCCAACACTTGCTAGCATTTGTCAGGGAGCCAAGCAACAGGGACTTGCTTTTTTAAGGACGCTTATTTTTATATGAGAAAACAGCCCAACAAAACACAAAGTAATCGTGCTCTTTGCAGAACATTTCACCGAATCATTTATTTGCAAAGATGGGATAAAACAGAGCAGGGGAAAAGCTGTTTGGTAGGGAGACACATGAAGGGGGGTCAAATGCCCTCTACCATTATGCACTTTCTCCTCTTTGAGTTGTAAGGGTGGGTGGGGGTTGACTCTAAAGTTTGCTTTTCAGTTAGCACAGAATTCCAGTCCTCCTGTGATGTTCTCAAATGAAGGGGAAACCGTGGGCATAAAGTTATTTGTAACAAATTCCCATAGAAATAAATGGCAATCATAGAATAGTAGTATCATAGAATAGTAGGGTTGGAAGGGGCCTACAGGGCCATCGAGTCCAACCCCCATAATGTGCTTAGGTGTGTTCAAATTACATTGATTATTTTAATGTGCAAAGTGCTTTGTCATGACCCTTTCAGTACTCTGTAGTAAACAGCTTCAGGGTTTTTAGGGACAACTATTTACTGCAGAGGGAAATATGGGAATTACACTCATAGCCGCCACTCATAGCAGCCAGAAGAGAGGTTTGGCCGACACCCTCTAAATGCTGTAGACACGGATTGCTCTGTCGTCGTGCTGCTCCAGCACCAGACCATTTGAACTCGAACAAAATATCAACGAACAGCAGCAGAGTAAACCTCCTCCATCCTGGTCCCCTGTAGTGACACTGTCTGTGAACCCTTTCTGCATTCTGCGAACCCTTTTCTTCTTTTGTCATTTTATTTCACTTTCAAAGTCTGTGCTTTTCTCCTCTCCCTTGGAGCGCACAGCTGCCCCAATTTTCCTTAATTCCTAGGGGGGTGGGAATTAATGGCGGTCTGGCTATTCTGTAACACGATGCACCCCCCCCCCCGGCACAGTCCAGTCAGTGCAGACACTACAGTCTTAGAATTGGGCCTTGTGGTGGGACTTTGCTGCAAAAACATTTCTCCTGTATTGTTCACAAACTATGAAGTATGCTCACTCTGAAAGTGCGATTGGCCTCCATCCTTTTGGCTTTTAGGAAGGCTATAAAGATGCATATCTTCAAATTAGCCTTTTAGACTTGTAGTTAACGCTTTAATGTTTTTACCATTTGTAACGTTCTTGATTTTATTGTTTTAAATTGTTGTACACTGCCCTGAAGACTTTTTAAAAAATAAGGCAGTATATAAATGCAAAGAAAGAAAGAGAGACAGACAGACAGACAGACAGAGAGACAGACAGACCTGATGAAAGACATTCACTGGTTATTTGCATATTTGCAGGATTAAAACAGAGAAAGGAAGCAGAGAGGCTGTGTGGCAGGGGGCAAAGGGGGGGCATAGAAGCATCCAACAGCTCATGATTAGACCCCTCCCCCAAAGTTCAGTTTCACTGGAGCCGTGGGGGATCTGGGGGAGAATCTGAGATATTTTTGTGCTGTCTACCACAGGGAGGCCACCATCCAGTCCTACCCACCAGAGCAGCTACTTCTCGGGCATTCCTCCAAATTAGATTTTGGCTAAGAAGGCCAGCGGAAAGGAATCCCCGGGGCAAAACTGGGTTCTTCAAAACTGAGCGTCCCCCAGAATTTTTGCAAATGTCTCAATAGTGTGTTTCTTAATCCAGGAATCCTGGACTGCCTTGAAACCTGAGTTGTGTCCGATCCTCCCTTGAAGGGCAACGTGATGAAGGTGAGTCCCCTGACAGTGATCATGGTACTGCCACCACAAATCTCTGGACTGCTGCTGTCTTAGTTCCTTACAGCTTACAGGTGGCCACAAAATAGTCCTGTTCCCAGGGCCTCCTCTTTGTATCCCACTGAAGCTGAACATTGCTGCCAGGATGCCTGTTAAGAGGACTCACTGGGCCATGTTCTCAGCCTGACCTTGAACTAGCAAGGAAAGCATGGGGCGGGAGCATGGGCAGCCCTGGTCAGGTCTGGGCGAGTCATGTCTCAGCTTGATGGACCTCATGGGGTTGCTGCACTCTTGAGTGGTCCTTTGCTCGTGGGAGCTGCTGAAGACATGCTCCTGCTGCTGAGCCATTCAGGCCTCCACCCTCCGTTCCGGCTCAGAGCTTTGCTTGCTGGCTGTCTTTGAGGCCCTTGCTCATGGCCTCCATGTGGCGATCATCCTTCCTGGCCTTCCTTCTTCCCTGTCTTGCCACTCCCAAGCATCAGGGTCACATGAAGCAAGACATCCTAAGATGAGGTCCCCCTGCATGTTTCTGCGACAAAAGGGTGGCACCTTTGAAGAGGCCGAGTCACCTGGGCTGCCCTGTAACTACGCGAGGGTCGCTACTGAGGACGGGAGCCACATACGTCTCTACCTTTGCTCCCACCCCAGTGAGGCAGTGGAATCTCCCAGATGTCCCCTCCTTGCTTTATGATCATCAGAGAAGGGCTCTCTGTGTGGTCCCTCGCTGGCAGATGTCAGCCATATGCTCTCAGGCAGGAGTGTAGAAGCTCAGGAGGCCACTGGGCCAAATCCGGCCCACCTGAAGTCCGAATCCAGCCTTCAGGGTTGCACAGATGGCCACACCCCCTTCCCCTCCACCACCCCCTTTTCTCCAACCACCGCTCATTTGGCGGTTTCCTGTCCCAAAATGTTGGAATGCCTCTCCTCGCTAGGGCTGGGAGGACGAGGGCTGCTCAAGCTTCCCGAGGGTCTCTGGCATTGGTTTGCCTCCCTCCCGTTCTCACTGGGACTCATTTTTCTTTTCGTGCAAATGGGGAATGTGTGCATTTCTGCAGGCACGTTTCAAAAGTGTCCACTTCTTTCAATTAAGTGGGAAAATGCATGTATCTGAAAGACGTGCATTTTCAAAATCAGACATATTTCTCCAATGCAATTACAAGTTTCAGAACGTGCAAGCTTTTACCCCCGCCCCCCCAAACATAATCCTGTTCATGTTCATGTTTGGGGTTTTGACGGGGCAAGTTCTGATGACAGGGGAGTTGAAGTGGTTGAAGAGACAAAGGAGACAGAGGCTAAGAGGTAAGTGAGCTGCAGGAAGCCCAGGGGGCTGCCCTTTATCCTTCTGAGTGGCCGTGAGCTCACCAGGTGCTTCTGAGAGCTCCAACTGAATTGGGGGTGTGTGGCCTGAGTACTCCCAGCAGCTGAGTGGGCGGGAAGCTTCAGTCTGTTTCCCGCCTCCCAGATGAGCAGAGCAGAGCAGAGCAGAGCAGAGCAGAGCAAGCTGCTCCAGCTGGTCCAGGGACTACAGAAGCAAGCAAGCTCCCAGAGAGCGAGCGAACAGAGTGAGTAGACAGGGGGAGCAAACAGGAGTTGGCCAGGGGAGTGCGGCAGGGGAGGTCAAGGGGGAGGCCCCTAACTTTTTTTATTTTTATTTTTTATTTTTTTGACTAACTTTTTTCCATTTATTTGTCTTGTAACACACACTTTCACACCAGTGGGACTCCGCTTTTAACCTCTACTGAGTAGAGGAGCAGGCACAGGCTAGTCTAGAACAATCACAAAGCTAGACACAAAAGGGGAAAAGAGGCTATGGAAGGACAAGACTCTCCAGTGGTGGTGACCTGCAAGGTGTGTGCAATGTTTGTTTTCTTGCCTGAGAACCACATGGCCTACACCCGCAACAAGTGCAAGTTGATCACGCTGCTGGAAGAAAAAGTAAGTGGACTGGAGCGGCGACTGTCGACCCTCCAGGGAATAAGAGAACACGAAGAGTTCTTGGACAGAATGCTGGAACTGCAGCAGCAAAGGGAAGACCAGAAGCTTGAAGAGCAACAGCAAGAAGAGGCAGTGGGAAATGCTGAGGCAAAGAAAAATGGAGTAGAGGATACTCCTTGGAAAAGGGTGACAGTTAGGAGAAGAACTAGACGCCATTCTGCACCAGTGGAAGCAGTGGAGCTGTGGAACCGATTCCAGGAACTTGCGGATGAGACTGGAGGACAGCCTGCAGAGGAAGAATCACAGGGGAACCTGCATGAGAGTGAGCAAGAGGCTGAAGGTCAGTCAAACAGAGGCGAAAAAACCCAGGCCTACAAGAAGAAGAAGAGAAGAGTGGTAGTAGTGGGAGACTCCTTGCTGCGTGGGATCGAGACCAAAGTATGTCGCGAAGACCCGTAGACTCGCCAGGTATGTTGTCTCCCGGGAGGACAGATTAGAGACGTGACTGAAAGGTTGCCTGCACTCATAAAGCCCACTGACAGGTATCCTTTTCTTCTCATCCATGTGGGAACAAATGATACCCACATGGATTTCTCCACCAAGAGGAGCTACGAAGAGATCACGTCAGACTTTGAAGCTTTGGGAAGGAAACTCAAGAACTTTGGGGCCCAGATAGTTTTCTCATCCATCCTTCCAGTAGTTAGAAGGGGGATAGAAAGGGAATGAAAAATACTCCGGGTGAATGACTGGCTGCGAAGGTGGTGCCGACGAGAGAGATTTGGATTCTGGAACCACGGGCTATACTTCCTGGAAGATGGGCTGTTGGCTAGGGACAGGTTGCACCTCAAAAGGATAGGAAGAATGTGTTTGGCCACAGCATGAAGAACTTCATCAGGAGGGCTTTAAACTGAATCCTACGGGGAAGGGAGATGTAATGTTGGGGGTAACAATGGACGTAGGCGCATGCACTGCAACGGAGAGAACAGCTCTGATAGCGCCCAATAATAGTCTTCAGACACATGTAGGAAGAAAGCCAGACTATGAAGCACATGGTCTTCGATGTCTATATACTAATGCCCAGAGTATGGGAAACAAACAGAACGAACTTGAACTCTTAATACAGGAGGGAAATTATGACTTGATAGGTATAACTGAGACTTGGTGGGATGACTCTCATGACTGGAACACAGCAATTGAAGGATATAACTTGTTCAAAAAGAACAGGAGGAACAGAAAGGGAGGTGGGATTGCACTGTATGTGAAAAAGACATATCTCTGCACAGAAATACAAGAGGATGAGGTTGGTAGCCCCATCGAGAGCATCTGGGTTGAAATAAATGGAGCAAAGAATAAAAGGAACCTGGTGGTCGGAGTCTGCTACCGGCCACCCAATCAAGGAGAAGACAAGGATGAAACTTTTGAAAAGCAAATAGCCAATGTTTTAAGGAAGCATGATGTAGTAGTAATGGGGGACTTCAATTTCCCCGATATTTGTTGGGAGACAAATTCTGTAAAACATGGCCCCTCCAGGAAATTCCTGACTTGTGTGGCAGATAACTTCCTCCTACAGAAAGTAGAGGAAGGAACTAGAGGATCAGCTATCCTAGACTTGATCCTAACCAACAGAGATGACTTAGTAGGGGTGGACGAAAGTCCCTTACCTGTCCTCGAAGGACGTTCGCGGTGGGGGGGAGGCGCTTCGCTGCTCCCCCCGCGAAGTTCAGGCCAGGGGGGGAGGCTTCCCGCCTCGCCCCGGCCGAAATTCAGGCCGGGGAGGAGGCTTCCCGCCTCGCCCGGCCGCGAACGCGAAAGTTTAAAAAAAAAAACAACGCCCCCTGATAGGCTACGTGACGATTGACGTAGCCTATCATGGCTGACTTTGCAAATCTAGCCGTGATAGGCTACGTTAATCCTCATGTAGCCTATCAGGGGGCGTGTGTTTTTTTTTCTTTTATTGCAATGACGGCGGTGGCAGCCGGTCGAAAGACCGGCTGCTGCTCCCGCCCCGCTCGAACACCCGCCGAACCGCCGGCCGGACCCGCCGCCGGGAGGGCCATTCGGAGAAGGTAAGTCCCGTCCTGGGGGGGGGTGCGGGGGCGGGGGGGTGCGGAGGATTTCTCCCCGAAACTTGTTTGGGGGGCCGAACACGTTGGCGCTCGGCCCCCCGAAGTTTCTGGGAGAAATTCTCTGCCAACCCTATGACTTAGTGGATCAAGTAGCAGTTACAGGAACTCTGGGGGAAAGCGACCATGTTGTACTTGAGTTCTTGGTTCTAAGGTAAGCAAAAGCCCAGTGTAGTCAAACGCGTGCCCTGGATTTTAGGAAAGCTGATTTTAATAAACTCAGAACAATGATCAGGAAGGTCCCATGGCAAGCGACGCTAACGAGAAAAGGAGTCCAAGATGGGTGGGAGCTTGTAAAACAGGGAATTCTCAAGGCACAATCACAAACAATTCCAACAAGAAGAAAAGGTGGAAGACAATAGAAGAAGCCAATGTGGCTTCACAAAAAGCTTAGGGATGACCTGAAAACAAAAAAGGACACATACAGGAAGTGGAGAGAAGGCCAAGCAACAAAGGAAGAGTACAGGCAGGTAGCACAGAATTGCAGGGATGGCGTCAGGAAGGCTAAAGCTGAGAACGAGCTGAGGTTAGCGAGGGATGCTAAAAACAACAAAAAGGCTTTCTTCAGCTACGTGCATAGTAAAAGGCAGAGGAAAGAAATGGTGGTTCAGCTATTAAATAAGGATGGCAAAACAATAACAGATGACAAAGAAAAGGCAGAGGTGCTCAATTCCTACTTTGGCTCAGTCTTCTCCCAAAAGAGGGTCTATGACCCCCCTGGCAAAGGCGAAGTACAGGCTGAAGGGGCAGGATTGCAGCTTGTGATCGATAGGCATATGGTCAAGGAACACCTCATTACTTGGAATGAGTTCAAATCTCCAGGGCCAGATGAACTGCATCCTAGAGTAATAAAGGAACTGACAGAAGAACTCTCAGAACCGCTCTCTATTCTCTTTGAGAAATCATGGAAGACGGGGGAAGTGCCAGATGACTGGAGGAGGGCTAACGTTGTCCCTATCTTCCAAAAGGGTAAAAAGGAGGAACCTGGGAACTACAGACCAGTCAGTCTGACATCAATCCCTGGGAAAATTCTGGAGCAGATGATAAAGCAATCCATCTGGAAGCACCTTGAAAACAATGCCGTGATTACTCGAAGCCAACATGGATTTGTCAAGAACAAATCCTGCCAGATGAATCTGATCTCATTTTTTGATCAAGTAACCTTTCTTGTGGACCGTGGGAATGCTGTAGACATCATATACCTCGACTTCAGCAAAGCTTTCGACAAAGTGCCCCATGATCTCCTGATGAGCAAACTAGCTCAAAGTGGGCTAGATGAAACAACGATCCGGTGGATCCACAGTTGGCTACAGAATCGGACTCAAAGAGTGCTTATCAATGGGACCTTCTCAAACTGGGGAGAGGTAAGGAGTGGGGTACCGCAGGGCTCAGTCCTGGGCCCAGTGCTCTTCCACATTTTTATTAATGACTTGGAGGAGGAGGTGCAGGGAATGCTGATCAAATTTGCAGATGACACCAAATTGGGTGGGATAGCTAATACTTTGGAAGACAGAAACAAAATTCAAGGTGATCTTGATAGACTGGAGCGCTGGGCAGAAAACAACAGAATGACATTGAATAGGGATAAATGCCAAGTTCTGCACCTAGGAAAAAGAAACCAAATGCACAGTTACAAGATGGGGGATACGTGGCTCAACCACACTACAAGCGAGAAGGATCTTGGAATTGTTGTCGATCACAAGCTGAATATGAGCCAACAATGTGATGTGGCTGCAGAAAAGGCAACTGCCCTTTTGGGCTGCATTAATAGAAGCATAGCTTCCAAATCCCGGGAAGTACTAGTTCCCCTCTACTCAGCGCTGGTTAGGCCTCATCTGGAGTACTGTGTCCAGTTCTGGGCACCACACTTTAAGAAGGATGCAGACAAGCTGGAGAGGGTTCAAAGGAGGGCAACAAAGATGATCAGGGGACTGGAAACAAAGCCTTATGAAGAGAGACTGAAAGAACTGGGCATGTTTAGCCTTGAGAAGAGAAGACTGAGGGGAGATATGATAGCACTCTTCAAGTACTTGAAAGGTTGTCACAGAGAGGAAGGCCAGGATCTCTTCTCGATCATCCCAGAGTACAGGACACGGAATAATGGGCTCAAGTTACAGGAAGCCAGATTCCGGCTGAACATCAGGAAAAACGTCCTGACTGTAAGAGTAATACGACAATGGAACCAATTACCTGGGGAGGTGGTGGGCTCTCTCACACTGGAGGCCTTCAAGACGAGGCTGGACAGCCATTTGTCAGGGATGCTCTGACTTGGATTCCTGCACTGAGCAGGGGTTTGGACTCGATGGCCTTGTAGGCCCCTTCCAACCCTACTATTCTATGATTCTATGAGAATTGAAACGAAATTCTTGTCCACCCCTGCTCCTAAAGCTTAGGCAGTGATGGCAAGAGCCTTTGGCTAAAATATGCTGGTATTTGAGGTATTTTGCCACACACACCCGTTTTGCATGTGCCCCCTCAACTGGAATGTGGCCCCCAAGAGCTTCTCTGAAATTGACTGTCACCCTCAGGCTGAAAGAAGTTCAACACCCCTGTGCTAGGGCCTTCTCTGTGGTGGTGTCCTAGTGGACTCCCGCCCAGAAGAGTCTCCCCACCCCCGCCAGCACCCTTGTGTCCTTTAGAAAACTACAAAGAACCAGTAGAGGTTAAAACCGTGCATTGATTCTAGCACTAGAAAATGGGCCGAGAAGTGAAATGTTCATTTGCACATTAAATGACATGAAATAGATGGCTGAATCCAGAATTCCAAGTTCCTTAGCGTGCAGACTGCGCACCGCATCAGGTCCCGCAAGCCGCTCCCCTCTGCCCTCTACGCCCCTCTTTCTGACCTACTGGTTCACTCTTGCATCTGCCTTTGCTGCTTGAGCTGAGTGTTGCTGCCCCACATACACAGCCACTGTGCTTCCTTAGGATACCGCACATGAATCTGCAAGCAATTAGTGCACAGCCCCTGTTCCTGCATTTCTAGGGGGCTCCAGAGTGAGCGTCTTTGACTGATTCGTGGGCAGGTTATTTTCTTCAAGAGGACTCATACGAACGTTATTGAGATGGCATAATTGTATCTCGCTTAGCCCAAAGAGAACAAGAGCTGAGAATTCTTCTCATCGGCAAAACAGGAACTGGGAAGAGTTCAACAGGAAACACCATCCTGGGGGCGAAGGAATTCCATAGGTGTCCTGCGCCTGGGTCAGTCACCAGGTTTTGTGAAAGCAAGGAAGCCACCTTCGAGGGGAGGAGACTGATTGTTGTTGATACTCCTGGGTTTTTTGACAATAACAAAAAGCAAATTAATACATGGAGAGTTCTTGAGCAGTGTATCGATCTTCTTGAACCAGGCCCCCATGCTATCGTAGTGGTTATAAAGACAGGCACGATAACAAAAGGGGAGCAAAATGCTATTCGGCAGGTTAAAAAGCTTTTCAGCATTGAAGGAAAACGTTTTCGGATCCTTTTATTCACCCATAAAGATGAGTTAGGTCGTTATGATTTAACTCTTAAGAGCTTTCTTAGCAGGCACAGAGGGAGAACTGAAGGATATGATGGATATGTCTGCAAACCAATTCATTGCTTTCAACATCAGGTGAAGGAACTGATTAAAGAAATAGATGACATGGTGTCACTTAAAAGGTACAAAGCCATGTTACACCAAAGAACTGTTCAAAAAGGACCGCTCCTGGTTATATTACTATACTGTAATATAAGCAAGGATGTAAATATGTTTGCCAATGAACCTTAATTTCTATTCTGATTCTGAGGCAAAAAATGCAACTCCCCTCAGAAATGAAATCCTGCAGGGCTGCCTTCATCTTTCCTCCTCCTCCAACAGTTCTTTTCACCCTATATAATGACCATATTCCTGAACATGACAACTGAAGCTTCTTTTTCTGCTATGTATACTGCTCCTTTGGCCTATTAAGACATTCCTCTCTTCCGCTTGTAATTACACACGTTGCTCTTGTGAGATAGATGTTTAGTGCATTAGATATAGAAAGCTGCCTTATTTATGCCTCCATCTGAACATAAGAACAACATAAGTGCTCTGCTGGATCAGGCCAAGGTCCATCTTGTCCAGCATTCTGTTCACACAGTGGCCGGCCAGGCCAGCTGCCCATGTAAAACACACAAGTAGGACATGAGCGCAACTAGGGGTGTACGGAACTCACCTCTGAGTCCGCTGGGGGGTCCGCGGGGGGTCCGGAATGCCGGACTGAAAATACCCCAAGATGTCTGCTGCAATGCCTAAACAAAAAAGTCACCTCACTGCACTCTGGGAGAACACACTCTCAGCACATTCTTGTCTAATGTAGGGATGAGTGAGAATTTCATGTCAGTTTGTTTTTGATAAGAATTGACCCAAATTTGCAAATGTATTCATATGCAGGACAGAAGGAAATAGAGATTTTTTTAAAAAATGGAATGTGGGAGAAACCAAAACTGACAGATTTGTCCATTCAGGCCCAAGGCTCTGAGTCCTTTGCTCTTGAAACTTAGAGTTTGGTTCCAATTGGAAGTCTCAAGAATCTCCACAAAGTATTATATCCTGCATTTGGCAAGAGAGGGTGGAAATCTTTTTTGGAAACAAGATAAAGTTATGTTATTTCCAGATTACATCAAAGAGGTGGCTGATAAAAGAAGGCAATTCATCAAGGCAAAAAACATGGCAAAACAAATGAACTTACAATACCACTTAAAATATCCTGCTGCATTTTGCATTGTTTCTGAAGGTCAGATGAAGAAGTTCCTAAATCATGAAATGGCAGAGGCATGGCTGAACGTAAAAATGCGTGAGACTTGGGGATGGCGGAGAATTCCGCCACGGATCTCAGTGAGGCTGAATGCCAGTGCATTTGGCCCCCAAAAATCCGTGGCGGAACGAAGCCCCCCGCCCTACCACCCTGCGAAAGGCGCGCGAAATGGAACACGTACCTGGTGCCATTCGCACTGCTTGGCGAATGGTGGCCGCATCTGCGGCCGCCATTCACTTCCCCATTTTAGCCGTGATTGGCTACGTAAATACTTACGTACCCTATCACAGCAAAAAGGGAATGCAAATGGTGGCCGCCATAGCTGCCACCGTTTGCGTCCCTGCCTTTTGCCGTGATAGGCTATGTAAGTATTTACGTAGCCTATCATGGCCAAAAAAAGGGACGCAAATGGCGGCGGCTACGGCGGCGGCCATTTGCGTCCCTGCGCAGCCCAGCAGTGGCTGGATATCGCTGCGGGCGGCCCCGGCTGGCGAGGATTTCGGGGGGAGGCACAGAGCGCCTCCCCCCCACCACAGATGTTGCCAGACGAAACGAGTAAGTCGTTTCGTACATCCCTAGTGAGACTTCTGTTCCAGCCCCATGAACTGGAATCTATAAACAAGTTTTGTTAATTGTTTATGTTTAGTCTGCATGATTCACGCGAGGTCAGAGATAACTGATTATACATACATTTGTTTGCTCTCCTTCATTCTTCTTCTTTTATTTTTCTTTAAATTCTCGTTATGATATGCTGTATTTAAATATATTATTTGAGGGTGTATTGTGCCCACTCATTTATATATCTAGTATAAAATATATTACTGACTGTTGTAAGGTTGCTTTCAAGCTTTATTATTATATAACATTATAATTTCATCTCTCTTTTTTTGCTGTTGTTATTATTATTACTATTATTAACATTACTATAAGGCTACTAAGATTTGCTAAAATCTGCTAGGTTTTATTGTGGTTGTATTGTTATATTGTGGTTTTAATGTTCTGTATATTTTAAATTGTTTTATTGTGTGTTGTTTGGATTTAATTTTTGTGAACCGCCCAGAGAGCTTCGGCTATTGGGCGGTATAGAAATGAAATAAATAAATAAATAATAAATAAATATTGTTGTGTCCTCCTAAGAATATTGTATTGTTAGGAAATTGTTGTTATTGATCAGGTTGTTGGTATTGTTTATTTCATTTATAAAGACAAAAATAAATAAAAAGTATTCCCAAAAAAAGAAACTTCGAGTTTGAATCCCTGTATATTCAACCGTACATTCAACCGTGTTCATGCTGAATTAGGGTTACCACCTCTTTCAGGATTCCAGCCCTCAATGGATACATCAGGAGAAAGAATCTGACACGGAATATTGAAGTTGGATTGGATTGGACTGGAGTTGATAAAGAAGGGAGAAACGGCTACTGCTACAATACTTCCTTGGACGCTGAAACTCTGATCAAGAAGGTTTAAAACCTGACACATTAAGAATGCGCTTTACACGTTTTCAATTTAATTCCCCACCCCCCAAGAACTGACTGTGTAGCTCTGAGGTAACATGTTTGAGTAGATTTATCTGAAGCTTCTGATTTGTATTTCATTTCATTGTAACTGTTCTGACAGGCTTTCCCAATCTCCCAGGATTCCCGACCATTGGTCATGCTGGCTGCGGGTGACCAACGTTAAAGTCCACAACTTCTGGAGGCCACCAGTTTGGGGAAGGCTGGTCTAAATGGGCAAGCTTTGTTATTCCCCAAGAAAGAAACAGCCACTGCAGATAATCAGCCAAAGAGCACTTCTGTGATGAAGCAAGAGAGCTGAACTCAGCGCAGTGTTTAAGGACAACTGAGGATGGCGGCGGCGAGGACAGACAAGCTGCCGTAGCTACTAATCACGACGTTTGAGAATTCAGTCACATTCAGTCCCTACAGTGAAAGCAGACAGCCGCTTGATCATCCAGTTGTCATCAGGTTTCATACTTGCTACAGTCACAGTGCTGTGTAATTAGACAGATGTTTCTCCTCTGTCCCTGATACGTGTTTCAGCAATTTGAAAAAGGACTGCCTGGGCTTTGGATGAAGGTGGGCTTAGGGGCTTGCTCTCCATCATTCGGTACGCAGAAAACTGGGGTCAACAACTTTCAGGGTTCTGATTAAAGCCCACATCATGACAGGATGCGACCTTGCCAGCAGAGTGAAGCCCAAAATGGCTGAGATGAAAGCAGCACCAGAAATTCCTCACCGGCTTTTCTGAAGATCGCACATTCACCGAGTAAATTGTTTACCTCTTAAAAGTTCTGCAACCCTCAACTCATTTCAAAACATTTCATGAGTCAGGGTATGCACGTACAATACAAAACAGAGCCAGCATCACAGCATCCACCCGCCTCCTTCTCCATCCGTAACTGCACCGGAACAGAAACTTCTTGGAATTGTGAGAACATCTAACTACGTTAAGTAGCAAGTCTCAAATTCTCTTGCACCCACTATGCTTTCAAGTGATTAGAGGAACCCAGTGGGCATTTTCTTCCAGAAAACTGCCTTTGCATGTCTGTGAGATACTGATAGTAGCAAATGTCTGACGTAAATGCAAAAGAATGTTTTGTTAGTTATTTTGAATACTCCAAATAGGGTGAAAACATTTTCATGTGGTTCGGTTTCCTACATAGTAATAGCCAATCCACTTTCTGATTGTGGAAATGTGGATCCTTACATAGGCGAATGCGCAAGATCCACACACACAAGAGGGAGGCATCAGCAGGCTTGGGGCATCTCCAAGGTTTGCAGAAGTGCAAAAAAACTATATATGGGGGGGGGACCCCAAGGGGGCAGCAAACCCCGCCCTAAACCCCCAAACAACCAAGTGAGTACTGAACATGCTCAGGGTGCTTGCCGGTGGAGGGCTTCTCCAGGCACCACCAGTTGGAAGGTATTGTTATTCCTTTTATTTACATTTCTATACCGCCCAATAGCCGAAGCTGTATTGTACAGGTGTTTTACCTTTTTCTCCTTAACTGATTTTATGTGATATGAAAAAAGATGGTAGAAGCAGCAGGAGAACATGGGCAGGCTACAAATGGAAGCTGACAACATCTGGAACTCCCATACCATTCTGTGAACAAGGCAGGGTGATGGCATGATAAAAGCCTCATCCAGAAGCATCCGCTGAGGCGTTTGCATGTTTTGTGTGTTTTGTTGTATTGATTTCTCAGTACTCTAGTAAGCCAAGTTTCCTGATTAATGAATGTATCTTTTAAGCTCTTGCTTAAGTTTAATAAATTCTAATTACTGAAGACGTGTGTGTGTGTGTGTGTGTGTGTGAGAGAGAGAGAGAGAGAGAGAGAGCGCGTCAGTCGTTTGGCTCCCTTTCAGCCAGATGCCTTATTGCCAAAGTTAAAAGGTCCCTTAAATGCTTACCTTGAGGACGTGTGCAAAGTTTGTACTTTACATGTTTAGAGGAGCACATTTGGTAACAGTCCACGGAGGGGCTGTGGCTCCGTGGCAGAGCCCCTGCTCTGCATGCAGAAGGTCGCAGATTCTGTCCCTGGCAGCATCTCCAGGAGGGCTGGGAAGGAATCCTGCCTGAAGTCCTGGGGAGCTACTGCTGCCAGTCAGTGGTGACAATACTGGGCTAGGTGGACCAAGGCAGGACTCACTCAGCGAAGGCAGCATCATATATTCCGGAGTGCCCTCGCTGTCCATGGAATGCTGGCAGAAAACTGGGGGAGGTGGAGTGGGGCGGAGTACTCCAGAAGAGGACCTCTCTGGCTGGAATCCTAAGCGGGAGCACGCCAGACTGCGACATCCATTGCAGATCCCCCTTTTCCTATTAGCACTGAGCCTGCAACATTCATCATACGTTTTTGGTTTAAAACTTGAGCCAGTGGCGTATTCCTTGTTGTTCAAGCTACATAATTGAACAATTTTATTGCATATAACTAAAGGTTCTTACAATTTTTCCAGAAGAGACACAGAGTTAATTAATAAAAGTCAGATTCCTATTGTACATGGTTTTTTGTTCCTTGATTGCAAACATCGGAGACATGAGAGCAGAGTTACTGAAGTTGTTTTTAAACAATTATGCCTGTGATTACCCAAATGTTCTTTGTCCTGGCATTGTTGAGCTTAAAAGCCCCATGATTAGACACACAGGCTGCATTTCTAGGTGACCCACATGGGGAGTGACATGCCAAGACAGCATAAAGAGAGCCGCTTGACAAGAGGTTGGTCTCCCCAGGTTCCATACAGCAATTCGGGAGGTCTCTACCAAAGGTTTTTGTTTTTCTGTTCTTTCATATGCATTTACTATGGTGCACATTTTAACTTTCCTACAAATGCCAGGATGTCATAGTAAGTGAAAAGATAGGCCAAAGGACAAACAAGGAGTCAGGATCAAAGGGCAAACTAGATAGCACAGAGGAAGGCGTCAGAGCTGAGGAAGGCCTTCTTGCTCAGGCCTAACAGAAACAGGAAGCTCTTTTAGAGCCTTTCCTGTCCATTTGCATGAGCAGGGCCAGTCCAGTCGGATGCATTCAGCCAGCCTGACCCAGGGCGCCTATGCTTTCTAAACCCGCAAAAGAGGGCACCTATGGCTGGGGTTATTTTGGCCTTCCCTTTGCTACAGCTCCCATATCCCATGACCACCACACACACGCACAGATGCAAATGCTCTTTAAATACAGAGGGTTCTAAACTATCATTCAGCACCATGCTGTAGATCTGTTTATAAGAAAATGTTAAAAATAACTTCATTGTGCACCCCTCATTGGGGTCCAATCCATAGGCAGGGAGAATCAGTTTTGGTCCTTAGAGTTGCTGGCATCATAGCACTTCTATATGTTGAAACCAGTTTGAATATGGTTTAACTGTCATAGGAATTCTAGTTTAGCGAGAATGCTGGGTGGTTTATGACAATACAAACCCTTCCATGTCTCTTGAAGAGCTGCTAATGTTTGAAACTGACTTAAGATGTTTTATTGATTGATTGCATTTATATCCCACCTTTTTTTCCTCCTTAAGGAACCCAAGGTGGCATACATAATCCTCCTCTCCATTTTATCCTCACAACAACAACCCTGTGAGGTGGGTTGGGCTGAGAGTCTGTGACTGGCCCAAAGTCACCCAGTGAGCTTCCATGGCTGAGTGGGGACTAGAACCCGGATCTCCCGACGCCCAGTCCAACACCCTCGCCACTACACCACACTGGCTCTCAGATGTATATTATAGGTAGATTCTTAGAATGAGCAAGACAGAGGTAGTGCTAAACATTTAATTGTTTCAAGGAACAGCAATCAGCAAGCACAAAATAAAGATGGACTGGATTTAAATACGTAACCTACTCATGCTGACGCCTTGGAACAAGTTATAAATTAAAACGCAGTAACTTATCTTAGAATCAGACTGCACTATAAACTGAAATCCCAGATAGTTACATGCTCAGCCCTTGAAAGTGCAACTCCAGCTATGAAAATCATCCCAAGCAAGATTAATGGTGGCAAAAGAATCCACAGACTCTGGCCTAGGTGCGTGCCCAACAGTGTGGGCTTCCACAGCTACAGCAGTTGCAGTGAACAAATACCAAGAGACACAAGCTGCAGCAAGGTATGATCAAAGAAATTGCCATGACTGGATACGAAGGGCAGCGTTAGCCGTCCCACTGCACTTCTGCTGCTCGGGTTTACATGAGGGGGCTCAGCCAATTTGCTCCTGCTGATATTGTTCTTCACATTGTGAGCAGATGTTGCCATAATGCACCTTCCCCCAACCTGGTGCCCTCCAGATGTTTGAGATTACACCTCTTAATATTTTATTTATTATTTACAGCATTTATATACCACTCGACAGAAGAGAAAAAAGTATGCAGAATTTTTTTCAGCGACGATTGTCTCCTGTGTCAATCTACCAGTCGCCGGTACTTTTTTTTTTTTTTAATTGCATCCTGAGACCCTCTTTCTCTTCCTGTAGCAAACAGGCAGCCAGTGGAGTTCCCTGAGCAAAAGCGTTGCACGCTGAAAAGGGGCAGCTCCCGACAACAACTGAGCTGCTGTGTTCTGCACTAGCTCCAGCTTCCGGACCAGCCTCAAGGGCAGCCCCACATACAGCGCACTGCACTAATCCAGTCTTGATGTTACTAATGCCTGGACCACTGTGGCCAAGCTGTCCCTGCCCAGGAAAGGCCGTAGTTGGTGAACCAGAGCTGCCACGGCTGCTTGGGCTTCCAGAAACAGTGATGGATCTAGGAGTACCCCCAGACTACGGACCTGATCTTTCAGAGGGAGTGCAACCCCATCCAGAACAGGCAATGAGCCTCTCTCCCGGACTTGGGAACAACTCACCTCCCGGGCTTCCATCTTGCCAGGATGCGGCTTCAGTTTATTGGCCCTCATCCAGCCCATTACTGAGCCTAGGCACTGATCCAGGACTTGCACAGCCTCACCTGACAAGAGGGTACCCTGCGGAACCCCATTACTCAATTGCAAAAGGGCTGAGGAATGATTAATATCCCTGACCATTGGCCGTGCTGGCTGGGGCTGATGGACACTGTAGTCCAAAACAACTGGAGTCGGAAGGGCATGAAGGGAGGGAGGCTACACTACAGTAAAAATGCAAGGTCTTGAAAAACAAAGCTATTGCCTCGTTCCAAAAGAAGAAACCAGAATCCAACACATGAAAGCTACCAAACTACACCCACACCCAACAATTCCGAAAGTCAACAAACACTCTAAAACGTGATAGATTTCCTTCCGCCTTGGCCATCGTCTGGCTCGGCTGTTTTCTTCTATAAAAGATCTGAGCTTTGTATGTGTTAAGTTGGTCTCTGAATACAGCTTATTGATGTAATGTCTCCCTCCATTCTCCTGAACCATCGTCTGGACCATCTCCATCAGGTCAGAGACCTGCCTCTCCCGTTCTGCTCCAGCTGCCCTGTTATTGAAAGCACAGAAGCGGTCCCTGCATTTGTTAATCAGCTTCTGGAGGGCCTTGTTATTTGATCCCATCACATACTCCTGCAAGGAGCCCCCTCCTAAGTCTTCTTTGCGTGTGAACAGGACTATCATGTGCTTGGCGGCCTCCGCCCCAAACACGTCCTGGACCTGCTTGGCTGCTGCCTCGTCTTCCGCGGTGAAGCGTCCCACCTGGGTCACCAGAACCAGGGCGTGAGGGCCGGGCCTGGAGAGGTCGATGCAGCGCTTGATCTCTGTTGCTGATTCTTCATCGCAGGCTTCTGAGTCAAAAATCCCTGCTGTGTCAGTCAGTGAAATAGCTGTGCCATTCCAGCTCCCGTCAGCTCTTTGGCAGGCCACAGTTGTGGTCTTTGCCTGAAGCCTGGAATCAAACTCCGTCCAGCCCAGGATGGTGTTTCCCGTGGCACTTTTCCCAGCTCCAGTCTTGCCAGCGAGGATGATCCTCAGTTCTGATTCCCTGCCTTCCCGTGAATTATGAAGAATGTGTTACAGAAAAGCAGGGCGCCACTGCCAGGATTTAACTTACTACCACATTAATATCAACAGTTTATAATTTTTCTGATACTCATTGCAGAGCAATACCGGGCTGTGATCCAACACATTTATGTATGTATTTATTTGTTTAAAATATTTTTTGGCTGGCTTTTAGGACAGAAGCCCTCCCAAGTGGGTGTACAATAATAAAACACATAATAAAAACCAATTCTTGTTAAAAAGAAATAAAAACACAGTAAGGATGCACTCCTACCTGATCCACCCTGGGCACTCACAAACCTCTGAACTCAGGGGTTACAAGTACCCAATACAGGGTCCCCCCACCCCGCACTGCTTTTTAGCTGGATGGGCATTTTTGCCCCTCTATGGAGGCTTCAGGGAGGGAGAGGGAAGGAGGGTGGGGTAGCCATAGCATATGTCATATCGCTGCTGCCCTGCTCTCCTCCCCCCCATCCCCGGGAATGCTCCCTTTTCCCTGTCTCCGTGCTCCATTTTCCAAGCATGGAGAGGTAGCCAGCATGGTTCTCTCTGCGCCACCTATGAGGGGGAAGGGGCAGGCAGTGTGGTTTCCTGGCTTCGAGGTCAGAGCCTCATTTCTGACCTCAGAGCCAGAAAATCGAGCAATCCTACGTTCCCCAGATGCATTCTATGGGACATAGGGCTGCTCTCTAAAAATAGCAACCCCTCCCCCAGTAAAAACAGCGATAAACACAGCAAAAACACAATAAAAACAGCAATTAAAACCACAATTAAACATCAATAACAGAAAACATATATCAGGAAAAGGCCAAAGTAGAATAGTGAGGAATCAAAACTGGAACTCAAAATATGTCATTTATGGCTTATGACATTTCAGTTTAAGACAAACACGTTGTTATGGGATCGCTGTCTGAATGCCGCAGAAGAGTCCTAGGTGTGGAAAGATGGGTGTTGACAGGGCCAAAATGACTGTGTTACGTTGCTCAATGGTGAGTAGGCCAAGTTGGGAGGCCCATCTTTTGTTAGGGAAATTACAGGTAAATGGCCTGCAATGACTAGAAACAGCACTTAAATTGAACTGAATTACGAAGAACGCCTTAGAGAAAAAGCAGAGCACTACAGCTAGGATTGAATTTACAGCCACTTTAGTATCAACAGTTGTCAATTTTTCCGATGTTCACTGTGGGTGACTCTACACGAGTGGTTTATTACACATTCAAGATTTTGCCGGTCATTTACATGACATTGTCAACCTCCAGGAGCCTCATGCACATTTCCCCCTTTATCATGCTTTCAAAAAGATTGGAGATAAACTAGTAATAAAATAAAAGTTAATGGTGCCATATTGGCGGTGTGTAATGCTGGCTTAGTTCCATGAGCTTGCCGAGGAAGGACTTTCCTTGATTCAAACCACGTGTCTTTCGATCACTGAATCACTGATCGGAGGGAGAAGAGGGTGAAATGCCTCCCTGCAATGAAGGGAGACAGATCTGATCCCCCACCCCACCAAGCTCAGAAGGAATGTCCTCTGTTGATTCAGAGCACCCCACTAAGTTCAGTGGGGCTTACTCCCAAGTAAGTGCACCAAGGGTTGCAGACGTACAGTGCGATCTTATGTGTACTCAGAAGTAAGTCCCGCTGACTTCAATGGGGCTTACTCCCAAGCAAGTGCGCCTTGGGCTGCAAGACTCCCCCGCCCCACCGCTCCTTTGCACACATGCCAGGGAGGGAGGGAGGTGCTTCCTGCATTCAAACCACGTATCTGCTGTGTAAAGGAGCCCATCCTAATCCCACAAAGAAAGCAAAAGCAGAAAGTCCTGGAAACAATGAGGGTTTTTGGCTTTATACAGAGACACCCTGTAACACAGTAACGCCCACAACCCATGGCACAAAGTAATACAGTTATCAATTCATGTTATACAAACCCATTTGTGCTTTTGACAGAACCAAGCAATTTATACTCAGGATACGCGGATTAGTTCAGCCTTGCTGGGCTTCTTTTTCCCATGATGCTGCAATCTGGGATTAGGGAGGAGTGGGAAAGTGTGGGGCTGGGCATTAGGATCATGGGGGTAGGAATGGGATCTGGGGGCAATAACTTCTACTCTAGCATGCTTTATCAGCCCTGAGGCTCAAACTACAGTGCTTGTTTCAGGGTTTGTGGGTTGGTTGTTTTTAAAGGGGAAATGCGGATAGCCGGGGGGGGGGGGTGCCAGGTGGACTGCAGAAACAGAACTGGAGGGGAGGGATCGCACACTTTCCCTTCAGGCTGTTAAGGGCGAAATTCCACCCACCCAAAAGAGTCCTGCTGTTTCCCACCATGGGTGGGAAAGCAAATAATCTCCCCACCCCACCCCCCAATGCTGTGCTCCAGTCAACTTCACCACACCCACTGCGTTTCCCTTAAAACAAAAAACAACCCAGCACAACTGGAGACTGGATAACAACACTGGGCCACCCTTCAGCATTGACAGCTGGCACTCTTTCTTAATCCTCACCCCACAGCAATGTTAGGTAGCAATAATCACTTCTCCACCAGACATGACCAAAAACAATGGATTCAAAATGGACCAGGCGTCACCTCCGCTATACAAGGGGTGTGCCATTCAACACTTTACAAAAAAGCCCTCTGTGGCTAGCACTGTTCCCGAGACGTCAGTCCCAGCTGTGACTTTACTCCTTGGGTAAAAATACTGAAAGGGGGTAGCCAGTTCATTTCTCACCCAACGTTTGGGCAGAATAGCGCCTGCGTGATTTGCCTCCTGTGACTGGTTCTAGAAGGGCAAGAGACTTGCTTTTCTAAAATGAAAGCTGGGAATCCAGCCCAGCAAATGGTGCAAATGGATGCTGGGTAGCATGATTAAAACACGGGTGAAATCCAGACAACTGTGCAATATGGCCAGAGCCAAGGCCCAGGTGTCACACCTTACCGGGGTCTGGAGTTCCAGGGCAGCGGGGCGGCCTAGACTGTTGTTGTTGTTGATATTATTATTATTATTCCCTGCCTTTTTCCCAGTATGGGAACCTCACTAACCTAAGGATAGTTAAACTATTGAATTCGCTACCACAGGATGCAGTGATGGCCGCCAATTTGGATGGCTTTAAAGGGTGGTTAGACAAATTTCTGGAGGAGGAGGCCAGCAATGGCTGCTAGTCCTGATGGCTATGGGCTACCTCCAGTACCAAAGGCAGTGAGCCTATGTACACCAGTTGCCGGGGAACATGGGCAGGAGGGTGCTGTTGCGCTCGTGTCCTGCTTGTGGGTTCCCAGTCGACAGCTGGTTGGCCACCGTGTGAACAGAATGCTGGACTAGATGAACCCTGGGTCTAATCCAGCAGGGCTCTACCTATGTTCTTATGGTCTTTAAAAAAGTGATTCTAAATTGTAAATCATGTTTTGAGGAGATTTGTGAAAACCTACTTCCCTGCATTTATGTACCTATTGTCCAGATTTTGTGAGACTTGCTGGAGCCAGTCAGTTCTGGACCAGAACAAGCAATATTGTGAATAGTGAGTTGCTGGTCCAGGATCTCTTCTATGATAGAGAGAGTGTGCACTTGTGCAGCTAAACCAGGGCTTGTAGTCTGTGAGGCGAGATTTTTTCTTCCCTGTGTGACATGCTCTCTTGAGAACTAGCTGAGAGGGAGAGCAGGGCCATCCCACCAGCCTTGTTAAAAGAATTAATAGTTTTCTCTCTTCCTTCCCCGTTCCTTCTTCCTTGTGTACTGTGTCTTTTTAGATTGTAAGCCTGAGGCTTGTGAAAATGTTCATAAATTGCCGGACAAATGCTCATGTACGATTTGCTCAACTTTCCAGTTCAAATTTGCAAAATTTCTTAATTTACGCAAATGTCCCCTGTAGACTGAATCAGCCCTGCTTCAGTCTACGGAGGAAATGTGTGCAAATTTCACCTTCAGTTGCTGCTTAATTTGCACAATTTTTTCCATTTGCGCAGAGTGAGCAGTGATTGCAAATGCAAAGATGAACTGGGCACAAGACAAGCAGCAAGACGACGTTTTGAGAATCCTAGTGATCTTGAACATGGCTTGTTCGCTCACCCTTAGTAGTAGCATTAAAATATTTCAGAGAAATAAATAAGAACTACAATCCCAGAATTCTATTTGGATAGGCAGGAGGCAGGGCCAGCTGGTGGGAGAATCAAATAAAAGCACCATAATAATCAGGGACACTGATCCATGAGACAACAGCGCTCATTTGGTTCAGAGGCCTCAAACATATTACACTAGAGCCTGAGGAACTGGAAGACACTTCCAATTGTCTGCTTCATGAGTCACCTACAGCCCTTTCTAAGGTTTTTCCTTGTCAAATGTTGCATATGAAAGAAAAAAAATATTCAAGTCTACTTTTGGAAAAGCATATGAACTACCCTCATTTATCGTATCATAGAATAGTAGGGTTGGAAGGGGCCTACAAGGCCATCGAGTCCAACCCCCTGCTCAGTGCAGGAATCCAAGTCAGAGCATCCCTGACAGATGGCTGTCTAGGCTCGTCTTGAATGCCTCCAGCGTGGGAGAGCCCACCACCTCCCTAGGGAATTGGTCCCATTGTTGTATTGCTCTAACAGTCAGGAAGTTCTTCCTGACGTTCAGCCGGAATCTGGCTTTCTGCAAGTTGAGCCCATGATTCCATGTCCTGCACTCTGGGATGATCAAGAAGAGATCCTGGCCTTCCTCTCCAGGACAACCTTTCAAATACTTGAAGAGCACTATCCTATCTCCCCTCAGTCTTCTCTTCTCGAGGCTAAACATGCCCAGTTATTTCAGTCTCTCCTCAGAGGGCTTTGTTTCCAGTCCCCTGATCATCTTTGTTGCCCTCCTCTGAACCCTCTCCAGCTTGTTTGCATCCTTCTTAAAGTGTGGCGCCCAGAACTGGTCGCAGATATCAAATGAAATCTACAAACAATAACTGCAATGAATTTTCGAAGTGTGTTAATAACTATAGAGGTTTTGCACACTGCCAGTCATTGTGGCAGAAGTTGAAAGTTGCTCTTCTGTATATAGCTTGATTGTATTGCACAACAGCTGATGTGTACTACAAATATCCTCCCGTCACATATCTGAAGAAAGGAAACAGTACAGAGAGGCATGCCTGGGCTGCTGCAACTAGAACCTCTACAAAGGGGGGGGGATTGTGTTTTTGAGATAAATTGCAAGCAGTAATTTGCAGTTCTCACCAGAATGTGATGTTGTGCTTTGTGCCTTACCTGGTCTGACTGGATCAATGTCTCCCTGAAATATTGTGATAATATAGTGTTAGTTACAAGCAGCTTTCAGTTTCCAAACAAAAACACAACCTCCCCACAACCCCTGGAAGAAGAGAAGCACAAGGTTGACAGCACATGTTCAGACCATGTACAAGAAATGAGTTGCCAATGAACATTTAGTGCACAAAATAGCCCTAACTAGAGCTTGAATAGGGTACATGTACATGAACACGCACAGAAGCTCCATGCAAGACTTCCCCACTCAACGCAGGGAAGTTAGGGACACTGGGGCAGGGCTGACATGAATGGCTCTGTTCCCCTTACTCATGTACATAAGCCATACTGATGCATAATGCGTAAAAAGGACTAAAGATTGAGTGGAAACACGCTTAGAGAATCCACACTCACGAGCACCTGATGCAAGACGGAGCACAAGTGCTCATTGCTGACAAAAAGGGCGAGTTCAGATGATCACAGCGTGGGAAGCAACCATCATGGCTGCTCTCCCAGCCACCATACATCGCACGCACAGCCATTTGCAGTATTCCCTGCACTGCAGCATGGGTTGGTATGTTGTCCGAACCTGGCATGCGGCTGGGCAGGGAGAACATTCCCACCCTACAAGCGCAACTGCACATTGTGGGTTCTAGGGTGGGTATGATCACCCACCCCCCACCATGCCGCATGGCAAGTTCGGATGACGTGCCAACCTGCGCTGCAGCACAGGGAATAATGGAAACAGTAGTTGTGCACACAGCACGCGCAGGGGCCAGGGAACCGCCACGACAGTTGCTTTCGTCCAGACCCAGTCAAAGCGTTTTTCCATCTGCGTTTGACAAAGAGGGGTCTTCAGAAAAAAACCCTCCTTGCATTCACTGAATCTGGTTGGTGCCTGCTGGAAACAGGACGTGGGACTAAGGGGGACCTTTGGCCTGATCAGGAAGGGCTCGTCGCAACCTGCCATGCTGTGATGCCCCCTTTCACCTCTTGCCCTCTGGGTGATCCCATACAATATGAGGCAAAGGTGGGGCTCAAACTCCCTGGTAGTGAGAGGCTGGAGATACAGATTGCCCCGGCAAATACGTGTTCCCAATTCTGTGTTTGCTGCGGGTATGTCAGCAAAGCTGGGGGTTATGGGCAGGTTAGCAGGCAACAATTCACCTGGATGCTTGAGAAATTGTTCTAGGATGAAAAGATTTTCCCTCCTGGAATATTCACAACTTCAGTGCTATCAGGATAGGGTGGCCACATGTCCTACTTCACAGAGGACGGTCCTCTGTTCGAAGGGCTTCCAGGCCAAGAACGATGAGAAGAAAGAGCCGGGAAGGGCCTTGAAGGGCTCATCCACCTTTAGCATCCCGAGAGAAGCCTGAGCAGGCAGCACACTGGTCAGCTGTTCGCAGTCCTCCCCACTACAGTGAGAGGTACTGTTTTTCTATTTAATTTAGCGCAATCATTTCAAAATTTGCATATATGCATATAAATTAGCACATGCAAATTTTATGCAAATCGGTGTCCTCTTTTCTGGTGACGCATTTCCTCTCTCTTTTTAGCAATGCATAAGATAACCTGTATCAGGTTGTTTTGTTTTGTTTATTAACATAAGTAACATTTCAACAACATTCCCCACCTCATAAAAATAAATTAAGTGCAGCCGTTGTACGGTTAACTCACTGATGGAGCTGGGAGGTTTTAAACACCCGTACAAAAATGAAACCTCTATTGCTTTTGGATGTTTTCAAAAGGGTGCTCAGTTTGTCTGCTGCTGCTGAGTGTTTATTAAAATCCTCCTTCCCCTGTATTAAAAGATCTAAGAGCATTTAGCTTTTAGTGCCAAGGCTTACCTGTGAAATTGGTAGATATGCCATATTTTTTTCCACAGCACCAGTCTTGCCACAAAATAACAGCCTCCCGGGATTTTTCCCTGCAAACAATACAAGTCATTACTTGTTCCAAAGAAAGCCTGCCAATTCCCGAAGGTGCTGGATGGTTACAATATCTATATACAGTATGTATACCTCTAAATCACAATCCAGTAAGATTCCTATTAAAATGAACAACACAGTCAAAAAGATGTCACCAACTTACACATGTAAGTCTTGGGATGGGGGGTAAGCTGTGGGATATCGTTTTTATTCTCAGTGTTATTATTATCATTGTCATGTTTTCATCCATGCTTTTTTCCTGGAAAAAAAACCAGTTAACTGTACGCCATGCATGCCCACTGGGAAATAACTCCACGGAGTTTAGGGGGACTCACTCCAAGGTCATATAGGACTGCAGCCTTAAAGTTAAAACAACAACCACCCACAGTTCCGTAGCTGTGGCAGAGTCCTTAAGAACACCTCATTATCTACAAATAATTATCATTATTAGTGATAATTATGATGCTCTCCTGTATTCTTCCTAATTCTTAATTAATTACTAATGATGACAATAATAATCATTATCATTTTGAAGTGGCCAATCAGTATAGACAATGTTGGGACAAAAGAGCCAATGGTCTGGCTCAGTATAAAGCAGTTTTCTGCTAATTTTTGAGTGTTTGGTGGGACGTGGGGTGGGAAGGAGGCATCCTAGAGGCAAAGCCAATGCCATGAATTGCGCTCGGAGGAACACAGGAGAGCAGCACAGGTGATACGAAGGAGTGAAATTCATATGCAGTCATGACGTCTGCAGTGGTACTGCCCAGACACAGACAGTGACAACCCAGCTTGAGATGATGCGTTCTATATGTCAATTACTCTGTGTCCCAAAAACAATGTAACTGGAATTGTTCTGGGAAGCAAAATGTGGGCTTACAGTTCTACCAGGGGCTGTTGCCCCTCCCTGGAATGAGATCACATTTTGATCTGGCGGATGCTTTTGAAGAGCCATCACCAATCACAGCAGCTGCATGCACAGTCAAGGGGAAACGCTCCGTATTAGGTATTAGAATCATAGCATCATAGTAGGGTTGGAAGGGGCCTACAAGGCCACCGAGCCGAGCCCCCTGCTCAATGCAGGAATCCAAGTCAGAGCATCCCTGGCAGATGGCTGTCCAGCCTCATCTTGAAGGCCTCCAGTGTGGGAGAGCCCACCACCTCCCTAGGCAATTGGTCCCATTGTCGTATTGCTCTAACAGTCAGGAAGTTCTTCCTGATGTTCAGCCGGAATCTGGCTTCCTGGAACTTCAGCCCATTATTCCGTGTCGTCTCAAGATGTTACTTAGTGTATTCATTCTGGGTCATCAATGCTGTACAGGCCTGGGCAAGAAGGAAATGCCCGGAGCACAGGGCAAAAGAAAGGCCCTTCCAGGGGCCTTGCAAAATATGAGTTTGGCAGGTTGTTACTGGTTCATCAATGGGTCTTAATTCCTGTGAGCAAATCTAAAAGGAAAGGGATTCACTCCCCACCCAACCACACTGGACTTGATTTATTAAACTCAGCCTCTGCGACGGCCTCCAATGATAGTCAGTGCAGGGAAGGGCGGCCCTTATGATGCTGACGCCGAGCCGTTTCCTGTACGGTAGTTATAGATCGGGAAATTTCAGGGCCCAGAGAACTAGGAGTGCAATACGCAGTTTAATCTCACAGTGGTCCCCGTGGTTGTCCTTATATTAACATTACTTCCATTCCAAACACATTCATAGTATCTTACCACTGAGACAGGCTGTGTGTGTGTGTGTGTGTGTGTGTGTGTGTGTGTGTGTTTGCATAGAGAGAGAGAGATGAAGAAAGGAAGGGACCCCCTACTGTACATGTATGCAAAGTCTCCACAACAGACAAAAGCGGGGCAGGGTATTTTCTCAATGGTATTTATTAGAAAACTGGGCTTCTCCCTGCTGTGGCATATGCCCGAGTCCTTCTGCCTCGAGGATACAGCTGGCTGGCTGGCTGTCTTACTACTGCAGGCCCCTAAAGGCACCATGGCTGAATTTGAGTTTGGGGGGTCAGTATGGCTCAGCCGGTGACCTCTTATCATCTCACTGACATCTTAACTAGTAACAAGGTCAGTACCTCAGAGCATGTTCTCTCTCTCTCTCTCTCTCTCTCTCTCACACACACACACACACACACACACATCCCTCTTAAACATTCCATCCCTACAAATCTGCAATTAGGGGCAGGAATGTCAGGCCGAGGGGTCCAGTTTCCAGGGAGAGGTGCCTCTGCCCAGGCATGCATGAAAGGCAGGGGACACCTTGGTCGTTGTAGAACAGGAAGAGGGCCCTGGCGGCGGCTGCCAGTCAGGAAAGGTGGCCAGGAGGCTTCCTGGGCACGGGAAAGAAATCTTGCAATGGCCAGGTACTTCTCACCATCGTGGGTGGATGGGAATGGTGGGAGTTGCAGTCCATCACATCTCGAGGGCACCAGGCTGGGGTGATGTACAGAAGAATCTGGGGCTGAGCCTTGGCCCTCAAAACAGATAAGGTCAGCCCCTTTGAGAAAGGATGCGCTGAACCCACATCTGGTGATGTAGAAGCAGGGCTGTGAATACGGTCTTCTCTTGCTACTGTTGGAAGCCCCCTCAGGTGGGCTTCACACAGCAGCCGTCAGTGCCTCTTTGGATGGCCTCCAATTTCAGCACACTCTCTTAAAGCTTTTAGCAGTTTTGCACCTACACAGGGGTGTCATTGCAGAAGCTAACGTCTGCTCGTCTTGAAGCTGCGCAAAGATTCTTGGCTGTTTTCGCTGCAACGGGCTAATGAGGGAACCACTCCGGTGCTTTCTCATTTATGTGTCACACTGGAATACGCTGCCTGTCGAGACCCTTGCCCTCCCCGCCCTCCCCAACTCTACCTCTCTGAAGATCATGGACAGAAATTCTTCAGCCGCTTCTGTATCTCTTTCCTGTTTCTCAGCTGATCTTCTCTTGTTTTCTGAAGTTAGCAGGGCCATAAGACAACCATTTGCTCCGACTTGAAAATGAAAGCACCAGTGCTGTTTGCTTCCTAGAAACAGCCAGCAAAGTCCTCCCACTGGCTGGCTGAACCAGCAGCTGCTTTGTGGGAACGGTCTTCCTCAGGCTTAAAGATGATTCGTTCCAGTGATGCTGCTCGAGTTCTGCCACAAGCAATAAGGTGGTGGCATTTCAGCATTTTTCAACTTGCTACTATATTTGTTTCCCATTTCCCTTACTGATCCTGACTCCCGCCCTCCCACATCATTAATGCTTGCTGTGAGGAAGAGTGCAGGCTGCAGTTGCTCTGCAGAGTGGCAAGACACTCCGCACATGCTCAGAGCCTTATCCATTTATAGCCTTATCGTCCATGAATTTGTCCCCCTTTAAAGCCAGCCAAGACTGTTGGTGGCCATCAGTACATCTTGTGGCAGCAAATTCCACAGTTTAACTGTGTGCTATAACTCCCCACGCCTATGCACACACATTCAGCTTCACAGGGTGACCCTGCTTGGTTTTCATAGTCTTATGGGAGAGGGAGAAAAACTTCCCCCTGCCCACATTCTCCACACCATGCAGAATTTTGTACACCTCCGTCATGTCTCCACTCACCCTCCTTTTTTCCATGCTGAACAATCCCAGCTGTTGCAACCTTCCCTCAAAGGGGAGATGCTCCAGCCCTTTGTTTTAGCGGCCCTTTTCTGCACTTTTTCCAGCTCTACAATGTCCTTTTTTAGGTGTGGTGACCAGAACTGTACACAGTATTCTAAGTGGGGTCGCACCACAGATGTGTATAGGGGCAGTATGATGTTGGCAGTTTTATTCTCAGTTCCTTTCCTAATTATGCCTGACATGGAGTTTGCGGTTTCCGCAGCAGCCACTTGGTGAGCCCGGGGGGTTTCTGTTGAGCTGCCCACCTCGATCCCTTTCTTTGTCACTCACCCCCACCTCAGCCCCATCAGTGTAGATGGGAAGTCAGGATTCCCCCCATGCTGCAATGTGCATCACTTTACACTTGCTTACATTGGGGGGGGGGGATAGTGAGCATAATTACATTTATGCCAGGTTGTGAGGGACTATTAGCCTCAACTGCTATTTTATTAGGATATGTGAAAGAGGCAGCATTAGGTAAACTTCAGGAGCCAGCTTGGAATGTATTTCCGGCAGCCAAAGTATTAATAACCAACCACCACATGGAGAAATAATGAAGTGTCCAATATTTAAAGCTGGTTACTCAAAGCATGAGAAACAGGAAAGATGGTAAAATTAACAGAATGTGTACAAATAAGAGGCAGGACCAAGTCAGAAGTGCATATTTAAAATAACGGGCACCCCCTTCTAGAATTTATTAGTGGGAAATCCAATCTGGACATTGGTATATACAAGACAAATTAAGGAATAGTCAGATTTAAAGATTAGATGCAAGTGTACAAAGATTAGGACTAAGTTTAAGTGTCGCTATTGATTACTTGGGGCCGGATCAACCGCCCCGGCGAAAGAGGGCTGCCCCACCAAAGCAGCCCCTCCAGCCCCCTGAACACGCCGCGCGCAGAGCCAGGGCTCAGGCCCTGCTGAGGGGGCGGGGGTGGGGCGGCGGGGCGCCGGGACCCTCCGACACCAGGCAGAGGGCCCTCCCACAAGCTGCGCCCCTCCCCTTGCAGAAGGGCAGATCCGGGCACCAAGTATTTCTTCGGAAAGCCCTTGAAATGCGGAAGCGCCGGTCGCTTCACCCTTCCTGCATCCTGGGATGTTTGTCGACCACGTCGGAGGTTGCTGGACGCGCACAATTGCCGCGACGCAGCTGTATTTCGGCCCAGCGCCGGGCAGGCCTCGGCGCCGCTGGACCTACTCTGCTGCCTTCTGCTAGAGCCCCGCGATCCACCAGCCACGGCCGGGCAGAGGACCCATCCCCACCCCGGCCAAGCTGCGTCTGGCGGCCCCGGCGGCTTGCGCGTCTCGTGCGCCCTCGAGCTGGCCGAGTAAAGGCGTCGCGCGACGCGGCCTCGGGCGCCTTCCCGAGGGCCGACAGGGCGGCCTTCGGTGCCCGGAGCTCAGGGGGCCCCGCGCGCGGCCTGCGCCCGGGAGTTCGCGCCACCGCTGGCCGAGGGGGCCCTTCCGCACGCAGCCCGCCCCGGGCTCCCCGCCCTCTCCGTGTCAGCAAGCTGGTTCCGGCGGGAGACGCCAAAGGCGGCGGCGGGCCAGCAGGTCTGGTCGAGCGGCGGGCGGTCGCCCGGAGGCCGGCCCGGCCCGGCCCTGCTTGGGGGGACGCGGCGACGAGCGGGGCGGGCCCAGCCGCGCCCCGGCCCGGAGCCGGCCGAGAGACGCCGCCGCGAAGCGCACGGGCCGCGCCCCGCGCCGGCAGGCGCCCCGCGCGAGCGTCCCGGCGCGGGAGGTAGGGCCGCCCCGCCCCACGGGGCGGAGGCGCTGCCGTCTCGCCCGGCGCCTCCGCTGCGGGGCCCCTCGGCCGGCGGGGGGCGCGGGGCGCGGGCGCCGTTGCGGCCGGGCGCGGGGCGGCTCGCTCCGGCGCTGCCTGGCGAGGGGCGGGAGCGCGCGCGGCGCTCCTGGAGGGAGCGGGGGCGGAAAAGACCCAGGCGGGAGCGGGCTGGGAGGAGGCTTTTTATACAGTGGTTGGGGGGGGGCTGTATCTCAGCGGCTCCAGACCTGCTCCCCAGAGCCCCACGCCAATGGAAGCCCCCCGCCCCAGCCCAGGTGACGCGAAGGGAGCAATTTTCGAGGGGCCCGCAGCTGTCAGCCCTCCGCCCCCCACATGCTGCACCCCCCGTGTTAATCGCACTTGGAAAAGCCCCTCCGTTGGTGCCAACCGGAGCTGCCAAGTTCAAGTTCATCGCGCGGGGCCAGTTTCTCTCCCGGGGGGGGGGGGGGATGCGCCAGCCGGCGCGCGCGCGGTTTTTTGCCCTCCTCGAAGGCTGAACAGCCTGGGCAGAAGGTCCTTCCGCAGGGGCCCAAGCCGCACCAGGGCCTGGCTTGGGGAGGAGAAGCCACACGTCCCCGCCACGTGGAGAGGCCGCCCCAGAAGCTGCAGAGCAGAGGAGGGGGGATTTCTAGCCCCCCCCCCCGCGCCCATGAGAGCTGGATCAGAGCGAGGTCCATCTGGTCCGGCATTCTGTCGCTCACACAGGCCAGCCAGCTGCGCACGGGAAACCCCCAAGCGGGACAGGAGTGCCACAGCACCCTCCCGCCCCCGTTCCTCAGCACCTGGTGTGCAGAGGCATACTAGAGGGAGCACGTAGCCTTTAGGACTAGTGCCCGTTGATGGACTTCTCCGTGAATTGATCCAGCCCCCCTTTAAAGCCATCCGAATTGGCGGCCATCACTACATCTTGTGGGAGCAAGTTCCATAGTTTAACTCTGCCCTGTGTGAAGAAGACCTTCCTCTGATCTGTCCTGAATCTCCCACCGTTGAGCTTCATGGGATGACACCAGTGGGGTCTAGTATTATGGGAAAGGGAGAAAAATGTCTCTCTATCCACCTTCTCCACACCAGGCATCATTTTGTACACCTCTATCACGTCTTCCTTCACTCACCTTTCCTGTAAGCTAAACAAACCCAGCTGTTCCAGCCTTCCCTCCCAGGGGAGATGCACCAGCCCCTTGATCATTTCAGTGGCCCTTTTCTCTGTTTTCCAACTCTACCATATCCTTTCTATATTGGATATAAGGGATAACCTATACAGCCAATGTCCTTGTATCCCTCTTTCTCTGCTCCCTCTGCCTCCTCCGTGCTGTCCAGTCCTAGTCACATCCTTCTGCTCTGCCTGATCTCCACCCCCAAACTTGCCTGTTCTGTCCTTCCTTCCAGCTTCCTCCTCTCCTTCCTAATCATCTTCCTTGCCCCCATTCTTCAACATCCTCTCCCCACTCTCTAGCCATCTCTCCTCCTACCATCCACTGAGCATTTTGGACCCCCCCCCCCCGAGAGGAATTGTGCATCACTTTAAAGTGCTGGTGTTAACATTCAAAGCCCTTAACGGCTTGGGGCCAGGTTACCTGAAGGATCGCCTCCTCCCATATGTGCCTGCCCGGACCTTAAGATCATCATCAGTGGCCCTTCTCCGTGAGCCCCTGCCAAAGGAAGTGAGGCGGGTGGCTACTAGGAGGAGGGCTTTTTCTGTTGTGGCACCCCGGCTCTGGAATGAGCTCCCTAGTGAGGTTCGCCTGGCGCCTACATTGTACTCCTTTCGGCGCCAGGTGAAGACCTTTTTATTTTCCCAGGCATTTTAGCTTTCTAAATTTTTATCTTTGCTGTTTTAAATCTGTATTTTAAACTCCTGTACTGCTGCTAGGTTTTATTGTGGTTGTATTGTTATATTGTGGTTTTAATGTTCTATATATTTTAAATTGTTTTATTGTGTGTTGTTTGGTTTTAGTTTTTGTGAACCGCCCAGAGAGCTTCGGCTATTGGGCGGTATAGAAATGAAATAAATAAATAAAATTTATTTTATTTTGAATTTAATTTATGAAGGAAATGATGATTGATGAATGGGGTAATTAATTGAAGAGGAATTCATTAAATTTTGGAGCAGGATCTGGACTGGGACATATTAATTGAGGGAGACCCCCTGATTTGTCTTTGGCTTTCTCTTGGATTAGCACTTACCAAATTTTTGAAACTACATTTTGGTGGACAAGTTGCCATTTTTAGGTGTGGGTGTATGCATTTTTTCACACCATTGCAAATTAATTCTAATTGAAGAGGGGCGACTCTTTGAGGGTAAGGGGACACGTGAGAGAGGTACACAAAATTATGCATGCTGTGGAGAATGTGGGTAGGGAGACATTTCTCTCTCTCTCCCCCTCCCACAATGCCAGAACCCAGTGGGGTCCTCCATGAAGCTGATGGGTGGGAGATCCAGGACAGATCAGAGGAGGGGTTCTGCACACAGCGCAGTGTTGAACTGTGCAGTTCGCCACCACAAGATGTAGTGATGGGCGCCAGTTCGGACGGCTCTGAAAGGGGGCTGGACAAATTCCTGGAGGAGACGGCTATCGCTGGCTGCTAGTCCTGCTGGCTGTGCGCTCCCTCCAGTACCAGAGGCAGGGAGCCTATTTGCACCAGTTGCTGGGGAACATGGGTGGGAGGGTGCTGTTGTGCTTGTGTCCTGCTTGTGGGTTCCCAGTTGACAGCTCATTAGCCACTGTGTGAGCAGCATGCTGGACTAGATGGACCCTTGGTCTGGTCCCGCATCAGGGCTCCTCTGATGTTCTTAAACCAAGCCTCTTCCTGCTCAGAGTCAAAACCAGATGATGCCTGAGAAGGGGGGAGCGCTCCTGCCGCTGGAACTGTTGAGTCAAAGTGACACTTCCTGTGGTCCCCAGGTCAGCTGGTCCGGCAACACCACGGCTGAGAGGGGCTGGGGAGCTCAGCCCCCAGTCTGAAGCTGCAGAGAGAAGGAACCAGAAGGTGAGGGGAGCAAGGCAGCCGGCGCGTCCCACTTTCCTTCCCCTCAGCAGCATTTTAGCCACACGTTATTTGCTGTGTTTGGAGCTGAACAATCTTCTTGGTGGGAGGAAAGCGCCGGGGTGGCAGAAAGCAGCTCTCCATAGGTTTTCGACTTCAGGACCGCCTTGGTCTAAGCTTGTTGCCCTGGGCAAGGTGGCGTTTTGGCATCCGTGTGCCCTCTCTTCTCCTGCCCCCACCCCTGGTGGCAGGCGCTGCCTCAGCCGCCACCAGCGCCCTCCTCCTCCTGGCCTTCCCTCCCAAGTCACCTGCGCTGCCACCCCTCCACTCCTGGGGGATGCCTAGCGCCGAGGGGTTCTGCGAGTCCGCCATGGGTGGGGGCACTCCAGAGAGCTGCGCTGCTCATTTTGCAGCAGGAGAACACCTGGCACAGCTCTTCAGCACGCCGGGCAGGCCGATGCCTTGCTCTGAGAGCCCCGCTGCCAGCCCCCACGTTCTGCCAACGTCCCCTCTTCCTGCATTTCATTGAGCTGTGCAGATGCTGTGTGCGTCCTTTCTCTCTGGGAGTGTACAGCTTTTCCAAATGTCTTCTTTTTTTAAAAAAAAAAAGCAGCACCCTTCCTGGTATGAGCACCGTGATCGGCACCTGAGATCCTCCCCCAGGTGCCTCCTCCAAGGGAGGTTCAGAGGATGGCATCGAGGGGGGGCCTGCTCAGTAGTGCCCCCCCACTGTTGAATGCTGTCCCCACTGAGGTCTGCCTGGTGCCAACGTTGTCATCATTTTAGTGCCAGGTTACAACTTTACTCCCAGGCATTTGACAGCATGTGACAGTTTTTAGCTGGTCCTCGGATGTCTATTGCTGAGTGTTTTAAATTGTCTTGTAAATGGTTTTTATATTATGTTTTGTATTGTATTTTTAAGGTTTTAATCCTTTCTATACTGGCCAGATTGCTTTGGGTGTTGGGCAGCGTAGAAAGGTAAAACATAAATGCATAAATAGATTATGTGTCTGTGTGTGTGTATAAGACTAGATATTACTGCACATCAGTATTCCTACCATCAAGATGCAGATATTGTCCTGTCATCTTAGAAGCAAGACTTGTGAGAGTTTTCTGCAGAGGCAAATGTGTACTTAGGGATGGCATTCACTGATCACACAGCTAAACTCTGAATTAATGTAGAAAATGGATCATGTGAGGATGGGAGATTGTGTGGTGGGCATGGAAAGGGGCCACAGAGAGCTTCCCAATTTCTCTTCATAATTAGGCCCTTGTAAGGTCCATGGATGATGGGCAGGGAGGAAGAGGACAGGTTTTTTAAAGCTCACCAGCTTGAAGGATTTATCTTTCTTTCTGTCCCATCTTTTCATCTCCATTTTAGAAAAAGCTTCCCCTTCTGAATGTGTGTGCCAGTCTCTTGGACAAACTAAAGAGAGGGGCTTAGAATCTAACCAGGGGTCCAGTCTGTGAATTCCTAAAACTATATTGACCAAGATCACCGCTAGCAGGGGGTCTTTTGAGCACAATCAGAGCATTGCCAAGAGCTGAGTCCAACGCGGTTCTTGAAGCGAGGACCGGAGTCAGGTGGGACCTTACCTGGGAGCACCACTGCGTAGCTCTGCTCACAGAAGGGAACTGCTGGAGCCACACCACCTTGCCACGCCTCCTTGCACCAATAAGCTCCGTGGAGTCCTATCAAGGCCCAGGTAAGGCTTACTCACTGGTCTGAGCAACCAGGGGATCTGCACAGGATCTGGGCCTGACAAGTAGGCATGCCTAGAACCAAGGTACAAAAGAGGAAGTGTTAAGGTTAGGTGAGGCTGTGTCTCTCAGGTGCTTTACACACTGATTTTGGTGTCTTTATCCAGGAATTTTGGAAGATCTTGAATGCTGGATTATTCCTCAGCCTTGGAGGACAGCATGGCTGGAGGTGAGTCTCCTGATAGTTATCACAGCCTCAGCAATTATATTGTACATGAAAAACTTGTGCTCTACGTGGGCTGAGATGCCCTGGAAGTCGGGATGTCAGAGAATTCCGCCACAGATTCCAGTGAGGCCAGATTCATTAGAATCTGCCTCCCCCCCGGAATCCATGGCGGAACGGCCCCCCGCCACCCTGCAAAATCCCCCCGCTACAGAACTTACCTGGGGTGGATGCAGTGGCTCCGGCGGCGGCAGCTGGTCTCCCGGCCGGCTGTGATGGCCGCCATTTGCGTGGCTGCCTTTACCATGACAGGCTACATAAATACTTACGTAGCCTATCACGGCAAAGAGCAGGGGCGCAAATGGCGTAGCGGCTACCATTTGTGTCCCTGCTCTTTGCCGTGATAGGCTACGTAAATACTTACGTAGCCTATTGCAGCTGCTTGCAAGGATGCAAATGGTGGCCACTATGACGGCCGCCATTTGCGGCCGCAGCAGCCCGGCCACGGCCAGAACTCCAGCTGTGGATGGCCCCGGCCGGCGGCTCCATGGAGCCGCCACAGAGCCGGCCAGGGAGGATTCCGGGGGGAGGGACAGAGCGCCTCTCCCCCACTGCGGATGCCCCTGTGTGGAGCCAGGTAAGGGATTCGTACATCCCTACCTGGAAGACTCAGCTGGGTTCAGAATGATAAGTGTGTGAACAGATATGACATACCCTGTGTCCATTTTGAGACCACTTCATTGGCTTCCAGCTTGTTTCTGGTGTAAATTAAGATTGCAGTTTTGACTCTAAATGATCTCGTTTCTGAATATTTCAGGGTGTACTTTCTTACTTATGACCCTCCTCCCTGCCCCCCCCCACAAGATTTCAGATCAACCACTGAAGCCCTATTCCACATCCTATGAGCATCTCTTTGTTGTCGTTCAGTCGTGTCCGACTCTTCGTGACCCCACGGACCATAGCACGCCAGGCCTTCCTGTCCTGCGCTCTCTCCCGGAGCGTGCTCAAGTTCATATTCATTGCATCCGTGATGCTATCTAGCCATCTCATCCTCTGCCGTCCCCTTCTCCTTTTGCCTTCAGTCTTTCCCAGCATCAGGGTCTTTTCCAGGGAGTTTCCAGGGATGAAACTTTTCCAGGGTGTAGAGATGAGCATCTCTACACCAACCTAAAATCCCACATTTGAAAAAGGGCTTTCTGCTTCCGTTTTAAATGCAGGATCACAACAGAATCTCTTTGCACATGCTTCCTTCTCCCCCTCCCCTTTCCCCCTCCACTTCCCCCTTATCTGAGTCTGCCATGTGTATTATTGGTCTAGCTCTTCCTCTTGCCGCTTTTCCTTTTTCATGGAGGGACCTCAAGTGGAACACAAATGGGGTAATTTGATAGCTCATTATCTCCGATCTATTTAAAAATGGAATAAAGGTCATTTAGTGTGGGAGACGCCCTGGAGGTTGATGACATCATCTAAAGGGCTTGCAAACTTCCATGAGTGAGAGATCTCAATAGCAGGAAAAAGGGTCCATGCGAATCATAGAATAGTAGGGTTGGAAGGGGCCTATAATACTATTGAGTCCAACCCCCTGCTCAGTGCAGGAATCCAAGTCAAAGCATCCCTGACAGATGGCTGTCCAGCCTCAACTTGAATGCCCCCAGTGTGGGAGAGCCCACCACCTCCCTAGGTAATGGGTTCCATTACCTTATTGCTCTAACCGTCAGGACGTTTTTCCTGATGTTCAGCCGGAATCTGGCTTCCTGTCACTTGAGCCCATTATTCCGTGTCCTGCTGTCTGGGATGATGAAGAAGAGATCCTGGCCTTCCTCTCTGGGGCAACCTTTCAAGGACTTGAAGAGCGCTATCCTATCTCCCCTCAGTCTTCTCTTCTCAAGGCTAAACATGCCCAGTTCTTTCAGTCTCTCTTCATAGGGCTTTGTTTCCAGTCCCTTGATCATCTTTGTTGCCCTCCTCTGAACCCTCTCCAGCTTGTCTGCATCCTTCTTAAAGTGTGGTACCCAGAACTGGACACAGTACTCCAGATGAGGCCTAACCAGTGCTGGGTAGAGGGGAACTAGTACTTCCCGGGATTTGGAAGCTATGCTTCTATTAATGCAGCTGAAAAGAGCATTTGCCTTTTTTGCAGCCACCTCACATTGTTGGCTCACATTCAGCTTGTGATCTGCAACAATTCCAAGATCCTTCTCGCTTGTAGTGTTGTTGAACCAAGTATCCCCCATCTTGTAACTGTGCATTTGGCAGATAGACCGTTGGTCTGATCCAGCATGGCTTTTCTTTTGTTCTTTTTACTCAGTCATTTTAATCTGTATAACCCCTCAGACTGTCTTTGTAACTGAATGTTTATAGGTGTGTTTGAATATTAGTTTTATTGTATCATATTAGGGTTTTTAAATACATTGCTATACCACTCCATAGCCAAAGCTCTTTGGGCGGTTTACAGCAATTCATAATGAATACAACAAACAGCAATTTCAAAATGTTGTTTATTCGGTCAGTCACTTCCGACTCTTCGTGACTTCATGGACCAGCCCACGCCAGAGCTTCCTGTCAGCTGTCGCAACCCCCAGCTCCCCCAAGGTCGAGTCCGTCACCTCCAGAATATCCTCCATCCACCTTGCCCTTGGTCGGCCCCTCTTCCTTTGGCCTTCCACTTTCCCTAGCATCAGCATCTTCTCCAGGGTATCCTGTCTTCTCATTATGTGGCCAAAGTACTTCAGTTTTGCCTTTAAGATCCTTCCCTCAAGTGAGCAGTCTGGCTGTATTTCCTGGAGTATGGACTGATTTGATCTTCTTGCAGTCCAAGGCACTCTCAGAATTTTCCTCCAGCACCACAGTTCAAAAGCATCTATCTTCCTTCGCTCAGCCTTCCTTATGGTCCAGCTCTCGCAGCCACAGGTTACTACGGGGGATACCATTGCTATAACTATGTGGACCTTTGTTGTCAGTGTGATGTCTCTGCTCTTCACTATTTTATCAAGATTTGTCACTGCTGTCCTCCCAAGAAGTAAACGTCTTCTGATTTCCTGGCTGCAGTCAGCGTCTGCAGTAATCTTTGCGCCTAGAAAGACAAAGTCTGTCACTGCCTCCACGTTTTCTCCTGCTATTTGCCAGTTATCCATCAAGCTGGTTGCCATAATCTTGTGGGGGGTTTTTTTGAGGTTTAACTGTAACCCAACTTTTGCACTTTCTTCTTTCACCTTCGTCATGAGGTTCCTCAGCTCCTCCTCGCTTTCAGCCATCAAAGTGGTATCATCTGCATATCGGAGATTGTTAATGTTTCTTCCAGCGATTTTAACTCCAGCCTTGGCTTCATCAAGCCCAGCACGTCGCATGATGTGTTCTGCGTACTGGTTGAATAGGTAGGCTGAGAGTATACAACCCTGCCGTACTCCTTTCCCAATCTTAAACCAGTCCGTTGTTCTGAGGTCTGTTCTTACCGTTGCTACTTGGTCATTATGCAGATTCCTCAGGAGGCAGACAAGATGACTTGGTATCCCCGTACCACTAAGAACTTGCCACAATTTGTTATGATCCACGCAGTCAAAGGCTTTAGAATAGTCAAACGGAAATCGATGTTTTTCTGAAACTCCCTGGCTTTCTCCATTATCCAGCGGATATTGGCAATTTGGTCTCTAGTTCCCCTGCCTTTTCTAAACCCAGCTTGTACATCTGGCAATTCTCGTTGCATGAATTGCTGGAGTCTGCCTTGCAAGATCTTGAGCATTACCTAACTGGCATGTGAAATAAGTGCCACCGTTCGATAGTTTGAACATTCTTTGGTGCTTCCCTTTTTTGGTATGGGGATATAAGTTGATTTTTTCCAATCTGTTGGCCATTCTTGTGTTTTCCAAATTTGCTGGCATATGGCATGCATCACCTTGACAGCATCATCTTGCAAGATTTTAAACAGTTCAGCTGGGATACCATCATCTCCTGCTGCCTTGTTATTAGCAATGCTTCTTAAGGCCCATTCAACCTCACTCTTCAGGATGTCTGGCTCTAGCTCACTGACCACACCATCAAATCTATCCCTGATATTATTCTCCTTCCCATACAGATCTTCCGTATATTCTTGCCACCTTTTCTTGATCTCTTCTGCTTCTGCAAGGTCCTTGCCATCTTTGTTTTTGATCATACCCATTTTTGCCTGGAATTTACCTCCGATGTTTCTAATTTTCTGGAAGAGGTCTCTTGTCCTTCCTATTCAATTATCTTCTTCCGCTTCCGCGCATTGCTTGTTTAAAAATAATTCCTGATCTCTTCTGGCTAACCTCTGGAATTTTGCATTTAATTGGGCATATCTCCCCCTATTACTGTTGCCTTTTGCTTTCCTTCTTTCTTGGGCTGCTTCCAGTGTCTCAGCAGACAGCCATCTTGCCTTCTTGGTTTTCTTTTCCTTTGGGATGTTTTTTGTTGCTGCCTCCTGAACAATGTTGCAAACTTCTGACCATAGTTCTTCCGGGACCCTATCTACTAAATCTAGTCCCTTAAATCTATTCTTCACCTCCACTGCATATTCATGAGGAATATTAGTGAGCTCATATCTAACTGATCTGTGGGCCTTCCCTATTCTCTTTAGTCTGATTCTAACTTGTGCAATAAGAAGTTCGTGATCTGAACTACAATCAGCTCCAGGTCTTGTTTTTACCAACTGCACAGATGTCCGCCACCTTTGGCTACAAAGGATGTAATCAATCTGATTTCGGTGTCGACTGTCTGGTGAAGTCCATGTATAAAGTCGTCTCTTAGGTTGTTGGAAGAGTGTTTGTTATGCACAGTGAGTCGTCTTGGCAAAATTCTATCAGCCTATGTCCTACTTCATTTTGTTCTCCCAGACCATGCTTGCCTGTAATTCCAGGTGTCGTTTGACTACCCACCTTAGCATTCCAGTCTCCTGTAATGAAAATAACATCTCTTTTTGGTGTATTATCCAGTAGGTGCTGCAGATCCTCATAGAACAACTGATCTACTTCTGCTTCTTCAGCATCTGTGGTTGGGGTGTATATTTGGATCACTGTGATATTAAATGGCTTACCCTGAATTTGAATTGAGATAATTCTGTCATTTTTTGGACTGTATCCAAGCACTGCTTTAGTCACTTTATTATTAATTATGAAGGCTACTCCATTTCTTCTGTGGTCCTCTTGTCCACAGTAGTAGATCTGGTGGTCATTTGATGTGAAGTGGCCCATTCCAGTCCATTTCAGTTCACTGACACCCAAAATGTCTATATTTAATCTTGACATCTCCCCAATCACCACATCCAATTTCCCCTGGCTCATAGATCTTACATTCCAGGTTCCTATGGTGTGTTGATCTTTAGAACATCGGATTTGTCGTTCACCACCAGCACCGTCGGCTGCTAGCCATCCTTTCGGCTTTGAGCTAGCTGCGTCATCACATCTGGGGCTAGTTGAACTTATCCTCTGTTCCAAAACTCTGTTTTGAATTTCAAAATACAACACTATACAATTTAACACACAAAATTTAAAACCAAATAAACAGCTAAACAATTTCAGTGAACGATTTTTCATAATAGATCAAGACAGCAGGCAAAACTGACCCATCACATGGCATTAAATGACTTGGAGTAGAGGGCTGTCTTAACCTAGTACTGAAAAGATGGCAGTGTCGGGGCCAGGCCATGGAATTGCACCTGTCCTGGAGTTTTAGTTGAAGAGGGGAGGTGCAGAAATGTTTAAAATAAATGAATACTAAGTGACAATGCAGTGATTTGTGTTGTGGGCAAATATTTCATGCAGTCCGGTGAGCTTTACTGATGTAGCATAATCTTTCTCACTCCACCCAAACAGAATTGAGAATTGTCCTCATTGGCAAAACAGGATCAGGGAAGAGTTCAACGGGAAACACCATTCTGGGCAGAAATGTATTTGTAACATCCAATTTAGCTGCTTCAGCAACAACGTCATGTCAAAAACAACAAGCCACCCTCGGGGAGAGAGGACAGAGAGTGATAGTAGCTGATACGCCCGGCTTCTTTGGCACAGTGGGAAAACCAACATTTACAAAAGAGGACATGAGGACATCTATCAGATCTCTCTATCCTGGACCCCAAGCTATAATTTTTGTTATAAAGGTGGGCAGGATCACACCAGAGGATAATGATACTATTAAGCAGGTAAAGGGGCTTTTAAAGAAAGAAGGAAAATACTTTCTGATTGTTTTATTCACACACATAGACAGATTAGAGGGTGAAACTCTAGACAGTTTCATAGACACAGCTGGTAAAGACCTGAGTGATCTGCTTGTGATGTCCGAAGAACGATACGTTGGTTTCAACAATAAAGCTGAAGATGATGAAAAGTCTCATCAGGTCACCGAACTGCTTAAAGTGATTGACAACATGTTGAAAATTAATACTAGAAAACCATGTTATACTGAAGAACTCTTCAACAACGACACCTCGATCTGGGCATCTTGTATTGCATTGTAGTGTAGGCCATAAAGAATTTGAAATCCAAGAATGGAAGTATGTCTGCCAATGACCCCAAATATCCATTCTACTTTGGATCTAGAAAAAAAAAAGTAGCTTCCCTCAGAAATGGAAGCGTCTGTCTTTCCTCCTACCCCTTCCCACGGTCCTTTTCCCTGAAACAGTGATGACCACCATTGTCCCAAACATAGACTATACATGCCTTTTGCTGTTGTGCAACTGTTTCCCTGTTTTAAGATACACGGAATTTTCTGTATGTGCGCTGTTGCACTATGCTTGTAGCATAATTATAGCACTGTGCTGTTTTAGATGCAGACATTTGCTTGATTTGTGACCCTACTGCCTCCTGTGTGGGTGGGAAAGCTGCATTTTGACTGTTCCATTCATTCAGGAAACAGCTGAGGAGGAAATTCCAGACTGAAATATCTCTTTCCCACTCACATCTGTATTGTCCACGTTTTGCATCCCTTGGGAGTTCTGTTGGGTTTTCGACAACTCCTTGTAGAAATGTCTCAACAGGTGCCAGTTAAGTCCTCCTGCCGAGTTTCCCCTTCTTTACTCTTTCTTGTATTGTTTCTTTTATTTATTTAGCTGTAAGAACATCAGAATCGCTGTGCTGGACCAGACCAAAGTCCATCTAATCCAGGATTCTGTTTACACAGTGGCCAACCAGTTTTTCATGGGAAACCCACAAGCAGGAAATGGGTGCTAGAGCACCCTCCCATCCATGTTCCCCAGCAACTGGTGTACATAGGCTTACCGCTGATACTGGAGACAGCATATAGCCATCAGGACTGGGAGCCACTGACAGCCTTTTCCTCCGTGGATGTGTCCAACCCCCTTTTAAAGCCATCCAAATGGGTGGCCATCACGACATCTTGTGGAAATAAATTCCGTAGGTTAACTCTGCGCTGTGTGAGGAAGTCCTTCCTTTGATCTGTCTTGAATCTCCCACAATCAGCTTTGTTATTGTAGCTGTAATTGTTCATTAATAGTGTGTTTTAAACAGTGACTTTTCATATCTGTATATGTATACTGCTTAGAGATTTTAGTATGTTAAATGGTATGCAGGTGTTGCTAAAATATAATAAAGGGGGCTTTGGGCATGGCACATCCACGTTCGCCCCGCCACGCTCCAGTTTCTCCAGCAGAGCATCTCCGTTAGTGGAACATTATGCTGCTGAGGTGGGCTGGGGCGGGGCGGGGTGAGGGTGGCGGGCACTTTCAGCACAGCAGCTCTCATCCCACCAGTGTGTCTCCGCCAGCAGAGCAGCATTTCTGCCGCTGCCTGCAGGTCCCTCAGCTGGCATCCAGTGGGGCTCGGATTGCTCCCTAAATCACCCAATGTTCATCAAATATACTTATTTTAATCTGCCATTTTTTCAACCCAGTCATACAGCCTGGAACTGGTATTTCTTTCTCAACACCTTTCTTTTACAGTATTTTCAATGTATTTCATTTGCCTTCTCTATAACACAATAGGTATGTTAGCTTTGAACAACTTAATAATCCTACTGCATTAGTGATAGAAGAGTGTGTGTGTGTGTGTGTGTGTAACTGGGAAATTGTATTAAGCTGCAAATTGTATTCCATATAATGACTTGAATTCTAATTGATTTTTGTTTGTGTACATAAAGCTGCATATCACTTTAAGGATTTTTTTTTTCAAGACGCCAATAAGTGAAATAAATGAATCAATGAAAACAACAAAAGATCTGTCAAGAACAATGGATTTGCCCTCTGTTAAATATGCACTGAACAATCCCCTTTCAGCAACCCTCGCATATCAGAGCTAAACTACACAGGACACCATTCACACTGTTGTTGTTATTGTTACCGTTATTTTATGCTATGCTATGCTTTCTGCATTGATGGGGGGGGTGGACTCATGGTCTTGTTAGGCCCCTTCCAACCCTCCTATTATATGATTCTGTGATTCTATGAAGCTAACAGCCTATATAAAGCACAATACACCACATAAACAATGTTTTAAAGTCATGACAATAAAATCAGAAATATATAATAAAATACGATAGCAATTGGGTGAATGTTTCTTTAAGGGTCAAACTGCATCTGCAGGGTTTGTTGTTGTTGTTGTTCAGTCGTTCAGTCGTGTCCGACTCTTCGTGACCCCATGGACCATAGCACGCCAGGCCTTCCTGTCCTGCGCTCTCTCCCGGAGCGTGCTCAAGTTCATATTCATTGCATCCGTGATGCTATCTAGCCATCTCATCCTCTGCCGTCCCCTTCTCCTTTTGCCTTCAGTCTTTCCCAGCATCAGGGTCTTTTCCAGGGAGTTTTCTCTTCGCATTAGGTGGCCAAAATATTGGAGCTTCACCTTCATTATCTGTCCTTCCAATGAGCACTCAGGGTTGATTTCCTTTAGGATGGACTGATTTGACCTCCTTGCAGTCCAGGGGACTCGTAGGAGTCTTCTCCAGCACCACAGTTCGAAAGCATCAATTCTTCGGCGCTCAGCCTTCCTTATAGTCCAGCTCTCACAGCCATACATTACTACTGGGAAAACCATAGCTTTGATTAGACGGACCTTTGTCGGCAAGGTGATGTCTCTGCTTCTTACTATGCTGTCTAGGTTTGCCATAGCTTTCCTCCCAAGGAGCAAGCGTCTTTTAATTTCATGGCTACAGTCACCGTCTGTGGTGATCTTGGAGCCCAAGAAAGTAATCTGTCACTGCTTCCATTTCTTCCCCTTCTATATGCCAGGAAGTGATGGGGCCAGATGCCATGAGTTATTTTTTTTAATGTTGAGTTTCAAACCAGCTTTTGCACTCTCCAATTTCACCCTCAACAAGAGGCTCTTGAGATCTTCTTTGCTTTCTGCCATTAGGGTGGGATCGTCTGCGTATCTGAGGTTGTTGATAATTCTCCCGGCAATCTTAATTCCGACCTGTGATTCATCCAACCCGGTGTTTCTCATTATGTGCTCTGCATATAAATTAAATAAGCAGGGCAACAATATACAGCCTTGTACTCCTTTTCCAATTTTGAACCAATTGGTTGTTCCATGTCCGGCTCTTACAGGTGCTTCTTGGCCCTCTCATACAGGATTCTCAGGAGACAGGTAAGGTGGTCCAGTACTCCCATCACTTTAAGACTTTGCCACAGTTTGTTGTGATCCACACAATCAAAGGCTTTAGTGTAGTCAATGAAGCAGAAATAGACGTTTTTCTGGAATTCTCTCGCTTTCTCCATGATCCAGTGAAAGTTGGTGATTTGATCTCTAGTTCCTCTGCCTCTTTGAAACCCAGCTTGTACTTCCGGTAGTTCTCGGTTCACATACTGCTGAAGCCTAGCTTGTAGGATTTTGAGCATCACCTTGCTGGCATGTGAAATGAGCGCAATTGTACAGTAGTTTGAACCCTCTTTGGCATTGCCCTTCTTTGGGATTGGAATGTAAACTGACCTTTTCCAGTCTTGTGGCCACTGTTGAGTGTTCCAAATTTGTTGGCATTATTGAGTGCTGCACTTTAACGGCATAATATTTTAGGATCTTAAATTGTCACCTGCTACCAACCCCTTTTTTTAGCTGGAGATGTCAGGGGTTGAACTGGGACCTTCGGCATGCAGGGCTGGTGCTCTGCCTGGAGCGTGCCTAAGAACTTCAGCTATGAGTAAATGAAAACAACAAAAGATCTGTCTTATTCAAGAGCAATGGATTCCCCCGACCTCAAATATCCACCAAACGATCCTCTTACTGCAACCCTCTCAGGGCCAAACTATACATGATACCATTCACACAATCATCACCACCACCATCACCTGCCTCTTTTAAGAGAAATGGATTTGCCCTCTGTCAAATATGATGATCCCCTTTCAACAACCCTCTCATATCAGAGCTAAACTACACAGGACACCATTCACACTTATTATTAATATTATTATTATTAATTTTATATCCTACACTTTCTCACAAAGAGCCCAGAGTGGCTAACAACCTATATAAAGCAAAATATACCATATAAACACCATTAAAATAATGACTCTAAAACCACAAATAAATAAATAAAATAGTAATTGTGTGAATATTTATTTAAGGGCCAAACTAGATGTGACCCTAGATGCATCTTCATTTAGGGTGCAGGGTTGAAAAATGCAAATAAAGGGCATGGCGGTGGGGGAGGTGGTAATGATCAGATCACAGTAAGTGGAGAAGGCCGGGTTAACCCTTTCCTCCCCTGCTGTGGTCCTGACGAAAAGTACTCCTCCAAAGCTGCCATTTGCATTGGAAGGAAATCCCCCACTGGAAGCAACGGGAGCTTTACTCCCAATTCAAATTGTGTGTGTGGGGGGGGGGGAGATCAGGATCAAGATCAGGACTGCAGCTGGAGGCAAAGGGCAAAGGTCCCCCCCTGCCCAGGCTACCCCATGCAAAGAGACCTGATCTGGAGTTGTTATTTACATTTAATATCACGTTTCAGGCCTTGTTATGCGACAGAAACAGCCTTGGTCGCCCTGGTTGATGACTTATGCCGGGGAATGGATGGGGGGACTGCTACACGGTTGGTTCTTATGGACCTCTCAGCAGCTTTCAGTTCCATCAACCATGGTATCCTTCTGGATCGTTTATCTGGATTGGGCTTGGGAGGCACAGTTTTAAAGTGGTTCCGGTCCTTCCTAGAGGGGTGGTCTCAGGTGGTGGTGCTGGGGGACTTCGGTTCAACCCCATGGCCTTTAGCCTGTGGGATGCCGCAAGGTCCTATCTTGCGCCCCATGCTTTTTAACATCTACATGATACCATGCTGGGGGAAGTCATCAGGAGGTTTGGGCTGAAATGTCATCACTATGTGGATGATACTCAGCTCTACCTCTTGTTTCCATCTGCACGTCCCAGGGAGGCTGTGGAACTCTTGAACCGGTGTCTGGAGGCTGTTTTGGGCTGGGTGAGGGTGAAGAAGCTGAACTTAATGCAGACAAGATGGAGGTACTGTGGGGTGGGAAACCAACTACTTTGCTTTTTACCAGCTTAGCCTGGTACGCCAACTGCAGCCCTATCTGGAGAGGACGGACCTTGCCTCAGTTATCCATGCACTAGTCACGTCCAGGCTGGACTACTGCAATGCGCTATATGTGGGGCTGCCTTTGAAGATGGCTCAGAAACTCCAGCTTGTGCAGAATGCAGCCGCCCAAGTATCGGTGGGGACGAAGTGATTCGATCACATAACGCCTTTACTGCACCAGCTGCACTGGTTACCCGTGCGTTTCCGAGCTCAATTCAACGTCCTTTAAAGCCTTAAATGGTTTGGGACCAAGTTACTTGAAGGACCACCTACACCCATCTCAGCCTGCCTGCACTTGTAAGATCAGAAAGACAGGCCCTTCTCATTTGCCCACCTGTGAGAGCAGTCAGGTGGGTGACCACATGTGAGAGGGCCTTCTCTGCAGTGGCCCCACACCTTTGGAACAAGCTGCCATCGGAGGTCCGCTATGCTCTGTCATTGCAGGCTTCTAAGAAGGCCTTGAAATCATATTATTTTACCTTGGCCTTCTATTGATATGGCTGCTGCCGTTGCTGCTAACATCATTGTTGGTTTTATTGTTGGTTTTAATTGTTGTTTGTATTGATGGCTTTCATTGTTGTTTGTATTGTTTTATGTTTTTAAGACTTTTAATATTTTAACTGTTTTTATGTATTTTATTGTTGTAAGCTGCCTTGAGAGGGCTTCTGCCCTGAAAGGCGGCCAAGAAATATTTTAAATAAATATTTAAATACATTTCTGGAAATACAAGGAGTCACTGTTTTAAAAATGGCTCCCCTCCCCTCTGGAACAACAAGATGGCTGCTGGCGCACATCCACAGGACCCAGGTAAGGAGCTGGGGGCTGGGCAGTGGTGGCAGCGTAGAGCAACCTGCTTCCCTTCGGGCCGCTTCGGGACCCCTCCCCCTTGCCTTGGAGGCCGCCTGAAGCAGCCCGCTTTGACTCTGAGCTCACGTTTCATGCCAAAGCGGTGCACAGCCCTAACAATATTTATTCAATGGCCAAGGAATAAAGCGCCTAGGAAATACCTATCCATTGCACACTCTCCCCTCTTCATGTACACACACTCTCACACTCCCCCTCCCCTTTGATTCCAGAGAGTTCAGCAGGGGCTGCGAGCCATCGCTGAGCTGGGCCAAAGCCAGCAGGGACTCCTGCTGCCCAGGCAAGGGCCCAGCCAGAGCAGGAAGCTTTCATTCTTCTCCCTGTTGAGGTGCGCGAGGGCCCAGCCTGGGCGGGAAGGGCCATTCCAGAGCCCAGGAACTCTTTACCAGCTAGGGCATGTTCTGACCTGCAGCCTCTGGGTCCCACAGGGCAGGAGGAGGAGCACGGTGACTGTCGAGTTCCTGGTTTTGCCCTCAGAAGCGTCTGCTAACTGGGCTACGCTTCTGCCAGAGCTGGGTGATTGCTTGGGTTAATCTGCCCCATCCAGCGGAGCTTCTCCAAGCTGCCTTCCTTGCTGCTGGGACAGCTGGACTTTGCAGCAAGGGAGGAAAGGGAGCATCAAGCCGCATCTTCTTTGAGCAATAGGGAGGTGTGGGGCATGGCACCAGTGACTTGCGTCTCGCTGGTGTGTGCAGTGCTACACACAGGTTTCGGTCTTCCTAGCCCCAGTATGCAATGCACAAATTTCCTATAGTGATGATGTTGATGATGAAATGTATATTGTGCTCTAAACCAGAGCGCATTCCAGTTAACCCCTAAACATACAACACAATAATATAAACAAAGTCAATAATTGCAGGTTGAATAAACTACTAAGCAAAATGTTAACTATTTACAACCTATCAGTTAAAACAACCAACTAGTTTGAAACTAAATTACAAACTGATTGTTCCTCACTCCATACAGCAATGACTCACGCTCTGACTCAAACAAATGAGTTTTCAAGCCTCGTTTAAATTTGTCCAACTCTGGTTCCATACAGAGGTATACTACTACTACTACTACTTTATTATTATTATTATTATTATTGAAAAAGACGCGGGGCTGGGGGCACTGATTTTCGCCTCTGAAGCCAGATGGCCAGGAGTTGTGTTGGCATCGTTGCCCGCCTCTTCCTCTTTAATTCCACTCATAGAGCTCTCTGGAGATTGTGAGGCTGAGCTCTGAGGCTCCCTGCTTCTCAGTTGGATTTTCCACACATTATGCAGCAACAGACTCATATTTGCCGCTGGGAATATACCCTTGGAAAGAATCCACAGCCAATCCCAACTTTCTGGTGAGCGCCGCTTCCACCTACACGACACATCCACATTGTACATGTCAGATGTATCTTCCTTATACATAATGAAGAAAAGAGAATGTGTAAAAGCAGCTCGGTTTCCTTCTGTCTTCCTCCCTTCTCCTCCTCTCTTTCTCAGCTCTTCAGGTCTTCCAGGTCTGCCTCAAGTTAAACCCAAATGCCTTATTTGGAAGAACGAGACTCAGGGCCAGACTTCAGGTGACATTAAAATTACAGCTCAAGATTGTGTATAATTTTTCAGCTTAAATAATAGCTATGGGGGGAGAGGGAAATCAGGATTGAGATCATGCCATGCTGGAGACAGTTAACCCTGCGTTCATGATGAAAATGTCCTGCTCTAAAACTGTTAAGGGAGCTCTTTTTGGCACCTGCTGGGGCTTTTGGTCACCCTGAATACACCCAATACTTGGCAGTGTTGGCCGAGATGCTTTGCAGGGAACTTCATCTGCCCTTTCTGATCTTCTCTCCAATGAATCCCCAACAAGCTTCTCATGAACCCCACACTGGTTTAAAAATGGTAGTCCTCCTAACCCCTCACATTTGTAGGAATCCCAACAAGGAGAAACGAAACTTTGAAACCTCTGCTGAGCTGCTGTGTAACAGTCAGAGAAACTAATATCTTGTTTTTCATAGCTAGCAGGAGACGTGGAGCATGAAACGGTTTTTTGAAAGGAGCTATGTGGAGGAAAAAACCCTCCCTATCTTATCAGCGTGGAAGTAAACAGACATCCCGGTACTAGGTGGAGAGTTATTTCTAATCATCTGAATTCCCAGAAACGGCACACAGAAGATCCCTTTCGGTTTTGCTGCCTCTCCGTTGCTGTGCTGTTTCCTCTGCTGCTGTTCCTGCCTTGCTTGGCCTCCTGAGTGGGGACAGCCGTCAGAACTCCGCATTAGGCATGGCACGGAGAGAGGTAGCTCTCCCACGAGGCAGGAGGTGGTGGCTACCCTTAAGGATGACGGAGAATGAGACAGATTTGACCTGCGAGACACAGCACGCTGGAAGGTCTCCTGTGCAGTGAATGAACTTCTGCTGGAGAAAAGAACGACCACGTCAGGCACCTGCTCTCAGTGGCTTCAGATCTGGGCCATCAGCCAGCAAGATGTCTGCTGCCTGAACCACTAACCCCCTGCCCCCATGGTGCCTGTAGCTGGGGTCATTTGGACCATTACTTGGCTGTGGCATTCCTCACAGCTCTCCCCTCCCTCCAATGCTCACCAAAGCATGATGTCCTCGCACAGGAACTATTGAAAGGGAAAATCATTGGAGAGCACAGTTCTGGCTTGCATCCCTAAAGAGGGAGTGACAAGCTTGTAGCCATGACTGCTGGGGTTGACCTTGGCCCCGGACAGTGCAGGCGCTGTTAAGCCACACATCCAAGCCAGTGCAAATCTGTTCCTGGGAACTGCCATTTGATGGGGGTGCTGAGCGTTTTGTGATAGAGACAACTGGCCCCTTCACACACCTACAGTTCCCAGGATTCCTTGCTTGGGGGTTGCAAATGTTAAGCTGGGGTTAAAAAACATTGGTTATATGACAGAAATTCTTAGTCATTTGGTTTGGGACATGCCTGTACCCAGCTTGTAATTCTTGGTTGCCTTATGAACTGAGTTCCCCTCGAAGTTCCAGCTACACAAGGTCCTGTGCACAAGCAGAAGTTCTTTGATGTCGACCCTTGGAACTGCCTGTGCCGAGGGGGGGGAGTGGAAGAGGCTGGTGAGCTGCCACCCGCTCGCTCCCCCCGGCGGCCCCTCCCTCCCCCAGCTCCTGCCAGAAGGTGGCTGGCTGAAGAAACATCTCCAGCCCAGAAGGACCCCAGACGCAGTGCCACCCTGAGCTCAGTGGATAGATCCCCCCCATCTGGGCAACTGAATCAAGCATCACCACTATGCTTCCCCCTCCTCCTCCCTCCCAGTCCCTTTCCTTGGCCCAATCTACATGGAAGCGGTTTCAGGAGTGTTTTCTGGTTATATCCAGATTTTAATGAAATCACTTCGGTCCATCAGTGGCACATGAAGCAAGAAAAGCATAATATACCCTACCTAAAAACCCACTTGCATGGGTCAAACAGCACTTAAAGCCACCATACCTCAGGGTTGGCGGGGGGGGGGGGCAGAGTCCACTGAGTAGAACTGAACACCAACAACCACACAGGTACTGTTCAGCGAATGAGAGAGAGTTGCCTCCTGCCCTTTGACCCACACCTCTCCCCTCACATCCACCAGGACTGTGCATTAGCAATATTGAAGCTCTGCTCCCCACACTCCTGGCCATTGTAAGGGTGGAGAATGAGTTACTACTCCAGTACAACTCCGTTCTGACCTTCGCGCTAATGCGACATTGCACAATTGCACGATTACAGGACTATGAAGTAGCAATCTTGTAGACTTCTTTCTACACAGAAATGACAGTCAAGTTCTAACCCACCCCTGCAGCACTGAAACAGTGCAATGGAGAAATAGTGCAAAGTAAAAATAAAGAGGAAATGCCAGCAGCCAGATAGCACTATTGTGTAATAATGCTAAGTGAGAAAAGGAGCCTGTATCCAAAGTGGCTCTGCCAATGGGGGGATGGGTGGCAATGGAGGAAAAGGGGATGGTCCCCACCCCCTGTCCAGGTCACAGCCAGACCACAGACACACTCCTAAGCATGCCCAGCAGGCAGGATTTAATTTGGGGGAACAGGGCACACTGCAGCAGAAGTGTGCGGGAGCCCCGTTTAAGAAAAAAAGACGCACTGAAAGGACATTGTGAAAACGTGCCATTTTGAGAGGGAAGCTGCATGATTGCTGCAGAGTGGCAGCAACATGTGTCGCAAATCATAGAATCATAGAATGTCCAAGTAGCGCCAGAAAGAGTGAAGCGGCTGGGCCAAACCCGAAAGGACACTCAGCTGTGGATGTGTCTGGTGGTGAAAAGAAAATCCGATGCTGTAAAGAACAATATTGTTTAGGAACCTGGAATGTCAGATCAATGAATCAAGGTAAGCTGGAGGTGGTCAAACATGAGATGGCAAGACTGAACATCGACATCTTGGGAATCAGCGAACTCAAATGGACAGGCATGGGCGAATTTAATTCAGGTGACCATCATATCTACTATTGTGGGCAAGAATCCCTTAGAAGAAATGGAGTAGCACTCATAGTCAACAAAAGGGCGGGAAAAGCAGTACTGGGGTACAATCTTAAAAACAATAGAATGATCTCAGTACGAGTCCAAGGCAAACCATTCCACATCACAGTAATTCAAGTCTATGCCCCAACCACTGAGGCCGAAGAAGCTGAGGTTGATCAGTTCTATGAAGACCTACAACACCTTCTAGAACTAACACCAAAAAAAGACGTCCTCTTCATCATAGGGGATTGGAATGCTAAAGTAGGAAGTCAAGAAATCACCGGGATAACAGGCAGGCATGGCCTTGGTGTACAAAATGAAGCAGGACAAAAGCTAATAGAGTTTTGCCAAGAGAACATGCTGATCATAGCAAACACTCTTTTCCAACAGCACAAGAGGCGACTCTACACATGGACGTCACCAGATGGTCAATATCGAAATCAGATTGATTATGTCCTTTGCAGCCAAAGATGGAGAAGCTCCATACAGTCAGTAAAAACAAGACCTGGAGCTGACTGTGGCTCAGATCATGAGCTGCTTCTTGCAAAATTTCGGCTTAAATTGAAGAACGTGGGGAAAACCACTAAACCGTTCAGGTATGACCTAAATGATATCCCTGATGAATATACAGTGGAGGTGAGGAATAGATTTCAGGGATTAGACCTGATAGACAGAGTGCCTGAGGAACTATGGACGGAGGTCCGTAACATTGTTCAGGAGGCAGCAACTCAATCCATCCCAAAGAAAAAGAAATGCAAGAAAGCAAAGTGGCTGTCTGATGAGGCTTTACAAGTAGCTCACGAAAGAAGGGAAGCGAAAAGCAAGGGAGAAAGGGGAAGATATACCCAACTGAATGCAGAGTTCCAGAGAATAGCAAGGAGAGACAAGAAGGCCTTCTTAAATGAACAAGGCAAGGAAATCGAGGAAAACAACAGAATGGGAAAGACTAGAGATCTCTTCAAGAAAATCGGAGATCTCAAGGGAACGTTTTGTGCAAAGATGGGCATGATAAAGGACAAAGAAGGCAGGGACCTAACAGAAGCAGATGAGATTAAGAAGAGGTGGCAAGAATACACAGAAGAACTATACAGGAAAGATCTGAATGTCCCTGATAGCCATGATAGTGCGGTCAATGAACTTGAGCCGGACATCCTAGAGAGTGAAGTCAAGTGGGCCTTAGGAAGCATTAGTAACAATAAAGCTAGCGGAGATGACAGTATTCCAGCCGAGCTATTTAAAATCCTAAAAGATGATGCTGTTAAAGTGCTGCATTCAATATGCCAACAAATCTGGAACACTCAACAGTGGCCACAAGACTGGAAAAGGTCAGTTTACATTCCAATTCCAAAGAAGGGCAACGCCAAAGAGGGTTCAAACTACCGCACAATTGCGCTCATTTCACATGCCAGCAAGGTGATGCTCAAAATCCTACAAGCTAGGCTTCAGCAGTATGCGAACCGAGAACTACCGGAAGTACAAGCTGGGTTTCGAAGAGGCAGAGGAACTAGAGATCAAATCGCCAACATTCGCTGCATCATGGAGAAAGCAAGAGAATTCCAGAAAAACGTCTATTTCTGCTTCATTGACTACGCTAAAGCCTTTGATTGTGTGGATCACAACAAACTGTGGCAAATTCTGAAAGTGATGGGAGTACCAGACCACCTTACCTGTCTCCTGAGAAACCTGTACGAGGGTCAAGAAGCAACAGTAAGAACCAGACATGGAACAACCGAGTGGTTCAAAATTGGGAAAGGAGTACGACAAGGCTGCATATTGTCACCCCGCTTATTTAACTTATATGCAGAGTACATCATGAGAAATGCCGGGTTGGATGAATCAGAGGTCGGAATTAAGATTGCTGGGAGAATTATCAACAACCTCCGATATGCAGACGATACCACCCTAATGGCAGAAAGCGAAGAGGATCTCAAGAGCCTCTTGTTGAGGGTGAAAGAGGAGAGTGCAAAAGCTGGTTTGAAACTCAACATTAAAAAAACGAAGATCATGGCATCTGGCCCCATCACTTCCTGGCATATGGAAGGGGAAGAAATGGAAGCAGTGACAGATTTTACTTTCTTGGGCTCCAAGATCACCGCAGACGGTGACTGTAGCCATGAAATTAAAAGACGCTTGCTCCTTGGGAGGAAAGCTATGGCCAACCTAGACAGCATAGTAAAAAGCAGAGACATCACCTTGCCGACAACGGTCCGTCTAATCAAAGCTATGGTTTTCCCAGTAGTAATGTATGGATGTGAGAGCTGGACTATAAGGAAGGCTGAGCACCGAAGAATTGATGCTTTCGAACTGTGGTGCTGGAGAAGACTCCTACGAGTCCCCTGGACTGCAAGGAGGTCAAATCAGTCCATCCTAAAGGAAATCAACCCTGAGTGCTCATTGGAAGGACAGATAATGAAGGTGAAGCTCCAATATTTTGGCCACCTAATGCGAAGAGAAAACTCCCTGGAAAAGACCCTGATGCTGGGAAAGACTGAAGGCAAAAGGAGAAGGGGACGGCAGAGGATGAGATGGCTAGATAGCATCACCGATGCAATGAATATGAACTTGAGCACGCTCCGGGAGAGAGCGCAGGACAGGAAGGCCTGGCGTGCTATGGTCCATGGGGTCACGAAGAGTCGGACACGACTGAACGACTGAACAACAACAACAAGGGTTGGAAGGGGCCTACAAGGCCATAAATGACCCTGATGTGCTCTTGCTCTGAACTAAATCACCCGTGTAGACTGGGCCCTTGTGTCTTCCTTAGTTTGTGAGTCTGAGGGCAGGGATGATTGCTGATTCTTGTAAGTTGTGCTGGGAGACTTGTATGAAGAGCAGGACAGAAGTGCTTCCAACGAATAAATAAAACCCCCCATAACTGTTTGCCATAGAACTATGCATTCAGACCACCCAGCCAAGTACACTGTGGTGAGACTGAGTGTCTTCTCTTTGCATCTATCAGTTCTAGTGATTGTTTCTTGCAAACGTTCTATGTGGCTGCTATAAAACTCTCTCTTGTACCCATTGCTATTGGTGGTGGCAGCTGAATTTCTAGGTGGTGCTCAGCCATGTCATGCGCCACGGGATGAGCACAGGGCAGGTGAAGCCACATAATCCCCAGGAGGCAATATGATAATCTGCATGCATGAAGCCCCATCACTGTGCATGTGCCAGCAAAATGAGCTATGGTGACCTCTTAGAGATGAGCTTTTCATAAATAATCACAGAGAATACTTGCAAATACTAATTTTGAATGCCACCACACATTAAAGGCAACGAAGAGACTTGTGGCACCTCAAGGACAAACACATTGATTGCGGCATAGGTTTTCACGGACTAAAATTCACCTTATCATTTTGTGTTAAACAAAGATGCCCCAGTTAACATGAAGTAAAACTGATGCACTGCTCAAAATAACTTTGCTCACATTTTGAACAAATGTCAAACTAATGCAAAAACAGCGGGGCTTGACATATGGGATTTAGGAAGCTGTTGAGAGCTAATTTAGAAAGAAACTAAAGCTAGAAAAAGGTGTCATTGATACAGGTCAGGATAGCCAACATAACATCTTTGAGAATTCCCTCACTTCCTCAGCCTTTTGGCCTGCATGTTTACTTTTTCCTGTGTATGGTCTCCCTCCATCCTCCTGAAGCACCCCCTCGACCATTTCCATCAGCTCAGAGACCTGCTTCTCCCATTCTCCTCCAACTACCCAGTCATTGAAAGCACAGAAATGTTCCCTGCATTTCTTAATCAGCTTCACAAGAGCACTATCAACCCAGTCCATCATATGATTCTGCTCCGTCCTAAGTGGTCTTTGTAGGTGAACAAGACAATCGTGTGCTTTGTGGCCTCCACCCCAAACACCTTCTGGACTCACGGTGCCACTGCCTCTTCTTCTTGGCTTAAGCGACCCACCTTGGTCACAAACACCAGGGTGTGAGGGCTGGGCTTGGAGAGCTCAATGTAATGCTGAAATAGTTCATTGTAGACTTTTGGATCCAAAATATCTCCTGTGCCAGTCACAGACAAATTGCAGCCATTCCAGTTCCTGCTCTCTTTTTGGCTCATCTTACTTGTTTTCTTTGCCCCAAGTGCAGAATGAAACTCCTTCTGGCCAAGGATGGCGTCTCCTGTGGCACCTTTCCCAGTTCTAGACTTACCAACAACGGCAATCCTCAGTTGACTCTCTGCCTCCCTCTGCAAGTTTGAATCACATGAAAGAAAACAAGAGTACTGCTGTTAGGATTACATTTATTTCCATGTGAACATGTCCACAGTTACCAAATTTCTAATATTTACCGACAGATAATGCATGTCTACGATCCAGCAGTTCAGGGGGACAAGCCATTTAATTTTAGATTGGGTTTAGTCCAGTTCATCTGGCTTTCAGTTTTTCTGACTCAGGAGCCAATCCAGGTCTTGTAGCCAGTTCAGTATGCGCTGTTAGAGCTGTTCTTGCGGTGCATGAGCCTTGGTCCATTGTTACTCCGATTGTTACCCCTTTAAACTAATATTTAAGATATTAGTACTAGTGTACAAAGCCCTAAACAACTTGGGAGCAGGATACCTGAGAGCGTGCCTCCTTCTTTACCAACCTGCCCGGTCACTGAGGTCATTGGAGGGCTTGCTTCTGGTGGTTCCACATTGTTGTACTCAGATTACTTGGTTTTTTAAAAGCTAATATGAGAAAAGCATACAAAGTCTAAATAATAAACATTCATTATCTTGCTCACTCACACAACCCCAATATTGCCAGAATCGTCCTGTCTACTCTGTTGGAGCGATTTGTTGCTACAGGATTTGGACCCTGGGAATTTGCTACACTCTGCATTGCCTGGGAGCCTTTAGGCCAAATAAGCCCAGCTGCATCCTCTCCAGGAACTTCAACAACATACCACTTTTGTACTGCAGAGACTAGCTGAGCACAGCCCAGGGGGAGACTCAATTGTCAGCATCTGGGTTGCAGCCTTCCAGCCAGGGCCTCCATCCTGCCAAGGGAGAAGGCTGGTTGCAGCTGTGCCAGCCATAAGCATGAATGCTGTGTTCGCCACTGGCCTGCTTGCAAGAACCACAGCCACCTGGGCTTGGGAAGGGGTGTGCTGCCCTGCAAAATATGCAGGACCGAAGCAGCTCATGTAGGTCTTTAGGAGCAAGGACAACATTCTTTCTTTTAAGGTAATGAGCGGGGGTACCGCAAGGCTCAGTCCTGGGCCCAGTGCTCTTCAAGTCATTTTTATTAATGACTTGGAGGAGGAGGTGCAGGGAATGCTGGTCAAATTTGCAGATGACACAAAATTGGGCCCTGGAAGACAGAAACAAAATTCAAAGTGACCTTGATAGACTGGAGCACTGGGCAGAAAACAACAGAATTACATTGAATAGGGATAAATGCCAAGTTACGCACCTAGGAAAAAGATGGGGGTTACAAGATGGGGGATACCTGGCTCAACAACACTACAAGCAAGAAGGATCTTGGAATTGTGGTAGATCACGAGCTGAATATGAGCCAACAATGTGATGTGGCTGCAAAAAAGGCCAATGCTATTTTGGGCTGCATTAATAGAAGCATAGCTTCCAAATCCTGTGAAGGTTGTCCCAGAGAGGAAGGCAGGATCTCTTCTCAGAGGCTTGGACTTGATGGTCTTGCAGGCCCCTTCCACCCCTACTATTCTATGATTCTATAAGGGGCAGGTTTTGAATGGGGCGGGGGGCCAACGGAGCAAACCATTCTTTGAGGCAGACCCACCAGGCCCTCTTCTAACTGGGAGGCCCGTTTTTGTGTTGCTCGCCAGCTGGCCCATGTATAGCACCAGCCAGGACAGGCCCTCCAGATTTCAGCCAGACCTGAGGAGCTGCAGCCTTGCCGGCCAGGCCCCACCAAGCACGGCCCATCTCCATGGCCATACTATAGCTGCAGCGGGGGAGTTCGCACTGCCTATTTTAAGTGCATTTCCCCTCTGTCTATTCCCCTTTAGCCACAGGTCTTTAGTTTCCTAATAATTTTAGACACTCTAAAAACAGTGAGTTTCCATTAGTTGAAATAATGTATTTTTAAAAATTCTTTGTTTATTTTATTCTATTTTAAGGAGGACTCGGGCACACCAGATTTCAAGAGCTCTTTTTTCTTTTTCTTTTTTTTCCTTTTTATTGTATTTCTATGCAGCCTTTCTGGAACCAACCAAGGAAGTTTACAAAAAATCAGAAACAAAAATCAGAAACCAATGAAAACATGGTAAAATGTTAAAAAGAACCTTACAAACGTTTAGGTTGTGCTGAGAAGCCACCAGCCTGTGGCAACCCCTCAGCCATCACCTCGTGCCAACCGTTCCGTTAGGCTACCTGAACGGTTTCCATCCCAGCTGGTCATGATAACTTTAAGACTGGACGCCTGAGTTTGCTTTTTTCCTCCTCCCCGTTTTCTATGGTGTCTTTTAGATGATAAGCAGGCAGGCAGGCACAGCCTTATTATTAATCTTTGTAAGCCACCCTGGGAGCCATTTCAGCTAAATAGCAGGATAACAAAATGCTTTAAATAAATAAATCCCCCAGGGTCTTCCACACCTGAGTTGCTGATGTGGCAACATTCCAGGCCCTGTAAAAGAGAGGGAGGGAAGCAGAGGCCGCGGGCTGAAGGGGAGCATGGCGGCTGCAGGAATTCGTATCCACAGCCTGGCAATTGCGGACTTTGACAGATTCACTACTTGTACCAGAACTGATTGTGGGCTGAGAGCAATTCTCCGCACCCCTCACACACACAAAACTGGAGTAAGGAAAACTGTGTGGAAACCGAGAGCCACGTCAGGGCTGATGGAGTTAGAAACTCTTAAAGGCACCCCCCGCCCCCAAAAAACAACTTCAGAGCAAATGAGGACTTAAAAAAAAAAGAGCACCAAGTGCTATTGAAAAATCATCACCAGGAAATGGTGTTTTATCTTCTTTGTTTTCCTGTCTGGTGTTGCCATTCTGCCCTTGAAATATTTGTAACAATAATATGTGTTAGATATTACAAGGCTTCAGTCTATAAACCCAACAGACATGCAGCATAAATTTATGAAGACATTTTCAGCCTACTGCATGACAGAGGAGAAAGAAATATACATGTATTTCACACACACACACACACACACAGACTGTATGTTGCTGCTGGGCGGCAGGGTGGGGTGGGGTTGTATGAGGAGAGGATTCTAAATCCAGCCCATGAAGCCGTTTTCTCTCAGCCAGACCGGCTTCCTCTCTCAGAGCCTGGCTGGGGAAAAGCAGATAACACTAGTCATGGAGGGGGGCAATTGTAGGAAATGCAGGTGCGGGAGGTCTAGGCTTCCCGTCTCAGATGCTGATTCTGCCCTGCAAACGTTCTGCCCCAAATTAACATTGAGGACAAAATGGGGCTGGAAACTCCAGTATAAAGTGTTGCTCTGCCCCAAAAGCAAGAGCCAGGAGGAAAAGCTGCCCTTCTGTGGGAGGCCACCGATGGGCATCTTTTAATCACCACCTTTTTGCTCCTCTCTGAGTATCCACCCCTGGAGGTTCCAAAATTGACTGATGAGACATTTCTTCCACCACCCAGTCACACACTCCAAATGTTTGTTTCTGCAAATGATAGATTTCCATTTAAATGATAGCCACTTCCTAAAGGCAGAGGGTGGCAACAATACATCTTAAAAAATCAAAATCCCAGTAAAATCCCCTTTAAAAATCTACTAAAGTTGCAATCCTATCCACGTTTAGAAAGGAAAAAAAGCCAGCATGGTCGCCTGGGGAATGCTGGGAGTCTGGAACTGTTTTCTGTCTAAACATGCATAGGGTTGCATCCTAAGTAGCTGGACGTAGTTGAAGGTTCCAGTCCTGTGTGTGTCTTTCAACTAGTAACTGCAAAACGCACACACCGTATTTCAATTGTCTGCAGAATTAATACATTGTCTTAAAGGGTTTTTTTTTTAATGTTGTATCTACACACGTGTAACTGCGGAAATACGTTCCCGTCAGTGTGCCACTTCGAGGCTGCAATGCTCAGAACAAGCCCCACTGAACGTAGCGGAATTTACTCCTGAGGAAACACGTATTGCACTGTGGACTGATTAATTTCTTTAGACCGGCCTTCTCCAACCGGGTGCCGCTGGCTGGGCATGATGGGAGTTGCGGCCCAACACCTCTGGAGGGCACCAGGTCAGGGGAAGCCGGTTTATTCATGTGTTTGCTTCATCTCCAGAGCGCCCATGGCCGAGCTCTCTGGTCTGGACCTTTGGATCCCCCCGCCCTTCGGAGATCCCAGGCCTAGCCTCTCCAGCTGTGCACGGCGCTCTCCGCTTCCCGGGCCGCCTGGCTGCTGCTTCCCCCCGCTGTTTTCCAGACATTACTAGGATTTGCTCCGAGCTGGAAACAAGCGTGCTTCTTCCGGTTTCCCCTTGCTGAAGAAACTCCCCTGGCTGAACTTCCAGCAGCTGGAGCAGAGCAGCAGCGCTCAGAAGCAACCCGAGTGGGCGGGGCTCAGCGGGGCTGCCGCGGTACAGCTATGGCTTGACCCAGCAGCCTGCTTCCAGCGCGGGGGAGGGCATTTTCCCCAGGCAGCTGCGGGAGGTGGCGAAGCGAGCCACGTGCGGGGCCCCGAAGGAGCCAGGCCAGAGAGCCAGAGCGCTGCCGTGAGGGCCAGGGCACCAGCCCCCTGCCCCATTGGCTGAAGGGCAGGAGAGGCGACACAGATGGCCCTCTGGGGGGAGGGGGGGGGAGCAGCCTAGGCAGAGCAGCACAGGCCGTTGGCTGGGGAGAGACCCCGGAGGGCTTTACTGGGGACTCAACCCCCTCTGGAGCGTCAGAGGTGGTGGGTTGACCCCCGCCCATGCGGTGACCTCGGTGATGCCATTTTTGCCGCCTCTTGTTGTCCTGTTGATGCTGGCTTGCCACTTCTGCGATTATCAGTTGCTGGGGGCTGCTCTGTTGGGTGTTTCAGGGGTGGGGGACGTAGTGGTCTGGAGAGGAACTCCCCAGTTGTGTCTGGGACAGACAGAATCCTGGCTTTGGAGGCACTGGGAGGAAATTCAGAAAAAGGGGGGATGTGCAGAAGACCCCCTGGAGTGCTCCGCATCTGCTGAACTTGGCACCGGCCCCGATTCTGTTCCGGGGCCGGCGTTCCCTCCTTCCCCCACACCCGCAGCTGCACCTCTGTCATTCCACATCAGGCAGTACATTCACAACAAAAAACCTTTACACTGGGCTCTGATGGGCACCAAGTAGGGCTCCAAAGCCCACGTTTGCAGGTGATATGTACTCAGGCCCTTAGCCACCGATACACGCCCTGGGCGGCCCTGGGCCAACGGCTGTCTCACAGGCTTGTTGTGGAAGCCATCCTGGTCCAAATTTAAGCACCAGGCACAGAAAGGTACAGAATAAATCATAGAATCAGAGTCAGGAGAGACCACAAAGGGCATCTAGTCCAGCCCAGTGCTGGTGTAGGAAATCCAGAGACCAGTGGCACCACCAAGACTGACCCATGGGGTGTGGCATGGGCGTTCCTGGCCTGGAGCCCACTTCCTCCTCTGCATGACTGGCCTGATTTACTTACAGGGGTGACTAAGGGGGAGGAGACCCCCTGCCCCCACTGGGGCAGGCGGCCGAGTCATACTCTGCAGTGCCGAAGACCTGACAGGGCCGTCACGGGCCAGGGACAGCAACGGCCTGCGCTGGGTGCTGCTGTCCAGCCAGCATCTGCAGGCCGAGTGGGGAGCGGGCGACAAAGCCAAGCTTGCCTCTGCTACTGCCGCCACCCTTTGCCCTCCGTGAGGCCAAGGGTTGGGAGGGGGGCTAGGAGGGATGTCGGAGAAATCTGCAACAGATTCAAAGGAGTTTGGATTTCTGTGAATCCAACCTGCAGATTCTGACCTGCAGATCCACTAACAAACACAGCAGATGTTCTGGCGTTGTGTGGTTAGAATGAAATGTATACCTTGCAAATTAAAAAGGAGATTTTTATTTTGAAGCTGTTCCCTGTACGTATTGATAATTTGCAGTAATCAAGTGTATTTGCATTTGCTAATACAATCATTGTGCATTTTAAGATTATTTTCCAGACAACCTGTGATGTGTTAAAAATACATCATGTCATTAAGCCAAGACAACTAGGTATGTTAATTAGTATATTATGTCAGTCATTTGTCATTCTCTTGCTAACTAATAACAAAAAGGTCAATTGGCTTTAAAAATGCTTCAACTGGTTCTAATTCCGCAGCTCGTTAAAAGCCAGATACCCAAAATACACCCCGAGACATGCAGCAACCACTATGATCCCGCATATTTTTCTCCAGTTAAAGCTGCGTAAAGCTTCTTTCTCTTTTTTTCTGGCCATGTAGGAGCCGAGTGCTGCCTCCATTACAGAAGACTCCAGGTACGGCCTACCACCATGTGGGATTCCTCCCTTCCCCCGAACCATTTTCTGGACCATCTCCATCAGCTCAGAGACCTGCCTGTCCCGTTCAGCTTCGTCTGCCCTGTTATTGAAAGCACAGACGCGATTCTCGCATTTCTGAATCAGCTTCTGGAGAGTATCGTTATCAGTGTCCCACACATGATCCTGCAAGGAGCCCCCTTCTAAGTCTTCTTTGCGGGTGAACAAGACAATCATGCGCTTCGTGGCCTCCACCCCGAACACGTCCCGGACTTGCTTGGCTGCAGCCTCGTCTTCTGCGGTGAAACGGCCCACCTGGGTCACGAACACTAGCGCATGAGGGCCGGGCTTGCAGAGGGCAATACAGTGCATGCCTTCACTTTCCACATCTTCACGGCAGACTTCGGCATCAAAAATATTTGCTGTGTCAATCACTAAAACACCCCAGTCTTTCCAGGTCCCGCAGGCCCCTTGGCAGACCTCAGTTGTTGCCTTTGCCTGAAGCCTGGACTCAAACACTGTCCGGCCAAGGATGGTGTTTCCTGTGGCACTTTTCCCACCTCCAGTCTTACCAACGAGGATAATCCTCAGCTGTCTGCCTTCTCCTGCAGGTATTGAAGAACATGTCAGCCAAAAAGCAACGCGCCATTGCTACAATTCAACTTATTGTCACGTAAACAAAAAAAGTAACCCCCCCCCCGGATATTCACGTGCATGGCTCCATTTTTGGGATGGACAGTATTTTGAGGATGGACCATAGCTCAGTCATGGAGCAGGTGTCAGGCATGACCCAGGTGCACGTTCAGTCCCCAGGATCTCCAGTTAGAGCATTCCGCGTAGGAAAGGCTTGGAAGAGGCCTCTGCTTGGGACCCCAGAGAGCCTCGGCCAGGCCAGAAGGGCCGCCGCTCAAGAGCACAAGTTTCCCCCGCAGAAGGTCCCGGGTTCAGTCCCTGGTGCACCGAGCTACAGGGGTCATGTAGCAAGGGCCAAGAAAGGCCTCTGCCAGTGAGTGTTGTGGTAAAGTTCCAAACTGGACTTGGAGGTCCATGCCCAGCTGCCCTCCAATTAAGCTCTGGACATGTGGGTAAGATTCAACTCGAGTCTATTTGTGTACAACAAAGGCAGCTCTGTCAACCCAGAGGCAGCCCAGATCAACACTCACCAGTTACATTTATAATCATAATGTGGCTAAATAAGTGACATCAGCCAAGCCTAGCGCGCATGTCTGCTCATTATCAATTAAACTTTTACTGGACCATCACCCCCGGCTTCTTCTCAGAGCCCTGCAACTTTTACAAGGACAATGATTCTTAGGTCTGGGGTGAGTTGCTGTGGAGACAAGATAACTTACCTCTATTGTCCTAACAGTTTCTTCTTTTGTACAAAAGAAACAAAGACAACAGGTTTTTGAGGAATCTACTACATTGGCATAAAAAAGCCAAGACAACATGGCCTTGCCTTAGTTATTTACCACAGTGTACACAAGAGTGGGCTGGATGGACCAAGCCTGGCTTGTTCATATGGCTGTTTGCCAACAGGGTATGTCCCCCCAATGCAAATAGCAGCTTCGGGGGGAGGCACATTTCCATCAGGACTAGGGCAGGGGAACAGTTAAGAAGTGTAAGGAGGCATGTCAATGTTGATGCCACTAAAACCTCCCAAAAACATTTGGAGCAAATGTAACCCCTATTCAGGAGATGGTTTACTCCCCTGGGCAGAGTCTTCACCAAGAGGGATGGCGAAGAGAAGAGACAACAAGGAAGAGTCAGTTCTGCTGGGAAGCTGAATGCTGGAGATGGTGATTATGGGCTCTTATCTCCTTGTAGCGTAAACTGAGCTGATACTTGGAACTGCAGGGGAGGGGGAATCATCTTCGTATCTTTGATATTTGTTATAATTATATTATTATTGCAGGACTGATAGCTTGAATGTTTGACTTGTAAACTGTGGATTGCCCTGTGGACTGAATTTAGGAAAACTACAAGAAAGGACTCCTGAAATATTCCGCATCTGGAGAAACCCAAGACACTTTGGACTGGCCTGCTGCACGGTTGCAAGCAAGAAATCCATACTGAAGTTTGAACTCAAAGGAACTGTTTGCTGCATTCATTTGTACTGGGAACTTCTTGCATGTTTTTGTGTAATTTAATTCTTACTAAAGACATATTTGTTCAGTTAGATCTTTGCAGGTTTTATTGTGATTAAGCCCCACAGGGCCGACACAAGTGGAGGTTATAGAAACTGGCAAATGCAAACTCAGATCGCTGCAAGCCTGCAACAGACGTTTTCAGAAATTTGGGATTTGATTTGCACAGAACGTTTTTGTTACGTGCTGTAAATTCTGGGGATGTAAAGGAAGCGATTAGGAATGTTGTGGAATGTTATGGGAGAATTGCTGAAATTGAAAGGATAAAAGCAAATAGGGAAGATATGTTGCTATGTGAATTCCATACTCCCAGTGCTGTTTTGAGAATAGGAAAGGAGTGCTGGGAGCAGAGCTTGCATGGAAAGTAATCCCTGTAGACGAAGAGGTTACAGCATTCCTTGGGGAGGATGCAGATAATATTGCTCAGGGAGCACAAGAAAGTACTGGTAGTAGTTATACGGAGGGAAAAAACTCCAGCTGCAGGTTCTACCCCTGCTGTAAATCTTCCCCCTGGTTTGAAAAAACAATTGATAGAAAGGGTTTTGCAAGCTGAGAGTTCCACTACAAATGTTGCAACAGATTTCAAAGTGAAACTCAAGACGTTTCCAGGAGCTATACCTAAACCAACTGGAGAAATAGATTATGCTGTTTGGAGAGTGCAGGCAAGAGAGTTACTGGATGACAATATTCCTGAAATTGTAAAAAGGAAGAAAATCATAGCGAGTTTGCGTCCAGTGGCATCACACGTTGCTCTGGGAGCAGGGAGGGAAGCTTCTGCAGAAGTGTGCCGTGCAGTAGCAGAAGCCGCATGTGGTAATATTGTTCCAGTGTCTAAGTTAAAAGTAAGATAGTATGAGACTCATCAGCATACTAAAGACGAGGGTCTTCAGGATATTTGCATCCGTTGCATGCTTTGGCTATGGACATTTCAGAACAGAAGGGGATTAGAGAGCAAGAATTGCATGTGTATGACAGGAACAGTTCTTTAGAGGATGCTGGCACCAAGCATGGTTCGCTGCCCTCGGAATAAAAGGCATTGGCTCTGGCAAAAAGCCAAAGGGGGTTCCATATGTGGAACTTCTTTATAACGGAAGAACTCTGGAGAGAGAAATATCTGATGAGCCAGAGAGAAGCCGCAAACAAGAGGTGCCTGAGAAAGGGAGGTCTCCAATTAAAATTGCAAGGGAAATTGAGAAAGCGGCAGAAAGGGCTCCCAGAGTTGTGACGACAAAGATGTCGATCGGAAAACCAAACATTTAGAATCTGCAAAAGAGATAGCAAAGTTGAAGCTGACTATTCAACAAGCAGGAGAGCTCAGGAGTTCAAGCCCGGCTTTCCCCAAAAATTATAGGGAAGAAAGAAGGTCAGTAGTGCCCAGAGAGCATAGTAGGCAGTTAGGATGCTTTGATTGTGGACTGAAAGGACATTTTAAGCGGGGGGGTGTTAACAGGCTTAGCCCGATCATCATTTCATCAGGCCCTAATGAGCACAGTAGGGAACCAGGAGCAGGCTGGTCCGCGGGAAGTGACCAAGAGCAGCACAGTCAGTTGGTGAGCAGGCCTCTGGAAAGAAACTGTGGTCAGAGGTGAAAGCGACAATTTGCAAGAACTGACAGGACCTGCGTGTAATGATTGTGTGCATTTGGATGGGGTAAAATGTAGTTGCTTGATAGACACTGGCTCACAAGTCACTTGGATACGCGAGACCTTCTATAAATCCCATCTGCTCCGTAGAGAATTACAGTCCATTTGTAATCTGCTTGAAACAGAAGGAGCTGGAGGGCAGGTGGTACCTTGTTTAGGATTTATAGTTTGGAACTGCAGATCCCACATGATGCTGAAGGCATAGGTAAAAGATACAAAGAGGTTCAAGTGGATCCCATTAGCCATCACACTAGACAAAAGACCACTGACGTAGCAGTCCAAACAGAACAGAAGGAAGGATGTATTCCAGACTCTGTCCTTCAATCAGACCGTAACCCTTTAGCTGGGGACTTCACCCCAGCTCCTCTATCGGAGGTCAGCGTAACCCAAAGCTCTGACAGAGAAGGAGCTGAAGCCACAGAGAGCGAGCCCTGAGAGTCACTTCATAACAAGCCCTTCCAGCAGTGCAGCATCATTAGTAGAATCAGAAGGTATCAATGGAGCGCTCACGGGCCTCCGAGAGAACCAAACCAGTTAAGTTCAAGGAGTCTGTGTTGAGCTTTTCAGTTGTGCCCCACATTTCACATCCTGAATCAGCATTCATTTATTGTAGTTACTTATTAGTTTGTATTAATTCTATCAATTTCAGACCGTAAGGTACTGTCGAGACGACAGTATTTTAGCAGGGGAGAATGTAAACCCACAGACTAGCTGGTTTAGTCCCGTGGGTGGAGTCCTCACTAAGAGGGAGGGCGAAGAGAAGAGACAACAACAAAAGGTCAGTTTGTTCTGCTGGGAAGAGGAATGCTGGAGATTATGATTATGAGCTCTTGTCATCTTGTATGTGGTAAACTGAGTTCGTGCTTGCGTGCAGCAAAATCGCAAGGGGAAGGGAAATCGTGTTTGTATCTTTGATAGTTGTTACAAATTATTATTATTATTATTATTGCAGGGCTGATACCTTGAATGTTTGAGTTGCAAATTGTGGATTGTCCTGTGGACTGAATTTAGGAAATCTACAGGAAAGGACTCCTGAAATATTCTGCATCTGGAGAGACCCAAGACACTTTGGACTGGCCTGCTGCACGGTTGCAACCAAGAAATCCATGTTTTAGTTTGAACCCAAAGGGACAGATTGCTGCAGTTATTTGTATTGGGGACTTCTGGCATGTTTTCGTGTAATTCTTACTAACAACGTATTTGTTCAGTTAGATCTTTGGAAATTGTATTCTGATTAAGCCCCATAGGACCCACACAAGCAGAGGTTATACAAACAAAAATGTCCCCTCCCACCAATACACTGCAAGCCAATCAGTAATGTACATTTATCACTGGAACTCTTCCTTACCTCGTCTGGTCCTGTCCATCTTTCTCTGAAATATTTGTGAAAATACCGAGTGTTAGTTATACACGGCCGTCAATATGCAAACCTAGAACACACCCACAATACTAATTGAAAAAGACAGGGCCCCCAACGAGAAGCCCAGAGCAGAGTCCGCCACGTCTGGAGCGGCATGGAATTTCATGGCCGCCACAAGAGCAGTGGACCTGTCTCAAGTACCATCAGGCCTAACCCATGTCATGTGACATAATTTGGCTCTGCTGTTCTGCTCAGGAGTGGGGGAGGATGATCTTTCGGTGGCTCCATTGTCATGGATGGATCATTACGCAGTCAAATTGCACTTCCAGGCTACCTGTGAACCCCACAAAGATGGAAGACCAAGTTGGATGGCCTGCCTCCAGAGCCTGATGAAACTGGAAGGTCTTCCAAGGTCTCTGGGACAGTTTCCTGCAGTCTTAGCCGGCAGCCCCGCAAGGCCCCCATCCCCCCCGGAATGGACAGCTGATCTGGACCACCGATGTGATGGTTCCCAAACATCCTTGACCAAATAATGTAGCTGTGTCGACACCTTACTGTTCCAAGGAGCTGAAGGTAACGAAACGCTCTGGCGACTGCTACAATGCGGATCTTGGAAGCCTGCGAGCACGGTCGAACACAGGCGAGACCCCATCTGTGCCCTTCGTAGTAACGATGGCAGCAAAGAAGTCTGGCTTCTCTGCCCCCATTGTGCCTGCACAATGTCGGCCAGTACAATTACTGGAGGAGGTCAGAGGTGTCCTTTCCTTTGCGGTGCGGAGTCCTGGGACAGCAGGTGTAGCACATCTGCTGTGGCCACTTTGCCTTCCGTTTCGCAGACACAATCACCCCACGCACACTGACTTAGATGCCATGGCTTGGCAGCGCCAGAGAGGGATGAGGCCAGGACACCATCTTGTCATATTGTCATGGAGACCTTTCCTCGTGTGCAACTGAAGAGGTGGACTGGCTGCTTGGAGGTTTGAGGCCTACTTCTTTTTCTCTGGAGCTATGCCAGGAGTGGATTAATTCGGGCAATCCAGGGGCCAATTTCCAGCCCCTGGACTCCGCCGGGGGCCCGCTCCTGCTGCCACATCACCCGCAACATTAAAGAAGGGGCCAAAGCAAGCTGAATGTTGCACGTTTGAGTGCAACCACTGTTCTTTTGCCACCGTGTTGCTGACTTTCAGCAGTGTGGTGTGGCAGCCGCATGGGCGGGAGCCACCCTCAAGTCTGGGGAGGGATGCATGTGGCCCCAGCCGTGTGTTTCCCTCCCATGGCCGATGCCCTTTGTGACTAGTAAAAGGATCTGGATTTCAGGCGGAGTGAATGCCTCCTTGAGGAGGGCTTGGTCCCCCGGTCCTCCGAGAGGCAGGGTGTGACCTTTGCTCAGGAAATCCAGCTTGGCTCTGACGATCCGAGCCACAATGGCCGGCCGGACCGTAACCTGCCTTGGGTGCTGGGGGAGGCGGTGGCCTCTCGACTCCGGGTGGCCTGGGAGGATGCCAGTGTGACTTGGGCCCATCCCCGTACAGATGGCAGCCTGGTTTGGGGCAGTCCCAGAGGCTGCCTTACACTGGAAACGGGACAGCGCAACCCAGCTGGCTCTCTTGGGCCTCTCCGTGGCTTCAGAGACCACTGACCACGTATCCGTGATGAGCCCGAGAGTCAGGGAGGGGATACAGTTTGGCTCCAGGGCCCTGCTAACCGCCTGAAATTAGGCACGGCTGAGGGGTGTTTTTCTTCTGTCTGCTGGGAAGCCAGACTCCGATATTCTCTAACCTGCAGTATAAACACTAGGCTACACTGCAGGGTTGTTCTTAGCCACTGTCTCTTTGTTACTATCACACACACACACCCCATCCGAAATAAGAGGATAATTGGTTGTATTTGTATTGATGCTGACCGGGAAATGTTAAACTCTTCGACAACCAAAACCCAAACCATTTCCCACGAGCACAAGACCTGACATGGACAGAGCAAGGCGCTCATGTCTTTGCTAGTCCCCAGTACATAGGGGCGGGTGGGGGCACTGCTGCCCAGCCATGGCGATCGTCACAATAAGAAACCAAAAACAAATCATAACACATAAAACCCGATACTTCTCCCTCTGTTAAGGAAACGGACAGCTGTCACCGAGGGAGAAAAGCAACAACCCTGACATGGAAAGGAAGCAGAAGGTCAGTGCCTGAACAGCATCTGCCTACAGGCAACAGGAGGGGAGATCAGGGCGGTGGGAAAGTGCTCATGGCGCGACCATCAGCCACGTGCGCTCAGAAGTGCCCCCCGCCTCTCACGCCTGCACCCGAGCCGGGGAGAGAGGCTCGGAAGTCCTCGAAGGGGCATGCGTGAAATCTAACAGCGGCAGTCGTCCTCTGCCACTCTTCAACGGCAGTGTCAGCCTGAAACATGTTCCCTGTGCAGCTACTTCTCTCCTCTTTTCTCCCCCTCCCCTGACTCTACCTTTTTGGAGATCACAGGTTCCCGTCTCCTCACCTGCCCAGCGAGACCTTTCCTGCTCCTGGATTGTCTGACAAGCCGTTTTTCTTTCCTGCCTTCTTGCAGCGAACAGGAGGATGTGATGAAGCTTCTTGTCCGAGCTGAAAACAAAACTAATCGCTTCGAAGCAGCAGAACAAATAAATATATCCCCCAGGGTCTTCGACACCTGAGTTGCTGATGTGGCAACATTCTACGCACTGAAGGAAGGGGGGGAGGGAAGCAGAGGCCGCGGGCTGAAGGGGAGCATGGCGGCTGCAGGAATTCGTATCCACAGCCTGGCAATTGCGGACTTTGACAGATTCAGTACTTCTACCAGAACTGATTGTGGGCTGAGAGCAATTCCCTGCACCCCTCACACACACACACAAGACTTGTGTAAGGAAACTGTATGGAAACTGAGAGGCACAACAGGGTAGATACAGCAGTTTTCTTACACTGGAAACTCCAGTATAAAGTGTTGCTCTGCCCCAAAAGCAAGAGCCAGGAGGAAAAGCTGCCCTTCTGTGGGAGGCCACCGATGGGCATCTTTTAATCACCACCTTTTTGCTCCTCTCTGAGTATCCACCCCTGGAGGTTCTAAAGTTGACTAATTCAACGTTTCTTCTGCTACCATCATCATGGATCTGCCACCAAAGGTTGGTTGCACAGTTCTCAATGTGCCCAAAATGATTCCTGAAGAAAGTGACGACCCCCCCCCTGCCCCCACACAAGAGCAAGTGCTGTCTTGTCTTGGAGGTGCCAGCCCCAGGCAATTAAGACCATTGCATAGAAAGTAATTAGGAATCCAGATAATTAAATAAAAAAGAAGGTAACTGGTACCAGTAAGGAGTGTACCAAGTGAGTTTAGAATGAACTTTAGGTAATTGTTATCAAAATGTAACTGGCAAAGCCATTTGGATAATATCCAGAGAGAGAATAACTCATCACCAGAGATGAAAAGGACTGTGTGAAAAATCAAGGGACATCAAACTGTATTATTCAGGGTCAGAGTGAACTTTCGCTTATCAATGAATATTGTATGAGGTATAGACATTAAATCACATATATAGATGTCTAGAAAAATTTCTGTACTTAGGTTTAGAGAGCAATCCTATGGACACTAGACACTGTCTAGAGATTTTTCAGTTTCTGGAAAGTGAGCCTGGAGTCAGGGCTCCAAGCTTGATTCTCAGAAACCGCACTCCCTGCCCCCTTGTAGCTGGCGTGGTTCTTTCCATGTTGGCTTCTTCTCCCTGTTCAGGAACGGAGCGCAGAGAGGGCAAAGTGGGGGTGGGGAAGGGAAGAGGCCTCAGAAGCCTCTTTATGAGGCTTGCAATGCACCATGCAGCCTCCCCCAGTCCCGCTCCAATGTCACCAGCTAGGCGAAACCTGTGTCTAGCTGAAAATACAGCGCGGCCAGAGCATGTAGGAGAGGATTCCCTCCATGCTCTGGCTGCCCTGCATTGGATAGGCATCAGCTTCCGAGTTCAGAGGCTGACATTTATCTCCATAGGGTTTTGCCCTTAATTAGTAAACTTTGGCATCCTCCTGGATCGACTCCATGGGATGGGTATCGGAGGCACTGGGCTACAGAGGTTCTGGTCCTACCTACGGGGCCAATTTCAGAGAGTAACACTGGGTGACTTTTCCTTGGCCCCTTGGCAACTGAGCTATGGGGTGCCGCAGGGTACCATCCTGTCCCCAATGTTGTTTAACATCTATATGAAGCCACTGGGAGCAGTCATTAGGGGATTTGGAGCTAAATGCCATCAGTATGCTGATGACACGCAGCAATATATCCCTGTGACATCTGAATCAGGAGAGGCTGTGCAAGTCCTGGATCAGTGTCTAAATTAGGGATGGGCGGATTCCCTACCTGCTGCTCGGGGGGGGGGGATCTGCCCGCAGGGGGAGGTGATCCGTCCTTCCCCCCGGAATCCTCTGGCTGGCTCCGCTCCGAGGCGTTTGTGCGGAGCCGGTTGCTGGCTCCGTATCACCAGCGATACGGCTGGCCGCCATTGCCGTGCCATATCACTAGGTTAAGGGCTGACTCCGGACACAAATGGCATCCACTACATCATTTGCGGCTGTAAAGCTCTTAGACTAACCTAAATGCAGCTGTCAATGGCTGCATTTAGCTTAAACTAAGAGCTTTATGGCCGCAAATGGCATCCATTACACCAGTTGCATCTGTGGTTTTTCCCACGATAGGCTATTAAAACATATTTTAATATCTTAATTAAAAACAACAATAATGCACATGTAATAATTTTACATGCATAACCATAGACTTATCTCCAAAACAGTAAAACAGAGCACAGCCCTCCCAAAGTTCAGTGTGTGTTTTTCAGCTTGAGTCCAAACAAAAATATACATTAAACTTCTCCCCGAAGCTTGATTTTTCTGCTGGGAGAAGAAAGGAAACAGTCTGTACTCTGTGCACTCCCACTCTGCAGCAATCTCCTCAATATGTGGATCAGGATCCAGCAACGCAGGAACTTTGTAAACAGCCCGTTATGCAATATAAAAGAATGTAAACAAACAAGGAATTCAGAGTGTTTGAAACAAAATCACAACTCTTTAAAAAAAAATTCAAAAGGAACCCTCGCTACTACCCTGTCTCAAGAGTTCAGGGTCTTACAGGGAGGAGAAAACAATCTTCTTCCACACTGCGATTTTGGTAACTCCTTAAAATGGTGACCACTCCCTAGCTCACTCCTTTACTGAGCATGTGCAGGAAAACTCCCTCAGATTTCTTAAAGAAAAATATTTAACCCCAGTGGGTTACACAAACATAAGCCATTTTGATTGTCTGCAGAATCAATATGTTCTCTGGGAGAGCAATCCTGTTGCCACTAGAAACTGCCTAGAGGGCCATAGGATTTTGCAGTTTCTGGTAACCGAACTCGGAGCCAGGGCTCCAAGCTTGGTTCCCAGAAACCGTGCTCCCGCCGCAGCCCTCGTCGCTGGCGCGGCCTCCCTGCACTGGCTGCTCCTCTGTGCTTGCAAACGGAGCACGGAGAGGGCAAAGAGGGGGCGTTCCCGGGGCGGGGACCACGGAAGCCTCTTTACAAGGCCCCTATATGCCGCACAGCGCCCCGCCCCTCCCACGCCGACACCCCGCAGACGCACAAAGTGGCACGTCTAGCCCCTCCGTGCTCCACCTGCCCTGCCTTGGAGAGCCGGCCACCGCTAAGTTCAGAGGCTGGTGGCTATTGTCATAGGACTGCGTCCACAAAGGTCTTTTTAAAAATGTATCTACAGAAGTGTAACTGTGGAAAGTGTGACTGTTCCCGTCAGTGTGCCACTTCGAGGCTGCAATGCTCAGAACAAGCCCCACTGAACGTAGCGGAATTTACTCCTGAGGAAACACGTATTGCACTGTGGACTGATTAATTTCTTTAGACCGGCCTTCTCCAACCGGGTGCCACTGGCTGGGCATGATGGGAGTTGCGGCCCAACACCTCTGGAGGGCATGTTGCACAAAATGCTAGTGTCGCCCCCTGGAGGCTAGTCCAATTTGCCCCAAAGAGGAGAGTCAACTTCAGGCTGGGTCCAACTCGATTTTATTGTTTGCAAACAGTTCGACAAAGGAGCTCACGCTCAAAGCAGAGTCGACCCTGGGCGACCCCCGCGCTACAGTTTTATCACCTCAGCTTGCATTCCTCAGCCAGCGTGTCACTTTGATTGGTTGCTGGCAGTTTGCTTGGCAACCTTATCTTAGGGTTACTGTCTGCTCATTCCAGGCATGCGCAGCTCTTAGAATACTACGTGCTGCTTAAGACACATACAATGGCTTTTAGGTTACATTTTTACTACAATTCCCCCCTCAAAAGGCTTTTCTCAAATTTATACTCTCTTTGGTCCCGCGGTGGACTACGCACTTAAAGGCGCAAACTATTATCGCTGTGGCATTGACGGTTTTCTCTAAGCAGCAAGTGAGGCCTGGGACGCCCTTGTTCTAGCTACTAGAATGTTGACAACAAAAACACTTTTTTTTTTGAACTTTTGGAACTCAGTTTTGTTCCGTTCATCAGGAACCCTTGAAACGAGAGCGCCCTCTTTCTGCAGAGCTACTTGAGTCCTTTCAGGGGTTCATTATTCCAACGGTGACCTTCAGGTGGGTCAGCTTCCGGTGTGACCCTCTCTGGTGCAGGTGATGCCTTTATTCAGTGTGATGAATCCACTTCTTTTCTTTGGCGACTTTCATAGCAATGGGAGTGGTAAGTAGGATCTGAAACAGACCCTTCTGCTTCTTGGTAGGTGGTTCATCTTTCTAGGACTGGATTAGCACCCAATCACTGGGACTGAGATTATGCACTGGAGCATCTAAAGGCCAGGATTGGTGCGGTGTCGCAAACCTGTGAAAACAAAACAGACTGCAAGGCAGTAACACAATCTTGAATCTTAAAACTCTTACTTCTAAATTTACATTTAAGCTGTCAGCCATAGGTAATATCCGAGGTGGGCGCTTATAGAACGTTTAAAGGGTGTCAATTTAATACTTCCCTTGGGGGTGCACCGTACTCGAGTCAAGGTGATTGGCAAGGCCTGTGGCCTTTCAACTTAATCTTTCAACAAATTTTAATGAGCATTGTCTTTAAGGTGCGGTTCATCTTCTCAACTTGACTTGTAGATTGAGGTTTCCAAGGGGGGTGTAGCTTCTAGTTAGTTTGTTATGCCTGGGCCACTACTTGCGTCACTTGTCCAACAAAATGGGGCCCCTGATTTGATTCACTCTCTTTAGGTAACAAGAGCTTAGGGATTACTTTTTAACAGGATCTTGGCTACTGTCTGAGCGGTGCAGTCAATTGCTTTTATCATTACTAGCAGGTACCGATAGCCATGAGTCTGGGGCAACTCTGAAAAGTCAATTTGAAATCTCTGAAAAGGACAGTAAGCGCATGGGCGACTTCTCATTTGAGCTGGGGGCTCAAACATCTTTGAATCATTTCTGAGGCACAAAGGGCAGTCAGCCACTGTTCTCAGGTCTTGGTCTAACCTGAAGGAGGTGCTATCTGCCTCGGGCGCACCCAAAATCAGGGTGTTAAAGGGGGATGATCCCTTTATTAGCTAACCATAATTTTTGAACTTCTCAATGAGCGGCTTCAAGCCTGCACAGGTGGCTTTTTTCAGAGGATACTGCCTTACGCACACAGGGCTCTCCCTTTTTAAAGAAGATTTTAATTTGTGTTATGCATTTGGTCGGGCAGGGGTTCTGTCTGTCCATACACATGGATCAACATTCTCTAAAATCTCAGTCTCTTTGGCCTCTGACACAATCTTGATTGCTTGAAAGGCCATTTGATAATTTGAGCCCTGCATTGCTGGCAGCTGTACTACAATCTGATTATCACGGAAGAAGATTTTAGCTTGCAGTTTTATTAACAAGTCCCGCTCCATGAGGGCAACCAGGTATGCAGATGAAACTACAAAGGCATGTTCCAGTATGTTATTTCCAGTCTTCATGAGGAGGGGCTTACACACGGGCAATTTAGTTTGTTTTTTTTCCCTTTAATTTCTTTTATAGTTACATGCTTTCCACTTTTTCTTGCTGGGGGGCTTCACAGGGATCATAGAAAATGTGGCTCCAGTATCTACTAGGGCTTTACAGTCCTCGCCAACAACCCTTACTTTTACCTTGGGATTCTCCCGAGCGTTTGTTCGTAGGGCGGTGGCCCTTCAGCTAGACTCCCCCCCACTGGAGGACCCTGCCAGCATTTGGCAGCCTTCAGGGTGAGTCTCTTTTCTCTTTTCTTTCAGCTCTGGACAATCTTTCTTCCAATGTCTCTTCTCTCGGCAATACCCACATTTATTGAGCCCCGGTCGGCCCTTTCCTTTTCTGCCCCCCCCCCCCCCGTCGCTTCCGTGCTCTCAAGCTGCTGTTTATATCTCCGCCCATGGTGGCTGCCAGCATTGCCTTTTCCTTTTTCCAGGAATGGCACTTTTTTATGTGCACTCATGTGCACCATAGCTCTAAAAACTTCATGATCTGGGGTCTGATAAGGCTAAAGCAGGCGGTGATATTAAGGCTTGCTTCAATTTAAGAAAAGCCTTTTTTATTTTAATTGTCCACTTTAGTGGGTAATATTTTTGTTAAAGCTTCATACAGGGGCTTCACCCCTTTTTATGGTTACTATAGCCTCCCTCTTGTAACAGGCACACTTATCTTTTGGCTTGCCTGTTCTGCAAATCATGTTTCAAATTCTCTGTGCCATGCACCAGTTTTAACTCTTTGTTTTCTCTGCAAGTTAGGCTGTTTGCCATTGTTTCGACAGAGACTCGCTTGCTTAGATCTTCTTACTAATCTCAACGACACACATTTGGGATAAGCTTTCTTCTTTTTTTTTTAAGCCTTTTTGTCTGCTACTTTCTTCTGCCTTCTTTTATACCTTTTTCATATCATTAAAATCTAACACCATGACTGGAAAACATTTGTTTTGTATAGTAGGGCATGGTAGAGCAGATCTAACCATTATACTGCTCCTCTGACTGCATGGTCAGGGCCCATCAAAATCAAGGGAAGGGCGTTCTCATATGTGGAAAGAGTTCCAAGCCACCATTTTTGCATCGGCAACTCCACACTGCATGAGTTTTGGCAGAGTGTCAGGTTTGCCTCTGAGCAAATGGAACGTCAGAACAGTTCAGATTTTGAGAAAGAGCTGGAACACATGGGGCAGGAACTTTCTTAGGCTTCAGAAACACAGCTGGGCTTAGAAGTATCACTGGAGAGTGGGGGACTCTTTCTCTCTCACCTCTTAAGTTAAGAGGATTTGCTGCCCCCCTTTTTAAAGGGAAACTAACTTTCGTAGTTTCTCTTTGAACTTTTTGAAGGCTGTTTCCTTTGTAGTCTATGAATCTCTAGCAATTTGTATCTGTATGCTTCATTAGGGTAAATGAAATCAAAGCCTTGGAAATCATAGAATCATAGAATAGTAGGGTTGGAAGGGGCCTACAATCCAACCCCCTGCTCAATGCAGGAATCCAAGTCAGAGCATCCCTGACAAATGGCTGTCCAGCCTCGTCTTGAAGGCCTCCAGGGTGGGAGAGCCCACCACCTCCCCAGGTAATTGGTTCCATTGTCATATTGCTCTAACAGTTAGGACGTTTCTCCTGATGTTCAGCTGGAATACAGCTTCCTGTCACTTGAGCCCATTATTCCGTGTCCTGCACTCTGGGATGATCAAGAAGAGATCCTGGCCTTCCTCTCTGGGACAACCTTTTAAGTACTTGAAGAGCGCTATCAGATCTCCCCTCAGTCTTCTCTTCTCAAGGCTAAATATACCCAGTTCTTTCAGTCAAATGCAGCTTTTTATCTGAGTGTTGAAATCACAAATCAAACTGTACACTGAGCTGATCACAAACAAACACACAATCTACAACAACGGGAGTTCAAGGTTATGACAAGCCTCACAGTACTTTTTATGGCAAGTCTTTAACTGTCTAAAGTTCCAGTCCATGTGCAGAGTGCCTCTAACAAAGAAGGCTTTGGGCCATAAAGAAGGGATGCTTTTAACAAAAGCTCTGTGTCTCTTCATCAGTTCGAATGGGGAAGGTGTAACCTTACACCTCTTCTAGATTCCTCCACAGATAAGAACAGAGCAGTGCTGCTCAGCTTTCCAGCTGTGATGCTTTTCTTGTTTTTTTTTGCAAATCTCACTCTTTTGTCAGGTCCTCACAGACACCTTCCAGCCTCTCTGCTTGCTAAGGCTAAACCAGCCAGGGCGAAGGGGGGTTAGGCAAGTCCCCCTTGGCTCTGCTCTGAGCAGGCTGACAGAGATAAGCTTACACAGACCCTGATATTTTAAGAACTTGCTCTGTCTTTGTTTCTTGATTTTGCCACAGTCTTTAAGTCGTCAAACAAATCTCTTTCTTCAGAAGTTGCAACTTTTTTAACTGCTTTTGCTTCTTCTAACAAACGTGGATACGGTGGCAGACAAACTGTTTCTGGAGGGCCCCCTCCCTCCCCCAACAACCTCTCCTCCCAACCTAACAGGCCGAATCAGACCGGGGGGGGGGGAGCTCCGGGCACCTTGGGCAGGGTCTCCCAGTCTTCAAGCTCCTTCCGTGGGGCTTGAATCGGGGGGAACAGGGGCCTTGGGCTTCACCTCGGAGCATACCATCATGACTTTACAATATTGAACTTTATATTCAACCTTTTCTCGCCTTCAGTGGATTTTGGTTGGCACTCATCCAAATGCTGATAACCTCACCTTCCCTGAGGCAAATTTATCTCTCACTACTTGATTCAGACACCACCCGGGGTCTCTTGCCCCTGCGGTCCTTTGCCAGTAACACATTTACACATTTACACTTCCGTAACTAAGGGGGATTCTTTCCGCACCAATTCAACCAACCATCAATATAGGCGAATTGATCCCATTGCCCATTATTCACCACATTTTTATATACAGCATTTACAAGATTTACACCAAAGGATCCTATGTCTGGCCCACTAATTCCAAATGCTGGCCATTCCAATTGACAGAGTGTAACCAGCTTGCCTTTCGACATCTTAGTACACGGAGTCTGACAAACCTCAGACGCTTGACTTTGCTAAAGTTCTTTAGCGTGCATCCCAAGGGAGTGGCAGAGCTTTCTAAACGGGAGCTACCCGCCCCCGTTGTGCCTACCTCTGTTTGAAACCATACACGGAGTCTGACAAACCTCAGACGCTCCGAAGGCAACTCAAACAGAAAGACAGAAGGGAAATCAAGTACTTACTCTGCCCAGCACCCTAGTGCCGTCTCTTCAGACCCGTTCAGCCTGGTTGACTCAATCAATGGAGTCCACGCCTTTAACCTCCTGGGTGTCCCGACCCCCGTTCTCTGGTGCCGTGGCAGACCTCAAAGGCGGTCCGGCGCGCCCCACAGGCACCTTTGCCGGTTCTGTCGTTTGACCCCAGGGTGGTCCAAGGGACTCCTGGCTGCTCGCCAGTTTGTTGCACAAAATGCTAGTTTCGCCCCCTGGAGGCTAGTCCAATTTGCCCCAAAGAGGAGAGTCAGCTTCAGGCTGGGTCCAACTCAATTTTATTGTTTGCAAACAGTTCGACAGAGGAGCTCACGCTCAAAAGCAGAGTCGACCCTGGGCGACCCCCGCGCTGCAGTTTTATCACCTCAGCTTGCATTCTTCAGCCAGCGTGTTACTTTTGATTGGTTGCCAGAGGTTTGCTTAGCAACCTTATCTGAGGGTTACTGTCTGCTCATTCCAGGCATGCGCAGCTCTTACAATACTACGTGCTGCTTAAGACACATACAATGGCTTTTAGGTTACATTTTTACTACAGGCACCAGGTCAGGGGAAGCCGGTTTATTCATGTGTTTGCTTCATCTCCAGAGCGCCCATGGCCGAGCTCTCTGGTCTGGACCTTTGGATCCCCCCGCCCTTCGGAGATCCCAGGCCTAGCCTCTCCAGCTGTGCACGGCGCTCTCCGCTTCCCGGGCCGCCTGGCTGCTGCTTCCCCCCGCTGTTTTCCAGACGTTACTAGGATTTGCTCCGAGCTGGAAACAAGCGTGCTTCTTCCGGTTTCCCCTTGCTGAAGAAACTCCCCTGGCTGAACTTCCAGCAGCTGGAGCAGAGCAGCAGCTCTCGGAAGCAACCTGAGTGGGCGGGGCTCAGCGGGGCTGCCGCGGTACAGCTATGGCTTGACCCAGCAGCCTGCTTCCAGCGCGGGGGAGGGCATTTTCCCCAGGCAGCTGCGGGAGGTGGCGAAGCGAGCCACGTGCGGGGCCCCGAAGGAGCCAGGCCAGAGAGCCAGAGCGCTGCCGTGAGGGCCAGGGCACCAGCCCCCTGCCCCGTTGGCTGAAGGGCAGGAGAGGCGACACGGATGGCCCTCTGGGGGGAGGGGGGGTGAGCAGCCTAGGCAGAGCAGCACAGGCCTTTGGCTGGGGAGAGACCCCGGAGGGCTTTACTGGGGACTCAACCCCCTCTGGAGCGTCAGAGGTGGTGGGTTGACCCCCGCCCATGCGGTGACCTCGGTGATGCCATTTTTGCCGCCTCTTGTTGTCCTGTTGATGCTGGCTTGCCACTTCTGCGATTATCATTTCACAGAATCGTAGAATAGCTTAGTGGTTGAGACGCTGAACTGCAGACCGGAAGGTTGGCAGGACAGCAGTTCGAGACCCGAGTGCTGCGTGACGGAGTGAGCTCCTGTCTTCAGTCCCAGCTCCTGCCAACCTAGCAGTTCGAAAGCAAGAAATTGCAAGTAGATAAATAGGTACCGCTTCGGCGGGAAAGGTAACAGCGTTCCGTGCACCTCGGTGTTCAGTCATGCCGGCCACATGACCACGGAAGCGTCTTCGGACAGCGCTGGCTCTTTGGCTTAGAAATGGAGATGAGCACCACACCCTAGAGTCGGACACAACTGGTTGGGGACACCTTTACCTTTTTTATTTAAGGGGCCTACAAGGCCATCGAGTCCAACTCCCTGCTCAATGCAGGAATCCAAGTCAGAGCATCCCTGACAGATGGCTGTCCCCCCGTCTTGAAGGCCTCCAGTGTGGGAGATCCCACCACCTCTCTAGGGTAATGGGCTCCATTGTCGTATTACTCTTAACAGTCAGGAAGTTTTTCCTGATGTTCAGCTGGAATCTGGCTTCCTGTCACTTGAGCCCATTATTCTGTGTCCTGCACTCTGGGATGATCAAGAAGAGATCCTGGCCTTCCACTCTGGGACAACCGCTCAAGGACTTGAAGAGCCAAGTGCTATCATCTCTCCCCTCAGTCTTCTCTTCTCAAGGCCAAACATGCCCAGTTCTTTCAGTCTCTCTTCATGGGCTTTGTTTCCAGTCCCCTGATCATCTTTGTTGCCCTCCTCTGAACCCTCTCCAGTTTGCCTGCATCCTTCTTAAAGTGTGGTGCCCAGAACTGGACACAGTACTCCAGATGAGGCCTAACCAGTGCTGAGTAGAGGGGAACTAGTACTTCCCGGGATTTGGAAGCGATGCTTCTATGAATGCAGCCCCAAATGGCATTTGCTTGTGTTGTTGTTGAGCCACGTATCCCCCATCTTGTAACTATGCATTCGGTTCCTTTTTCCTAGGTGCAGAACTTGGCATTTATCCCTATTAAATGTCATTCTGTTGTCTTCGGCCCAGCGCTCCAGCCTATCAAGGTCACTTTGAATTTTGTTTCTGTCTTCCAGGGCCCAATTTTGTGTCATCTGCACATTTGATCAGCATTCCCTGCACCTCCTCATCCAAGTTATTAATAAACATATTGAAGAGCACTGGGCCCATTTTGTGGGGGCTGCTCTATTGGGTGGGTGTTTTTGGGGGGAGGACGTAGTCATCTGGAGAGGAACTCCCCAATTGTGTCAGGGACAGACAGAATCCCGGCTTTGTGAGACGATGGGAGGAAATTCAGAAAAAGGAGAGATGTGCAGAAGACCCCCTGGAGTGCTCCACATCTGCTGAATTTGGGACCGGCCCTGATTCTGTTCTGGGTCCAACCCTCCGTCCTTCCCTCGTGCCCGCAGCTGTGCCTCTGTCATTCCGCATCAAGCACTACATTCACAACAAACATCCTTTCCGCACCAGAAATCTCCAGTGCTCTCTCATCTTCCAAAATGCCAGTGTGATTTCATTTTCGGTATGAAAAATTCTTGGCTTTGATGGGGTTAAAGGTTGACTCTTAGGCAGCCCTTCAGATGTGCTGGACTACAGCTCCCAGCATCCACAGCCAGGCAGGCCACTCAAGCCCTTAGCCACCAGTACACTATGGCTGTGGGGTGCTGGGAATTGTAGTCCAACCCACATGGAGGGCTCCAGGTGGCATTTGTGAGGCTTAAAGCAGTTCTCCTTTCCTTTACTTTGTGAGAACAGAAAATCTGCGCTGATCGAGACGCTCTGCTGCATTTCCTCTCCCACGGCGTTACCAGCAAGGCAGCCAGGCCCAGGCAGCCTCGACTTGGAAAAACGCTCTCGGCTGTGCAAGACCTGAGTGGCTCCCTCAGAGCAGAGCGACTTTCCAGAGGATCGCTGCTTTGCCCCTTTGGAGCTGATGGGTCGTTCAGATCAAGCGTCCTGCTGGGGCTTTGGCTCAGCAGGGCCACCAAGCCAGCTCACAGTGCGATCTCTGGATGGATGCCGGTTCTTAAGAAGACAGCCCAAGCAAAGGATCCTGAAAAGGGATGCTAGAGTCCTCCCGTCCTGACTCCTGACTCAAGCAGAGGGGGCAGGAGGCTGGTGGGGTGGCGCACCCTACGTTTCCCCTTTGCGGGGTTTCACAAGCTGGGAAATAGGCACCCGCCTGTCCCACTGGGAAGCGGAGATGCTTCCTGAGTAATAAAAAGCCTTCAACTGCAGGCCACTGGCATGCAGCTCTCAGGCGGCTGGCTTCCTCGCATGGCCTGTGTGAGAACATTTCATTAGTCATCTTTCTTTTCTCTTTTTAAAGGCAGGAGGGCTCCAAAACACATTTTCTTCAGGTAACATGCACGCAGGTGTCTAGCCACGGGTACACTTCCTGGGTGGCCCTGGGCCAACGACCTTCTCTTAGCCGCAGTTACCCATCTATAAAATGGAGATCATAATGGTTTGTTTCACAGGCTTGTCGTGGAAGTCATCCAGGTCCAATCTGTAAGCACCAGGCACAGAAAAGTGGAGAATCAATCGTAGAATCAAAGGCAGAAGGTACCTCAAAGGGCATCTAGTCCAGCCCAGTGCTGGTGTAGGCAATCCAGAGACCAGTGGCACCACCAAGACTGACCCATGGGGTGTGGCATGGGCATTCCTGGCCTGGAGCCCACTTCCTCCTCTGCATGACTGGCCTGATTTACTTACAGGGGTGACTAGGGGAAGAGACCCCCTGCCTTCACTGGGCCAGGGGGCTGAGTCATACTCCGCAGGGGCCGAAGACCCGACAGGGCCGTCACGGGCCAGGGACAGTGACGGCCTGCGCTGGGTGCTGCTGTCCAGCCAGCATCTGCAGGCCAAGTGGGGAGCGGGCAACATGGCCAAGCTTGCCTCTGCTACTGCCGCCACCCTTTGCCCTCCGTGAGGCCAAGGGTTGGGGGGGGGGCTAGGAGGGGTGTTGGAGAAATCTGCAACAGATTCAAAGGAGTTTGGATTTCTGTGAATCCAACCTGCAGATTCTGCAGTGATCAACTGGGGGGGGGGTTATGCAAATACACACTTTCATAAGCATGCATTACTTCTAAAGCACATTAATGCAATTGCACATTTGCACAAGTGCAAGCAGGAATGAAATTCGTGTATATCCCTAAAAAAAACCCTGAATCCGTGAATGAGTGGGCGATGGAATGAAACACGCCTGACAGCGTGTGAAAAGCAGACAGAACGGATTGAACAAAACCTCGACCTCCCGAGGCCCGGGTACTGCTGTCTTCCCCTCCACCACCCCAGCGGGCCACTGCTGCCTCATATCTTCACTCAGCCCCTTCCACTGGTTTTGCTAGGACAAGCTCGAAGGGCTCCTCTTCTAGAGTTTGATAAACAATAACTGAGGTTAACTATTAGGAAAGCCTTCACTGCAAGCACAACTGTTTCCCATTGCGCAGAAGGGAAATGGGGGCTGAAAATGCTGTTGGGGTTGCACTTCTCGCCGCCACCTCCTGGGGCCTGGCAAAGGTCTAACAGCCCCGCCTAGACAAGCAGGGGACATACGGGCACACCATGGGAAGAGCTGGACCCCATCAGCAGGTCACTTAATGCTCTCAGACGATGCATTCAGCAGCACTCCGGTCAAGCGTTTCCACTGATAAATACGGGTTCTTGGGAGGCAGAAGCTTCCGGGTAGCCCCCAGGCAGCCGCACGGTAGCCAAGAGCGGCATCCTGGCCGCAGCATCTCTCCCCTCAGGCACAGCAGCAGCCACCCCGGACGCAGAAGAGCCCAACGGGAACCTGAGGGTTGGTGCCTCCCTCTGGCAGGGCAGGTGGCCCGAGGCCGCTCACCACCCCCGCCCACAGCCGCTCCTCGAGAGCAGCGGCAGCAACTGGGCCTGGAGGTCGCACCCAGCCCCGGCTAGGCCTGCCTGAAGGGGAAGCCAGTGAGACACAGGCACGTCGGAAGCGGCCTTCCACAGAGCCGGACCCTCTGCCCACCTGGCCAGGTCTGGGGACACTGACTGGCAGCACCGGCTCCCCAGGGGTCCTGGCAGGGGTTTTCCAGCCCTACCTGGAGACACTTCTGCTGCTGGCACGGACGCTCAGGCAGCGTTTCCCTGGCTTCTCCACTGCAAGGGCTCCTTATAGGACATGCTGGAAGGCCTGGAGTTGTACCTCAAATGGTATCAAGCGATGTGCTACATGGTGTGTTCAGCATCATGCTGCGTCTCTTAGTGGATTAGCCCAGATGTTCTGGCTTTGTGTTGTTCGAATGGAATCTATACAGCGATCGGTTTATACACTGCAGATTAAGAAGGAGATTCGTATTCCAAGCTGTTCCCTGGGCATGAGGGTTGATAATTTGCAGTCACCAAGTGTATTTGCATTTGGTAACACAATCATTGCGCATTTGAAGATTATTTTCCAGAGCCTGTGATGTTTTAAAAATATATCATGTCATTAAGCCAAGACAACTAGGTATGTTCATCAGTTTATTATGTCAGTCATTTGTCATCCTCTTGCCGCCTAATAACAAGAAGGTTAATTGGCTTTAAAAATGCTTCAACTGGGTTGAATTCCTTGGTGCGTTAAAAGCCAGATGCCCCCAATACACCCCAGCACATGCAGCAAACACAATTATCCCACATAGTTTTCTCCAGCTAAAGCTGCGAAAGACCCAGCTGAAATTGTGAAACCAAGATTTTGCCTTTTTTCTGGCCATGTAAGAGCTGAGTGTTGCCTCCATTAAGGAAGACTCCACATATGGCCTGTTGCCATGATGCATTCCTCCATGCTCCTGAACCATCCCCTCGACCATTTCCATCAGGTCAGAGACCTGCCCCTCCCGTTCCGCTCCTGCTGCCCTGTTATTGAAAGCACAGCAGCGGCCCCCACATTTGTTAATCAGCTTCTGGAGAGCCTCATTATCAGAGTCCCGCACATACTCCTGCAAGGAGCCCCCTCCTAGATCTTCTTTGCGGGTGAACAAGACAACCATGCGCTTGGCGGCCTCCACCCCAAAGACTTCCTGGACTTGCTCAGCTGCCTGTGCGTCTTCCGCAGTGAAAGAGCCCACCTGGGTCACAAAAACCAAGGCGTGAGGGCCAGGCTTGCAGAAGGCAATACAGTGCATGCCTTCACTTTCCACATCTTCACGGCAGACTTCAGCATCAAAAATATTTGCTGTGTCAATCACTAAAACACCCCAGTCTTTCCAGGTCCCGCAGGCCCCTTGGCAGACCTCAGTTGTTGTCTTTGCTTGAAGCCTGGAATCAAACACTGTCCAGCCAAGGATGGTGTTTCCTGTGGCACTTTTCCCGGCTCCAGTCTTGCCAACGAGGATAATCCTCAGCTGTCTGCCTTCTCCTGCAGGTATTGAAGAACATGTCAGCCAAAAATCAACGCGCCTAGGGATGGCTGAGAATTCCACCATGGATTTCAGTGAACCCCCAAAATCCATGGCGGAACGGCCTGCCCCCCTGCCCCCTCGCGGATTCCCCCCGGGACGAAGCTTACCTGGGGTGGATGTTCTGGACGGCGGCGGCTCCAGCGGCTGGTCTTTCAACCGGCTGCCGCAGCTGCCATTTACATTCTGGTCTTTGCCGTCATAGGCTATGTAAGTATTTACGTAGCCTATCATGGCAAGCCAAGGGGAAAAAAAACAGCGTACGCAAATGGCAGCGGCTACGGCGACCGCCATTTGCGTTCCCTATTTTTCCGTTTTATCCTACGTAAATATTTACGTAAGCAATTACGGCGAAAAAAAAGGGAACCACAAATAGCGTAGTGGGCGCTATTTACGTTCTTTATTCCCCCACTGTTTTATCCTACATAAATATTTATGTAGGCTTTTACAGTGAAAAAAAAAGAAACACAAATAGCGCCCACTACGCTATTTGCGGTTCCCTTTTTTTTTTCGCCGTAATTGCCTACGTAAATATTTACGTAGGATAAAATGGGGAAATATAGGGAACGCAAATGGCGGCCGCCATAGCCGCCGCCATTTGCGTACGCTTTTGTTGTTTTTTGGGGGGGGCATGCCGTGATAGGCTACGTAAATACTTACATAGCCTATCACAGCAGCCTGGAAGGACGCAAATGGCGGCCGCTACGGCGGCTGCCATTTGCGTCTGCAGCAGCCAGTCCGTGGCCGGCTGCTCTGCGGAGCCGCCGCGTAGCAGAGCTGGCCCGGCAGGATTCCGGGGGGAAGGACCGGATCACCTCCCCCCCGTCGAGGATTCCGGGGGGAGGGACAGAGTGCCTCCCACCCCCAGCGGATGCCCCGACCGGAACCAGGTAATGGATTCGTACATCCCTAAACGCCCCATTGCTATAATTCAACTTATTGTCACGTAAACAAAAACAGTAACTCCCCCCCCCCAGATATTCACGTGCATGGCTCCATTTTTGGGATGGACAGTATTTTGAGGATGGGCCATAGCTCAGTCATGGAGCAGGTGTCAGGCATGACCCAGGTGCACGTTCAGTCCCCAGGATCTCCGGTTAGACCATTCCGCGTAGGAAAGGCTTGGAAGAGGCCTCTGCTTGGGACCCCAGACAGCCTCGGCCAGGCCAGAAGGGCCGCCGCTCAAGAGCACAAGTTTCCCATGCAGAAGGTCCCGGGTTCAGTCCCTGGCGCACCCAGCTACAGGGGTCATGTAGCAAGGGCAAGAAAGGCCTCTGCCAGCGACTCTGCCAGTGAGTGTAGACAAGAGTGGGCTGGATGGACCAAGCCTGGCTTGTTCATATGTCTGTTTGCCAAGGGGGTATGTCCCCACAATGCAAATAGCAGCTTCGGGGGGAGACATATTTCCATCAGGACTAGGGCAGGGGAAGGGTTAGGAAGTGTAGGGAAGCATGTCAATGTTGATGCCACTAAAACCTCCCAAAAACATTTGGAGCAAACAAAAAAGTCCCCTCCCACCAATACATGGCTAGATGATCAGCAATGTACATTTATCACTGGAACTCTTCCTTACCTCGTCTGGTCCTGTCCATCTTTCTCTGAAATATTTGCAAGGATTCCAAGCGTTAGTTATGCACAGCCTCAGCTGAATATGCAAACCTAGAACACATACACAGTACTAATTGAGAAAGCCGGGCCCCAATGAGAAGCCCACAGCGGATGGTCTGGAGGGATTTCAGCATCCATGCAGAATCTGCCTTGTGTGGAATTTCATGGCTGCCACGAGAGCGATGGGCCAGTCTCAAGTACCATCAGGCCCAACCCATGTGACGTGACATAATTTGGCTCTGCTGTTCTGCTCAGGAATGGGGAAGATGATCCTTTGGGGGCTCCATTGTCATGGATGGATCATTATCCAGTCAATTTGCACTTCCAGGCTACCTGTGAACCCCACAAAGATGGAAGACCAAGTTGGATGGCCTGCCTCCAGAGCCTGATGAAACTGGAAGGTCTTTCAAGGTCTCTGGGACAGTTTCCTGCAGTCTTAGCTTCTGATACCTTCTGATTCTACTAATGATGCTGCACTGCTGGAAGGGCTTGTTATGAAGTGACTCTCGTGGCTCGCTCTCTGTAGCTTCAGCTCCTTCACTGCCAGAGCTTTGGGTTACACCTCCGATAGAGGAGCTGGGGTGAAGTCCCCAGCTAAATAGTTACGGTCTGATTGAAGGACAGAGTCTGGAATACATCCTTCCTTCTGTTCTATTTGGACTGCTACATCAGTGGTCTTTTGTCTAGTGTGATGGATAACGGGATCCACTTGAATCTTTGTATCTTTTATCTATGCCTTCAACATCATGTGGGATCTGCAGTTCCAAAACTATAAATCCTAAATAAAGTATTGCCTGCCCTCCAGGTCCCTCTGTTTCTTTAGAATCCAGCCCCCCGGAGTCCGTGGCAGACCGGACTACCCCCACCACCACCCCGCAGAATCCCCCCCGGGACGGACCCTACCTGGTTGTCGGCTGGTCCGGTCCGCCCGCAGCCGTCCGCTGCTCTATCTGCGGACGCAAATGGCTGCTGTCTCAGCACAATGGAGAAGGTGGTGGTGCAGCAAAAGCAGAAGCGTCCCCGCTTTAGCCGTGATAGGCTACGTATTTACGTAGCCTATCACAGCTAATGCAGGAACGCAAATGGCGTCTGCTACGCCGGATGCCATTTGCGTCCGCAGCCCGACAGCGGGTGGAAGTCCGGCTGCGGACGGGCCCAGCCAGCAGCTCCGTGGCCTTGCCGCAGAGCGGAGCTGGCCGGGAAGGATTCCGGGGGGGAGGGACGGATCGCCTTTCCCCCACCAGCAGATGCCTTTGAACGGAACCAGGTAAGTGATCCACCCACCCCTAGTTCGGGGCAGCCGCAGAGGCTGCCTTATACTGGAAACAGGACAGCGCAACCCAGCTGGCTCTCTTGGGCCTCTCCGTGGCTTCAGAGACCACTGACCACGTATCCGTGATGAGCCCGAGAGTCAGGGAGGAGATACAGTTTGGCTCCAGGGCCCTGCTAACCGCCTGAAATTAGGCACGGCTGAGGGGTGTTTTTCTTCTGTCTGCTGGGAAGCCAGACTCCGATATTCTCTAACCTGCAGTATAAACACTAGACTACACTGCAGGGGTGTTCTTAGCCACTGTCTCTTTGTTACTATCACACACACACACCCCATCCGAAATAAGAGGATAATTGGTTGTATTTGTAGTGACGCTGACCGGGAAATGTTAAACTCTTCGACAACCAAAACCCAAACCATTTCCCACGAGCACAAGACCTGACGTGGACAGAGCAAGGCGCTCATGTCTTTGCTAGTCCCCAGTACATAGGGGCGGGTGGGGGCACTGCTGCCCAGCCATGGCGATCGTCACAATAAGAAATCAAAAACAAATCATAACACATAAAACCCGATACTTCTCCCTCTGTTAAGGAAACGGACAGCTGTCACCGAGGGAGAAAAGCAACAACCCTGACATGAAAAGGAAGCTGAAGGTCAGTGCCTGAACAGCATCTGCCTACAGGCAACAGGAGGGGAGATCAGGGCGGTGGGAAAGTACTCATGGCGCGACCATCAGCCACGTGCACTCAGAAGTGCCCCCCGCCTCTCACGCCGGCACGCTAAGCTGGGGAGGGAGGCTCAGAAGTCCTCGAAGGGGCATGCGTGAAATCTAACAGCGGCAGTCGTCCTCTGCCACTCTTCAACGGCAGTGTCAGCCTGAAACATGTTCCCTGTGCAGATACTTCTCTCCTCTTTTCTCCCCCTCCCCTGACTCTACCTTTTTGGAGATCACAGGTTCCCGTCTCCTCACCTGCCCAGCGAGACCTTTCCTGCTCCTGGATTGTCTGACAAGCCGTTTTTCTTTCCTGCCTTCTTGCAGCGAACAGGAGGATGTGATGAAGCTTCTTGTCCGAGCTGAAAACAAAACTAATCGCTTCGAAGCAGCAGAACAAATAAATAAATCCCCCAGGGTCTTCGACACCTGAGTTGCTGATGTGGCAACATTCTACGCACTGAAGGAAGGGGGGGAGGGAAGCAGAGGCCGCGGGCTGAAGGGGAGCATGGCGGCTGCAGGAATTCGTATCCACAGCCTGGCAATTGCGGACTTTGACAGATTCACTACTAACTACACTCAACCACTGCAGCTGCGAGAACGAGCTCAATCGGATACACTTCTAGTTTGATAAACGATAACTGAGGTTAACTATTAGGGAAACCTTCACTGCAAGCACAACTGTTTCACATTGCGCAGAAGGGAAATGGGGGCTGAAAATGCTGTTGGGGTTGCACTTCTCGCCGCCACCTCCTGGGGCCTGGCAAAGGTCTAACAGCCCCGCCTAGACAAGCAGGGGACATACGGGCACACCATGGGAAGAGCTGGACCCCATCAGCAGGTCACTTAATGCTCTCAGACGATGCATTCAGCAGCACTCCGGTCAAGCGTTTCCACTGATAAATACGGGTTCTTGGGAGGCAGAAGCTTCCGGGTAGCCCCCAGGCAGCCGCACGGTAGCCAAGAGCGGCATCCTGGCCGCAGCATCTCTCCCCTCAGGCACAGCAGCAGCCACCCCGGACGCAGAAGAGCCCAACGGGAACCTGAGGGCTGGTGCCTCCCTCTGGCAGGGCAGGTGGCCCGAGGCTGCTCACCACCCCCGCCCGCAGCCGCTCCTCGAGAGCAGCGGCAGCAACTGGGCCTGGAGGTCGCACCCAGCCCCAGCTAGGCCTGCCTGAAGGGGAAGCCAGTGAGACACAGGCACGTCGGAAGCGGCCTTCCACAGAGCCGGACCCTCTGCCCACCTGGCCAGGTCTGGGGACACTGACTGGCAGCACCGGCTCCCCAGGGGTCCTGGCAGGGGTTTTCCAGCCCTACCTGGAGACACTTCTGCTGCTGGCACGGACACTCAGGCAGCGTTTCCCTGGCTTCTCCACTGCAAGGGCTCCTTATAGGACATGCTGGAAGGCCTGGAGTTGTACCTCAAATGGTATCAAGCGATGTGCTACATGGTGTGTTCAGCATCATGCTGCGTCTCTTAGTGGATTAGCCCAGATGTTCTGGCTTTGTGTTGTTCGAATGGAATCTATACAGCGATCGGTTTATACACTGCAGATTAAGAAGGAGATTCGTATTCCAAGCTGTCCCCTGGACATGAGGGTTGATAATTTGCAGTCACCAAGTGTATTTGCATTTGGTAACACAATCATTGCGCATTTGAAGATTATTTTCCAGAGCCTGTGATGTTTTAAAAATGTATCATGTCATTAAGCCAAGACAACTAGGTATGTTCATCAGTTTATTATGTCAGTCATTTGTCATCCTCTTGCCGCCTAATAACAAGAAGGTTAATTGGCTTTAAAAATGCTTCAACTGGTTCGAATCCCTTGGTGCGCTGATAGCCAGATACCCCCAATACACCCCAATGCATGCAGCAAACACAATTATCCCACATAGTTTTCTCCAGCTAAAGCTGCGAAAGACCCAGCTGAAATTGTGAAACCAAGATTTTGCCTTTTTTCTGGCCATGTAAGAGCTGAGTGTTGCCTCCATTAAGGAAGACTCCACATATGGCCTGTTGCCATGATGCATTCCTCCATGCTCCTGAATCACCCCCTCGACCATTTCCATCAGGTCAGAGACCTGCCCCTCCCGTTCCGCTCCTGCTGCCCTGTTATTGAAAGCACAGCAGCGGCCCCCACATTTGTTAATCAGCTTCTGGAGAGCCTCATTATCAGAGTCCCGCACATACTCCTGCAAGGAGCCCCCTCCTAGATCTTCTTTGCGGGTGAACAAGACAACCATGCGCTTGGCGGCCTCCACCCCAAAGACTTCCTGGACTTGCTTCACTGCCGCCTCATCTTCCGCAGTGAAACGGCCCACCTGGGTCACGAACACCAGGGCGTGAGGGCCGGGCTTGCAGAGGGCAATACAGTGCATGCCTTCACTTTCCACATCTTCACGGCAGACTTCGGCATCAAAAATATTTGCTGTGTCAATCACTAAAACACCCCAGTCTTTCCAGGTCCCGCAGGCCCCTTGGCAGACCTCAGTTGTTGTCTTTGCTTGAAGCCTGGACTCAAACACTGTCTGGCCAAGGATGGTGTTTCCTGTGGCACTTTTCCCGGCTCCAGTCTTGCCAACGAGGATAATCCTCAGCTGTCTGCCTTCTCCTGCAGGTATTGAAGAACATGTCAGCCAAAAAGCAACATGCCATTGCTACAATTCAACTTATTTCACGTAAACAAAAACAGTAACTCCCCCCCCCCCAGATATTCACGTGCATGGCTCCATTTTTGGGATGGACAGTATTTTGAGGATGGGCCATAGCTCAGTCATGGAACAGGTGTCAGGCATGACCCAGGTGCACGTTCAGTCCCCAGGATCTCCAGTTAGAGCATTCCGCGTAGGAAAGGGTTGGAAGAGGCCTCTGCTTGGGACCCCAGACAGCCTCGGCCAGGCTGGAAGGGCCGCCACTCAAGAGCACAAGTTTCCCCTGCAGAAGGTACTGGGTTCAGTCCCTGGCGCACCCAGCTACAGGGATCATGTAGCAAGGGCCAAAAAAGGCCTCTGCCAGAGACTCTGCCAGTGAGTATAGACAAGAGTGGGCTGGATGGACCAAGCCTGACTTATTCATATGACTGTTTGCCAACGGGGTATGTCCCCCCAATGCAAAAAGCAGCTTCGGGGGGAGGCACATTTCCATCAGGACTAGGGCAGGGGAACGGTTAAGAAGTGTAAGGAGGCATGTCAATGTTGATGCCACTAAAACCTCCCAAAAACATTTGGAGCAAATGTAACCCCTATTCAGGAGATGGTTTACTCCCCTGGGCAGAGTCTTCACCAAGAGGGATGGCGAAGAGAAGAGACAACAAGGAAGAGTCAGTTCTGCTGGGAAGCTGAATGCTGGAGATGGTGATTATGGGCTCTTATCTCCTTGTAGCGTAAACTGAGCTGATACTTGGAACTGCAGGGGAGGGGGAATCATCTTAGTATCTTTGATATTTGTTATAATTATATTATTATTGCAGGACTGATAGCTTGAATGTTTGACTTGTAAACTGTGGATTGCCCTGTGGACTGAATTTAGGAAAACTACAAGAAAGGACTCCTGAAATATTCCGCATCTGGAGAAACCCAAGACACTTTGGACTGGCCTGCTGCACGGTTGCAAGCAAGAAATCCATACTGAAGTTTGAACTCAAAGGAACTGTTTGCTGCATTCATTTGTATTGGGAACTTCTTGCATGTTTTTGTGTAATTTAATTCTTACTAAAGACATATTTGTTCAGTTAGATCTTTGCAAGTTTTATTGTGATTAAGCCCCACAGGGCCGACACAAGTGGAGGTTATAGAAACTGGCAAATGCAAACTCAGATCGCTGCAAGCCTGCAACAGACGTTTTCAGAAATTTGGGATTTGATTTGCACAGAACGTTTTTGTTACGTGCTGTAAATTCTGGGGATGTAAAGGAAGCGATTAGGAATGTTGTGGAATGTTATGGGAGAATTGCTGAAATTGAAAGGATAAAAGCAAATAGGGAAGATATGTTGCTATGTGAATTCCATACTCCCAGTGCTGTTTTGAGAATAGGAAAGGAGTGCTGGGAGCAGAGCTTGCATGGAAAGTAATCCCTGTAGACGAAGAGGTTACAGCATTCCTTGGGGAGGATGCAGATAATATTGCTCAGGGAGCACAAGAAAGTACTGGTAGTAGTTATACAGAGGGAAAAAACTCCAGCTGCAGGTTCTACCCCTGCTGTAAATCTTCCCCCTGGTTTGAAAAAACAATTGATAGAAAGGGTTTTGCAAGCTGAGAGTTCCACTACAAATGTTGCAACAGATTTCAAAGTGAATCTCAAGACGTTTCCAGGAGCTATACCTAAACCAACTGGAGAAATAGATTATGCTGTTTGGAGAGTGCAGGCAAGAGAGTTACTGGATGACAATATTCCTGAAATTGTAAAAAGGAAGAAAATCATAGCGAGTTTGCGTCCAGTGGCATCACACGTTGCTCTGGGAGCAGGGAGGGAAGCTTCTGCAGAAGTGTGCCGTGCAGTAGCAGAAGCCGCGTGTGGTAATATTGTTCCAGTGTCTAAGTTAAAAGTAAAATAGTATGAGACTCATCAGCATACTAAAGACGAGGGTCTTCAGGATATTTGCATCCGTTGCATGCTTTGGCTATGGACATTTCAGAACAGAAGGGGATTAGAGAGCAAGAATTGCATGTGTATGACAGGAACAGTTCTTTAGAGGATGCTGGCACCAAGCATGGTTCGCTGCCCTCGGAATAAAAGGCATTGGCTCTGGCAAAAAGCCAAAGGGGGTTCCATATGTGGAACTTCTTTATAACGGAAGAACTCTGGAGAGAGAAATATCTGATGAGCCAGAGAGAAGCCGCAAACAAGAGGTGCCTGAGAAAGGGAGGTCTCCAATTAAAATTGCAAGGGAAATTGAGAAAGCGGCAGAAAGGGCTCCCAGAGTTGTGACGACAAAGATGTCGATCGGAAAACCAAACATTTAGAATCTGCAAAAGAGATAGCAAAGTTGAAGCTGACTATTCAACAAGCAGGAGAGCTCAGGAGTTCAAGCCCGGCTTTCCCCAAAAATTATAGGGAAGAAAGAAGGTCAGTAGTGCCCAGAGAGCATAGTAGGCAGTTAGGATGCTTTGATTGTGGACTGAAAGGACATTTTAAGCGGGGGGGTGTTAACAGGCTTAGCCCGATCATCATTTCATCAGGCCCTAATGAGCACAGTAGGGAACCAGGAGCAGGCTGGTCCGCGGGAAGTGACCAAGAGCAGCACAGTCAGTCGGTGAGCAGGCCTCTGGAAAGAAACTGTGGTCAGAGGTGAAAGCGACAATTTGCAAGAACTGACAGGACCTGCGTGTAATGATTGTGTGCATTTGGATGGGGTAAAATGTAGTTGCTTGATAGACACTGGCTCACAAGTCACTTGGATACGCGAGACCTTCTATAAATCCCATCTGCTCCGTAGAGAATTACAGTCCATTTGTAATCTGCTTGAAACAGAAGGAGCTGGAGGGCAGGTGGTACCTTGTTTAGGATTTATAGTTTGGAACTGCAGATCCCACATGATGCTGAAGGCATAGGTAAAAGATACAAAGAGGTTCAAGTGGATCCCATTAGCCATCACACTAGACAAAAGACCACTGACGTAGCAGTCCAAACAGAACAGAAGGAAGGATGTATTCCAGACTCTGTCCTTCAATCAGACCGTAACCCTTTAGCTGGGGACTTCACCCCAGCTCCTCTATCGGAGGTCAGCGTAACCCAAAGCTCTGACAGAGAAGGAGCTGAAGCCACAGAGAGCGAGCCCTGAGAGTCACTTCATAACAAGCCCTTCCAGCAGTGCAGCATCATTAGTAGAATCAGAAGGTATCAATGGAGCGCTCACGGGCCTCCGAGAGAACCAAACCAGTTAAGTTCAAGGAGTCTGTGTTGAGCTTTTCAGTTGTGCCCCACATTTCACATCCTGAATCAGCATTCATTTATTGTAGTTACTTATTAGTTTGTATTAATTCTATCAATTTCAGACCGTAAGGTACTGTCGAGACGACAGTATTTTAGCAGGGGAGAATGTAAACCCACAGACTAGCTGGTTTAGTCCCGTGGGTGGAGTCCTCACTAAGAGGGAGGGCGAAGAGAAGAGACAACAACAAAAGGTCAGTTTGTTCTGCTGGGAAGAGGAATGCTGGAGATTATGATTATGAGCTCTTGTCATCTTGTATGTGGTAAACTGAGTTCGTGCTTGCGTGCAGCAAAATCGCAAGGGGAAGGGAAATCGTGTTTGTATCTTTGATAGTTGTTACAAATTATTATTATTATTATTATTGCAGGGCTGATACCTTGAATGTTTGAGTTGCAAATTGTGGATTGTCCTGTGGACTGAATTTAGGAAATCTACAGGAAAGGACTCCTGAAATATTCTGCATCTGGAGAGACCCAAGACACTTTGGACTGGCCTGCTGCACGGTTGCAACCAAGAAATCCATGTTTTAGTTTGAACCCAAAGGGACAGATTGCTGCAGTTATTTGTATTGGGGACTTCTGGCATGTTTTCGTGTAATTCTTACTAACAACGTATTTGTTCAGTTAGATCTTTGGAAATTGTATTCTGATTAAGCCCCATAGGACCTACACAAGCAGAGGTTATACAAACAAAAATGTCCCCTCCCACCAATACACTGCAAGCCAATCAGTAATGTACATTTATCACTGGAACTCTTCCTTACCTCGTCTGGTCCTGTCCATCTTTCTCTGAAATATTTGTGAAAATACCGAGTGTTAGTTATACACGGCCGTCAATATGCAAACCTAGAACACACCCACAATACTAATTGAAAAAGACAGGGCCCCCAACGAGAAGCCCAGAGCAGAGTCCGCCACGTCTGGAGCGGCATGGAATTTCATGGCCACCATAAGAGCAGTGGACCTGTCTCAAGTACCATCAGGCCCAACCCATGTCATGTGACATAATTTGGCTCTGCTGTTCTGCTCAGAGTGGGGGAGGATGATCTTTCGGTGGCTCCATTGTCATGGATGGATCATTACCCAGTCAAATTGCACTTCCAGGCTACCTGTGAACCCCACAAAGATGGAAGACCAAGTTGGATGGCCTGCCTCCAGAGCCTGATGAAACTGGAAGGTCTTCCAAGGTCTCTGGGACAGTTTCCTGCAGTCTTAGCCGGCAGCCCCGCAAGGCCCCCATCCCCCCCGGAATGGACAGCTGATCTGGACCACCGATGTGATGGTTCCCAAACATCCTTGACCAAATAATGTAGCTGTGTCGACACCTTACTGTTCCAAGGAGCTGAAGGTAACGAAACGCTCTGGCGACTGCTACAATGCGGATCTTGGAAGCCTGCGAGCACGGTCGAACACAGGCGAGACCCCATCTGTGCCCTTCGTAGCAACGATGGCAGCAAAGAAGTCTGGCTTCTCTGCCCCCATTGTGCCTGCACAGTGTCGGCCAGTACAATTACTGGAGGAGGTCAGAGGTGTCCTTTCCTTTGCGGTGCGGAGTCCTGGGACAGCAGGTGTAGCACATCTGCTGTGGCCACTTTGCCTTCCGTTTTGCGGACACAATCACCCCACGCACACTGACTTAGATGCCATGGCTTGGCAGCGCCAGAGAGGGATGAGGCCAGGACACCATCTTGTCATATTGTCATGGAGACCTTTCCTCGTGTGCAACTGAAGAGGTGGACTGGCTGCTTGGAGGTTTGAGGCCTACTTCTTTTTCTCTGGAGCTATGCCAGGAGTGGATTAATTCGAGCAATCCAGGGGCCAATTCCCAGCCCCTGGACTCCGCCGGGGGCCCGCTCCTGCTTCCACATCACCCGCAACATTAAAGAAGGGGCCAAAGCAAGCTGAATGTGGCACGTTTGAGTGCAACCACTGTTCTTTTGCCACCGTGTTGCTGACTTTCAGCAGTGTGGTGTGGCAGCCGCATGGGCGGGAGCCACCCTCAAGTCTGGGGAGGGATGCATGTGGCCCCAGCCGTGTGTTTCCCTCCCATGGCCGATGCCCTTTGTGACTAGTAAAAGGATCTGGATTTCAGGCGGAATGAATGCATCCTTGAGGAGGGCTTGGTCCCCCAGTCCTCCGAGAGGCAGGATGTGACCTTTGCTCAGGAAATCCAGCTTGGCTCTGACGATCCGAGCCACAATGGCCGGCCGGACCGTAACCTGCCTTGGGTGCTGGGGGAGGCGGTGGCCTCTCGACTCCGGGTGGCCTGGGAGGATGCCAGTGTGACTTGGGCCCATCCCCGTACAGATGGCAGCCTGGTTTGGGGCAGTCCCAGAGGCTGCCTTACACTGGAAACGGGACAGCGCAACCCAGCTGGCTCTCTTGGGCCTCTCCGTGGCTTCAGAGACCACTGACCACGTATCCGTGATGAGCCCGAGAGTCAGGGAGGGGATACAGTTTGGCTCCAGGGCCCTGCTAACCGCCTGAAATTAGGCACGGCTGAGGGGTGTTTTTCTTCTGTCTGCTGGGAAGCCAGACTCCGATATTCTCTAACCTGCAGTATAAACACTAGGCTACACTGCAGGGTTGTTCTTAGCCACTGTCTCTTTGTTACTATCACACACACACACCCCATCCGAAATAAGAGGATAACTGGTTGTATTTGTAGTGACGCTGACCGGGAAATGTTAAACTCTTCGACAACCAAAACCCAAACCATTTCCCACGAGCACAAGACCTGACGTGGACAGAGCAAGGCGCTCATGTCTTTGCTAGTCCCCAGTACATAGGGGCGGGTGGGGGCACTGCTGCCCAGCCATGGCGATCGTCACAATAAGAAACCAAAAACAAATCATAACACATAAAACCCGATACTTCTCCCTCTGTTAAGGAAACGGACAGCTGTCACCGAGGGAGAAAAGCAACAACCCTGACATGGAAAGGAAGCAGAAGGTCAGTGCCTGAACAGCATCTGCCTACAGGCGACAGGAGGGGAGATCAGGGCGGTGGGAAAGTGCTCACGGCGCGACCATCAGCCACGTGCGCTCAGAAGTGCCCCCCGCCGCTCACGCCTGCACCCGAGCCGGGGGAGCGGCCCGAAGGAGGCAGCGCGAGGCGCTCGCGCCTCCGCCCGCCTTTGCCGCTCAGCGGAAGCAGGTGCGCCGCCCGGCCCCGGCCCGCCGCCTCCGCCCCCGCGGACCCGCCCCGCCCCGCTCCCGCAGGGCGCCAGGCGCGGGGCAGGGCGCGCAGGGCGCCTCCTGGCGGCGGAAGGGCGCGGCGGAAGCGACGCGAGCGGCTGAGGCGCCCCAGGCGCGCGCCGGTCCGCAGGCGACACGAGGGGCGGCCGGCGGCGCGTCCGCCCGCGCGCTCCCCCGGCCGGGCCGCGCGGCGCCCCTGCGTCCCCTGGAAAGCGGAGCGGCCCTTCTGGCGCGCCCGCGCCCTGCTCCGCCCGAGCCGCCCTCCGCCCGCAGGGCCGCGCGGCGCCGCAGTCCGCGAAGGGCGCGGCCGCACCCTCGCGGGGCCGGGCGCCGCTGCCGCTTCCCCGCGACGGCGTCGGCCGAGCCCTGCTCCCGGGCAGCGCCCCTTCTCCCCTCCTTGCCCTGCGCCCCTACCTCTCCTCCCCGGCCCGGGGGCGTCCGCCGGGCCGCTTCTCCCCGCCGCCGCGCCGAGGACGCGGGAAGCCTCTCGCCCGCGCTGGAGCGAGAGCGGCGGCAGCGCGCAGCCCGCCCCGCGGAAGGCTCGGCGCCCGCCCGCGGAGGGGCCCCGCGCTGCCGCCCCCGGGCGCCCGCCTCCGCCGCTCGGCCTGGGCGGGGCGTTTTCGGAAAGGCGCCCCCCGCGGAGAAGAGCCCTCCCGCGAGGGCAGGGCAGGCGGGGGTCGCGCCCGCCGCCCCCGGGTCGAACGAGGGCTGCGCCAAACCGGCCTCCCGGCGTTCCCCGTCACGCCGGCGGGCGGCGCAGGGCGGCGAGGTCCCGGCGGGGGCGCGGCTCTTGGCTCGCGCTGGGTGGCCGTTCGCGCGCGGCGCCCCGGGGAGGCGCGAGACGCAGCAGCCCGCGGCTGTTTTCTGCGGGCGAGCCCGCGACGTCGCGCGTCTGTCTCGCCCCGCCGGCCCGCCGCGCTTCCCTGCCTGCCGGCCGGCCGGAGCTGACGGGGACTTCGACGCTGCGGTTGAAACCTCTGCCATAAGAAATGCGCGCGCGCGCGCGGGCCGGCAGCAGGCGGCGGAGCCCGCAGCCCCGCGCGCCAGATGCGGCGCTCGCGCTTCCGGAGAAGCTCCGTGCGCACTACGCAAGGCTCTAGCCCTTACTGATGTTTACTTAGTTATGAATTTAGGGGTCACCTCTCGGCCCAAATAGGGCCCCAAGGTCGCTTATAATGAAAATGTAAAACAATTGAAAAGCTTTACAAAGACATTTAAAACTTTGACGTATCACCAACAGCAGAATTAAGAGCAGGAGAGAATCTTTAAAAAGCAAGAGTGTGGAGCTCGCACAGTTAGGGTCTAGTCCTATACGTGTTTAGACAGAAAAAAGTCCTGTGGGGAAGGCTGGGAGTTGTAGGACCCTTTTATGTCTAAACGTGCATAGGATTGCATCTTTAAACACTACAAAGCCACACGGAACCAAAATGTTTTAACAGCCTGCTTAAAAGTGAGCAAGGAAGGGGCCAGCCTGACTTCCTTGGGAGAGAGTTCCACAGGCAGGGTGCTTCCACCGCACAGGCCGTGTCCCATGTTCCCGCCAACCCGGCTGCTCTTGTGGGTGGGCAGCGCACAAGGGCATCTGACTATCTTAAACTGCGGGCAGGTTCATATGGGAGGAGGCCCTCTTTCAGATATCCTGGCCCCAAGTCCTTTAGGGCTTTATGGATAAGCATCAGCACCTTGCATTGAGCCCAGGAACTGATTGGTAGCTGGTGGAATTGATACACTGTGTAATGTCAGCGAAGTGTACACCAGGGAGCAATCTGGCCCCTGCATTTCACACTAGCTGTAGTTCCAAAGCACACTTCAAGGGCAGCCCCATGTGGAGCATGCTGCAATAATCTAACCGGGGGCGGGGGGGGGGGGAGATTAAGGTGCGAATCACTGTGGCCAGATCTGCCTTTGCCAGGAAGAGGCGTAAATGGTGTTCAGTCGAGGCTGGGCAAAGGCGCTTAAGGCTATGAAGACCTGTTTGAAAGCATATGAGCAATGCCTGGTGAACTCTCAAATATCAGAGGGCCGCAGAATAAGGTTTCCAGGGTCCGGGACTTGAGGCTGGATGAATCTGTCAGTTCTGGTTTCTCTCTGTTTCTTCTTTTTCCAGTCTTAGTTTGGTTTGTCCCAAACTGGAAGAATCTTTTGTTTTTCTTTTAAGTTCTCATGAAAATTCTTGTGTCCTTTTGCATATTTTGCCTAATACATGCATTTTTGCCTAATATACACATTTTTAGAAGCAATTTCCCTAGTATAATGCATTTTTCAATGTTATTTCCCTAATATAATACATTTTTAAATGTTATCTTCCCTAACATATATTTTGTACAGTTGAAGAATTCTGTTACAAAATTTGAGGAAGGTAATTCAAAGGATAACTGAGTTTCAGTTCACATAGTTTTTTGAAAGTGCAGAATTAGGTCAGTCCAAATTGAAATGCAGCCTGAATGAATGTCTCCCCCATTCCTAGTCAGGCTGGGGGGGGGGGTGGCAGCTTCATTGCCCCACGTAGCTCCTCACTTCTGCTTCTCCCGCACCACCCCTGGAATAAATTATGCACAAGTCAGAAAAACTCTGCCAGGTTTCTCAGCTTGTAACTGATGCAACAGTTAGAATGTAGTTTTTATTATTCCAGAAAATAGAGGAAGTCTGATCTCATGAATTTCCTTCCCTTAAGACTGCTGACTTTCCCCAGCTCTCAGACAGCAACATCTAAGAAAATGCTTTGCATTCAACAGCTAGCTAATCCCTGTTGACTGTAAATCCTGCATAGAATCATAGAATAGTAGGGTTGGAAGGGGCCTACAAGGCCATCGAGTCCAATCCCCTGCTCAGTGCAGGAATCCAAGTCAGAGCATCCCTGACAGATGCTGTCCAGCCCCGTCTTGAAGGCCTCCAGTGTGGGAGAGCCCACCACCTCCCTGGGTAATTGGTTCCATTGTTGTCTTGCTCTAACAGAAAAAAGTTCTATGGGGAAGTTGCAGGATCCTTCTATGTCTAAACGTGCATAGGATTGCATCTTTAAACACTAAAAAGACACACAGAACCAAAATGTTTTAACAGCCTGCTTAAAAGTGAGCAAGGAAGGGGCCAGCCTGACTTCTTTTGGGAGAGAGTTCCACAGACAAGGTGCTTCCACCGTGCAGCCCATGTCCCATGTTCCCACCAACCAGGTGGGATGTTTTTCCTGATGTTCAGATGGAATCTGGCTTCCTGTCACTTGAGCCCATGATTCTGTGTCCTGCACTCTGGGATGATTGAGAAGAAATCCTGGCTTTCTTCTCTGGGACAACTTTTCAAGGACTTGAAGAGCGCTATCATATCTCCCCTCAGTCTTCTCAAGGCTAAACATGCCCAGTTCTTTCAATCTCTCTTCATAGGGCTTTGTTTCCAGTCCCCTGATCATCTTTGTTGCCCTCCTCTGAACCCTCTCCGGTTTGTCTGCATCCTCCTTAAAATGTGGTGCCCAGGACTGAACACAGTACTCCAGCTGAGGCCTAACCAGTGCTGAGTAGAGGGGAATTAGTACCTCCCGGGATTTGGAAGCTATGCTTCTATTAATGCAGCCCAAAAGAGCATTTGCCTTTTTTGCATAGGGCAACCAGGACCAAATAAGCACAGACTGGATTATGCCCAGTGATGAATGACACCCGTCTCTCCCCCCCACACACACACTTTCTAAAAATATAATGAGGCCAACAAGTATGGTCATCACCTGCAGAAAAGCATTCCCCATCCATCATGTGGGACTGGGATGGTAGAGGTGACCACTGGCCTGGAGTTTTATCTGGATTCGGCACCATAGCTCAGTGGCACTCAGTGAAAGCTTTGCATGTAACAGGTCCCACATTCAGTCTCCGAGATGTCTCTGTGAGGTGATATTTTCTGAGGGCTGGATCCCAGGACTCCAGGGTTGTATCTGAATTTTGAAATCGCTTTGGTCCGTCAGCAGCACACAAAGCAAGAAAAGCAGAGTATACACTACCTAAAACCTGCTTTCCCAGGTCACAGACCACCTGAAACTTTGGGATTGGGTGGGCGAAGTCCAGGGAGTAGAACTGAACATCATCAACCACATAGATGCTGCTCCGCAAATGGGAGAGGCTTGTCCCCTACCCTTGTCCAGGCACCTCTGCTCAGGGAAATTTAATGGAAGAGATCAATTATGTCCCTGTAGTTTACCCCACACCTCTCCCCTCTCATCCACCATTTGTCTTCATAAGTGCGCTCCACTTCTATAATGGTTACATTGATAGGAAGCTGTGTGCTGCATAGTGCAAAGTAAAAATAAACAGTGGAGAAGTGCCCTATATCAAAGCACACCACTGTGAAGGAGTGAAACAGTGCTATTGTGAAAAAGCACTACTGCGAAGTAGCACACAGTAAAAATAAACAGCCAAGAATGGAGCTGCAAGAGAAAGCGCCAGATGCCCTATATCCAAAGCACACACAATAGTGAGAGAGTGAAATGGCACTACTGCAAAACAGCGTTACTGTGATATACTGCAATGCAAAAATAAACTGAGGAGAAAGAAAGGAAAGTGCCAGTGGTGAATGAGTGAAACAGCACTACTGTGAAATAACACTACTGTGATATACTGCAACGTAAAAATAAACTGAAGAGAAATAAAGGGGACGAGTTACTTCCAATTAGGCAACTTTAGCAGACAGTACTCACCTCTGTCCCCAACCCTTTTCTGAGTGATTAAGGGTCATGTGGGGGGTCATCAGCTGTTAAAATCAGCAAGGCTCTTCCTGCAATAAAGGACGAGTTACTTGCAAGTAGGAATGCCTAGTTTTAAAACCACAGGCTTGAGGCTTGCTTGGTGAGAAAGAATGGCGGTCTTTTTCATCCCAAAAGCAACCAGTACTTAAGGTAATTTCCCCTTCATGGATCACTGCCTTGTTGTGGCGAAGGGGCTTGCGTAACTCAGTGAAGCTATAAGCTATGCCGTGTAGGGCCACCCAAGACAGACAGGTCATGACGGAGAGTTCTGACAAAATGTGGTCCACTGGAGAAGGAAATGGCAACCCACTCCAGTATTCTTGCCAAGAAAACCCCATGGAACGTATCACAAGGCTAAAAGAGATGACGCCGGAAGATGAGCCCCTCAGGTTGGAAGGTGTCCAATATACTACTGGGGAAAAGCAGAGGGAATTTCCAAGTAGCGCCAGAAAGAGTGAAGTGGCTGGGCCAAAGCCGAAAGGACACTCAGCTGTGGATGTGTCTGGTGGTGAAAAGAAAGTCTGATGCTGTAAAGAACAATATTGTTTAGGAATCTGGAATGTAAGATCAATGAATCGAGGTAAGCTGGAGGTGGTCAAACATGAGATGGCAAGACTGAACATCGACATCTTGGGAATCAGTGAACTAAAATGGACAGGCATGGGCGAATTTAATTCAGGTGACCATCATATCTACTACTGTGGGCAAGAATCCCTTAGAAGAAATGGAGTAGCACTCATAGTCAACAAAAGGGTGGGAAAAGCAGTTGTTGTTGTTCAGTCGTTCAGTCGTGTCTTGTACCCCAGGGAAAAGCAGTACTGGGGTACAATCTCAAAAACGATAGAATGATCTCAGTACGAATCCAAGGCAAAACCATTCAACGTCACAGTAATTCAAGTCTATGCCCCAACCACTGAGGCCAAAGAAGCAGAGGTTGATCGGTTCTATGAAGACCTACAACACCTTCTAGAACTAACACCAAAAAAAGATGTCCTCTTCATCATAGGGGATTGGAATGCTAAAGCAGGAAGTCAAGAAATCACCGGGATAACAGGCAAGCATGGCCTTGGTGTACAAAATGAAGCAGGACAAAGGCTAATCGAGTTTTGCCAAGAGAACACGCTGATCATAGCAAACACGCTTTTCCAACAGCACAAGAGGCGACTCTACACATAGACATCACCAGATGGTCAATATTGAAATCAGATTGATTATGTCCTTTGCAGCCAAAGATGGAGAAGCTCCATACAGTCAGTAAAAACAAGACCTGGGGCTGACTGTGGCTCAGGTCATGAGCTTCTTGTTGCAAAATTTCGGCTTAAATTGAAGAATGTAGGGAAAACCACTAAACCATTCAGGTATGACCTAAATCATATCCCTGATGAATATACAGTGGAGGTGAGGAATAGATTTCAGGGATTAGACCTGATAGAAAGAGTGCCTGAGGAACTATGGACAGAGGTCCGTAACATTGTTCAGGAGGCAGCAACTCCATCCATCCCAAAGAAAAAGAAATGCAAGAAAGCCAAGTGGCTGTCTGAGGAGGCTTTACAAGTAGCTGAGGGAAGAAGGGAAGCGAAAAGCAAGGGAGAAAGGGGAAGATCTATCCAACTGAATGCAGAGTTCCAGAGAATAGCAAGGAGAGACAAGAAGGCCTTCTTAAATGAACAATGCAAAGAAATCGAGGAAAACAATAGAATGGGAAAGACTAGAGATCTTTTCAAGAAAATAGGAGATCTCAAGGGAACGTTTTGTGCAAAGACGGGCATGATAAAGGACAAAGAAGGCAGGGACCTAACAGAAGCAGATGAGATTAAGAAGAGGTGGCAAGAATACACAGAAGAACTATACAGGAAAGATCTGAATGTCCCTGATAGCCATGATAGCACGGTCACTGAACTTGAGCCGGACATCCTAGAGAGTGAAGTCAAGTGGGCCTTAGGAGGCATTCCTAACAACAAAGCTAGCAGAGATGACAGTATTTCAGCTGAGCTATTTAAAATCCTAAAAGATGATGCTGTTAAAGTGCTGCACTCAATATGCCAACAAATTTGGAACACTCAACAGTGGCCACAAGACTGGAAAAGGTCAGTTTACATTCCAATTCCAAAGAAGGGCAATGCCAAAGAGGGTTCAAAGTACCGCACAATTGCGCTCATTTCACATACCAGCAAGGTTATGCTCAAAATCCTACAAGCTAGGCTTCAGCAGTATGCGAACCGAGAACTACCGGAAGTACAAGCTGGGTTTCGAAGAGGCAGAGGAGCTAGAGATCAAATCGCCAACATTCACTGGATCATAGCGAAAGCAAGAGAATTCCAGAAAAACATCTATTTCTGCTTCATTGACTATGCTAAAGCCTTTGATTGTGTGGATCACAACAAACTGTGGCAAATTCTTAAAAGAGATGGAGGTACCAGACCACCTTACCTCTCTCCTGAGAAACCTGTACGAGGGTCAAGAAGCAACAGTCAGATCCAGACATGGAACAACCGATTGGTTCAAAATTGGGAAAGGAGTACGACAAGGCTGCATATTGTCGCCCTGCTTATTTAACTTATATGCAGATTACATCATGAGAAATGCCAGGTTGGATGAATCACAGGTCGGAATTAAGATTGCTGGAAGAATTATCAAAAACCTCAGATACGCAGATGATACAACCCTAATGGCAGAAAGCGAAGAGGATCTCAAGAGCCTCTTGTTGAGGGTGAAAGAGGAGAGTGCAAAAGCTGGTTTGAAACTCAACATTAAAAAAAACTAAGATCATGGCATCTGGCCCTATCACTTCCTGGCATATAGAAGGGGAAAAAATGGAAGCAGTGACAGATTTTATTTTCTTGGGCTCCAAGGTCACCGCAGACGGTGACTGTAGCCATGAAGTTAAAAGACGCTTGCTCCTTGGGAGGAAAGCTATGGCAAACCTAGACAGCATAGTAAGAAGCAGAGACATCACCTTGCCGACAAAGGTCCGTCTAATCAAAGCTATGGTTTTCCCAGTAGTAATGTATGGCTGTGAGAGCTGGACTATAAGGAAGGCTGAGCACCGAAGAATTGATGCTTTCGAACTGTGGTGCTGGAGAAGACTCTTACGAGTCCCCTGGACTGCAAGGAGGTCCAATCAGTCCATCCTAAAGGAAATCAACCCTGAGTGCTCATTGGAAGGACAGATACTGAAGCTGAAGCTGAAATATTTTGGCCACCTAATGCGAAGAGAAAGCTCTGTGGAAAAGACCCTGATGCTGGGAAAGACTGAAGGCAAAAGGAGAAGGGGACGGCAGAGGATGAGATGGCTAGATAGCATCACGGATGCAATGAATATGAACTTGAGCACGCTCCGGGAGAGAGCGCAGGACAGAAAGGCCTTGCGTGCTATGGTCCATGGGGTCACGAAGAGTCGGACACGACTGAACAACAACAACAACTTAAGGTAATTTACTTCTGAGTAGACATGGGTATTGTTTTAAACTGGGGCCTGGCCAGGGCCCACACACTTAGCAGATTTGAGGATACCAATATGACCGAAGTCTGCTTGTGTTAAAATGATGGAAAATTGGATGCAGAGAAAGTTAAAGAAAGCTTACACGTCCTGTAACTCTTGGTTCCCCGGGGAGTGATGGGGCGCTGTTCCTTGGGGCTGGTTATCTGAGCAGGTGGCGCACCCTCCCCCTCAGATGAGAACAGCTAACAGGCCAATTTGCTCAGGATTTTATAGAAATCCCTCACTGAGTTAGGGAACTGTCAGAAAGCGCACACGCTGCCCCCCCCCCCCGTACCTAGGCCTTTCTTTCTTGGCAGCAAAATAAGTTTCTCACAATATAGACAGAAGCATCCCTTATCAGTTGGAAGGTGCACAGTGGGAAGAGCAGCTACCGTGCATTGCTTTAGCTTCTGTTAGTGGCAAAAAGTGTGGCCTTTGCTGTGTGTGAATGCAGCCGTGAGAACGAACTCTAAAAATTGCCAGCTCTCTAGCCAATCACTATACTTATTTATTTAATTAATAAATTATTACTGCATTAAATCCTGCATATCTCTGGGTAAATTCACACCTGACTACAGTACAGTTATCCATGCCACCTTGTTGTTCCTTGAGGCAAAGAAATTAAAAAGGAGAAAGGAGAGAACCGCCCCCATTCATATTTGAAGGTGTGTCGCTAGGGAGATAGTTACACATTTCCAGCCCCCCCCCCCCCATGGTCAGTGTAGGGAGAAGCCAAAGGTCAGCTCCTTCCATTCCTTTGCTCTCCTGCTCTTTGAGGCTTACCCCCCACCTCTCTCCCATGAGCAGTGAACTACAATGGAGGATGAGTTGCTTCCAAGTAGGCAGGCTTAGCCAACAGCGCTCGCCTCCATCCCAGCCTTTCTCTGCATGATTAGGGGCCATGTGGGGGCTATCAGCTGTTAACATCAGTACGGCTCTCCATCTGCACACATATTAGCACTTCCATAACCCGCGCAGTTTGAGGTTTGCTCTCCACTACTCTCCCCTCCCCTTGTGGGCAGTGAACGGCAAAAGAGGCCAAGTTACTTCCAAGTAACTTGGAAGTTTTAAAACTGCGTAGTTTTAAAACTGCAGGCATGAGGCTTGCTCTCCCCGCTGCCCCTCCCCACTCCCATGCTCCATGGTTATTGAGAACAGGCAGAGGACTTCTCCCGACCCTTCTGCTCCTGTATTCAGCAAAGTGCAATTTGAAGTTACTTCCGGGTAACTTCAAATTACCCGGAATTTCTGCTCTCCCCGCGCCCACCCCCGCTGCTTTCCCTTCCGCCATCAGCTCTGCTCCAGCAGCCCATAGCGAAGGCAGTTCAGCTTGCAGGAGCCTACCAAATGCACTGAAACCACCACGACAGGAAAATCCATCAGAAAACCAGTTTTGCAAAACCTGGATTTTACAGCAAGAAAAAGCGGGCTGGCTACTGAGACAGACATCAATCGTCTACCACAATCATCTTCAGGGCGCATTAGAACAGGAGTAGATACCCCCTAGGAAACCTACCCTTTTTGGTGAAGGGCCATCAACTGCAAAACTTTAACGTCACGCCATTCACCAACTCCCAGCAATACACTAGATGATAGTAAAGTTCATAAAGTGGAATGGGTGGGTTCTGTTGGGTCCAAACATCCTGTGATGTGGGAGACCCATTTATTCGTGACCCATTGCTTGCTTGTAAATGTACTAAAATGCAGATACTGTGAATTGGGGGGGGGGGGGGCTGCAGCACAAGGGAGGGGGTGTTTAATGAAACCGAATGTCCATCTGGAGCATGAGAGAGCAGAGCAGGGAAGTGGGTCCCATCACTGGTAAGCTGAATAAAACTGGTTACCATTACTGATGCTGTTGCCCTTCGCTGCTTTCCGAGTGACTCAGAATATTCACTTTTTCTGCCAGGGCTGCTCTGACTTGGATTCCTGCGTTGAGCAGGGGGTTGGGCTCAATGGCCTTGTAGGCCCCTTCCAGCCCTGCTGTTCTGTGATTTTTATCAGCAGTATGAGCTTTAAGCTACAATACGCTGCCTTTTTGGTGTTCTGGCTCCACCCCTTTTGCCTTTGGTCCCGCCCATCCCAGAAAGTGGCCCCAGATAACTTCTCTGAAATGGAATTTGGCCCTCCGCCTGAAGGGGTCTCGCCACCCCCACTGCATGGCACAGTGTGAGACACAGAGGTAGTTTCATCATGTGGCAGAACACGGTCAATCTTCTCATCTCTCCCAATTCTCTGATTCTTATTAGAGGGGAAAGGCACTCAGCCCATGCTCAGAGGCACACTGTCCTTAAGACCATGTTAAAAATATATGAAAGACTCAGTGCTACATCTTAAGCAAGCAGAGCATTTAATAAGATTACCACACATTAAAAAGAAGCATTGCAGAAATCAAAGCGTTCTAGCATTGGTTAAACTCCCTCTGGCTATAATCAAACAGTAACAGAGCAAAAGGATGTCCTCTCTTTTCTACTGGGGAACACAGCTACTGTGGCAGAGTTGGATGGAGTCAGGAGATATGAGGGAACCTCTGTAGTCCCATTCCTGAGCATCCTGTGGCTCATTTGTAGCCACAGAAAGTGCGTTGTTTTGAAGAAGGTCTGTGTTAACTGAAGATGCCAATTTATTGCCTTGAAGATCTTTGTACTGAAGGCAGAAGAAGAAAAAGTCAAATGCTCTTGGGCAGCCAGACCCTTTCCATTTAGCCCCCAACACTCCTGTCTCTTCTGGCCAGGTTTTGTATGCAAACTCCCCCAGCTGGGTGGGCTTCTCATTTTTCAGCACGTTTGCTTTCCTGCAAGTCTCCCCTTCATCCAGCAGTGTAATGCCAGCCTGCATGTGTTTCTCAGGATGGTGATAATGACGGAGAGGGAGCCACAGGAACAATCACAGGAAAGTAATTCCTGTGGCGGTCCCACCCTGGGTCCCACACGCAGCTAGGTGACAGGAATATTTCCAGGGCCCAAGCATCATTTAGGGGCCCCAGTTAGGGATGTAGGGATTTTGTTAAATCTCTCTTGCCTTTGTTTTGCAGATTGTTAGGCGTCTTTCATTTCATTGTCCATTGGCAGAATTGGATTTTATAACCAAAATTTTGTTCTACTTGTGCTAATTTCTATTAGTGTTAATTCACATTAGTGCTAATGTGCTCTTGCACTCTTGCACAAATGTGCTAATTCACATTATACTCCTGCACATTAAGTAATGTGGATTAGATTCTGAAAAGCTACTGACTGGTGCCCTTTAGCTTCCTTTAGTTCTCTTTGTTTAACATCTTTACATTTCTGGTTGTCTGGTTTGTATTTATTGACAGACATGGCAGTATGGTGCGTGCGGGTGCATACACTAGACATTTACTCACATATATTTGAGTGTGTAATAGACATATTACTCACATATGTTCCCATTTCATCACTAAGATCATCAAAGGAGGCCTTGATGGTTGTACTACAACTTGCAAATTGCTATCTGACAGCAACTGGAAAATAGGCCTTTTCCATGGTGGCACCCACCTTATGGAAAGCCCTCCCCCATTGATACATGGAGGGTGCCAACTGTGGCATGTTTTGCTGCCAGTTAAAGACCTGTCTTTTCACCCAGGCCTTCGCTGACTGATTGTGCTGCCTGGTTTGTGGATTGTTACTTCCCTGATTTGAAATGTTTTTATTGAGAGAGGTTTCTTTGTTTCAAATGTTTTTTTAACTGAGATGGTTTATTTTATTTTCTTAAACATTTTAACTGTAGCAGTTTTAAACCCTTATGTTGTAAACTGCTCCAAGATACCCCTTTAGATTTAGTCAAGTGATCTATAAATTGATTAACAACAACAACAAAAATGTTGCATGTGTAAATCCTACCAGCTGCACTGGCTCCCACTGTCCCTCGGATCACTATCCCTGATTTTTATGGTGTGATGTTTCCTCCAGCAGTTGTTCTTCCTTCCTGCTCTGGAAATGGCAGTTCTTGAGAGAACACATCACACAAGGAAGCACAAATCTTTTCGCCTCTCAAACTGCAAATCCCAGTTTGACTACAGAAGCGCACTCTCTCTAGGGACTCACTGCAACTCACTGTTTAGAATGTTGCTTGTTCTGTTTCTAACACTGCTTCTGATTTGGCTCCAGCAAATCTCACACCATATGGACAATAGGATAAGCTTTGAAACACATCCTCAAGCATGATCTACAATTTAGCCTCATTCTTGCTCTCATGGTAATGGGAGTGGTAATGATTGGGAGTGATTTGCACTGGGCAATGGATGTGGTGGGTGGGTGGGTGGGGGTTAAAACCACCCCATGTGTCATGTGTCATCCACATTGCCCCTCCCTCTGGCTTTATTTATTTATTTGTTACATTTCCATTCTGCTGAATAATGCAACTCTACTGGTGGGGACTGGTGCTTTGTTTCATGATGCAAAAAAATACTGGATTTTCTGCACTCCAAAACCCCCGTGAAATTGCTTTTAAAAGCAGAAGCAAAATTGAACGGTGATGACAATATGTACACTGTGAAATGCCCAAAATCAACTGTGAGCAAGGAATGGCAAATTCACAATGAAAGCTTCATCTAGAAAAGCTCTACGTCAGCTAAACTTCCGGCTGTAGGTCTCAAATCAAAGCAGACCCAACTGCCCAGCTACAGTGTTACCCACATTTTCTGGTCTTTAATGGGAGGGTCTTTGCTATATCTGTTAGAGTATGTTACAGAACCGTACATGCACATGTCTGCACTCGTCACACATTGCCGCTTTGTCCTTCTCTAGCATGTCTTCAGTATAATATGGCTGTCTGGCGTTCTTCCCCACCAGGCCATCTATCATCCGAAGCAGCTCAGCAACCTGATTCGCCCTTTCCTCGCCTTTAGCCCTGTTGTTGAAGGCGAGGCACCGGCCGCCACACTGAGCAATCTGACGCTGAAGGTCTTGATCTCCCTCCGCCAAGAACTCCCTGAGAGGCCTGCCTTCCAGATCCTCTTTCCGGGTGAACAAGATGATCATGTACGCCTTTGCTTTGAAGCTGAAAATCTGCTGGATTAACCGGGCAACGTCCTTCTCCTCCTGGCTGAAACGACCCAGCTGAATGACTTGTATGATGGCATGCGGTCCTGGGTAGCCGTACTTCACACACGTTTTGATTTCTCGGCAAGTCTGGTCTTCTGGAACATTCGTGTCGAAGAAACCAGGAGTATCAACAACCACAATTTTCCTTCCATCGATTTCAGTGTCCCATCTTTCACATTGCGTTGTGATAGAGGAGGGTGACGTGGTAGACCTTAATCTGTTCGTCCCCAGGATGGTGTTTCCTGTGGCACTTTTCCCAGCTCCAGTTTTACCGACAAGAGCGATCCTCAGTTCAGTTGCTGTGACAAGTAAGTGAAAGAATGTAAGTATTTGCCATGGAAGGTAAATCTGGTGATGGGAATCTGTCTCCTGAAGATGGTCAGGCAGGTGTCAGGGGGAGAAGTGAGAAAAGGGCTGTGTCCTTTCCCTGTTGTTAATCTCCATCATGCAGAAGCCATGGCTCAGAGAGCACAGGGCCTTGTTACACCCCTCCAGAATTTCCCAGCAACATCCCAGAATCCCTCCCTCCCACATACGTCCAGTATAGTAATGGGTATCCCACAAGAATTGGAGAGTGAGTAAATAAGATACAACAGTGTATATGCAGTGCAACATTTTTGCAATGCAGTGAAGACTTATTTGATTTTTCACAGCACTTCAGATCTTGCTAAGACTGAGAACAATATAAAGTCTGCTGGTTAAAGGCCTTACCTCTGCCGCTTTCAGACATAGTCACACAAGTGCTAGAAGCCACAAGGCAGGAGTCAGGATTTCTAGAGTTAAAACACAACAGAACAAAAGAGACGATCAGCTAATGGGAAGCTTGTCTGACTAGGTATGAAAATATGTCCCATAAAATTTTACCGCACAGAATTTATTTTACACAGATGAGAAAAAGCAGGAGTTCTGGTTTATGGAGGGATTGTCCTCAGGATCTCCTCCCCTGCCCTGCACCAATGAATATTTGGTAATGAACAGTGGTGTTGTGGTAAATCTCGAAGCACAGGAGTTCCTCGTGACAGTCCCCATAGCCACGCCCCTGAGGAGAGTCCAACATTGCTGAAGGTCTTGATCCATATCCACAAGCCAATCCAGCAGTTTTCATCCCCAGCACGAGCAGGTCTTTTCTAAAGCAAATGGGTCTTAATTGCCCGATCAAGACCAAACCACCCCCAAATGCTTTGCATCACAACAGGGAACAATATACTGTAACGGGGAAAATTTGTAACCTCCCAGCTACTGTGAGGGTTGCAGAAAAACTGAGAGGCAACAGGGAAGTCCAGGGCATTCTGGGAGAAAATGGCAGCTCCCACAAAAATGTAAAAGGAAGGACTTCTTCACACAGTGCATAGTTAAACTATCGAACTTCCTACCACAAGATATAGTGGAGGCCACCAATTTGGATGGCTTTAAAAGGGGGTTGGACAAATTCCTGGAGGCAAAGGCGATCAATGGCTCCTAGTCCTGATGGCTATGGGCTACCTCCAGTGCCAGAGGCAGTACACCTATGTGCACCAATAGCTGGGGAGCATGGGCAGGAGGGTGCTGTCGCACTCGTGTCCTGCTTGTGGGTTCCCAGTCGACAGCTGGTTGGCCACTGTGTGAACAGAATGCTGGACTAGATGGAACCTGGTCCCTGGGTCTGACCCAGCAGGGCTCTTCTTATGTTCTTATGTTATGTTCTTATGTAATGGTCTGCATTGACAGCTGCCTTTTTGTGTGTGGTCACTGTCATTTTCTGTTACAATGCCTTGAAAGTCCAGGGCCATCTGGGGGTGGGGGTGGGGGAAAACTGTGGCCACCAAGAAGAGCTCCATCATCACTGTGTTTGAAAGGTGAAATAGAGAGCAAAAAATAGGTGTGTGCTTTGGACTGATATAGTGCATCAGTTTGGATCCAAAGTGGAGCTTTTCTTCAGGATTTCCACCCAAAGCTTTGCATGATGACCCCATTGACTAGAATGGACAATTCAACAAATGCCTGTGACATTTTTATTTCTTGGCAGAATTGGATTGGATCTGCAAGCACAGTAGTCCCTTCTTGGGAGATGACATCTGCCAAGTTTCAGACACGCAGGAACAGGATTTCATGTGCAGGAAACCTTTTATATTTAATCTGTGGACAATTTACTGAGTTCTTTGTTGTGTGTGTTGTTATGTGACTCACACACACAGGGTTCAAGAATAGTAGTGCTTGGTGCATAACATAAAAACTGTTCCTGCCTGTAAAGCCCTTAGAACACCCCTCTTTTTTCAGGCAGAGATGGGGATGGCATCCTACTCACTCTGTGCTTGAGAGCAGAGAAACCCAGAGCTGAGAAGCCCAGTCACGTCCAGCCCTGTGGGCACTGGGAAGGAGCAGAGACAGATGAGGCAGTAGAGGTGGTACAGTACCTGGTGCCCTGATGTTGCTCATGCCCCCCCTCCCCATTTTAAGCTGCCAGCTTTAGCAGGAAGGCCACACGCGTGGTACCCTACTCACTGCTGTATTGGGCAGCCACTAAGAAAGTGCTGGGGGAGCTTGACTAAGGTAGTTGGGACTCGGTGGAACTTTACATACCAGAGGAGAGTTTACTGCCAGCCACAAAGGGCTTGTCCACACAGGGCATATATCCTGCGATCAAGATTGGGTACTCATGGAAGTTTGCGGGTCCTTTACATGACATTGTCAACCTCCAGGGCCCCTCCTGTGCTTTATGACCTTTATCCTGGCTTTATAAAGCTTGGGGAAAGTGTGATTTTTCTCTAGGAAATGCTAGGAAGTGCTTTTCTGGCTGGGTACTTCTGTAATTGTGCTATACCACAGCACCATCTAGTGGCTGTAAAATGAAACATATAGAACTTGCCAAGAAAGAAAATCCCAAAAAAACAGCATGTGTCAGCCTGTCTAAAGGAGTTGAGCTTAATCCCGCAAAGAATCTGGAAGCAGAAGCCCCAGTAAGGGTGCAGAATTTTAGCCTCATGTGGTGGAGCCCCTAGTGAGCATGCAGTATGCCACAGTGGGATGCCATATCCCAGTTAGTGGTGGTTCTCTTAAAGCAGGAATGGACCGCATGTGGGCGGTGTCCCCCCCGCCCAGTCTTCAATGCAGCCCCACTGCCCTGCCACAGCTGCTAAAATCTGATGGCATGATGGTGGTAGCAAAAATACAGTTTGTGGTTTGCTGACAAATTTGGGTGGCATGATGACACGACAGTGGCCGAAAAGGACCAAATGTAGCTTTAAAACAAGCTAAATTTGACCCTTTTCAGCCTCTATCATATCACGGTGCTGAAATTCAGTGGCAAACCATTGATTGGTTTGTAGCTGCTGCTGCCACGCCACCAAATTTCAGCGGTGTCCCCCAGAAGGTGGAAATTGGTCCCGGGAATGCCTAAAGCTGCCCACGCCTGAATTAAACAGACATTATTGAAAGCCCTGAGCATGGCTGCCAGGCAGACACAGGCACCAAGAACAGATATCAGCTCCCTTCACATCCCTCCCAGAGGCACTGTGACTGAGACTGGACAGGAGGCCCCCAGGGAAAGGCATTCAGCTGCTGCTGTCAGTCACAGAATGACCAAAACTCCTCTGCCATTTCCTCCTCTGTGCCGGGCGTCTTCCAGTTATGGACAGCTTGAGGGAAGTGTCACAACTGTTCCAAATGGGCCCGAAAAAGCAAAAACACCCCTTCAGAGCTCCAAACTGGTTCCAGTGCTTTAGCACCTCCCTGCCTCAGACCCGAGTCATTTTGGATTCTAGATGTTTCTGAGGTGGGCCACTTGCTTTGGATTCCTGCTTTGATCATAGGAAGGTCACAGGCACATGCTACAGGAGTGGACTCCAATGGACTCCCCCCCCCAGCCCCCTGGCCCCCATTCACGGACCCCACAGCACTCGTTGGGCCATTCACGTCTGTAAAGTTGCGTAGATCTCCCCTTTACAGCTGCAACCTGTGTAACACTGCTGTTCCAGAAAGACCAGAGTCGCCATTCCTATGCAACCTGCAGCTCAGGGAAGGATCAGGTGCCCTGCTGCGCTTGCCGGTCACTCCCCGAGCCATCAAGGGCCTTGCACGGCGCAGCAAGCGGGCGGTGGCGGCAGCTCGGCCAGCGACCCATGACCCAGATGCAGGCGAGTCCGTCCATCCCTCTTCGATCGAAGGGAAGGCGCACTCCCTAAGACCCTGCTAGCACCTTGCTGCCAATGATAAGCCCACCCCCGATGGACCCTTCAAAATATTGCCCCCAGTTTCAGGGGCTCATTTCGACTCTGCTCCTCTCCCACAAATTCAGGCCAAAAGTTCTCTGACAACTAGCAAGTAGCAGAGAAGAGGCGGGGGGGGGAAGTGGTGTGAAGATTGGGGGAGAGCGGTAGCCATGCAAGTCGGCCCGCAATCAGCAGGACTCCCCTGATCACTAGGAGCCCAGCTCAGCCCTCCACTGAGCTTCAGCACGGGCCGTGCACAGCCAGTCCCCACGAAGGCCACAGCCCTCGCCTTCTGTAACGCAGCCACCAGCTTGATCCAAAACAAGTTTTCAACAACAGCAACAACAGCAACAACAAGGGCATTAAGATAGTAGCAGGTCTGTTTCCAATCTCTTTCCGAATTATCCCAAGAATAAAATTTCCCTTTCAACACTGATTTGATGCTTGCATTGAGCTCTCCCAGGTCTCCTTCCTGCGTAGTCATCACCAGATCAGATCCCATTGGTGTGGCCCATACAGGCATCACAATGAGTGGTGAAACTCACCAAGTGAGCTGGGACAGATTGCACAGGGTTCCAAACTGCGTGGAGCCGCTGCGCATTCAGCTGCATGCGCAAAGCCCTCCCCACTGCAGGCTTCGCACAGCACACATTGAAGTCTATGGGCGGGGCTGCATGAGAATGTGATGGCGGCGGGCGGGGCCCCATCCCAGCTCACATGGTGAGTTTCCCCACTTATAGTAGTGCCAGAGTAGGGCAAATGTACATGTAAAGTTAGGGTATGTTACCCCAGCATGCATCACTTTCCAGTTACACCCACTGAATTACGCTCCCCGTTTTGTTGCTCATTCACCAAGTCCAGACGTTCTTTTCAAGCTCTTTGCAGTTCGCTTGACTTTTCACCAACCTGGATAAGTTAGGGTCAACCACAAACCTGGGCAATCCAGTCCATACTCCTAGCTCCAGAGCATTTCTGAACAAGTTAAAAGCAACCAGCCCCAAACAGAGGTTTCGGGGAACCCACTATTTCCTTCCCTCCATTGAGAGGAATGGAACTACCCCAACACAATAACTCCCATTCCCATTGCACAGAGAATGTATTCATAGAATCATAGAATAGTAGGGTTGGAAGGGGCCTACAAGGCCATCGAGTCCAACCCCCTGCTCAGTGCAGGAATCCAGGTCAGAGCATCTCTGTCCAGCCTCGTCTTGAACGCCTCCAGTGGGGGAGAGCCCACCACCTCCCTGGGGAATTGGTTCCATTGTCGTATTGCTCTGACAGTCAGGAAGTTTTTCAGTCAGGAATCAGAATAGTAGGGTTGGAAGGGGCCTACAAGACCATCGAGCCCAACCCCCTGCTCCATATAGGAAGGCTGATTCCCAGGCTGTCTCCCATCCAAGTACCAGGGCTGACCCTGCTTAGCTTCCGAGATCAGACGAGACCGCGTGCATCCAGCCCTTGCAACAACATCTTTATTTATTGTTCTTTTACATGACCCAATAACCAAAGTTCTCTGGGTGGTATGCATTAAAAACAAGATACAAACAGTAAAACAATGCAGAATAAAACCAAGATAAAAACAGCAGTGGAGAATAAAACCGTTATAGCATCATAAAACCAAATTAAAACTGCCAGCAGAATAAAGACACTAAAAACAGTGCATAAATTGCCCGAGAAAATAAAAAGGTCTCCACCAAGTGCTGGAAAGACCACAACGTGGGCACCAAGTGAGACTCTCTGGGGAGAACATTCCTCAAACAGGGTGCCACCACTGAAAAGGCCCTCTGCTTACTAGCCAGAAGGAAACCAGAGCCAATGGTATCAAAGGTCACTGAGAGGTCCAGAAGAATGAGCCAGGGCAGCACTCTCCCTCCTGTCCATCTTTCAGTATTCCAAACTTAGGTTTAGTTTGTCCCAAACTTTGACAGCTTGCATGAAAATTCCTAAGCATTTTTTGTGCACTTGTCTCAAAATACGTGCATCTTTATATGGAATTTTGCCAAATATAAACATTTTTGGAAGCAATTTTCCTTTTGTAACATTATTTTCGTGAACGTATGGACTTTTGCCTTTCCTTTGTACACATTTTTGATTGGAGAACATCACTGCAAACTTTAGAGGCGTGTGAATTTTGAAGTATAACTGAATTTCAGTGCGCATGTTGGTTTGAAAGTGCAAAATTAGGTGTGTTCGCATTAATGTGTGAGCTGGTTCAATTTCTCCCTCTCCCTGGTCCTGAGCAGAAATCCTGCCCTCCAAAATTGGGGAAGATGGGGAGGGCATTTCATCCATTTTGGGGAGAGCCCAGCAGAATACCCCCGAAGTTTTGTGCCCTCCGGCAGCAGCTCTTCCATTTCCTTCTCCCCCTTAAAAAATAACCAGTAGCAGCAGCAGCGGTGGGGGTGGGAGCTTCTCCCCACAGCTGGAGGCCTCTTCTTATTTCCCAGAAGCCCCTTCAGATTCAGCATGACGCTTGGTCACAACGCAGCAGAATTCCAGGGGCCTTCAGGGCAGGGCGGGGGATGGTGGACCAAGGACTCTACTGCTCCCAGAGCTGTCAGCACCGAGAAAAACCTTTTTAGAAGGAAGCGGGGGGGGGAGTAAAAGGAGGGCCTGCTGCTAAGGATGGGTGAGAAATGTGTTTCTGTTCATTTTTGACAAGAACTGATCTCTCAGAGGCCACATCTACCCCTCCCCTCCAGTTACTGCCAGGCTGGGGAGAGGGCCCAGCCGTGCGCCCTGGTGCCAATGTGCCCACGGGCTGCTAGTGCTTTCACACTTGGCATTGGCGCAGAAGGGGGGCTACGCCCATACAGAGGCACTTACCCAGGGCTCCTCTGTGCCAGAGAGAACCCTGTGCAAGTGGGGCCCTGTTCGTGTGGAGGAGCCGTCTGCACGTACGTCTGGGCATGCCTTGCCCCCTTTCACGCTCCCACTGAACATGTCTGCTGGGGTGTGTGGGCAGCAGGCAGTCTGTCTTGGGGATATGGGTCGCAGGCACAGTCTTGCCCCCCCACATGTTCACTGAATTTACTGGAGGGAGGCCGTTGTCTGAACTTTCCTTATCGTATAACTTCACTACATCATCATAACAAGGCATTGCACCACTGTAGATGATTTAGTAGATACCCTTATATTGTCCATCTGGTGTAAGTTGAGGATAGGACTGTACTATACTAAGTATTATTATGAATTGTTTACTTCCCCTTTCTTTTTGTCTTAACATCTAGCTTAGAGAAGAGTCCTGTGTCTGCTGAAAGTGTACATCCTACAATTTACAGAGGATGTAGTCCAGATAAAGATATTCCCATTTAGAGTGCATTTTCAATCCTGATCTAAGGACCACCCAGCAGATCATAGAATAGAATAGTAGGGTTCGGAGGGGCCTACAAGGCCATCGAGTCCAACCCCCCGCTCAATGCAGGAATCCAAGTCAGAGCATCCCTGGCAGATGGCTGTCCAGCCTCGTCTTGAATGCCTCCAGCGTGGGAGAGCCCACCACCTCCCTAGGGAATTGGTCCCATTGTCGTATTGCTCTAACAGTCAGGTAGTTTTTCCTGATGTTCAGCCGGAGATGACAGTCAAAAGTCAACATCTCCCAGCCATTACCCCACAGGCCTCCCCCAAACTTCGGCTTCTCTTTGATCACATAAACACCAGAGATTGAAACCAGTATATGGGTTATCATCTCAGGATAACCAAGGGAGTCTTACAAACTACAGGAGATTGAAGTGAGAGATTTGGATCACAAGACGGTCCAGGGAAAATCTGGTATTGTTGGGTAATAGTGCTGATATAATGCTGATATTTTAGCCTAAAAAAAGTTAGAAAGATTTATGCGAGAGCAGATTAAACACACAGTGCTCTGAAGGACGTTTGGGGAGAGGGTGCTGCGTCACAGAGTGGAATACTAATTGCTGTGTCAGTGTGGAGCAGACAGCAAAGTAAATCCACATCATTCACTGAGGAGTTCTGGCATGGAGATGGAATGCAGATCTATTTTAACACACAACATATGTAACTGAGAAATCTCTCTTCCTTAGAAGGGAAAAGAGTGTCAAGCCTTCTCTTCCCAAACTTCAATATCGGCTTTTTGGGAAGGGACACTGGTCCAGAGTTTGTCATTCTTGACATCCAGCTGTTGTAACCCATGGTTAAAATATGCAGAACCCCACACTCACAAACGTATTGCCACATGCTCAACAAGACGCAAGACGAGGGCGGTGTATAAAGACATTAACATTTGGTTATAAGAAACAACATAGTACTTGTGTGAGTTATCCCTGTGTGTGTAACTCCCTGTTAGATTATTGTTCTCTGTGTCTGTGTTCCACCACCATTTGCTAAGCCAACTAGCTTTTGATTTTATTACTGATTAGATTGTGATTTTAAAATATATATATATTTCTGACTCTCTTGGTAAGCTTTCAGGCTGTTTAGCTTTGGTGCATTTATTATTCCATTGCATTTATTGTATTTTAATTTATTTGATTATTTTGTTTCTGTGTGTTTTTGTTATGTGTTTTACATTTGGAGAGGAAAATGCAAGTTATAATTTTTATATATAAATACAAAAAATATACGTGGGTCACATTTTACATCTGCGCTTATTTTGCATATGTCTTTGGTTTGTGCTATGTATATAGAGGGTCAAAGATCTATGGAGGGCGAGGAAGAAGCTGCCCCCACCCACAACTGCAATTCAAGCTGTTCTGACCTAGAGATGTACGAAAGTTCCACCACGGATCTCGGGGAGATCCGTGAATGCGCTGGCATTCGGCCCCCCGAAATCGGTGGCAGAACAGCCCGCCCCCCCCGGGACGGGACTTACCTTGGGCGGATCTTCCTGGCGGCGGCGGCTCTGGCAGCGGTTTGGTGGTAGCGGCGGCAGCAGCCGGTCTTCCGACCAGCTGCCGCCACCGCCATTTCCAGGTTAAAACAAAAACAAAAAAACGTGATAGGCTACGTAAAGATTTACGTAGCCTATCGCGGCTAGATTTTTAAAAAACACCGTGATAGGCTACGTAAATGTTTACGTAGCCTATCATGGCTGACTTTAAAAAAAACAACAACACCCATTTGCGTAGGCGGTGTTTGTTTGTTTTTTAAGTCAGCTGTGATAGGCTACGTAAACATTTACGTAGCCTATCACGGCTGACTGCAGGGACGCAAACGGCGGTGGCTACGGCCGCCGCCATTTGCGTCCCTGCTAGCCAGCGGCCAGATGTCCGGCTGCTGGCGGAGCCAGCCGGTGGCTCCGCAGAAGCACTGCGGAGCACAGCCAGCTGGCCAGGATTCCGGGGGGGGAGGAATGGAGCGCCTCCCCCCCCGGCGAGGATTCCGGGGGGAGGGACGGAACGCCTCCCCCCCCATCAGCATAATCCCCGAAAGGTAAGTGATTTTCGTACATCCCTATTCTGACCATGAGGCATTACCAGGCATTTTCCATACACTTTTCAAGCCTATATTTACATTTTGAGGGATTAAAATTTTACTTGCTTATCATTTTTTAAAGAAAAAAAGAAAAGGAAAGCTGAGATTCTCTGGTGCTGAATTTTCTGTTTAAGGTCTCCTTTTTGGTGCACCTTGACAGGAGCGCTTCATTAGACACGCCCCTCCCTTCAGGATCTGAGGCTCTGCAAGGGATCCTGGTGTGCACCTCTCGGGTTACCTGTTCCTTGGCTGGAACCCCCACAGACGTTGCTGCTAAACTGCTGCTGGTATCATTGTGATGATGGTGAAGAAAGTCCAAGTTCCTGCCAATAGCTTCCTATTTGCTACCAGCCAGGTTGAAGGTTGCGGTGCTAGTGTACAAAGCCCTAAACCACTTGGGACCAGGAGAGCTGAGAGAGCGCCTCCTCCCTTACCAACCTGCCTGGTCGCTGAGGTCATCCGAGGGCCTGCTCCTGCTGGTTCCACATGGGCCATGGCCCTATTGGAGTCCACCAGGAGAAGAGGCTTCAGCGTGGCATCCCCCTTTCTTTGGAACTCCCTGCCCCTGGAGGTTAGGCGGGCACCAAGACTGTCCTGTTTTCAGCGCCTCCTGAAAACAGCTCTTTTCCAGGAAGCCTTCCTTAACTAACCAGGCACAGTTTTTATTGGCATTCTGTTTTTAAAAGAACAATTTTAAAAATGGTGTTTTGATTTTTATCTTTTTCATTTTTTACTTCTTATGTTCACCATAATCTGTTTTAGATATGGAAGTGGGATACAAATGTTGTAAATAAATACAAATAAATAAAGTACAGTCTGCAATCTTTTGTTCTCTGCCTTTTTCATCCTGAGCATACTTTAAAAAAAAAAGGTGCCAGCCCCCCCAGAAAGCCAATTAGGGTCAGGCTCTTGGCCATAGGCCACCTCAGGGTTGGGCATCCTTGAAGCCCAGTCGCTTCAATGAGGCCACGTTCTGCCCTGCCACACGAGTGCAGAAGAAGCCCGCCAGCCAAGCACCAACCTGCTGCGTGGGGCTCCTTGTCTGCCTGTCCAGGCGCTGTCTGAGGCTCTCGGGTGCTTCTCCAAGTGCAGGGGGAGATCAAATGCGGCTGAATTTAACAGCCATACGACAGTTTCATTTTGACGGGGCAGCTCCCCTCTAGCCAATAGAAATACAAAACACGTCCGAGGAACCGTTCTGGACTCTCGGATGGTGCTCTGGTGGCTTGCCAGCAAGAGAGAGATGCAGGGGCAGGTGGCGGGGGAGTAGAGTTGGAGCTGATCCCCCACCCCCAGTCTATTTTCATCTGCACAGTGGAGACGCCAGCTCTCCACATAAGGGGGATACATAAACACCCGAAGCAGAGGGGATCGTCAAACGCTGCTGTGTCCTTCCAGCACCCAAGAAGACGTAGAGAAGGTACCATTGCTTCCTAGTCTCTCCTTTCAGGGCCAAGGTCTCTTGCCCTCTTTCCAAAAGTTTGATTTGGATTATTCCCACTTTGTCAAATGTTGGGGTCTTGAGCTGTCTTCATGGACGGTTATCTGGTTGGAAAGAGGGCGGGAAGTGATGGATTGCCAAGCCCGGGGTGGAGTGGAGGCTAAGAGGGGCAAGGCAGGCAGGGCCCGAGGCTGAAGGGGCAGGAAAGACCATAATCCTGTCAAAACTGCGCAAGAGAGGAGCCTTGTTACTGCCAGAAACGCCTTTGTGCGTGTCTTCCTGACCACCTTCCCCTCAGCCCTGTAGATGTCTCCCCTTCTGTCATGAAACCTGGGGCTGGGGGTAAGGAGCCGGCCAGGGAGCCCGGGTTCCTGACAGGCTGCTGCCTTGCATGTCCTCTTCAGGGCAAAAAGCAGGCCGAGCCGCCGTCCGTCGGACAGGGAGCAGGATGGGGCGCGGGGCGCGCACTCCCCGGTGGCCACGGGCTGCTGCTTCTGCCCCATGTGGCAAGCGGTGGAACTGCTGCTTTCCAAGAAAGGACTTTCTGGCTCTGCGCACCGAGGCTTGCCACTGGTTCCTCCTGGGCAGGGGGCGCGCATGATGACTTCCTGCCTCGGTAGGGCAGGGGTGCAACACCCGAGGCCCCGGCCTTGCCTTTGGGGGTTTCCCAGGGAAGGCTTGGCCCTTCCCCAGCCACTGATCAGTTGATGGTTGCCTGGCTTTGATGTGGTCCCCCCATTCAGAGGGGCTGGAAGGCCTCTTTTAAGTGTCGGGGGCTGGCAGGGGCGCTTTCCGCGGGAATGTGCTGGCATTTTGGGTGTTTGGGCCCCGCCCACCTCCAGAATGTGCCCCAGGGAGCCTCCCAGAACTGGAATTTGGCCCTCAGGCTGAAAGAGGCCCGGCGCCCCGCCTGGCTCGAGTGACAAAGTCCGGCCCGCAGGAGCCAGTCTTGGAATGGACGCAGCGCCTCTGGGTATGTTCTTCTGGGCGCATTTTCTTCAGCACTGAGGAAACACGGCTGAAGTCTGAGATCACTCGCTGGACAGCCTCCAGCTCTGTCGACGCCTCTGCCCCCCGCCCCCTCCAGGAGCCCCCAGCCTGGCCGTTGAGAAGAATCCATGTCACACTCACTCCGAGCCCTGAGCGCAGACATAGGACTGCTGAGCTTGAAAGTTCAGTAGCCGATCTGACTTTATCTTTCATTTTATGGGACCACCGCAGGTAGAAACACCTCAGATACAGTTTCCTGGTGTGACACTAACCCAGCTATGGCCTTGCCCATTCACGTGGTAAGACGAGAGCCACCTCACTTCATTTTCTGATTCTTTTCCAGTTCTGCCATTTTTCTGGGTCATGAAGAAACAGAAAGAGAAAACGGCTTCCTCCAAAAAGAAAGGTAAGCGCCTCCTCCAGACCCTCTCCTTAAAGGAATCACGTGACAAGGGTGAAGGCGGCTGTATCATGCCTGGCCCATAGGTGAGAAGGGCAGGGTGACCCCATGAATCTGCTTGAATTGTTTCAGTGTAAACACTGGCTTGTATGCAAAACATGACATACACCAGGGCAAGGTAGCTTGGTGCTCTCCAGAGGTTCTGGACTACAACTCCCATTAGCCCCAGCATTGCTGATGGTCAGGGATTGTGGGAGTGGTAGTCCCAACATGAGGAGGACACCCACTTGCCCTACTCCTGATGTACATGGAGTAAACCCATTTTGCTTTGTGTCCCTTTCCGTTGGAGAGAAGAGCGTGGAAGTGTGAAACAGTGGTGCTGCTCGCCTCTGCTCTGTTCCTTGGCCAAGTGAAAGCATCTGCATTGCCAAGACATGTCCAGGCAGAGGAGCACAGCATCGGAAGGGCCTTGGCGCTCCAGTCCATTGCCCAATGGCAGGGCTTTCGACCCACCACCCTCCAGATCAAAAATCCTTCCTTAGCCCAGAAGGTCTATTGCAGAGAGAACAGCACTTCTGAGATGGCTGTAGCAAGAGAACAGAGCTACGTGTTGCAGGAGACCTCGGACTGGGTGGGGTGGGGGTGGGGAGGCATTTCCCCCCCATCTCTAATACAGGTGATTAATGAGTCTTTAAGTGGAAGTAATTTCTAATTTTATTTTTAAGAGTTACGGTACGCATATTTTAAAATACACAGAGACATAGCATCTGATGCTAGATGTGCTATTTTTGTTGAGTTGCAGTCTGCGTAATCCCTCTTTTCTCAGCCAGAACAACAGATGAGACCCAGCGCCCAGCCTGAGCAGTAGCAACCCTGCTTCTGATTTTGCCCCATACATTTCACAAGATCTGGGCCCTCGGTACACAGATAGAGAGCCGTGTCGGCAGCTTCTGGTCCTCCAGATGTTTTGACCTGCTGCAACTCCCTTCATCCCTCACAATTGATGCTGGCTAAGGCTGATGGGAGTTATAAGCCAAAATATTTGCACGCCCACAAGTAGCCTACCCAGATCTAGAGTGTGGCCCCATTTTTTCCCTTTGGGTTGGGTCCCCCAGCATCTCTGGGGTCATCTACATGTGTCATTTAGTGTGGAGGGAGAGCACTTTAGGGTCGTTCGCGACACATGATGTCATCGCCACCCCGCAGCTTCCCCCTCGGACATGCGCATTTTCTGAAAGTCGTGTCAGTGCGTATTTTCCCTTCAATGTGGCTGCTGCGCACTTCAGCTGCAGTGTGCCCCATTCACCCAAATTCAGTCCTGCATGCTGGGCGTGCCTAGGGTGTGCCTGTGCCTGGCGGTGACCTTTGGTCAAGGGGTGGAGCATCCCCCACATTTCCTTATTTCCTGCGCTTCAGGGACGCAGGTCTTCCCCCATTTGCATCTTGGGAGGGTGGGCACGAGGCTATGGCTGCTCTGAAGTAACTCACTGCCTTGACTTGTGCTTTGCTGAGTACGGGAGCAGAGAGGGGGCAGGGAAATCTAAATTTCCAGATCAGCAAATGTGTGCAGAAGTCTCCACCAGCTCCGCCTCTCCTCCGCTGCCAGTTTCGTTGTTGTGGCGGCGGCGGCGGCTGCTTTGGGGAGCACAGCCGGGGTTCCCCTAGGAGCATTCAGACCTCCTGGCTGCCTTTGTTTCCAGCATTTACACCACCGACAGAGGGCGGGGATTGGAAGACCCTCGTCCTGAACAGTTGGCTAATAATTTGGCTAGGGGTGGGGATGTGAATGCTGCACCCTCTCCTCTTTCCCCCTCCTCTCGCCTCCCTGCCTCTTGGCAGTTTCCTCCCTTCATTGTTGAGAGGTCCTCAAGCATAAGGGGTGGGGGGGTAGGCAAGCTTGTTGCTTCAAAGCTCTGCTGTTATGGAGCTATGAAAGGCAGTAACGCCTCTTGGCAATTTCAGACATTCAGAATAGCCTCTTTTTCCCATTCATGGTATCAGAGTAGCCCTGTTTCCATAATTCAGAATAGTGAAGTAGCTCCTTTACATTTGCAGTCGTGCTTTTGGGCACAGGCTTCTCCCCCCTTAGCACTGCTTCCCATTCACAAGCATTCACAAGCTGCTTTACACATTGAGATCACATAGCAAAAAAACACAGTTTGGCTGTTCCGATCGGTTAGAATACCACAGTAGCAGCTTTACCAATTCACAGAATGGAGCCTGTTTTCCCATTCATATAAACCCAGTTTTAATCTTAATCTTTTACACTATTCCTCTGGTGGGTGAGAGGGGAGAGGTGTGGGGTGAACTACAGGGGCTTAATTCAGCCCTTCCAGCAAACTTCCCCTGAGCAGGTGAGCCTGGGCAGCGGCAGGGAACAAGCTTCTCTCATTCGCTGAGCAGCACCCACCAGGTTGATGACATTCAGTTCTGCTCTACCCACCCAACCCGGAAGTATGGGTTTTTTCAGGTGCTCTGTGACCCGTGAAAGTGGGGGTTTAGGTAGTGTATACTCTGCTTTTCTTGCTTCGTGTGCCCCTGATGGACCAAAGTGATTTCATGAAAACCTGGATGTAACCAGAAAGCGCTTCTCATTCTTTTTCCACGTAGATCTGGCCCTGGACCGAGGTAAAGTGCACCCTCCCCCCCGCCCCCCATGCTTCAACCCTGCCTGGACATCTGGGGAACTGTAGGCAAGAAAGATGGGATTCATGGGGGAAAAGCTAATAAAATGCGCAGATCACCAGGGGTCTACTCTACACAGAAGCTCACACTTCTGTAGGCTTGGCCTATGCAGTAACACCACATAATGACTGAAGGCCACTTAAGACCAGCATCTTTGTTTGGGTAGGAAACAAGAAAGAAACTTTTCCTGCCTCTGCCATGAAGCTCTCAGTTAAGCTCTGGCAATAGGTGGGAGCTTGGATCTGGATCTGGAGGACATGCTCTGTTCTGGAGCAGGGGGCAGAGTAACACTCCAACTTCAGAAGCAGGATTTGTGGGAGGGTGGGTGTATCTACTGTTGCTTCAGAATCTCCAGGTTTATATTTTTTCATAATTGGCTTATAAACCAGCCATGCCTTTACTGGAAAATAAGAACCGGGACTCTGTGCTGCATGCTTGCCTAACCTTGTTACAGATTTGCCTTTTCCTGAGAGTTTTCAGTCTATACTTCCAGTATCTAGGAAGCCTTTGGCTTCCAATTAACTACCCATAGCTCTTCAAAACTCTTCAAAGTGTACACCAAAACTGTTTTAGGTGGATCCAATTTTGGTTTTGTACTAACAAGAATCAGTAAAAGGAAAGCTTTTTGATCCATTTTTTATTAGAAATATACTTGTAGCATCATATTAAAATATAATGTACATAAAATGATATTAACACATTTTTTGTTCTTAAACTTCTGGTCTTAATAGCTTAAAAAGGAGGGATCTCATTCCAAGTACCAAGTTCCCCATCCAGTGCCAAATAGGCTGCTCAGCTGACAGGTACACAAGCCCAGTGAGCTTCCAATAAGAAGCTCCTGCATCCTAAAATTTAGGGCTGTGCAGGGACCCCCGAACCGACTCGGAAGCCGCATCAAGGCTTCCAAGGTGGGCCCAACTTCCTTCAGGCTGACTCAGGGGGGCGCTTCAGGGGGGCCCTGACTCCCCCACGCAAACCCCCAGCTCCCCGTCTGGGCCGCTGTCGCTGCCTCTGCTGCCTCTGCTGCCTCCAATGTCGCTGCCACTGTCCTCGCTGCCCACCGCCGCCAGCTCCTGAGCCCTGGGCGCACACCAGTGCTTGTTGCGGGGAGTCACCATTTTTAAAATGGCGACTCCTGCCCCAGGGCTCAGGAGCTGGTGGTGGCGGGCAGCGAGGACAGTGGCGGCAGTGACAGCGGTGGAGGGGGCGGCAGCGACTCCTGTGAGTCACCTCAGGAATGGAGTTGGAGGTGCTGGCGCGGCTGGGCCAGGGTGCCGCAGCTCTGAGGAGCATGAAGCACTTCAGAGAGCCCCTGATTCACTCGGGTGGCTTCATGCCCCCTCTGCTTCGCCTCGGAAGGGGCCCAAAATGGCCCAGAGCAGCCTGTTTCAACTTGGGGTTTGGGCCTCGGGCCGAAGTGGTGCACAGCCCCACTAAAATCAGCACATCTTGATAAGTTTTTGTGTAGTAATTGTTGTTGTTGTTCAGTCGTTCAGTCGTGTCCGACTCTTCGTGACCCCATGGACCATAGCACACCAGGCCTTCCCGTCCTGCGCTCTCTCCCGGAGCGTGCTCAAGTTCATATTCATTGCATCCGTGATGCTATCTAGCCATCTCATCCTCTGCCGTCCCCTTCTCCTTTTGCCTTCAGTCTTTCCCAGCATCAGGGTCTTTTCCACAGAGCTTTCTCTTCGCATTAGGTGGCCAAAATATTTGAGCTTCAGCTTCAGTATCTGTCCTTCCAATGAGCACTCAGGGTTGATTTCCTTTAGGATGGACTGATTTGACCTCCTTGCAGTCCAGGGGACTCGTAAGAGTCTTCTCCAGCACCACAGTTCAAAAGCATCAATTCTTCGGCGCTCAGCCTTCCTTATAGTCCAGCTCTCACAGCCATACATTACTACTGGGAAAACCATAGCTTTGATTAGACGGACCTTTGTCGGCAAGGTGATGTCTCTGCTTCTTACTATGCTGTCTAGGTTGGCCATAGCTTTCCTCCCCAGGAGCAAGCGTCTTTCAATTTCATGGCTACAGTCACCGTCTGCGGTGATCTTGGAGCCCAAGAAAATACAATCTGTCACAGCTTCCATTTCTTCCCCTTCTATATGGCAGGAAGTGATGGGGCCAGATGCCATGATCTTGGTTTTCTTAATGTTGAGTTTCAAACCAGCTTTTGCACTCTCCTCTTTCACCCTCAACAAGAGGCTCTTTAGATCCTCTTCGCTTTCTGCCATTAGGGTGGTATCATCTGCATATCGGAAGTTGTTGATAATTCTCCCAGCAATCTTAATTCCGACCTCTGATTCATCCAACCCGGCATTTCTCATGATGTACTCTGCATATAAGTTAAATAAGCAGGGTGACAATCGAAACTAATATTATCTACTGTCCCATAAATTAGGGCTCACAGTCTTAATTATCTCATTGTTTTAAACATTCTTTAATAATTAGAACATACAAAAAAGGCCCACACACGCACCTTTCAGGCTAGATAAGATTATTTTGAATTATAGCTTTGAGAAGATAACTCCCTACTCAAAATTTGCCAGTTAAACTTAAGTCTATACATTTTTCTAGACAACTCTATATCAAGCTTTTTTATGTGTATACCTTACACAATATTTTTTTTGCTCATTAATAGATAAGGAAAAACTGTAAGTACAGTTTTAACCTGGAATAATATGGTCTCTCACATGTTCATTACTCAAATAACTTTTTGGCCCAAATGACAGGGCTTTAAATCAGCAAATTCTCTTATCCAGGTCAACCTTGACTATTATTTTTATGCCAGTAACCCAGAATTCATTGTGGGCCTGCTTGTGACTTTATGTATCTTCCCTTTAATATAATTACTATTCTTTTTACTTATTTACATTTTCAAATTCTTAATTATTTATCATTAACATTTGTCACCTGCATTTCACAATAAGACATCCTATAGTGTTTAATGACAGGAGGGTTACCGTTTTTTCAATGGTCTTCCCAGAAAGTCCAATAAAGTAAAATTAGCTATTTTCTAAAATCCAGGACACTCCTCATTTTCTTATTGCAACGTGCTATACATGAGCTGCTACTGAAAACATTTCAGAGATTTTATGTCCTTGATGCCCCAGTCAAAAGTGATGGATCTTCCTAATTTATTTCCAACAGAGCCAGAAACCCCCAAAGCACAGGAGAGCGGCATCAGCTACATCAATAAGGACCCAGAACTACGGATTGTCCTTGTTGGGAAGACTGGGGGAGGCAAAAGTGCCACTGGGAACACCATTCTGGGTGAAAATAGATTTGAGTCAATCCTTTCCCAAAAGCCAGTGAGCCAGACTTGTAGCAGAGAGGAACGGACCAAAAAATGGATGGGGAAGCAAATTCTTGTTGTTGACACTCCAGCACTGTTTGACACCCATGTTCAAGAACCGTGGCATTCCCAGGAGATCCAGAAGTGTTTCTCTCTGTGTGAGCCAGGTCCCCATGCTCTGGTGTTTGTAACGCAGGCAGGTCGCTTCACTAAAGAAGACAGTGTGGCTGTGAAGAGGGTGGAGGAGGTCTTTGGCCATGGGGCCACGAAGTACATGACTGTCGTATTCACCCGCAAAGAAGACATAGACACGGAAAGCTTGGATGAGTATGTCTATCAGTCAGGCAACAAAGCCCTCCAGGATTTGGTCAGGAAGTGTCAGAAACGTTGCTGTGCTTTCAACAACAAAGCAACAGGAAAGGAGATGATCATCCAAGTGGAAGAGCTGCTCTCCACTATTGAGAAGATGGTGCAGGAGAATCAGGACAAGCCACATCTCAAGGAGCTTCCCAGGGAGAGTAAGAGTAAGACGTCACAAGAGGCATTAGAGGAAGATAAAATGGGCACAGAAGAATCTCTGGGGGAATGTGAAAAGAAGCATCCTAAAAAAGTAACTGAAGGTAATGAAGAAGAACAGGAGATGATCACTCCAGATAGAATACAATTAAGATTTCTAGGATATGTTGGGTCTGCCTCCTGCTAACCTCACATATACCCAATACCTAAGGAGACCCACCAAGTTACACCAGTCCCTTTGTTTTCACGCAGAAGGATAATCCCAAAGAAGCCTTTCTGGGGCATGTCCCTATTGTATAATGAAGGCTGTAATCCTATCCACACTTTTTTGGGAGTAAATCCCATTGCATTTAGTGGGGCTTCCTGCTGAGTAAACATGCATGAAATCTTCCTTGAAGGAAATGTGGATATAGTGGCCTATTTTGCATTCTCTCTTCTGTTTCTGCTCCTCATGACAATAAGCAAAGTGTAAGGAATATTAGTGAATGTGCTCCTCTAGACCCATGTACAAACTTGTGCATGTTCTCAAGATACGTATTTGTTCAGGGACCTTTTGACTTCAGCAATGGAAGAATCCAATGACTCACACATAGACAGGGATGTACAGATTTTGTTAAATCCATTCCATCTGTGTTTCATGGATTGTCAGACATTTTTCGTTTCGTTGTCCACTCATTGACAGAATCGGATCCCCCCACCCCAGAATGTTGTTCTACTTGCACTAATGCACATTAGTGTTAATTTGCATTCGTGTTAATTCGCATTAGCGCAAGTGTGCATTAGCGCAAGTGTGCCTGAGCGTGAATATGCATTAGTAAGAATATACACTTGCTCAGATGTACAAATATGCGTATGTGGATTAGTTAATGCAAATCAGCACAAATCCCCCCCCCCCAAGTGAAAAACCGGTCTGCAAGTCCATGGAATCCACGTGACTCAGAAAAAGCTGGTCTGCTGTAGAATCTGCAGCGTGGGTTCATAGAAATCTGAACTCATTTGTATCCGCTGCATTTTCTCCGACAGCCCTACACACAGACCCTGGCTTCTTCAAGAACAGGGGAATTCATGAAACAGTCTGGACTGACCTGGGATGGGCTTGCGAATGTGAAGATGTCAAGTGGTGGGGATTTAGTAAATCAGAGTCCTTAAGACTTTTTGGGAAAGAAAAAGGAAGGTTTGAGGTGAGCTTGACAGAGTGGGGAGGAAAGAAAAAAAATTGGGGAGGCTGGTGGTGCACTCAGGCTAGTCCTGGTGCACATCACAGTAACAAACGGGGAAGGGAGAAGGAGGCGACCTACGGCCCAAATACATTCGCTCCAATGGGCAGCACTTTGTGCACCCCACTTCCTCCTGTTTGCTCTTTGGGAAAGGGCTAGTGCGCAGGGAGGTGGCTCGGGCATCTCTTCCTGACTACAGTACTACAATTACCGACAGCTTGGGTCTGCCACCCTCACAGTCAGCTTGGCTTATCTATACTTACCACTGGCATCTTGGCCAAATCCTCTGGAAATGAAGACAAGCCCACCCTATTCCATGACGTTCATGAGAGCTACATAGACTAGACTGATGTAAACGTTCCGGGCACCCACTGGACAGTGCTTGTGACACTGTGGATGAAGATTAACCCAGCTGCTTCCCACATGTCGGGAAAATTTTGTCTGCCTTTTTTTAAAAAAGGAGAATGGGTACTCTCCAGCTGTATTGCTCAAGTGTCTTATGCTAGTCTGTCCTCTTTAAAAATAACAGAAAAAAGGAGCCCAAACCAGGAAGCCCCTGCACAGCAATGCCCCCACCAATTTATGACCTGTCCTGTTTTATTATTTATATAAATGCAAAACATTTTTGCTTCTTCCCTGAAGACCTAACCCTGTTGTCTTCTATAGATATTTAAATAATCTTTGTCAGCTTCCCTTCTCCCTCCTTGTAGTGTGTGAAATTGGTCAAGGCCCTGCTGCAAGGCATTTGCCTGCTTTTAATCTTAAGGATTGGATATAACATTATGTGGGCTTGTGGAAGGAGCAGCCAAAAGGGGGAAATGCTGCAGGGATATATTTTAAAAGACTGTGTGGACAAAACTACAGTGCCATTCCAACCATGCGAAAAAGATCTGATTTCTTCCCAACAGAGCCTGGGAACAGCAGCTGCTTCCATGAGGATCCAGAAATACGGATTGTCCTTGTCGGGAAGACTGGAGGAGGGAAAAGTGCCACAGGAAACACCATTCTGGGTGAAAATAAGTTTGAGTCCAAACTTTCCCAAAAGCCAGTGACCAAAACTTGCTGTAGTGAAGTCCGGGCAGCGAAGTGGAAGGGGAAGCGCATTCTTGTCATTGACACTCCAGCGATTTTTGACTCCAGCATGAAAGAGCCCCGGGATTCTCAGGAGACAAAGAAATGCCTCTCTCTGTTTGGGACAGGCCCCCATGCTCTTGTGTTTGTCACACAGGTAGGTCGTTTCACCAAGGAAGACAACATGGCTGTGAAGAGGGTGGAGGAGATCTTTGGTGAGGAAGCCACCGAGAAGATGGTTGTCTTGTTCACCCGCAAGGAAGACATAGACACAGGAAGCCTGGAGGAGTACATACGGCAGTCAGGCAACAAAGCCCTGCAGGATCTGGTCCGGAAGTGTGGGAACCGCTGCTGTGCTTTCAACAACAATGTGACGGGAGAGGAAAAGGCCTTCCAGGCTGAGGAGCTGCTCTCCACAATTGAGGAGATGGTGCAGGAGAATTGGGACATGCTGCCTCTTGGGAAGCCTTCAGAGAAAATAGTGGAAGGGAAACCACAGGTGGATAAAATGGATTCAGAAGAAGGGCCTAGAGGATGCTGGGAGAAGGGTCCCAAAGGCATGGAGAGATCAGATGAAGGAGGTAAACTACAGAAAAGATTTCTTTGCCTCATGGTTTTTTTTAAATGTGTTGATCATTTACATTTTTTTGTGCCAAGGGGTGAACAGACAACTTCTTCCCCCACCCCCACTCATTGGTCACAGGAAGGTGTTTCTGCTTTCCTTTGGCTGCAGTATTTATTTTCCTATGCACAGGCTGTTTGCCCATCTTGCTGTCTGTCATGGCCTTGTGTGGTCAGGCCTGCATGGAATCTGTTATCGGGTCAAGGGGAACAGTGGTGGTCAGTGGGAGGCACCAAGTCAGAGAGGGTAGCCCAAGGCAATCAGATCTACAGACAGCAACTGGAGGTCCAAAGGGCCAGGCGTAGCTGACATAATCTGGTACAGGCAGGCAGGTGGCCAGGTTCCAAAGGCAAGGGCGTCTCTAGAGCAGCCACTTCTTCTGTCAGTTTGCTCAGACTGGAGCAGCAGTTATAGAAGGTTCACGAACTGGGCTTCTATTAGTTGCTGACTGATGAGTTGTAGCTTTTGGGCCATTATTTGGGTCGTGCAGCAGGCCAGTATTTCCCCTATCTGAGACCCAAAGCAGACATTTTTCATTTTTACTCTAGAGTAAGCACAGGGAGCCTAATCCAAATAAGGTCCCTGGTGTGGGAGTCTAGTAGGGGGCTTTAGCCCTTCCCCCCCACACACATACTGCAGTCCCAGTGCAGACTGGACCCCTTGCACCTGATCTGCCACTTGAGATGTCACAAGGCATCGGCACCCACACACCTCTGGCCTTTCTTGGCAGCCTTGAAGATTAGAAAGTTTTCTAAAAACATCTTAAATGTTGAGGTTCCCAGGAAGCCAGATTGTGCACCATCTTCCAAAATCTGTGCTTCCGGCGTTATAGGTCGCACACAGCCGCGAATTTTGTGGAGAAGTCAAACATGCACTTACTTCTGGCATTCCTGTTAGTTTAACCCAGGTCTTCTCGGCCAGTCTTAAAGATGTGTGCAGTCATTAGAGGAAGGTTGTTTGTGAAAGAAATCTAGAAGTCCCCACTTCCAGTCTTCCATTGCTTTCCACCATCAGAGCCTTGCTCAGTCCAAAACTCCCTCCTTCCCCTCCCCTCTTGGCACCCGTCTTAGGGATGGGTGAACCTGTCAGTTTTGCTCCCTCCCATTATTCACATTTTTTGAACCTCAAGTTCTTTTCCTCCTGAATATTAAATTCTTCTCAAAACCCAACTGAAACGAAATTCTCACCTGTTTGCGTGGGGCGGGGGCGGGGACCATGTTCTACCTGCCTCCAATATAGTTGTTCAAGACAAGGTGCCTCTCAGAAAAAAGACACGACAACCCTAATTCAACACTAACATGGTTGAATATACAGGGATTCCGACCCAGACTGTTAAGGGCAAGGCACTCACAGACCTGGGCCTGAATGGATGAATCTTGTCAGTTTTGGTTTCTCCCACATTTGGTTTTTTAAAAAATCCCAAGTTCTTTTTGTCCTGATTATGAAGAACTTTGCGAATTTGGTAAGTTCTTATCGAGATCGCAGTGAAACAAATTCTCATCCATCTCTAATCTTCTTCCCACCAGGCACTTATTTATTTACAACAGGCATTTGCAACACTGAGTTCTCTCTCTTTCTCTCTAGAGGTCCAGTGTTCTGATGAGCTCCCAAGGAAGATGAAGAAGATGGAGTTCAGCAAGGGGCAGAAAGACACTCCCATATAAGTGAAAGCAGCACCACAGCAGAATCATTGAACTACTTTTTGATCATTTAACTATGCACATCATTACTGCATGCTCTCTGTATAGCACTGTTCACACACAGCATATTTTATTATCTTCATCCCCTTTGCCTATGCAGCTGCACTCTTACGAGATGGGTCAACACTTTCTTTTCAGTTAATGAGCGATGGGAAACTTTCCAGGGACAGCCAGAAAAACCCTGGCTCAGTCGGGGCTTGAACTCAGACTCAAATCCAGGCCTTTAGCTAGCGAACCAGACTGGCTCAGGGAAAGGCAGTGAGCCTCTGTACCTTTGTCAGACATTTAAAATGGCAACACTCAGGAAATCCCGGGAGCAGCCCTGTTCTTTTGTCATGCTTTTTCAGCCTCACTTCATAACTGATGATGCTCTGTAAAAGCTTTTACCAAATTACAGGTGTTCACTGTCTGTGTTAATGGGAGTTAGTGTTGAAAAAGTGATGGCAACAGGAGATGACGCCAATAGAACATTTCACCAGTGGGTTGATCTGCTCTTGGGGCGCTCGAGACGTCAGAGCAGGGGCCACCCAGGGTGCAGAGCTAATTCTGCGCCCCTGGATACAAGCCAAGAATGCTGCCTACTAGCAAGGCAGAGCCAGAGGTGCGTTTGCTACTTTAAGCAGAGCTGCTTCTTGTACAGAAAAGAAATCCAGTTGTTGTGTCAGTGTTTATGTGAGCCTTTTGCAAGCAAGTAAAGCTTTCTTTGCCAAGCCTTCACTTCATGGGCTCAGTTATTCAGCCGCTCTTGCTGACATTTAGCAGGTGGGGGCCTGCACTTGCTCCTCCCGCCAGCTGTCTCCAGGAGGGGCCTCTCAGAGATGATGGAGAAGCTGTGGGGTTTATTTAGTTTTATTTATTTATTTACAATGTTTATATACCACTCCACATCAAAGATTTTGGAGAGCAGGACAGCAAGATAAAATAATAAAATCCCATAATTAAAACAATTAAAACATTGTAAAAGAAGAGATACTGAACATAGTAAACCGCAGCTGGTCACTCAGGGAAAGCCTCTCAGAATAACAGCAACTTCAGGAGGTGTCAAAAGCAACACAACGTTGGCGCCTGCCCGACCTCCAAAGGAAGGGAGTTCCACAGGAAGGGGGCCACTACGCTGAAGGCTCTCTTCCTGGTGGACTCTAGCCGGGCCATGGGTCCATGTGGAACTGCCAGGAGCAAGCCCTCCGATGACCTCAGTGACGGGGCAGGTTGGTAAAGAAGGAGGTGCTCTCTCAGGTATCCTGCTCCCAAGTTGTTTAGGGCTTAATGACTGAACAACAATAACTAATTCCCTGCAACCCGGCCCGATAGCAAATAGGCAGCCAGTGCAGGTCCCTCAGCAAAGGAGTTTCATGCTGAAAGTGGCCGAGCTGCTGCATTCTGCACTAGCTCCAGCTTCCGGACCAGCCGCAAGGGCAGCCCCACATAGAGCACATTGCAGTAATCCAGTCTTGAGGTTACTAATGCCTGGACCACTGTGGCCAAGCTGTCCCTGTCCAAGAGAGGCCATAGCTGGTGAATTAGCCGAAGCTGGTAAAAGGCACTCTGAGCCGCAGCGGCTGCTTGGGTTTCCAGAGACAAGGATGGATCTCGGAGTACCCCCAGACTATGAACCTGATCTTTCAAAGGGAGTGCAACCCCATCCAGAACAGGCAATGCACCTATCTCCTGGACTCGGGAACCACTCACCCACAGGGCTGCCCTCTTGCCAGGATTCAGTTTCAGCTTATTGGCCCTCATCCAGCCCATTACTGAGTTTAGGCACTGATCCAGGACTCGCACAGCCTCTCCTGATTCAAATGTCACAGGGAGATAGAGCTGTGTGTCATCAGCATACTGATGGCATTTTGCTCCAAATCCCCTGATGACTGCTCGCAGTGGCTTCATTTAGATGTTAAAACAACATTGGGGACAAGATGGTACCCTGCGGCACCCCATAGCTCAATTGCCAAGGGGCCGAGGAATGGTCACCCAATGTTACTCTCTGAAATTGGCCCCGTAGGTAGGACTGGAACCTCTGTAGCCCAGTGCCTCCAATTCCATCCCACTGAGTCGATCCAGGAGGATACCATAGTCGATGGTAACAAAAGCTGATGAGAGGTGGAGCAGAATTAACAGGGTTGCACTCCCCCGTCCCTCTCTTGATAAAGTTCATCCATCAGGATGGCCAACACTGATTCAGTCCCATACCCAGATTGAAATCCGGACTGGAATGGGTCTAGATAATATGGTGGCATCAGACACCTCGACTGAAATTGTGATAACAACAGTGTCAAGTTCACTGCAGAGACAAGCGATTTTGCGATGCAAAAAGGACACAGCGGGTCCTTGACAGGGCCAGGGCCCAATTTGCTGGGGAGGCCATTAACAACCCCCGGACCACCTGGAAGAGTTCCACCGGATGGCTACTTGAGGATGCAATGGCGGCAGCAAAATAAGCCTTCTTTGCTGCCCACACCACCACGCAATAGGCACGATCATGCGCTCTGGAGCGTGCTCGGTCATCTTCGCTTCGAGTCTTATGCCATTTGCGCTGTAGTTGACATCCAGCCTGTTTCATTGACCACAGCTCCCCAGCATACCAAGGAGCAGAGTGGGCTCTACAGTGCTGGAGAGGGCACTCAGGTGCGATCAAGTCGATGGCCCTCTGCATCTCACCATTCACAGTGAGACTAGGGCCTCAGATGAATCACCAGCTCTCGCCACTGGAAAATCCCCAAGAGCCTTCAGAAATCCATTTGATTCCATCAGTCTCCTGGGGCGGACCATCCAAATGGGTCCCCCACCCCTGCAGGAGGGGAGTAGCACTGTGAGTTCAAACCTCCCCAGGAGATGGTCTGACCGTGACAATGGGCTTACATGGACCCCCCAATATTCAGACCACCCAACTCACAACTTGGAGCAAAAACCAAATCAAGGGTGTGCCCCACTTCATGTGTCGGGCCGAGGACAAACTGAGACAGCCCCAGGGTCGTCATGGAGGCCATGAAGTCCTGAGCTGGAACTCCAGAGACAGCCTCAGCATGGAAGTTGCAGTCACCCAGAACCACCGTCCTGGGTTCCTCCAGCACCACACTTGCAACTGCCTCTGCCAGCTCAGTCAGGGAGGATGCTGGGTGGCAGGGTGGGCGGTACGCCAGCAGCATCCCCGATCTGTCTCTGTGGCCCAACACCAGGCACAGGCCCTCAAGCCCTGCTCCAAGGCGGAGTGGTGCCTTGGTGATGGAGATGGAGGTCCTATGAACCACGGCAACTCCGCCCCCCCAGCTCTCCAACCTATGTTGGTGCTGCACCGAGTACCCAGGTGGGCAGAGCTGAGTCAGGTTGGCCCCACCCAGCTCACCCACCCAAGTTTCAGTGATACACGCCAGGTCAGCCGTCTCATCCATGATTAAACCATGAATGAGTGCGGGCTTATTGCGGACCGACCTGGCATTAAATAGCAGCACCGCAAGACAGGAGAGCACAGTGGAAGAGCCACCAGGCACATGAGAGCTAGAGGAGGGAGGTAGAAGGGGAACGGTGTATAAACGCCTGTGGCCGAAGTCCCAGTCCCCTCCTCTTGCCATATCTCCTTCTGCCCCAGGTCACTGGAATAGTGGTACCCCTCCTTGGGTCGCTGTATCAAAGTTTCCCAAGCACATCCTTACCACACCATAACTACCCATGCACTCTCAGCACCCGTCACCTTTCAAACGCACCCACAACCATTCAACACCTACAGTCCAATCATCCAGCAGTCACTCCCAACCAAACAACACAATCATAGTTTGAAGCTTGTGGTTATAAGCAGCCACTGGTCACATCTAAGACATCAGGTTGCCAACCAACCAAGCAATATAAAGAACAAGAAGGTGCTTCTTTCCCAGCCATTCAACCTACTTCCATCAGTTCATGCTCATTCCATCCGTCACCTGGAGTGTGGCAAGCAGTTCTCACCCAGGGGAGGCCCCGCTTCTAGCTACCCCAGGCTCCCACCCTGGGCAGAAGAAGCAACTCTGGCACATGAAGCCCTGATCCCTGTCTCTCCCCCAGGGTGGGCAAACAATGAGATGCAAGTATAACTGTTGCCGGGGGACCCCTGCTCTCACTCAGGGACACCCCACTCACACAAAACAGGTAGTGGACAAGCAGAGAATAAAAAGAAAACTAAGGAAGAAGGAGGAAGTAAGAGGCACCCTCGCCCTCGTGGCATCCCAAAGAGGCAAACCCAAGGGGCGTGCCCCCTTTGGGGTCGCCCCCTTCGAGGACACCCCTACTGAGGTGACTCACCACTTTGTAGGAGGGTGGCTTAAATCTTTGTGATGCTGAAGTTCTCAAAAGGGCTGAGAGAGCGCTCTGTTCTGATGGGCTGGAGATCTTCAACAGGTGACTTCACTCCACAATCCATGTCAGGCTGAAAAAAGGCAAAGTTACTGGGAGGTGGCGGGGGGGGGGAGCTGTTGCAAGTAATTGCAAGGAGCTGGAACAGGTGGAACAAATCTCTCCTCCCAGTTCTCTTCTCTCACCAGTCTCTCACTAGTCCGAAGTACAGAGTGCCTGGTCCTGTGCCCACTGCCACACCCCACCATACCAGGGCTTTCTGCACCTCACCATCAAACCTTTGCCCAATTGAGGCAAAGGGGGGCAAGTGCTTTACAGCCCACAACCCTCTGTACCAGGATATATCTATATCACAGGCATGGTCAGCACTGAGGTCCTCAGGACAGGGCCTGTTCTAAATCCCTCTTTGACTGATGTTGGCTGGGAGGAATAAGAAGCAGGGTCTTCTTAGTACTGGCTCCTTGACTTCGAAATGCCCTTCCTAGGAAACCTCTCCAGCCAGTTCTCACCTTATAAAACTAGCTAAATTGCTCTCCCTGCCTTTGAAGGTGGCACCCTTCAGCTAGTGCAATGGTCCAGGACATTCTGGGGTAAGGTAGGGGATTGTGGCTGCCACAAAAATGGTGTCCACTGATGGGACTGCCATTTTTTTGTAGTGGCTGCCATCCCCCCCACACACAGACAATTCTCAGGAATTATGCTACCTCTAGGGCATTTGGGGGAGGGGGGGATGGCACCTATCGCTGTCAAGAAGAGGTCTTCTGACACAATTTGTGGCAGCAAAGCTAAAATGTGTGTGAGTGTGTGTTTTAAATAAGGTCTACTGCCTCTACCACTATAATAACCCCAACCCCCATAAATGTTTGAATAACCTTGTGCCCCCCCCAAAATGGTGAACCCCTGCCCCCATTTTCCAGCAGTGAATGGGACTTCAATGTGTGTGTGTGTGGGGGGTACTCACTCCTATAATTATTTCTTTAAAAGAACCTTTCCTTTTATTGTACGTTTCTCATAAGTATTAGCCTTGAGTAATTTGACAAGGCAAGGTATTTAAACAAGAAAAAACACAAGAACAGAATAACAAAAAGAAAAGCCAAACGTGTCTCTCGAGTTGTATTACTGTGTTTAATTATTTTGTTATTCTTGTGGTACCTTGTAAGCCACCCTAAGGAACCATCGGGCTCTGAGGTAGCAATGCATAAAGAAATAAGAAGCTCACGCTAGTTGGTCATATTCTTTTTTCTGGAATAGGACTTCAGTCTCATTCACAGTAGAGCTATTCCCCATCTCCTTGGCCCTGATTTCAGTTCTTCATTTTGGTTTAATTTTTTAATAATGCTATTGCCTTACATTTGTCCTTCATAAAGTTATTCCTTCCTATTCCCCTCTGCAATTTATCGATGTCATTTTGAATTCCAGTCCTGTAATTTGAAATGTCTTCCCAGTGTTGTGTCACCAGGAATTCTGGTAGGCCTCACTCTTTTCTTCACTTCACGTATGAAAAAATATGAAGCAGTGCAGGAATAAGGACAAATTTCTGTTGAACGTTACTGGACATGAAACTTATTATTCCATCAATTGATCAACTGCATGCAGTTTTCACTCACATATTGCCTGATCAAAAGTAGCACCATTTATATTACAAATGCAACAAACAGCACATCGATACTACTATGAATACTAATGATACTATTGCTGCTGCTATTACTACTGCTGCTACTACTAAAAAGTAAGAAATAATGATGCTCCTTCCAGCTGCACAATCTAAGTTGGGAAATGGCTAATTTGCAGTTGGCCCTGGGAGCTGTAGCTAAAGCAAATAATGCAGTTTTTCTCTATTTTTCCACAATATTTCTGCCTTTTTCTTTCCCATTAGGAAGTTCCATAAGACATTTAGAGAACACTGTTTTGAGGCTGAAATCAGAGGATGGCTGGTGATCCAACGATGCTAGCAGTGAGAAGGAATCCCCACAGGAGGAAAGGCGTTGGTAGATTAGGAGAGAAATGGGTCAGACCTGCGGCTGCTACGATAAAAAGGAAAGGAAAGGTTAAAGATGGGAATGGTGAAGAAACTGAGCCATCAATGAGGAGCTTCCTTTCCTCCACTGAAATGCTATGTCTGGGTCTTGACTTTTTTGTCTGCATATGTCAAAATGGGCCTTCCCTCTTTTTGACCTTCCCTCTTTAAAGACCAGCTGCTGAGCGTTGCGAAGGACTGATCCAGCAATGGAGTAGGGATGTATGAAAGTCACTTGCCTTTTCGAAGGGTGACATTCGCAGTGAGGGGGAGGCGCTCCATCCCTCCCCCCGAAATTCTCCCTGGCCAGCTCTGCTCCGTGGACATTCCGCGGAGCCGCCAGCCAGGGCCGCCTGCAGCCCGACATCTGGCGACTGGGCAGCCTGCAGGGACGCAAATGGCAGCAGCCGTAGCTGCCGCCATTTGCGTCCCTGTATTTTGCCATGATAGGCTATGTAAATATTTACGTAGCCTATCACGGCAAAAAACAAACAAACCAGCGGACACAAATGGCGGTGGCTACAGCGGCCGCCATTTGCGTTCCCTTTTTTTTGCCGTTTTAGCCTACGTAAATATTTATGTAGGCTATTACGGCAAAAAAAAAAAAGGCTATTACGGGGGGGGGGGCTTCATTCCGCCACGGATTTCGGGGAGCCGAATGCACTGGCATTCGGCCTCACCGAGATCCGTGGCGGAATTCTCTGACATCCCTGCAGTGGAGACACAACTGCCCAAGCAACCCACATGATCACTGGGTGGAAAATATTTAGAAGGTTCCCGAAAGATGCAACCCAGGATTCTTTGCAGTGCTTGAGTACAACCCACGCTCAGAATAGAATTAGGCCTGGGCATCTTAGACACCTTAGAACTGGAAGAGGCTCCTCTGCCTGACAAAGCGACGAAAGCCGTGCCCACGCTCACCTCAGTCATGGACAGGATTCTGGGGGTTGTGGGCATTTTAAGACACGTCGATGGTGCTCTGAGAGCGGATCTACAGTACAGACCTACACTGGCTTGACAGCCCTTCCCTCTCCACAGGGAAGTCTGAGAATGGAGTTCTGTATGTGCATGGGAGGGGGATATCTGTGTGGGCCCTTAGAGAACAGTGTCTTGAGGTCTCAAGAAAATTGTCTAATTTAAATAGGGATGTTAGAGAATTCCTCCATGGCCTCCAATGAGGCTGGATTCTTTAGAATCCGGCCCCGTGGAGTCCATGGTGGAACGGAGCACTCCCCCCGCCACCCCGCGGAATTTTCCCAGGACAGACCTTACCTGGCGTCAGCCGGCCCAGTCTGTCAGCTGCCCCGGTCTGCGGCCACAAATGGCTGCTCCAGTCTGCAGCTGCCATTTGCTTCCCTACTTTAGCCGTGATAGGCTATGTAAGTATTTACATAGCCTATCACAGCAAAGAGCAGGGACGCAAATGGCGGCCGCTACGCCAGACGCCATTTGCGGCCACAGCCTGGCAGCAGACAGAAGTCCGGCTGCAGACAGGCCCGGCCGGTGGCTCCGCAGACTTGCTGCGGAGCAGAGCCAGCCAGGGAGGATTCCGGGGGGAGGGACGGATTGCCTCCCCCCCCAGCGGATGCCCCCATCCAGAACGGGATAAGTAATCTGCCCATCCCTAAATGTAAAGACGTCCTTTTCAACATCCCCAAATCCCAAGATCTCTAGACCACTTCATCAGCCAAAATGTTACAAAATGCAGGCCAGCAAGGGTGTGGGGAAAGAAAACCCTGGCTTGACATTGAAATCATGGTGTCTGCAGAAACACAGCCTTGAGATGGAATGGAGGAGGAACTTGCAAACAAGGCTCTAGCAGGTGACGAGATGGTTTCAGGTTTCACCTGAAGCTGCCCCTAAGGTTGCTGGTAGGAAGAAATCAAATACGTTTGATCCTCCACTATTAAGAAATATATAAAATCCATCTGTTCACTCACAAATGTCTCCATCTTGGGTAAAGAATGTGGGCTCACTGGGTAGTGGAAACAGTCACTGCTTCGACATTGGCCACTAGATTGGCCTGGTGCTCAAAAGCATGCTGTGTCTGAGCAGGGAGGTTTTACTTAGTTACCATGGCGAATGCTTGGTGATGGTCCTCTGGTCCATGAGGCTGAGTTGGGGGGGGGGTGCTACTCTTGGCCACAAGGCTACTTTTTGTTGTGCCCACATCTGGTCTTTCCCTTGGCCACGTGTAAAGGAAGCCTGGTGTAATTTGAATTCCAGCGCGCTCGGCCCTTCTCTCCCCTCCTGTACCTTTTGTGTGCCCTTATTCTCTGAGAGTCCCCTGGGAATATGCCCATCAGGTGCAGCACCTGGACCATTCAAGGAAGTGACATATCCATTGTCCACACCTAACCCATTCCTCAACTCAGTTTCTTTATTTCCAACCTGCATGTTCCAGGATTTAAATCTGTGCATTGCTGCTAGATTTTATTCTGGTTGTTCTGCTATCTTGTGGTTTTAAGCTTTCATATTTTATATTGTTTTATGCTGCACTCTGTGGTTTTAATTTTTGTGAACCACCCAGAGAGCTTCAGCTATTGGGTGGTATAGAAATGAAATAAATAAATAGATAGATAGATAGATAGATAGATAGATAGATAGATAGATAGATAGATAGATAGATGATTGATATAGATAGATAGATGATAGATAGATGATAGATAGATAGATAGATAGACAGACAGACCAAGTGATGTCGCTGAAAAAGGCTTTCAGAGCTAAGAACTGATGAGGTACAAATGGAATTAATCCAGGCACTACACCAAAGTCAACTAGAATTAGAAAACAAGTTCTAATCCACCAAACATGAATATAATTAAATTAATTTAGATTCTAAATTCTCGTTGACATATTTCACGTTTTCACCACTTTCAAAATATCTAGGCCAGGCGATACAGGGCAAAAAAAGAGGCATTTCAGGGTAACTTTTGTACATTTACCACATTCCAAATGAGGCCAAAGTCAGGCACTCATTCAGGTTTTTTTTTTACCAAGCAATGAAGAGGAAACTCATCAGCAGCGGCGGTCTGATGCACCCCCTCAGGAGAGCATTCCATGATATGGATGCTACTCTGGAGTGGGGTGGACAACACTGTCCATTTCAGTTTATCAAACATTTTAAAAAATGAATCTCGAGTTTTCCCCCATCCTATTTCTGAAGATGTTTGCAATTTTTGGTCAGTACTTGTAAAACAAAGTAAGCTGAAATAAATTATTGCCACCCAAATTCAATAGGTACAGCTATTCCCAGCATGGAGAGGGCCATGCCTGCCTGCCTGCCTGCCTGCCTGCCAATATAGCTGTTAAAGATGAGGAGCCTGTCTGAAAAAAGAGGGGGGGACACCCTGACATGGCTGCCTACACAGGGTTTCAAACTCAGTTACGAGCGAAGCACTGAAAACCATCTACTCAGACGGTCAAATGGTCAGTTTTGCTTTCTCCCACATTCACATTTTTAAAATTTCCAATTATTTCCATCTTGTATATAAAGGAATTTGGAACTTGTGTTAAGTTCTAATTTCAAAAATAGATTGAACAAAATTCTCACTCATCCTTGCTATGGAGAAAGCCTTCACAGCCCTGCCCCATGTAAAGGGCAGGACACAGAGCTCAGTCTCCCCCCTGACGCAAGGGACTGGGAGGTACATGTTGGGGGTGGCACTTAAGGCATGACAGCCATATACCCTTCAGGGCTTGAGAGACCATCCCCACCCCATGTGGGCTTGCAAGCGAACAGGCAAGCCACTAGGAATGTCAGAGAATTTTGCCACGAATCTCGGGGAGGCCGAATGCCAGCGCATTTGGCCCCCCGAAATTGGTGGCGAAACGGTCTGCCCCCCCACCCCCACCCCCGGGATGGGACTTACCTTGTGCGAATGTCCCTGGCGGCAGCAGCTCCAGAGGCGGTTCAGCGGCGGTTCGGCAGCTGCGGCGGCTGCGGCGGCCGGTCTTCTGACCAGCTGCCACCACCGCCATTTCCAAGTTAAAAAAAAAAAAACACGTGATAGGCTACGTAAAGATTTACGTAGCCTATCACGGCTAGATTTTTAAAAAACACCATGATAGGCTACATAAATGTTTACGTAGACTACACGTGCCAAAATAAGGAATGCAAATGGTGGCACCCATGGGCGCCGCCATTTGCGTACACGCAGGTTTTTTTTTTTCTTCACTCAGCCGTGATAGGCCACGTAAACATTTACGTAGCCTATCATGGCTGACTGCAGGGATGCAAACAGTGGCGGCTATGGCCGCCGCCATTTGCGTTCCAGACGGCCAGGATTCACGGCGGGAGGGACAGGGCGCCTCCCCCCCCACCGCGAATCAAGTTTCGTGAAAGGTAAGGGACTTTCGTACATCCCTACAAGCCACCTCAGAGGCGTGGCTTAGATGAGCCAAGACCAGAGTAATGCACCCTCTGCAACTTGCTCCCATCACAGATAAGCACAGCATTCTGCAGCAACTGCAGCCCCCACGTCGAAGTCCACCCCCACATGCAGCATACGGCAGTAGTCCATTTGGGAGGCTGCTGAGGCATGGATGACTGAGGACAGATCCATGCCTTGCCTCATCATCCAATTCCTCCACAGTATCACAGTAGGTAGGAACATCGGAAGGCTGTCAGTGGCTACCAGCCAGGATGGCTAGGCGCTCCCTCCAGCGCCAGAGGCGGTGAACCTCTGTACCCCAGTTGCTGGGGGACGTGGGGGGGAGGGTGCTGTTGCGCTCCTGCCCTGCGTGTGGGTTCCCAGTCGACAGCTGGCTGGCACGGTGTGAACAGAATGCTGGACTAGATGGACCCTGGGTCTGATCCAGCAGGGCTCTTCTGACGTTCTGATGGAAGCTGCATTATACTGCGTCCATCTGGGCCGGTATTGTTGACACTGACTGACAGCAAGTCTCCACGGTTCAAAGCAGGGCTCCCTCCTTGCCCTGCCCAGAGATGCCGGAGGCTGAGCCTGGGGCCTTCTGCACAGAAAGCAGGGGCTCTGCCTCGGAGCGGGGGTCCCTGCAGGGGCCAGTGAGTTATGGCTGCCCCTCCGCAGTCTTGCTGGGACAACTTGGACGGGCGTGGCTCACATTTGGGACCTTCCCCACAGCTGCAGTAGCTCTGAGGAGGGACTCTTCCCCCGCTCAGATGCTGAGCGACCCGGGGGCGGCTGGAGTGGGCACCTGGGGGTTTGCCCAGCTTGCTTCGTGCGGCTTGGACTTGGCTCGTTGGAACGTATTTGCTCCACAGCAGCACCTGACTTCACCGCCCGGCTTTTCTCTGCCGCTGTCTGGACTGGAGAGAATGTCACTTGACCTGCCCCTGAGCAGATCAAGCCACGTCACACTTCCTGGTCTAACGGGTGGATTGGAACACAAGTCTCTTGTGGATCGCTCACTGCTCTGAATTTTGCAATGCAGTCAGCTGAAAAGCTGCATACAAAAAAGAGGATATTGGGGAAAGCTGCATACAAAATGTGTGTATCAGAGACAGTTGCATATGAAAATAAATGCAAATTCTCATGCAATCTTTTTTTTTAAAGTTCACAGACGCATGCAAAAATTGGATTGAATGGGCTTAAGACTGATCCCCTGTGAAACTGGCACAGACTGGATATAGACTGATTTGTCCATCCCTGCTGGACTGCAGCACACCAGGCAGGAAGCGAGGCTGTGCAGATGCTGCAGGAGCGCTTCTGACTCTACTAGTCTCTGACATCGGGAGCCACGTGGTTACAAAGTCAGTGGAGGCTGCTGGCTCCAATGTCAGTGGGGTGGTAAACCTGCTCCGGGTTTCAGTCAGAACCAGTCAGAACTCTAAAGGAGTTATCCAAGGTGTGGAGAGTTCTGACTGGTTCTGAATGAAACCCAGAGCAGATTCACCACCCCACTGGCATTGGAGCGACCAGCCTCCCCTGTACGAAGTAGCTGTCTTTTGAGTGAACAGCAGGGACTGCAGCTTCACCAAAGGTGGGGAAAGGCACAGGAATGGGGTGGAGACTAGAGCCACCATGCAAGACTACTGCAGATCAAGCAATTCAGTTTCTAACTGGGTTCTTAAAATGCTTGCCCCAAAGGCAAAGGTGGGGGCAAAAACTGAGCAGAACATGAATGTGGCAAATACCAAGAGTGATATCTGGCAAGGTTCCCTGTCAGTGACCTGCATCGTGCTCTTATGGTTGCACTCCAGCTTTGACACATGTGGTTAAGACAGTCCTTCGCACGAAAGGTCATCTTTTGTTAGCAGGAAGGGGTAGCAGGAAGGACCCAGTATGTCTTTTGTTGCCAGCAATTACAGCCATCGTCCGTCCCCAAGTACCCACGATTGTTAGACGGGACTGCGCAGATACTGCAGGAAAGCTTCTCACTCTACTGTTCTCCAGCATCAGGAGCCACATGGTTACGAAGCAGCTCTATTTTGAGTGAACAACACTGACTCCATTTTGAGACACCTCTAATAAGCCAGGCTTCATCAGCAAACGTGAGAAAAAGGCACAGGAATGGAGTTGAGAGTGATCGTATAAGACGAGATCAAGCAACTCACCTTCTAATTCGCTTCCTCAAATGCGTGCCTGAAAGGCAACGGCTGGGCAGGACTGAATGGGGGACTCCCCTGTACAGCCAGCCCCACCAGTCCTGGTGTGTGCACAGCCCCTGCCCCTGGTGACCACAGTCTAGTGCTTCTGGGGCCCCTGAAATGAGCAGAAAAGCTCCCTTCCGGAAGGGGCAGGTCACACCCCTTCCAGAAACAAGCATTTCCACTCACTTCGGGTCTTGCCCCCAGAAGCACCACATCACAGATGCCAGTGGCAGGGTCCATGTGCACACAGGGCAGGCACACAGGCCAGGCCCCGTTGGAACCTGCCCGAAGAGCAGAACATGAATGTGCCGCATACCAAGAGTGATATCTGGCAAGGTACCAGGTCAGCGACCTGCACTGTGCCGCTATGGTTGCGCTCCAGTGCTGACACGTGTTGCTAAGACAGTCGCTCACGCGGAAAGTTGCCTCTTGCTAAGAGGAGGGGGGTGGCAGGAAGGGCCCTGTGGGACTTTTGCTTCCAGCAATTACAGCCATTGCCCCCAGCATCCTCTTCCATACAGGCCGAAGGGCCAGCTCAGTCTTTGTGCCATAGCCAGTAGCACCATTTCCAGTGCTTCTGAGTGTTGTCTGGGTCATCAACGTTGTGATGTCACAGCCTTTCCCTGAACTGCAATTGCCCCCAGGTTTGGGGCAGCAAGAGCCCTCCTCCCCCTCTACTCAGAGGCATGGGGGAATGCATGCTGCTGAAATCACTAGGTGCCTCGCCCCCCCCCCCCGGGCCACGGTGCCATGCTGCTGCTGAAATCACTCAGAGTCTCTCCGCTCAGAGGAAAGGCGCCAGCTGCAATCACTGGAGGACTTCCCACTGAAATCACTGGCCACCTTGCTTGCCACAGCAGGGTGCCATCACTGGGTGCCTTCCACAGTCAAGGCTTCCCGCTTTCCTTCCTCTTCACCTGAAATCAGGAGTTGCAGTACTTGCTGGTTCCTGTCTGCAGGAAAGGGCTTCAGCCCAGGGAAAGAGATATCACTCCTGGAAGATCTTACACAAATTATAGCCTCCCCCCCATCTCCCCCCGCCCTCTTTCACTGGCCAGGTTCAGATGGTTATGGGGGGAAAGAAGCCAGTATGGCTTCTTTTCCTCTCCCCACATGGGCTGCTTGCATGACTGCACATTCCCCAATACACGAGACGTGGAGCAGGTTATTGTGTCATCCAAACCTGGTGAGGTGTGCAGCTTGTGGGGTGTGTTCAGAAGCCACCCCAGCCGTTCACCTTGCCAGGTTTGGATGACATGATAATCTGCATTGCAGGTTATTGCAGAAAAAGCAGTTGTGCAAGAGGAAAGTGCAGAGCCAGGAAAATCAGGTGGTGCGTTTGCATCTCGGTATAAACCTCAATAAATATGCCATTGCAGTATTACCCTAGAATCATAGAATAGTGCCCGAGTGCGGATCTCTTTGGGTCGGAATTGCCTTCTCAGCCATAGGCGCTCTATTTGCCAATGTCCAAGGATTCCTTAGAAGTGGGTGTGGGTCTCATTGGAACATGCACGAGTTTGCGCACAGGTCCAATGAGAGCACACCATGTGCCGATGCCATGTGCACTGGCTCTTACCACTCTTATGTCCGCAGTTGAAGTTGCTGTAGTTGCCATTAGACTGGAGTCTGATGCAGGTTGTGCTTTTCTCCTTTCTCAAACTCACAACCTTGAAAGTCTCATAGGGTGGGATCAGAATTTCCTTCTCTTCTGGGTGGAAGGAGAGGCCTGTGATGTTGACTCCAAGACAGGTCTTAATGGTGAAGAAAGTGTCCTCGCCATACGCTTGTGCAACTGTCTTATTCAGTGATGAGGAAGCAAATTGTCCAAAACGGACGGGCTTTTGGAGATCAGACACCGTGAAGTTGATGCCTCTTATCCCGCGATACACATTGTAGCAGCAGGTTTGGGGGGTCCTTAAGGCCTGCAGTGCTTTTGTCAGGAGAAAGTGGAAGCTCTTGAAATGGAAATAGTTGCGGTAACCCTTGCTAGATTTTCCACCTTCTCTTACAGCTGCATTGAAATCGCTGTACAAGCTGCTTTTGCAAGAATAAGCCATTATTGCCCTGCCATGCTCTGGTGCAAAGTTGCTTGGCAACTTTAAGAGGGAGGACTTCTCCTCCTCCCATCTGGAGGTGGCCGTTTTCCAGATCTCGGCGTAGTCTGTTTTGGAAGCAAAGTCGGTCTGGGCTGGGTCCTCCAGCTCTGTCTCCACTGCAGACACACAGCCCTTGTACTGGTCATCGAAAGAGTTTGGGAACATGTTGAGTGGAACATTCCTGAGACAGAAAACCTGATGGGAAAAAAGACTACATGGGACAAAGGCTAGAGCAGAGGGAGGCTGGTAGGGCAAAGACTTGTCTGGGCTTCTGTCATCGTTGTGTAGTTACCAGATAGAATTGGTAGCAGGAGATTAAGCTTCCATGTGGAAGACTGAAAACCAAACTGGTTTGATATAGATATGAAATTTTTAACCACCAAAGCTGGACATAACCAGTCGTATGCCAGAGGTGTCACTGCCTGTCATGCACATAATGATTTATTTTGTCCCACAGTCATCCCTGGTCAAACCAAGGGTTTGAAGCTCTATCCCACCCCCACCCCCCAAAAAGAGCCCATGTGAACTGAGACAATAATGGGATGACTGTGTAAACCAGGGGTGTAAAACGTGTAGCCTAACAGGTGGTTCCTCCATGTCTGGTGGCCCCCAGACCCACCCCCGGGGGGGGGACAGAAGAAAAAGGGAAAACTCTCTAGGAATGGGCTGTATGGTACCTGCCATAGAAGCCCTATCCCTAAAGCTTCCCCAGAGCATCCTCAGAAGCAGGGCTCAAAGGCTCCTGCCTGCTTTCTAGGATGCTCTAGGAATGGGGCTTCTATGGCAGGAACCATAGAGCCCATCCCCAGCATGTTTTTCTCCCACCCCCATGCTTTTTCCTCCCTAAAAATGTTCCAAGCAAAAGAGTGTGGAATGTCAGGATCCCTCAGCAGGAGGGTGAATTACAGGAGGGAGAAGGGCTAGGAAACAGGATTCCTGGATGGCCAGGTGATTTGAGAACTGAGGTTTCTCTGGGACTGGATCTCACAATTTTGCTGTTACGTGCTGAATTTTGGAATGCTAAAAAAGTTCATATTTTGAGGGCCAGACAAAAACATCAGCATCTGTAATGTGAGGGATGTTTTTTAAAAAGTGAATCTGGATTCCAGGGACACGTGCAATTTGAAATGGGCTTTTCTTATCTGGTTTTGTAGGTGGGCAACCCAGCAGACCTCTGTAGAGGGCGGCTTTCTCATTTGGCTTTCTCACTACCATACTTTGACACCTGCGTGCATGTGATGATGAAAACGGAGGTGTATTTCCCGTGGGCAAATGCTTCAGGGTGTGGCTGAGGGACGCCCAGGCAGGGTGTGTCTGAGTGTGGCTAGAGAGGCCATCTAGTTCATCCTGCTGCTTCCTACAGTGGCCAGACAGATACTTCTGGGAACTTTGCAAGTTGGTCATGAAGGCAGTGCCCCCTGCCATGGTCCCCCCACCCCACCCCTGTCGGAACTAGTGTTCAGGTGTATACTGCCTCTGAACATGGAGGTCTCACTTAGGGATGATCATGGCTAATTGCCAGTGTGCGACCATGTACCGTGAAGAGCAGCTGAAGCGCATCCAATGAGTCTGTAAAAGTGCTCACACTTGTGCAAAGTAGCAAATGAAAAGTTACGCCGGTCCATATGGTGTGCTAGGATCAGATTTAAGCTGGATCACCTGCACTTTGGAAGTGGACTTCCCCTCCCCCTCCTCCCCATAGCAACACCCCCAGCCCCCTGTTATACAGAGACCTGCTTCACACGACACGACAACCCACGGTTGTCCTTGTTTGTTGCTGGGTGGCTTATCATAATGTCCGAACCTGGCATGCTTTCCTCAGCGTGGTTTGCACAAGCCACCCCGAGAACCCGTGGCTGGTTGTCAGGTTGTTCAAGGTGGCTTGTTTTCAAAGTGGTTTGTCATGATGTGTGAACCCAGTGGAATGGCATATGCATCGCTTGTCAGAAACGGCTACACTAACGCTGGATAAGGGCAGTAAAAAACCCAGTCGCTCCGTGTCATCTCACTAGTGCTGTCTCACACCTCCCTCGCCATCCTCCCCTCCTCCAATACACTGATAACAAATGTCACTTGAAAATTTCCTTGATGCATTTGTAACCTTAAAAAAATATATAGTATTTTTTGGTCCTTCACAAGTGACACTGTTGTTGTTGTTGTTGTTGTTTTAAAAAAAAAAACTTTGGGGAGATTTGCGCAAATTTATCATTACTGTTTTTCATCTTCGAGGAGATCTGTGCACATTTAACTTCCTTTTCAAAAAAACTTTTGGAGAGATTTGCATGAACTCTCAGTAACTACTGTGCTTTAGCGAATTTGCGCAAATCTCCCTGAAGGTGGAAAAACAAGAAGTTAAATGTCTGCAGATCTTGCCAAAGGTGAAAAAAACTTAAATATGCAGAAATTTCCCTGACAGTGAAAAAAAAAGTACCCCCAAATCCCCTGCTTCGTTAACGAGCGCATTTGCTCTCATTAGCGGACCAGGCTGCTGAAGCGGCGCCGCAAAGGCCCACGGGGTACATGCCGGGAATGGGCAGCACGACTAAGGGGGAAATAAGCTACTGCAAGCCGCGGCACGCCTGATCATCAGTCAGGTGTAACGTGGGTTAGCAATTGAACACCCAGTCCACAGTGGCTCATTTCCAGCATGGCTTATCATGATGTGCGAACTGGCCCAGTGGGTCAGGAGACCCTTCTGAATGGGGTGAGCTGTGGTGTGGGGGGGAGGGGAATCCCCGAATTCGGAGGGAGGGACCTTCCATGAGCAGAGCCCTTCCTCTCGTGGAAGATCCCTTCTTCTCATGCAAGGTAGATCCTGGATCCAAAGCAAGGCTCTTCAGCTCCCAGCTCTGCAGTCCAGGCCACATTGCCGCCCTGCTTGCGTCCGCTGTTTCCCACAATATATAGGAACCCTGAGCGAGAGCGATTCCATCCCACTCGTGCCCCCTCCCTCACCTTTTGCATTCCCTGCGTACCTGATGATATCCTGTGAACAGTCCCATCAGCTGCAGCACCAGGACCATCTGGAGAAGCAGGGGCGTCATTATTCACTCCTAACAAACAAAGCACAAACCCTTGTCTTTCCATTTATAGCCCACATGGTCCATTGTTGGGTTCTCTCTGTTGGGAGTGAAGAATATGTGGGCTGCGGCTGAAATGTCCCCTTGACTTGCATGAAAGGAAAACAAAAGCTAGAAACAAAATCCCCAAGATCCAAATAATGAGACTAACATTTTGTTAATTGGATTGTTAATGCTGGCTGCAATGTTCTGGGCTTTTCCTACTGACAAAGTATCTAGGTCAATGTTCCAGGTGAGGAAAGAGTCCATTTTGAATAGGGATGGGCAAGATATGTTTTGGGCCCTGATTTGGTAATTTGCAAAAACAGCCCAGTTCACCTTGGACTGATCTGAAGCCTGCCTAGTTTGACAGGGGCTGAATCCAGATCTCAGTTCAGAACTTTAAAGCTTCATGCCTCAAATTGATTATCACTGGAAATCACAAAATGGCTATTAGCGTTTTCCTGTTTAACAGAATTGGATGTGATTTTCATATCCAGTAGAACTCTATGGGGATGAAGCCTGCAAAGTAGCACTGGGGTTTTTGTGCTAGGCATAAAGCTTGGGGTGTGTTTCTAAAGGTACTGCTGATAATGTTTTTATTTCTTTGTAGAATCAGATGAAATTTGCAGGGATAGTTGCCCCTCCTGAAGGGATTATGCCTGCCAAGGTTCAGTTGAATTGGTGCAGAGGTTTTTATTCAAGAGCAGCCTTTACAGTTTAGGGGATTTCCAAAAAGGGATGCTCACCCCCCCCCCATGTTTTTTGTGGGAACACGTGTTAGTAAAAGTGACGAGCAACATAGAGATGGGACTCGCAAAGAAGCCTGCGGAGTTGGTGCTAGGGGTGGACAGATTGTGTGGAATCCATTCCATCTGTGTTTTGAGGATTGTCTGGAGCCTTTCATTCTGTCAGCCACCCATCAACAGAACCGGATTTTTTTAGTTTCCACATTTGTGCAAATGCGCATGTGTGCAAATTTGCATGTGTGTAAATGCGCAAATTCCCTCCAAAAGGTGCAAAATCCCCCCCAAAGGTGCATTTCCACACTTTAGCCTATGGGGAAATGTGCATTTTTGGCCATTTTTTTTTTGCGCAAAATCAGGAAAGCTAGAAAAAACAGTCCGCAAGTCCACAAAATCCACCCTACAGGGAAGAGCCCCCGCGACAGAATCCACCATTCGGATGAATCTGAACTCGTTTTGTTCCATTGAGGATTTTTCCAACCTCCCTGGTTGGCTCCAGAGCCAAAGAAAGTGCCAGAGGATGCAGGTGGATAACGGATGCAGAGCATATAGTGGCAGAGGCAGAAGGATGTGAACATCCACCATTGTCCAAGCAAACACCCAATGCTGCACCCTCTCAGGCCCCACAGGCTCCACCAAGCCTCTGTTAATGTTCTTGCTCCTGGGAGAGAGAAAGAGCAAACAGCACTAAACACCACTGGATCAGTCCTGTGATACCTTACTTCAGCATCCCTTCCCCACCGCACTGGGATTGGAGAGCCCTGGCAAAAGCATGCACTGTGATTAGAAGCTTGTACTGCCAGTCACAAAACTACACCCCCTCCTCTCTCTTCCCCCTCTCCCCATACTGGTGTTTTCTTATTGACAGCTTGGGGGGAATTGGATCAAATTTTAGAGATACACTAACTATGTCTCTACATCTTTCCAAATCCTGAATCTTCAGAGGTGTTCAGATTCAGATTTGATCCTGCAGTGGCCAACCGGATGCTGATGGGAAGGCCACAAGCAGGACATGAGCACAAGAATATCCCGCTCTCATATTCCCAGTATTTTGAGGCATGCTGCCCTTGATACTGGATGTGGTGTATGCCCACCATGACGATAGCCACTGATAACCTTAAGATCCTCCATTAATTTGTCCCCGTTTAAAACTGTCCAAATTGGTGGCCATCATTACATTTTGTGGTAGTGAATTCCATAGCAGGGATGGATGGGAATTTCATTTCATTTCATTTCAATTTGATTTTGATTTTTTAAAAAATAAAAAAATCCAAAATTTGCCAAGTTCTGTGTGTGCGTGTGTGCACGTGGTGGTGGTGGGGGGGGATTTTTAAAAACTGACATGTGGGAGAAACCAAAACCGACTGTTTCATCTGTCTAACTCCAGGGCTTTGAGTGCTCATAAAAGTCCAGGTTTGAATCCCCATGAATTCAACAACTTGAGTAATTAATTAGAGCTGCCACCTCTTGTGGGGCACCGGTCTGGGGTCTGTGTTTCCGTGCAACGCTGCTGTAGGATCAGGAGACCGCTTCTATGTCTTGTGGCGTGGAATCCCTGCCGCACGGCACGCACTGCCTCGCGGGCGTGCTCCAAAGCTAGTTTGCCTCGGGGTCTCACTGTCCCAAGGAGAGAGTGTGCACCGGCACACAACTAGGTAGCAACGTTAGTCATGTATTTTAGAAATAACTGGTTAGACTATTTTTGGATGAGAAAAAAGGGGCAATCAAGAAAACGCTTTGAACAGTTTAATTTCCTTAGAAATTATTTCAAAGAAGAAGACAATAATCTGGATCTTTTGTGCAAAATTTTAGTAAACACCTCTGTATATTTTCATACATAATGCATTTTTCTGGCAAGCAAAGACCAGTGCCCCACCTCCTTGATTTCTAATACGTCCGCACTGTGTTTCCATGCACCCGCAGGCTCCAGGATTCCACTGTGCCTCCTCTGTATCCAGATACAGCACCAAGCATCTGCCTTATGGCCTGGATGTTTATACGCATTTGCTTAAGGACAACTGCAGCATGTGGGACCCTTCTACCAATGTTCTTTCTGTATGCCTTTCAATGCAACCCTTTTGCATCTTTTAATACAGCTGTCATGTCCTTTGCTGTGCTTATTGCCAGATTTGACCCCAACCCATTTTAGATTACTGTAACATGTACATCATTATGATGTAGATCCTCTCCAACTTCAGTCAGCTTCCCCCCAGAAATCGATTTATTTCTTCTTCCTGGATCTCATGACTATATTTCTCAATGACCAGATACTCCCTTGTGCCCATACGCTCTACCAGCTTGTCTATGTGGTACGTGATATCCCCAGCCATTGCACCAGGCGGGCAAGTCACCTTGCAGCCAACACCCCTGTCACAAAGCCATCTCGCTCTATTCCTAATGATCAGATGTCCCATGCCAAGAGCCCCCAGTCCCCAAAGCCATATCCTTAGCATGAGAAGCTATCAGTTCATCCTCCAAGGAATAGGTCCATTTTCATCTTTCTCAGAATGACCCCCTCCTGCACACAGACCCTCCTTCTCCGTGACACCAGAGAAGCTGTCAGCATGAGAGATGGTGTGGTGTTTTAGTCGGTGTGGTGGACTAGGACTGGGAGACCCAAGTTCAAATCCCTTGCATCAGTCACTCCCTTCCAGCCTAGCCTACCTCACAGGGCTGTTTTGAGGATAAAATGGCCAGGAAATCATCTCTGATACTCTGAGATCATTCGAAGCAGAGCAGGGTAAAAAAACTGAACGAATAAATGACTCCTACTACATCTCTTCATGTTTCATCTACGTACCCCTCAGCTTCTCCAGGACAGCCATCTCGGCCTCAAAGCATCACACTTCTTCTCTAAGAGCCAGGAGTCGAGCAGCAGGGCACAAACATACACTACACACAGCACTAAGTTGCGGACCCTGAGGCCCCTGCTGGCTTTGCCCCCTCGTGGCTGTTTTTAGGCTTATAACGTTATGTCCCATCTTGTGGGGTTTGTTTTTAAGCTAATTGTGGGAGAGGAAGGGGGGATACTTCCCTGGCCTCGGTGACACTTTTCTAAACTCTCAGAGAACCGTAACTTGCCTGGCTCCTCGCCTTTCTCTCTCTCAAGGATTTGTTGCTGAGGATGTTATTGACACTTTGCTGTTGGGGTGCTCTTCCGTTTGCAGAGCTGTGGACCCCACAAAACTGTCCCCCATATCTATACACACACACACACACACACACACACACCCCTCTGGCTGGCTTCCTTCAATTTCGATTGTAGTTAAAGTCTGAGCAACAGTGACTTATATGGGCAGACCTGCAATGAATTTCAAGCAGGCAATGTATAGAATGGATGAAAACAATAGTGTGCTTCTTAAACAAAGCTGAATAATATTAGAGGCTCAAGGATACAGATTATCCAGAGAGAAAACAAATGAAAATTGAAGAAGTTAAACCCATCCTTAGAAAAGACCTTACAATAAAAAAAATGTAAGAAGGAACAGAAAAAAGGAGATCAAAAGGCAAATAAGGAATGTAATGGTTTAGGAAAACAAACTGACTAGTGTGAGGACAGCATATGTAAAATGAAGCATACTTCTTAAAAACAAGCTGAAGCCAGTGTGAATATTAAAGCAAATGTTGGCATTCATGAGGCCATACAAGAAGAAAGTTTTAAAAAGCACATAAAGTGGAAATGGAAGAAAATACCCACAAATATTTGGATTGAAGTGAAATATTCAATGATGCTGTGGAAGGAAATTATTATTATTATTACCTGAAAAGGACCAGAAAGATGACCACACGAGGCGGGCTGAGTAGCCAGAGTCCTGGTTTTAGGGCTGCCAGAAACAGCAGAAGAGAAAGAAGCAGAACATGCAAAAGGGGATCTCTCTGCTTTGAAGCGCTTCTGAGAATTGTTACGATCAGAAATAACCTTTCACCTGGCACGAGAAAGTTGTTTTGTTGACATGCATTTACATCATAAGAGAGCTTCTCCGACTGACCTAGGTTGGTGCTGCTTCCGTGGGAAGGAGACAACCTCCATTCCCCTGCACTGTACAAAACCACCCAGCAGAGAATTCAGGTTTCACTTCCCTCACCTGGGTTGCCTGCTCCACTGCTCTTCCTGGCCTCGCCTGCTTTGTGAGAGGCTGGGGACAATTGTTTTCAAACTTGGTTCCTCCTTTGTAGCTTATGGGGGGGGGTCCTGAATGAGACAGAGCCAGGGGGGGCTTCCTCATCACCACCATCGTTGCCCATTCTCTTGCCCCCTCCCTCTGGGCCCAATTCACACAACCACCCAGGAGAGTGCAAGGCAAAGTGTACAAGCACTGACAGCAAAGAAGAGGAGCAACATGCCCAGAAAGGTCAGGGGCTGGAACTTGCCCCCTGCAGGGGTGTGGGTCATGACAGATGCCAACTGCGAATGCTGGCCTTGACAGAAGACGAGCTTCCCTGAAGGCCCGGTTTGCCTCCGCTACCCATCTTCCATTGCAATGTGCAGCTGCGGGAGAGCTTTGGGCATCTTCTTGGTCACACTCTCAGTTCACACAGGGTGACGCTGAGGTCCAACACCTGGCCAGGAGTTGTTCCTTAATAGATCAGTCCATCTGGGAAGTTTTCCCAAAAGGCGGGCAGGATGAGAAGTACCGGGTGGGAGAGGTTACGGGCAGACGCCAAGAGGGAGAAGGAGCAGGGCAGCCATTTTCTGCCTCATCTTCTCTAGCTCCCTACTGCAGGACTTGGACGGATGAGTAGCACTCATTCTTCCTTTGAGCATTGCCCTGGTACTAAGTTAGAAAGGGGAAGAGACTACTTGGAACTCAGCAAGATTAGGTGTTCACGTCGTAACATATTTTTCACATACACCTAGAAAAGGTAAATGTGAACTCAACAAGCCCATGTTTACAAACGTGTGGATCAACAGGTAAATGGTTTTTAGATATATGTTGTCTGTGGGCGTGTTGTCTGTTTATATGTTTTTATGTAAATGGTTTTACACCTGTACAGTATATTGTAATAGTTTTTAATCTTTGTGGATGGCCCAGAGAGCTTCGGCTGTGGGCGGTATAGAAATGTAATGATCACCAGCAGCAGCAGCAGCAGCAGCAACAGATGCACTCATCTGGGAACTGTGCAATTCCGGGGTGGGCAACTTGTAGGGCTCTGGATGTTTTGGCTCACAACTCCCATCAGCCCTGGCCAGCATAGCCAATGGTGAGGGATCATGGGAGCTGTAGGCCAAACCACAAGTTGTAGATTACTATTAGGGTAAAACAAAACTGGAGAACATTCAACAAGATCCAGAGGAATAATGGAATAAAGAGACGGCTGCAGGATTAATCTTTTCCAGAGATCTCTGCAGCCATTTATACATATTAGAACTGGCCCCTGAAAGTCCATTATCAGGGCCAAAACGTGTAGATCTACTTCTTGGCATGTATTTTCCAATATCCTGAGATTTTGTCTCTTCTTTCCTTTGTAGATTAATTCTGTCATGAGCCATGCTCACATGAAAAGTCTCTCCGGGCTTGATTAGGCCTGAATTTGTACAAGGCCATGGGCTGCCCTTCATGTTATCCATGAGCGTGGGCCCCACATGAGCAATGAGAAGCAGAGTCTGTTCATCCACATACCATGTGAATCTGGCCGAACTTGGAGAGTGAGGCAGATTGAGTTTAGTTCACTTTTTCACATCAGCTGTAGGTCATCACAAAAGCATGAAAGAAAATACCATAATTCAAGTACTATACAGAGTAGCGTGGTGGCAAATTCAGAAGTGCAGGGTCCCTTCATGCTCACTTACCTGGGAGAAAGCCCAATTGGCAATTGACTTCTGAGTAAACATGCATAGGATTGTGTGCTAAATCCTAAAATAAAATGGCTCAAGCCAGCTCTTACAATGAATATTGATAATTCAGTAATTCAGTAGAACAAGACATTGTCTTGCTTCTCCTTTGCACCACCCATCTCCCTCCATCTTTGTCATGATCATCAAGATCTGAAAGAAACTTTGCTATAAAATCCCCCCTGCCACCACCGCCACCGCCACTGCACTGTAAAGCACAAAAAGGCACCAATCCTAAACACACTTGCTAAGGGAGCTGGGGTGTTACTGTGGCCCTGTTCTCCTTCCCTGCCCTGGAATTGTGGGAGGGGGATCAAAGCGTGCTCTAGCTGGCTCCAGCTGTTGGTGTGGGAGTATAGTTTGGAGAATTACTAAGAACAAGTTTAAGCATCAGGAGTTTTTTGGGTGATGAGATCCCCCGCCACAAACAGACCTCAGTTCAGAGTATGTAAATCATTTATTTTATTTTTTTATTATTATTAAATTTATTAATCGCCCATCTGGCTGGTCACCCAGCCACTCTGGGCGACGTACAACAATAAAAGCAGTTCAAACAATAAAATTCAACATTAAAAACATCACATTTCTAAAATTACCCTAAACCCCCCCCCCCCAAATGCCTGCCTGAACAACCACCTTTTTAATCCGTGGTGGAAGCTCATTAAATCAGCTTCTGTGTTCTTTTCATAAAAGGTTCTAAACAATGGGGGGCACATTTTCAAGAGGAGGATAAGGGTCTAGGCCATTCACATCTCCACATCCTTATTTCCTAAAGGTACATTACATCTAAAAGGTGTGAGGCAAAAGCAGAACATAATAATAATAGTTATATAATAAAAATTAAGTTTCAAACAGCTATGTAACTTCAGATTACACATTACATTTAAATTTAGATTGTAATCTTCTAGGAGCAGAGACCTGACTTTTTTGCTTATGATTCTCTGTAAAGTACCACATTTATTGTAAAGACCAAATCTGTGCATCTTCCAGAAGCAAGTGAAGACATATTTTATCCAAACTGTCTTTTGGTTGCCAGCAAGAGAGAAAGATGCAGTATAGAATCATAGAATAGTAGGGTTCGGAGGGGCCTACAAGGCCATCGAGCCCAACCCCCTGCTCAGTGCAGGAATCAAAGTCAGAGCATCCCTGGCAGGTGGCTGTCCAAACTCTTCTTGATGCCTCCAGTGTGGGAGAGCCCACCACCTCCCTAGGGAATTGGTGCCATTGTCGTATTGCTCTAACAGTCAGGAAGCTTTTCCTGATGTTCAGCCGGAATCTGGCTTCCTGTTACTTGAGCCCATTATTCCGTGTCCTGCACTCTGGGATGATCAAGAAGAGATCCTGGCCTTCTTCTCTGTGACAACCTTTCAAGTACTTGAAGAGTGCTATCATCTCTCCCCTCAGTCTTCTCTTCTCAAGGCCAAACATGCCCAGCTCATTCAGTCTCTCTTCAAAGGGCTTTGTTTCCAGTCCCCTGATCATCTTTGTTGCCCTCCTCTGAACCCTCTCCAGCTTGTCTGCATCCTTCTTAATGTGCAGTGCCCAGAACTGGACACAGTACTCCAGATGAGGCCTCACCAGTGCCGAGTAGAGGGGAACTAGTACTTCCCTGGATTTGGAAGCTATGCTTCTATTAATGCAGCCCAAAAGGGCAGTTGCCTTTTTTGCAGCCACATCACATTGTTGGCTCATATTCAGCTTGTGATCGACAACAATTCCAAGATCCTTCTCGCTTGTAGTGTGGTTGAGCCACGTATCCCCCATCTTGTAACTGTGCATTTGGTTTCTTTTTCCTAGGTGCAGAACTTGGCATTTATCCCTATTCAATGTCATTCTGTTGTTTTCTGCCCAGCGCTCCAGTCTATCCAGATCACTTTGAATTTTGTTTCTGTCTTCCAAAGTATTAGCTATCCCGCCCAATTTTGTGTCATCTGCAAATTTGATCAGCATTCCCTGCACCTCCTCGTCCAAGTCATTCATAAAAATGTGGCTGAGTACTGGGCCCAGGACTGACCCCTGCGGTACCCCACTCGTTACCTCTCCCCAGTTTGAGAAGGTCCCATTGAGAAGCACTCTTTGAGTCCGATTTTGTAGCCAACTGTGGAGCCACCTGAGAGTTGTTTCATTTAGCCCACTTTGAGCTAGTTTGCTCATCAGGATATCATGGGGCACTTTGTCGAAAGCTTTGCTGAAGTTGAGGTATATGATGTCTACAGCATTCCCACGGTCCACAAGGGAGGTGACTTGACCAAAAAATGAGATCAGATTCGTCTGGCAGGATTTGTTCTTGACAAATCCATGTTGGCTTTGAATAATCACTGCATTGTTTTCAAGGTGCTTCCAGATGGATTGCTTTATCATCTGCTCCAGGATTTTCCTAGGGACTGATGTCAGACTGACTGGTCTGTAGTTCCCAGGTTCCTCCTTTTGGCCCTTTTTGAAGATAGGGACCACATTAGCCCTCCTCCAGTCCTCTGGCACTTCCCCCATCCTCCATGATTTCTCAAAGAGAATAGACAGCGGTTCTGAGAGTTCTTCTGTCAGTTCCTTTATTACTCTAGGATGCAGTTCATCTGGCCCTGGAGATGTGAACTCATTCCAAGTCATTAGGTGTTCCTTGACCATATGCCTATCAATCTCAAGCTGCAATCCTGCCCCTTCAGCCTGTACTTCGCCTTTTGGGAGAAGACTGAGCCGAAGTAGGAATTGAGCACCTCTGCCTTTTCTTTGTCCTCTGTTATCATTTTGCCATCCTTATTTAATAGCTGAGCCACCATTTCTTTCCTCTGTCTTTTACTTTGCACGTAGCTGAAGGAAGCCTTTTTGTTGCTTTTAGCATCCCTCGCTAACCTCAGCTCGTTCTCAGCTTTAGCCTTCCTGACGCCATCCCTGCAATTCTGTGCTACCTGCCCGTACTCTTCCCTTGTTACTTGGCCTTCTTTCCACTGCCTATATGTGTCCTTTTTTGTTTTGCAGGTCATCCCTAAGCTTTTTGTGAAGCCACATTGGCTTCTTCTGTTGTCTTCCACCTTTTCTTCTTGTTGGAATTGCTTGTGATTGTGCCTTGAGAATTTCCTTTTTTAAAAGCTCCCACCCATCTTGGACTCCTTTTCTCGTTAGCGTCGCTTGCCATGGGACCTTCCTGATCATTGTTCTGAGTTTATGAAAATCAGCTTTCCTAAAATTCAGGGTACGCGTTTGACTACACTGGGCTTTTGCTTCCCTTAGGACCAAGAACTCAAGTACAACATGGTCGCTTTCCCCCAGAGTTCCTGTAACTGCTACTTTATCCACTAAGTCATCTCTGTTGGTTAGGATCAAGTCAAGGATAGCCGATCCTCTAGTTCCTTCGTCTACTTTCTGTAGGAGGAAGTTATCCGCCACACAAGTCAGGAATTTCCTGGAGGGGCCATGTTTTGCAGAATTTGTCTCCCAACAAATATCGGGGAAATTGAAGTCCCCCATTACTACTACATCATGCTTCCTTGAAACATTGGCTATTAGCTTTTCAAAAGTTTCATCCTTGTCCTTTCCTTGATTGGGTGGCCGGTAGTAGACTCCGACCACCAGGTTCCTTTTATTCTTTGCTCCATTTATTTTGATCCAGATGCTCTCGATGGGGCTACCAAGCTCATCCTCTTGTATTTCTGTGCAGAGATATGTCTTTTTCACATACAGTGCAATCCCACCTCCCTTTCTGTTCCTCCTGTTCTTTTTGAACAAGTTATATCCTTCAATTGCTGTATTCCAGTCATAAGAGTCAGCCCACCAAGTCTCAGTTATACTTATCAAGCCATAATTTCCCTCCTGTATTAAGAATTCAAGTTCGTTCTGTTTGTTTCCTATACTCTGGGCATTAGTATATAGACATCGAAGACCATGTGCTTCATAGTCTGGCTTTCTTCCTACATGCGTCTGAAGACTATTATTGGGCGCTATCAGAGCTGTTCTCTCCGTTGCAGTGCATGCGCCTATGTCCATTGTTACCCCCAACATTACATCTCCCTTCCCCGTAGGATTCAATTTAAAGCCCTCCTGATGAAGTTCTTCATGCTGTGGCCAAACACATTCTTCCCAGCCTTTGTGAGGTGCAACCCGTCCCTTGCCAACAGCCCATCTTCCAGGAAGTATAGCCCGTGGTCCCAGAATCCAAATCTCTCGTGTCGGCACCACCTTCGCAGCCAGTCATTCACCCGGAGTATTTTTCGTTCCCTTTCTAGCCCTCATCTAACTACTGGAAGGATGGATGAGAAAACTATCTGGGCCCCAAAGTTCTTGAGTTTCCTTCCCAAAGCTTCAAAGTCTGACGGGATCTCTTCGTAGCTCCGCTTGGTGGTATCATTTGTTCCCACATTGATGAGAAGAAAGGGATCCCTGTCAGTGGGTTTCTGAGTGTGGGCAACCTTTCAGTCACGTCTGTAATACGTCCTCCCGGGAGATAACATACCTGGCAAATCCACGGGTCTTCGCGACATACTTGGGTCTCGATCCCACCCACAAGGAGTCTCCCACTACTACCACTCTTCTCTTCTTCTTGTTGTAGGCCTGGGTTTCATCGCCTGTTTGACTGACCTTCAGCCTCTTGCTCACTCTCATGCAGGTTCCCCTGTGATTCTTCCTCTGCAGGCTGTCCTCCAGTCTCATCCGCAAGTACCTGGAATCGGTTCCACAGCTCCACGGCTTCCACTGGTGCAGAGTGGCGTCTAGTTCTTCTTCTCCTCACTGTCACCCTTTTCCAAGGAGTATCCTCTACTCTATTTTTCTTCACCTCAGCATTTCCCACTGCCTCATCTTGCTTTTGCTCTTCCAGCTTCTGGTCTTCACTTTGCTGCTGTAGATCCCCCATTCTGTCCCAGAACTCTTCATGTTCTATTATTCCCCGTAGGGTCGACAGTCGCTGCTCCAGTCCTCTCACTTTTTCCTCCAGCAGCGTGATCAACTTGCACTTGTTGCAGGTGTAGGCCATGTGGTTCTCAGGCAAGAAAACAAACATGGCACACACCTTGCAGGTCACCACCACTGGAGAGTCTTGTCCTTCCATTGCCTCTTTTCCCTTTTTGTGTCTAGCTTTGTGATTGTTCTAGACTAGCCTGTGCCTGCTCCTCTGCTAAGTAGAGGTTAAAAGCAGAGTCCCACTGGTGTGGAAGTGTGTGTTACAAGACAAATAAATGAAAAAAAAAAGTTTGTTAAAAAAGGAGAAAAAATGTTAGGGGCCTCCCCTTTGACCTCCCCTGGCCAACTCCTGTTTGCTCCCCCTGTTTGCTCCCCCTGTTCGCTCGCTCTCTGGGAGCTTGCTTGCTTCTATAGTCCCTGGACCAGCTGGAGCAGCTTCCTCTGCTCTGCTCTGCTCAGCTGGGAGGCGGGAAACAAACACTATACATCCAATCAATTAATTAAATAAGCAATACATCAAATATGGACAACAATAATGATGCAGTTTTTTTCTACGTCAGATATCATATGGATAGAAGAAAGCTCCATGGGGCTTATTCTGAAGTACAGGGGCTTACTCTCAAGTAAGGGTAAAGCTGTTTATATGGGAGAAGTGTGTGTGTGTATGTTGGGGGGGGAGAACAAGAGAAAAGCTGCTTTACTTAACACTATAATTTAAAGACCATCGGAGTTGCTGGTAATGTGTACTTTAGGCCCTCACCCTCTGCAGGAACAGCGAAAAGAAATGCAGCAGGCTGCAGCCTTCCCCAACCTGGTGCCCTCCAGATTTGATGGACAACTCCCATTGGCTCCAGGCAGCATACTGGCCATGCAGGCTTGGGCGGGGCGATGATAGGATTTGCAGTCCAACACAGGGAGGTTGGGAAAGGCTGGCTGAGAGACGTGATGCAGACGTTCTGTGCCCAGGCCTGTGCAGAGGCGGGTGAGGTGGCTTCTGCATCAGGTCTCCCAATATATCCTCACGCACACGTCTTCTCAGGTATTCATTCTAGGTATTTTTATCATTTTGACATAATTTTAAGCTTTCTTTTAATTTGTTTTTCACTGATAGACCCCCTCCTTCTTCTCTCTGTCCCCCCAGCCCCCCCCCCCACCTGCCTTTTTTGGCTGCTGCCACCACCAAGCTGACTGGGCTGCTAACTCATCTGAGTCTGACGGTGGTCAGTGTGTCCTCGGTTGCTGTGCAGCTCCAGAGCTGCCTAGGCGTGCTGAAGGGGCAGGGGCAGGCGGAGCCTGAAGAGGCCGCCCATCAGCAGGCAGGAGAGCGCCGCTCGCGAGCTCAGGGTCAGTGTCAGCGTCTCCAGCGGCAGCTTCAAGAAGGCAGCCACCGAGCCCACATGGCTGCTTCCCTGACACCGGACAATCTCAGATGCAGGCACAGGCGCCGCAGTGGCAACAGGCCAAGGAGTCTGCTGGCTGGGGAGGCGCCTCCTCCAGTTCGGAGGGTGGGGAGTCTGCAAGGCGGTAAGGCAACCCTTTGCTGGCTGGGCTGAGGCTGCCTTGCCCAGGTGGGCTCTCTGGGGGGGGAGGGGAGGGGAGGGGAGGAGGAATTCGCTACTCTTCCTGCTCCACACCCAGCACTTCTCGAAAACAGTGGCGAGAGCAGCTGCTACTGCAGCCTGCAATAGCAGCAGCAGCAACATCCACTCCAGGGCTCACTACAGCCTCCTGCCCCACAGCAGGAGGATGGGACCCAGCTGGGACCTGGCTCCAGAAAACGTACCGGGTTTACGACCCAGTGAGACCCGCCAGGACTACACCTCTGACCATACATGAAAGTGCATCAAAATACCAATGTCCAGTTCCACAAGTGATGATGTATCACTGAGTTTGTCAGTGGCTTTGCCAAATAACACTGTCCTGTAGATAGGAAGAAATGAGAAATCCACTGAATCTTAATGTGAACCTACTGAATGTCACACTTTTGAACCAATATGCATATATTAAGCAAAATTGGTACAAATATGCCTAAATTAGGAGAGTTACCCAGAAAATTGTATATCAATTTTCATACACACTTTTAAAAGCAAAACTCTCAAAATGATGCAGAAAAACCAAAATTGACAGATACATCCAACCCTACCTGGGGATTATAAAAGCATCTGAACCAGGAGGGAGATAGCAAATTGCCTGGGCCTTTGTGAAAAATCCACTCATTCATTGATCAATTTCTCTTGGAGGCATCTTATTCCTGGGTATTTATATGCAGAAGATGCTCCTTTCAAGAGATAGTCCGGCGTTTCCCAAACTGTGCTCAAATTACACCAGCTGGGGAACTTCAAGATTTGGCAAAAGTCCTATGAACCAGCATATCATGAGATAAGAATAAGCAATGCCATCTTGCCCTCCCTGGACTTGGAATCTCCTCCTTGGCCAGCTACTGTCCCCAGTATAACTGTGCCTTTTCAGGTGATGCTCCCAGAAATGTCCCCAAACCGTGGCTTCTCCCACAGCTTCTCCCTGTTGACAGACTTAAAAGTGTATCTCCATCATGACCACAACCAGATCCCTGCTCCCCATCCACTCCAGCAGCGAGCCAGCTATAGAGTGGACCACTCTCATCCTAGCAACAGTGCTCTCTTCTTACTGGATTACCGTACATGGATTCCCTACCCTATGCAGAACATCCTGTGCCTCAGTTCCAGCCATGAAAGCACCATCCCCACACATCTTCCAAAGCAATTTTGCATTCGAGTCGAGGTGCATATGCACAAAGAATGCTTAATAAAGTTTGTTTTCACACTTTTTTGAGAGGATCCCATCTCAAAGCCACTGATGATTCTGAAATCCAGTCACATTCTTCAGGAATGCTTTCAGACTAACGAATTTATTACAGTGGTTCTTTTGTTTAGATGCTCTTCTGGGTTACCTTCCATTGCCCAATGAGACCATACTCAAAGTTTTAAAAGCTTATAAGAAAACCAGTAGTGAAGCCTTGTGAAAAGTGCAGGAGTGGGAGAAACATTTGCTGTGGGGGAGAAAGTCTTAGCTGTGGAAGTAAAAAAAAACCCAGTGCTCTACCTTTCTGAGAATGGTGAAGTCAGGTTCTGTTTTGTCATATCTTCTAACCAGTGGCTTTTCAGCCAACAAGAGCTTCTTGCCAAATTGCGGAGAGTTAAAAAAAAACCAACCCCAACCTAACAGAGTTTCCAGCCACAGAACATGAGCTTCCTGTGGCTGACAGTGTTCTATTTCTGGTTACACAAGATGCAAAGCAGACTTTCTAGCAGGATGCAAGACACCTCCCTTATAGTCAATCTATGCATAATACTTACCACGCAGTGTATGGGGGGATTCAAAAGGAGGATGCCCCCCCCCAGCTACCCTTCTTTCTTCTATACCACTGATAATGGCACAGGAAGCGCTCGGATGCCCCTTTGCTGCTGCTCACTGCAGAAGAGGTGTGTGCATAAAAGCTCTCACATACCTGCATCTCTGTGACTGGCCATTATTTTGTACAGCTGCTGAGATGGGGATTGCCAAAATGTAGCATTCAAGTGACCCTCATTTGCGTGGGGGGAGGGAATTTAGGCCCCTGAACAGGGTAGGCGGATGAATTTGCATCTTCGGGGGGGGGTGCACCTTGGTGTGTGTGGGGGAACTCTCCCTTACCTCACCTGGCCCAGTTCATCTTACTCTGAAATAATTTTAAGAATATCATATGTTAGTTTTATACAGCCGTCAATCTGCAAATCCATCACATATACACAGTAGTCATTTTAAAAGATGGCATCGCCACAAGAAGAGAAGCACACAAGTGAGGGAGAGCATCTCAGACTATTTCACAAAAAAATGAGAGACAAATGCAGACTGAATTGCATGAAAAAAACCTGATGGAGGGGAAAGACTCCTAGCTCCAAAGTTGTTGTTGTTCAGTCGTTCAGTCGTGTCCGACTCTTCGTGACCCCACGGACCATAGCACGCCAGGCCTTCCTGTCCTGCGCTCTCTCCCGGAGCGTGCTAAAGTTCATATTCATTGCATCCGTGATGCTATCTAGCCATCTCATCCTCTGCCGTCCCCTTCTCCTTTTGCCTTCAGTCTTTCCCAGCATCAGGGTCTTTTCCAGGGAGTTTTCTCTTCGCATTAGGTGGCCAAAATATTTGAGCTTCAGCTTCAGTATCTGTCCTTCCAATGAGCAGTCAGGGTTGATTTCCTTTAGGATGGACTGATTTGACCTCCTTGCAGTCCAGGGGACTTGTAAGAGTCTTCTCCAGCACCACAGTTCGAAAGCATCGATTCTTCGGCGCTCAGCCTTCCTGATAGTCCAGCTCTCACAGCCATATGTTACTACTGGGAAAACCATAGCTTTGATTAGACGGACCTTTGTTGGCAAGAGAGCTTCGGCTATTGGGCGGTATAGAAATGAAATGAATGAATGAATGAATGAATGAATAAATAAATAAATAAAATGTCTCTGCTTCTTACTATGCTGTCTAGGTTTGCCATAGCTTTCCTCCCAAGGAGCAAGCGTCTTTTAATTTCATGGCTACAGTCACCGTCAAATGAGATCAGATTCGTCTGGCAGGATTTGTTCTTGACAAACCCATGTTGGCTTCTAATAATCACTGCATTGTTTTCAAGGTGCTTCCAGATGGATTGCTTTATCATCTGCTCCAGAATTTTCCCAGGGATTGATGTCAGCCTGACTGGTCTGCAGTTCCCAGGTTCCTCCTTTTTACCCTTTTTGAAGATAGGGACATCATTTGCCCTCCTCCAGTCATCTGGCACTTCCCCCGTCTTCCATGATTTCTCAAAGAGAATAGACAGCGGTTCTGAGAGTTCTTCTGCCAGTTCCTTTATTACTCTAGGATGCAGTTCATCTGGCCCTGGAGATTTGAACTCATTCCAAGTCATTAGGTGTTCCTTGACCATACGCCTATCGATCTCAAGCTGCAATCCTGCCGCTTCAGCCTGTACTTCACCTTTGACAGGCCCTCAGATGGGGAAGGCACACTGTCTCCGATTCTGACAGCTGTGTAATTTGTTTGAAGGCTTCACTGTATCAAACTGAGCGTAGTCTAACCCATGCAAAGCCAGTTCCATTTGCTGGTGAATAATATTCAAGGGGAGCCTCACGCACAGCCCATAGTGGTTGCCTAGAGCTGAGATTAGAAAGGCAAGAATGCTGACCATTGGGGAATCTGTGCCATAAGTGCAAAGGGGGGCCCTTTCAACATGGGGGTACTTGCAGAACATTTAAGAACACTCTGACCAGAGGCTCTGTTCTTCTGTGGGCGAAGCATGTTTACAGTTTGAGCTTCTGAGTAAAAGTGAAACTTACTTAGGTTGTTGAGAGTTCAGCTATTAAAGTGCATAACAACATGGTTGGAGACTCAAGGCTGGGCCAGATGGGGAGAACTTGGCAGCTGTCAGAAGTTGGGGAGGGACGGATGGCCAGAGTGCAGGAAGTTTCCTGCAATAAAAAAGAAAAAGGGAGCAAGGTCAGTTCTCGAGCCGAACATTCCTCTTGGCGGGAGGAAATCAATACTCTGGAGAGGGAGGCAAAAAGTATTCGTAAGTACAAAAATAAAAATGAAGGGGGATTAAAAACCTTTCACCAGTACAGTAACGCACCTCTTTCTCCTGAATTTCTGGGGCTCAGTGGCAGTGAGGTTGAGTGCCACGTTTGATGTTGGATTCATGGGTTTGAGCCAGACTTAGTCACAGTTCAAGCAGGCCCATTGAAATCAATGGGATTTCAGTTCATCATGGCTAACTCAAGTCCTATTGATTTCAACGGGTCTACTCAAAATATGACTGTCTGGATCCAACCCATGTCAAGAAGGTCTTCCCCTCCTGAATGTGTGTATCAGGCTGTTGTCCAAACTGAGGAGGAATGTTAGGAAAGGAAACTGAACCAGAGCCCAGCCTGTGAATTCCCGAATTAAACTGACCAAGATATATGTGATTTTAATATTTATATGGGAACCACTTAGGGATTTTATTACATTTAGCTGTATATACATATCACAAATAAATAAATACAAAAAACTAAGATCACTGCAAGCAGGGAGTCTCTTGAGCACAGTCAGAGGCTGAGCATTGCTGTGAACTGAGCCCAAAGCAGTTCTTGAACTGATGACCTGAGTCAGGTGGGACCTTACCTGGGTATACCACTGCTTACCTCTGCTCAGAGAAAGGAATTGCTGGAGTCATGCCACCTAAGGATGCCTCCTTGCACCAATAAGCCAGGATGGCTAAGGTGATGCTCCGTGGCCTCATATCAAGGCTAGGTGGGGCCTTCTCACTGGTCTGAGTAACCAGGGGATCTGCACAGGATCTGGGCCTGACAGGTAGGCATGTCTAGAACCAGGGTACAAAAGTGAAAGTGTTCAGGCCAAGTTAAGCTGTGTCTCTCAGGCCCTTTACAAACGGATTTTGGTGTCTTCATCGAGGAATTTTGGAGGACCTTGAATGCTGGATTATTCCTCAGCCTTGGAGGACAGCATGGCTGGAGGTGAGTCTCCTGATAGTTATCACAGCCTCAGCAATTATATTGTACATGAACCACATGTGGTCTGTGTGGGGTTCCCCTCAAAGGTGCCCTGGAAACCTCAGCTGGGTTCAGAATACTAAGTGCGTTAACAGATATGACATATTATGGCCATTTTGAGACCACTTTATTGGCTTCCAGATTGTTTCTGGTGTAATTCAAGATGGCGGTTTCAACTCTACATGCTCTGGACCCTAAGTATTTAAGAGTGTACCCTCTTACTTATGACTCCCCCCCCCTACACCCCCCCCCCCCACACACACAAGATTTCAGATCAGCCACTGAAGCCCGGATCCAGATTCCATCAGTTTTCGGTACTGGATTCTCATCAACCTTTACTCAAGCCATTAAAGGCCAGGAAAGAAACTGCTCCACAGCTCAGGGGCCATTACAGAGAAAGCTTTGGTCCAGATTATCAGAAGGGATGCTTCTTCCTGTAGGTTCATCTTCTTGATTTAATTGCATTTCTTGCATTTATATCTGTTTTTCCTCCAAGGAGTTCACAGTGCTTCCCCTTCCACCATTTTACCCTGTGGGGTAGGCTAGGCTGAGAGATGGTGACTGGCCCTAGTTCACCTAGTGAACCTCATGGCTGAGTGGAGATTTGAACCTGGGTCTTCTCAATCCTAGTCTAACACACCAAACACTACACCACACTGCCTATCATCAGAGGAGGTCTTTCTTTGTGTTCCTGTGCAATATATGTTGGGTGCAGGGGGCCCAGTGACATGTTGGTTCCACTCCTACCTGAAGGACTGTTTCCAAAAAGTGACATAGGGGAAGGTCACCTCGACCCCATGGAATTTATGTCATGGCATCCTGCATCCCTCCATTGTATTCCTCATACTCTTCAGTAGCTATGTGAAGCGTTGGATGAGGCCTTCTGAGGGTCTGGAGTAAGGTGCCAGTACTCAGATGACTGTGCTCTATTTTTCTTTGCTGTTGGAGTGAGGAGAGGCTGTGCAGGTGCAGACCCAGTTCCTGGATTCGGTAACGGGCTGGATGAGGACCAATATACTGAAGCTGAATCCTGACCAGATGGAGGCAGTGTAGGTGGTTTATTTTGGGGTCCAGGGAAATGGTGTTCAACCTAGTTTGAAAGGAGTTGCACTCCCTTTGCAAGAAGACGTTTGCAGCTTAGGGGTGCTCCTAGATCAACCATTGTCACTAAAGGCCCAGGTGTTATGGATGGAGTACCTTTCATCAGCTTTGGCTCGTTCACCAGCTTCCGCCTGGCCCTAGTGTTTCACACCCTGTTAACCTCCTGGTTGGATTACTGTAATGCCTGAAATGTGGGGCTGCCCTTGAAGATGACTTGGAAGCGCCAAATAGTGCAGAATTTGGCTGCCAGAATTTTGAATAGCACTGCAAGGTTGGTTCACATCACTCGATTCTTAAAAGAGCTCTACTGGTTGTCTATGCACATCTGGTACTTACTTGTAAAGTTCTGAATAGCTTGGGACCCAAAGACCTGAAAGAGGACCTCTTCTCATACCAGCCTTCTCATGTCTTAACCTCTTCTGCTGAGGCCCTACATTAAGTGACTTCCTAACTTCAGGTACCCTGTGAAATAACAAGCAACAGGGCCTTCTCAGTGATGGTGGCCTGAGCTCTGTGCACCCGTTCTCAAAGAGCTTTGCCTGGCACTTACTTTCCAATCTTTTCAGCATCAGGTAAAGAGATATCTTTTTACCCAGACATCTTAATCTGTATAACCCTTCTGTCTGCCTGTGTAATTGAATGTTTTATTGCTACCTTTTGCTATGTCCATTGAGTATTACATTTATTTATTTATTTATTTATTTATTAAATTTATTAATCGCCCATCTGGCTGGTCACCCAGCCACTCTGGGCGATGTACAACATATAATAAAACAGTTTAAAACAATAAAATTCTACAATAAAAACATTTTCTAAAATACCCTAACCCACCCCAAATGCCTGCCTGAACAACCACGTTTTTAATGCATGGCAGAAGCTCATTAAAGAGGGGGCACAGCGGAGTTCCCTAGGGAGGGAGTTCCACAGAGTGGGGGCCGCCACAGAAAAGGCCCTCTCCCTCGTCCCCACCAGTCTAGCTGTCCTGGCTGATGGGACAGAGAGAAGGCCATCCGAGGCTGATCTTGTTAAGCGGCCTGTCTGGTGTTGCTGGAGGCGCTCCTTAAGATAGGCTGGGCCAGAACCATATAGGGTTTTAAAGGTCAAAACCAACACCTTGAATTTGGCCCGGAAAACACCTGGTAACCAGTGCAACTCCTTCAGCACTGGAGTGATGTGATCTCACCGGCGGCTGCCTTTAATCAGGCAAGCCGCCGCATTCTGTACCGGCTGCAGCTTCCGAACCGTCTTCAAGGGTAACCCCACGTAGAGCCCATTACAGTAGTCTAAAGAAGAGGAGACCAGGGCATGTACTACCGATGGGAGCAGATGGTCGGGAAGGAAGGGGTGCAGCCGCCGTATCAGATGGAGTTGATACAGCGCTGTCCGGCTCACAGCTGACACCTGAGCCTCCATGGACAGCTGGGAGTCCAAAATGACCCCCAGGCTGCGGACCTGGTCTTTCAAGGGTAACCGTACCCCATTTGACACCAGGTCAACATCCCCCAGCCTCCTCTTGTCTCCCACCAAAAATATCTCGATCTTGTCAGGGTTCAGCTTCAGCTTATTCCTCCCCATCCAGCCACTCACCATCTCCAGACATTTGGGCAGGGATTCTACAGCCAACCTTGGTGAAGATTTGAACGAGAGGTAGAGCTGTGTGTCATCCGCATACTGATGACACTGCACCCCAAACCTCCTGATGATAGCCCCCAGCGGCTTCACATAGATATTAAATAGCATCGGGGAGAGGATGGAACCCTGTGGCACCCCACAAGTGAGTGGCCACGGGTCCGAAACCTCCTCTCCCAGTGCTACCCTCTGGTACCTGCCAAAGAGGAAGGATCGGAACCACCGCAATATGGTGTCTCCAATGCCCAACCCCTCTAGGCGGTCCAGGAGGATACCGTGGTCAACGGTATCAAAAGCCGCTGAGAGGTCGAAGAGGACAAGGAAGGAGCATTCACCCCTATCCAGAGCCCTCCTCATATCATCCACCAAGGTGACCAAGGCTGTTTCTGTCCCATACCCAGGCCTGAAGCCCGACTGAAATGGGTCTAGATAATTAGTTTCTTCCAAGTGTGCCTTCAACTGCACCGCCACCACCCGCTCAATCACCTTGCCCCAAAATGGCAGATTCGAGACTGGGCGAAAGTTGTTCAGAACTTAGGGATCCAAGGAGGGTTTCTTTAAGAGCGGTCTTATCATTGCCTCCTTGAGGGCTCATGGCATCACTCCCTCCTCAAGGGAGGCGTTCACCACCGCCCTGATCCCCTCACCCAGTCTCTGTCTGCAGCCCATAATGAGCCAAGATGGGCAAGGATCGAGTAAGCAGGTGGTCGGCCTTACAGATGAAAGCACCTTGTCCACTTCATCAGAAGGAAGAAGCTGGAGCCGATCCCACAAAACCGGTTTGCCACAGGCCGCCTCTTGCTCACTAACTGTATCCACAGTGTGCAGAGTAACACACCAAATCCGATCAATTTTATCTGCAAAGTGCCTTGCCAAGGCCTCACAGGAGGCCTTGGAATGCTCCAGTGGTTACGGAGCCACAGGACCGACCAGGCTCTGGACCATTTGGAACAGCTTCCTGGGACAGCACTCTGCAGACGCGATGGAGGCAGCATAATATTCCTTTCTTGCTGCCTTCACCGCCACGTGATAGGCTGAAGATACAGCTCTAGCCCGTGTCTGATCGTCTTTGGAGCGAGACTTCCGCCACCGGTGCTCTAGCCGTCTCACCTCCTGTTTCAGAGCTCGTAACCGCGGATTGAACCATGGTGCAGTCCGAGCCCTGTTCAGGGGGAGAGGGCGTTTCAGAGCCACCCGATCTAATGCCCCAGTGATTGCGGCATTCCAGCCACCCACCAGGGTCTCGACTAAGTGGCCATTGGCGTGCTCCATAGAATCCCCAAGTGCATTCAGGAATCCATTTGGATCCATAAGACGCCTGGGGCGGACCATTTTAATGGGTCCTCCACCCCTGCGGAGGGGTTGTGGAACCGAGAAGTCCAGCATCACCAGATAGTGATCTGACCATGACAAGGGGGTGGTGGATATACCCCCGACTTCCAGATCACTCCCCGCTTCTCCAGAAACAAACACAAGGTCTAGTGTATGACCGGCTACATGGGTGGGACCAGTTAGAATATGGTGCATCTCTCAGGAAGCCATGGTCTCCATGAAGTCCTGAGGTGCTCCTCTGAGGACAGCCTCCGAATGTACGTTGAAGTCCCCCAACACCAATAAGTTAGGGGACTGTACACGCACATCAGAGACCACCTCAAGCACCTCGGCCAGGGAGTCAGTCGTGCAGCGGGGTGGACGGTACACGAGCAGAATCCCCAGACTGCCCTTTGGGCCCAACCTCCAGTACATGCACTCAGCAACCTTGGTCTCCCGGAGAGGGGGCCTGGTGAAGACCAAGGACTCTCGGTTGATAACAGCCACTCCCCCTCCCCGATCCCCAGCCCTCGGCTGCTGTGCATACGAAAATCCAGCTGGACACATGGCTGCAAGGGTTGGAGCAGCAGCCTCGGCCAGCCAGGTCTCCGTAATACATGCCAGGTCTGCACCCTCATCTAGGATCATGTCATGGATGAGGGAGGTTTTCTGGGTAACAGACCTGGCATTGCAGAGCAGCAAACGAAGGCCAGAAGATGGAGTCATGCCTCCCCCAGCCATCCTTTGGCTCTGGACAGGCCCGGAGCAGGGGACAGATACTACACATCTCCCTCTTGTTCCCCTTACCTGGCACGGCCTGCCCCTAGCGCTCCGCCAGCGCCTGCCGCCCAGCCTCGGTATGTTCTGGCCCCCAGCACTCCCCCACTGCCTCCATCAGGTGGACACATGCCCCCTGCTCCCGCCTATCAGGCAGGCTACCCACCCCTAAAAACACAACCGAACACCCCAGAAATTAAACTTAAATTAAACTTAAATTAAATATTTACCATATTAGGTATTAAAAATAATTTATTATTTATATTGCACCCCAGCCTGGAATTTTATGTGATATAGGGAGGTGTAGAAATTGTTTAAATAAAGAAATAAATACTAAGAGACACTGCAGTGATTTGTTTTGTAGGTGAACATTTCATGTGGCCAAGTGAGCTTTACTGGCATGGCGTAATCTCTCTCACACGCCACCCAAACAGAACTGAGCATTGTCCTCACTGGCAAACCAGGATCTGGGAAGAGTTCAACAGGAAACTCCATTCTGGGCAGAAATGTATTCAAAGTATCCAGTACATCCAGAATTTGTTTCCAAGCAAAATAGAAAGTGTTGGTTCTGACCTTAAGGCCTTACGTGGCCTAGGTCCAAAGTCCCTTAGGGAGCGCCTCCTCCCCTGCGTCCCAGTCTGCCACTTAAGGTCCTCCGAGGGCTCTCTGCCCCAAGTGTGGTGCAGACATGACCCAGCCTATCTGTCATCGAAACGCATCTGTTTCTCCCTAGCCACACTGGAGGCATATGCATGATATCAACATGCATTGGGGGTTGGACTCGATGGCCTTGTAGGCCCCTTCTAACCCTACTATTCTATGATTCTATGATTTTAGTGTATTTAGTTAATTTAGAAATAATTTTAGATAGATTTATTAAAATCTATCATTTTGAGAAATCAATCTCCAATTGCAGCAGCAAACAAAATTTAAAACAATAAAAAATAAATACATGATATGAAAATAAGCATCTTTAAAAAAGAAAGCCCAGTGGCCTTGACTCTCTGGCAAATGCCAGCAAGTGTTGGGCTGCAAGCCACTCCTGTCACAAAAGGGTTTCTAGCAAGGCACCACATTTCCCAGAAAGGCTCCTTTTACTTTTACATTCCGCCCCCCCTCCACAGTTTTTGGCTCCCATTCCAACTGGGCTTTCAACTATAATGACCTCAGAGGGTTTAAGGCCCGTTTCTCTTGCTTTCAGCTTGCACTGGTTTGGTTAAGTCGCATGGAATAGTCAAGCATAAATCCAAGGACCCAGGCTGCAGCCCCGCTAACCCTTTTCCCTGGAATTTCCATTTTTGTTCATGCATGTTTTATGGGAAATCTAGATGACAGAATTGCCAGCCCATTGCATTGCCGTGTTTTCTGAGTTGCCCTCCCGTATTTTTCCAGGGCCAATTTGTGATGATGTTTAGTTCTGAATAAAGATCAATTTCGATTTGCTATAAATCTTTTCATTGTCCAGTCTCATACTGTCCTGGAGGTACGTCACTGCAGGAGAAGTGATAATGGCAGAGATGGAGGGAGTGAATAGAAACAGCAGCTGCAAATAGGGATGGGCAGATTCCCTACCTTCCGGTATGTGGGGAATCCGTTCGGGGGGGCAATCCGTTCCTCCCCCCGGAATCCTCCAGAGCCAGCTCCTCTCCACGGCAATTCCGCAGAGGCGCATGCCGACTCCGTATCACTGTGAGGAATGACTGCAGCCTCAAATGGCATAGTGGAGGCCACTTGCGGCCGTAAAGTGCTTAGTTTAACCTAAATGCAGCCATAAATGGAGCTGGCGTGTGGCTCTGCAGAATCACCGCAAAGAGGAGTTGGCTCCAGAGGATTCCGGGGGGGAGGCAGAGGTAAGTGATCCGTTCCGCTGCGGAACCTGGAGGCCGAATTCTTTTGAATCTGGCCTCATTTGGGTCCACGGCGGAATTCTCCACCATCCCTAGATGCAAATCAATTCCAGCACTGGGCAGGAGTCTCCAGCTGTCACTGCTGCTGCAGCTATTCCCACTTCGTGCCTCCAGTGTGGCTAGGGAGAAACAGATGCATTTCGATGGCAGACAGGCTGGGTCACACGTCTGCACCACACTTGGGGAAAGTTAGCCAGGGCCATGAAAGTAAGTCTGGCTCGAAGGAAGCTCAGCTCAATGAGCGGGAAGGGGAGCCCACTCCAGCCACGTATTGACATAAGAACATAAGAAGAGCCCTGCTGGATCAGACCAAGGCTAGCCCATCGCGTGAAAAACCAGAGATGCAAATGGCATCCACTACGCCATTTGTGGTCGTAAAACGCTTAGTTTAAGCTAAATGAACATACTAACAAGGGAAGAGCCCTGATGCTGGATCAGACCCAGGTCCCTCTAGTCCAGCATTCCGTTCACACGTGGCCAGCCAGCTGCCCACGGGAAGCCCACAAGCAGGGCCCAAGTGCGTCAGCCCCCTCCCGCCCACGTTCCCCAGCAACTGGTGTGCACAGGCATACTGCCTCTGGTACTGGGGGTGGCACGTAGCCATCAGGACCGGTGGCCATTGGTAGCCGTCTGCTACGTATGGTGGTGGGGCGCAAGTTGTAACCCGTGAGGCCAGAAGGGAGTCGCATGCAGAAATCCTTTAACAAAGGGAATTGCGGGAAGCACCCTTCTTTTCATTAAATTCCTCGCAGCCCCCCTCCCCCCACTGCACCCCCCAACACCCAACACCCGACTCACTAGCAGACTAGATAACAACTGTGGACTACCCTGCAAGGCTGTCATGCACCAGGGATGGGCACCCTTCGGGCTTGCGGGATCTACTTGGTTTTGGCACTAGACCCTGACGGGCCAGATCCACCAGCTGGAGAGAGGTGCAAAAGGGTGGCTTGGAATGGGGGTGAGGGATACCCCCTTAGAACTGACGACAAGAGTGCCCCAGCGCATGCTCATCCCAGTTCTGGAACTGTTTTCACTACCAGAACTGAGCTCGCAGACCTGTCACACAGAACTCCGCTCCTGCTTTTCGACCCACGCCCTCTTCCCATTTCAGCCACTCATCTCGAATGAGGAGACGAGGGAGCCCTTCCTTGCTGCTGCTGTTAGGCAATGAGGAGCAGAAACTCTTGCTGGACCATTGCAGAGTCCTAGAAATCCACCAGAAGTCCCCGCCCCCCCGCCCCCCCGGTCATACGCTGCTCTCCCTTCCGGCAAGAGGGGTAAAGCAGCAGCCGTGGACTCCCTTGCCGTGCTGACGGAACCCAACGTCAGCCACAGCCCCCGCCCACACACACACACACCATACGGGGGTAGCGGCAGTCAGACTTCACTTGCACTGGCAGGCGTGTTTTTTAGTGGTTACAAGTGCGTGAGGATAGACCCCCAAAAGGGGGGGTGGGCCAAAATGATCCAGGAAATCCCCGTCTGCAGACAAGCCTTCGTACTTCTCTCTATGGCCAAATGTCGATCACAGCTGCAGCTTCACTCACTGACTTAGGGATGGGCGGATCACTTACCCCCGTTCCAGTTGGGGGGGTCCACGGGAGGGGAGGCGATCCGTCCCTCCCCCTGGAATCTGTCCGGGCCGGCTCCGCTCCGCGGTGATCCTGTGGAGCTGGCCGCTGGCTCTGCACTGCTGGCGATACAGCCAGCTGCCATTGCTGTGCCGTATCGCTGTGCTCAGTCCGGATGCAAATGGCGTCCACTACGCCATTTGCGTCCCTGTTTTCACGTGATAGGCTATGCAAATTATACGTACGCAGATATTTGCATAGCCTATTGCGTGAAAAAGCAGGGACGCAAATGGAGTAGTGGGCGCCATTTGCAGCCATAAAGCTGTTAGATTAACCTAAATGCAGCTGTAAATGGCTGCATTTAGGGCAATCTAACAGCTTTATGGCCACAAACGGCGCCCACTACGCCATTTGCGTCCAGACTGAGCACAGCGATATGGCACGGCGATGGCGGGTGGCTGTATTGCCAGCTACAGATCACCGGGCGGAGGAACCAGCCCGGACGGATTCCGGAGGGGCGCGGAGGTGAGTGCTCCATTCTGCCATGGACCCCGATGGGGCCGGACTCTTGGAATCCAGCCTCACTGGGGTCTGTGGCGGAATTCTCCAACATCCCCACACTGACTAAACACACCAAAAGGGGGCCGCAGTCGCCCTCCCCACAGAACGACTGGGCAGAACGATGGACAGCGGCCTGCTTCCCGCCACAAGATCGGGTCAGGCTGTCACGTCGGATGGAACCACCTGGAATTGTTTGTAATCTAGAGGCTCCTCGGCCCTTTGCCCCAGGCCAGGCACATCAAGTCGAAGTATGAGAACCTCCAGTTTGTGGACCCAGACTTGCCCCACCCCATCTCCTGCATGGTGGCCTGCCTACGCCTGTTGGGGGTGACCAGCACTACTAGTCTTCTGTTTGCCCTGCTGTCTTCCCCAAGCAGCCATAAATGGCTGCATTTAACTTAAACTAAGACCTTTACAGCCACAAATGGCGTCCTGGACGCCATTTGCGTCTGTGCTTTTCATTCATGAGATAGCCTTAGGGGTGGACGAAAGTCACTTACCTGTCCTCGAAGCTTGTTTGCGGTGGGGGGGAGGCACTTCGCTGCTCCCCCCACGAAGTTCAGGCCAGCAGGGGTGGCTTCCCGCCTCGCCTGGCCGAAATTCAGGCCGGGGAGGAGGCGCCTCGCCTCGCCCGGCCGCGAACTCCAAAGTTTTTTTTTTTTTTTTAAAAACGCCCCCGTGATAGGCTACGTGACGATTAACGTAGCCTATCACGGCTAGATCTGCAAAGTCAGCTGTGATAGGCTACGTAAATCGTCACGTAGCCTATCATGGGTGACTTAAAAAAAAAAAAAGCGCGTACGCAAATGGCGGCCCCCATAGGGAGCCGCCATTCGCGTTCCTTATTTGGTCGCTGTAGTCTACGTAAATCTTTACGTAGACTACAGCGACCAAATAAGGAACGGGAATGGCGGCTCCCTATGGGGGCCGCCATTATCCGTACGCGCTTTTTTTTTTTAAAGTCACCCGTGATAGGCTACGTGACGATTTACGTAGCCTATCACGGCTGACTTTGCAAATCTAGCCGTGATAGGCTACATTAATCGTCACGTAGCCTATCACGGGGGCGTTTTTTTTTTTTTCTTTTCTTGGAATGGCGGCGGCGGCAGCCGGTCGAAAGACCGGCTGCCGCTCTCGCCTCGCACGAACACCCGCCGAACCGCCGGCCAGACCCGCCGCCGGGAGGGACATTCGGCAAAGGTAAGTCCCGTCCCGGGGGGGCGGAGAATTTCTCCCCGAAACTTGTTCGGGGGGCCGAACACGTTGGTGCTCGGCCCCCCGAAGTTTCGGGGAGAAATTCTCCACCATCCCTAGATAGACTACACAAATATTCGCGTAGCCTAATGCATGAAAAAACAGGCTGCAAATTTTACGTGATAGACTACGCAAATATTTGCGTAGCCTATCGCGTGAATGAAAAGCACAGACGCAAATGGCATCCAGGACGCCATTTGCAGCCGTAAAGGCCTTAGTTTAATGTAAATGCAGCCATTTATGGCTGCATTTACATTAAACTAAGGCCTTTACGGCTGCAAATGGCGTCCTGGATGCCATTTGCGTCCACAGACAGTCCCCTTCAACTAGGGATGTACGAACTGTGTACCTTCCGTGCGGCTTGACTTCCGCAGTTTGCGGCCAGTGCTCCGTACCGTTGTTCGCAAGCCCTCGGAATTCTCCTCTTTTTGTTCCGCTCCGAAAATTACGAAGATAAGTCTGTACTGACAGCCGTAATTCTGCATAACTTCCGTAAGAAAGGCTATTTTTCGTAGATATTTTCGTATTTTTTCCCCTGCCCTGAGACGTGCAGTAATTACTTTCAGCCAAAACACTTCCTCCTCCTCGGGGCTTCCCAAAAGAAGGCTGCCCTAGGTGTGCCTGAGCGATGCACTCTTGGTTCAAAGCAACGCTGTTGGAAAGAAAAAGAGAAAGAGAGAAAGAGAGAAAGGAAGGAAGGAAGGAAGGAAGGAAGGAAGGAAGGACCTTTTAAAATGACCATGCCGGTCTGGAGCCCTGCACGCGGTATTATTCCCCCTGCTAGGCTTTCTACCATCCAGCCTTGTTGGTGACGCTGTGCGGCTAAAATGGAGAGAAGTCTTAAGTCTTACTGAGCTCAATGCAACTTACTCCTACACATGTCAGCACCCACTTGCCCCCAGCTCAGCTTTGTATTTCCACATCCAGCTCATTAGCAAACCTCCTGTTAGTTATCTCACAAGACCCTTGGGTGAATGGGGGGGGGGGGCTCCAGGGAACAGCTGGATGGAGGGAGATCACACACACACACAATAGAAGAATATAGTTCTTCATATTCCCTGGTATGTTTATTCTGCATTTTGTCCATTCCCTGAATATGTGCAGAGTGTGCATTTTATTCAAACAAAGAGAAGGTTGCTGATCTTTCCCTTCAGGCTGCATTTGTACAAGTGAAGTGTGACTGCTTCAGAAAGAACTTTCTGTTATACTGTCTCTTTTTCTTCATGAGTTTCATAACAGAAGTATGATCTAGTGGTTAGAGTCCAGCCCAAAGTCACCCAGTGAGATAACTAACAGGTTTGCTAATGAGCTGGATGTGGAAATACAAAGCTGAGCTGGGAGCAAGTGGGGTGCTGACATGTGTAGGAGTAAGTCACATCGAACTCAGTAAGACTTACTTCTGAGTAGACATGCACAGAGTTTGTTCTCCTCTCCATTTTTGCCTCACAGCATCACCAACAAGGCTGGATGTGGAAATAGAAAGCCTAGCAGGGGGAATAATACCTCGTGCAGGGCTCCAGACCGGCATGGTCATTTTAAAAGTCTTTCTTTCTTTCTTTCTTTCTTTCTTTTTCTTTCTTTCTTTCTTTCTTTCTTTCACAGCGTTGCTTTGAACCAAGAGTGCATCGCTCAGGCACACCCAGGGCAGCCTTGTTTTGGGAAGCCCCGGGGAGGAGGAAGTGTTTTGGCTGAAAGTAAATGGAGACGGAGGATTTCAATGAAAAAAGAACACCCACAAACAAGGCGGTGAGCACAATTCATTTTTTAAAAAAGCAAACCTTATGTATTTATTATCGGAATATACTACCGTGCATTTTTATTTACGAAAATTTCGCAACTCTGTGCGGATGAACAAAAAAAAGCCACATGACTGCTGGCTCCGCAGGACCTCGTGGTGCCGTTCCGCAGAGGATTCCGTGGCACGGACTGAAGGGAATTCGATCCCATTTCAGTCCGTGGCGGAATTCTCTGACATCCCTACCTTCAACCAGCAATACAGCATGGTGGCCATATCACTGGAATCTGCAGTCGGAGTATCCGGCCAAAGAGGATTCCGCAGGGAGGCGGAGGTAAGTGCTCCGTTCCACCACGGACTCGGGGGGGCGGCGGAATCTGGCCTCACTGGAGTCCGTGGCGGAATTCTCTGCCATCCCTACTTGCTGCTTCTGTCAGACAGGACAACTGAGAGACTGTGGTCATGACTGTGATTCTGAATAGGTAACTAATATGGGTAAAGAGTTTGTTTGCACTTTAGAGAAACCTACAGCAACGCTTAAGGATAGTGACTTCCTCCGCTTCAAACTTCTCTGATTATATTATCCCCTCTGAGTTTGTTTTGACTTTCTGCGAACAGCATATTTTACCTGTGCCTAGCTAGGGGTGTACGAAACCCCGCTTACCTGGCTCTGCCGGGTTCCGCAGCTGGGGGGAGGCGATCCGTTCCTCCCCCCCAGAATCCTGCCCGGCCAGCTCCGCTCCGTGGCCAGGCCATGGAGCTGCCAGCCGAGCCAACCCACAGCAGGGCCTCCAGCCACTGCCAGGCTGGTGCGGACACAAATGGCATCCTGCCTAGGGGACACCATTTGCGTCCCTACACAAGCCCATGATAGGCTACGTAAATATTTACGTAGCCTATCACGGGCCGGTGTAGGGACGCAAACGGAGCCGGAGCTGCAGCCAAGTAGGCTCTGTTTCGCAGGGCTTTCGCAGGGTGGTGGGGCGGGGGGCTCCGTTCCGCCACGGATTCCGGGGGGCCGAATTCACTGGAATTCGGCCCCCCTGGGATCTGTGGTGGAATTCTCTAACATCCCTATGCCTAGCACAAAAACTACTGGGCCAAACTGTCTGAAATTTGGCAGGTGGGATCCCCTCCAGGGGGGCTGAGAGTTTTCCAGATGTCATGCACTTCTGTGCAATCAGTGAAAAGTTATAGCTCTTTCCTTTGAGAGTTTTTGTTGAAGAAATCAAATTTTACCTGTGCTTAGCAGAAAACCTACTGGGCCAAACTATGTGAAATTTGGCAGGTGGGATCCCCTCCAGGGGACTGAAAGGTCCCCAAATTTCATGTATGGATCATGAAAACTGAAAAAGTTATGACCATTTGTGTTTTCTCATGCAAGTCAATGGGAAAATGTCAAAAACGAGTGATTCAGATATCTGAATCCCACTTCAGATTCAGATCTGAGTAGAAGCAGATGGGGTCTGAATTGGTCCAAAGCGGAGCAGGGCCACTTTGGAAGGTCTGAATTCGCATCCAAGGAAAGTGAGGGGTTCCGTGCACAGCTGTACTGTATATTGATATGTTTATGGTATGATTTCCCCTCCTTTTTTGTTGTTGTTGCTGTTGTTGGTGTGTTGAGAAAGGGAAAAAAAAAATTATAAAAGAAAAAAAAAAACCAAGTGTAAAGTGTTGTATGTTAGGGCAAAAAATCCCAACTTTTCATATATGCTGGTGAGACCTGAGCTAGAGGTGACTGATCAAGAAACAGATCTTCTGGTTATGATGGGCAGCTCGATGAAAATGTTGACCCGGTGTGTGGCAGCTGTGAAAAAAGCAAACTCCATGTTAGGCATAATTTGGAAAGGAATCCAAAATAAGACTGCCAATATCTGGCATCCTGACTCTGTTACTGAACTCGCACAGGTGCTTAACTCTCTTGTATGCTGATGCTTGGCCCCAGGGCAGAGCAGCTTTGTCACTGGGCCTCCGCACGCTCAGAGAGCTGGGCCTTCCAACAAGTCTGCCTCCTTACATAGCTCTAGCTAACTTTCCCCAACTGCAGCTGCAGCCAATCAGATTAGAGGGCCTAATTCAAAAAGCAAGGCGGTGTGTAGCTCAACTGCTGGTCTGCACTAGCTCCCAGTAAGTGGGAATCTAGGTCAGTTGAGCCCCCTTGAGTGGACATCTATTCAGGGGAGAGGACAATAATCAATGGGTCATTGGAGGGAACAACAGACAATGGGTAGGTGATTTAGGAAGGCATGTGGTTTGCAAGGGGCTGAGTCCCTTTTTTGTTTACTTTAAACGAAAAGGTGAACTCTCAAACTTGGGATGACTCTATTTCTGAACTTCAGTTTGTGAGTTGCTTTCTAAGATCTAAAACCTGAGTTTACACTGAGCCCAAACTGAAGGTTGCCTACACTTTTTAAGGACTTTCCCCCTAGCTAGGCCTGCACAGTGGCCCTCATCAATATGGAGGTATGAGTTGCTTTTATTGCCCCTTTCCAAATGTGAGTTTAATTTAACTATGTGGCTGAGGTTCTCTTCAACCATTCAGGTTCCTCTGTTCGAGCATGGCTGCAAGAATGCCAAGTTCGTGCTGGATTTCCCCCCTGGGATTTAGCTTCCAATTTTAAGTTTCTAAATGGTTATCCTTCTGGGATTTACCTGCTTTTGCTGTGCCCTTGTTCTGGCTTCAGCTGATGATTTATGAGTTTAAATGAATTTTAAATGATTATCTGAGCTAATTTAATAAACAAATAAAAAGTAGCACTAGGGGAGAGTGGTTATTTGCACTTCAAAGAAACCTACAGCAGAGATTAGGGATAGTGACCTCTTCCGGTTGAACACCTAACTTCCTGATTATCCCTTCTGAGTTTGGTCTGAGTTTCTGAGAACAGCACATTTCACCTGTGCCTAGCACATAAACTGCTGAGCCAAACCGTCTGAAATTTGGCAGGTGGGATTCCCTCCATGGGGGCTGTGAGATGCCCAGATTTCAAGCACTTCTGTGGAAACAGTGAAAAGTTATAGCTCTTTGGTTTGAGAGTTTTTGTTGAAAAAATGAAATTGTAACTCTGCCTAGTGCAAAAACTACTGGGTCAAATTGTCTGAAATTTGGGGCTGGAAGGTCCCCAAATGTTATGAGTTTATCATGAAAACTGGAAAAAAAATATGGCCGTTTCTGTTTTCCAATGCAAGTCAATGGGAAAACTTCAAAAATGAGTGATTCGGTTTATTCGGTCCGAATCGGTCTGAAGTGGAGCTGCTTCGGAAGGTCTGAAGCAGCATCCGAAGTGAAGCGTTAGGTCTGTGCACAGGCCTACAGAAAATATAAATCAAAGCGCTCTCTCACTCTGTCATGCACACATACACAGTCGAGAAAGAGCCACTGACTGACCCACACTGGCACAACAGGCAACCAGGACACACACTTGCACAGCCAGTGCGGGCCCAGGACATTTTGCTGCTGGAGGAGGACCACAAAACCATTTGTCACTGGCTCTGCTCTCAGACTAATGTACCAGCCAGGATGGTTGGGGGGCGGTGTAGTAAAAATGTAACCTAAAAGCCATTGCATGTGTCTTAAGCAGCACGTAGTATTGTAAGAGCTGCGCATGCCTGGAATGAGCGGACAGTAACCCTAAGATAAGGTTGCTAGGCAAACCGCTGGCAACCTATCAAAAGTAACACGCTGGCTGAGGAATGCAGGCTAAGTGATAAAACTGTAGCGCGGGGGTTGCCCAGGGTCGACTCTGCTTTTGAGCTCCTCTGTCGAACTGTTTGCAAACAATAAAATTGAGTTGGACCCAGCCTGAAGCTGACTCTCCTCTTTGGGGCAAATTGGACTAGCCTCCAGGGGGCGAAAGTAGCATTTTGTGCAACAGCGGGGCATAAAAACAGGGAGATCTTTAGTTTCTGGAGGAAGGACAGATCATAAATATAATAAAGTAGATAACTATAAACTAGGAAAACATAATTGTCCTGCAATATTTTCGTAATAAGCCTCCCTAGCACATAGAATAGCCATCTGTGCATTGCATTGCTGTGTGCACTAATTTACATGCATGTGCAGTGGAGACAAGATGCATCCAGTACCCCACTTGGACATTTGTCTTATAGAGGCCCTGGGGAAAGAGCCTGAAGATGGACACTGCTTCTTATAACTCAGATTAAACATTCAACATTTGAAAAACATCCTCTTGCTCTTCAGATGCCCCACTCACCTGCCCCCATCTTCTGCATGAACATCAGCTGAAAGAAACGTTATTAACAGCAAAAGCAACGAAGTGTCTAGGGGCACCTTAAACACTAACACATTTATTCTGGCATAGGCTTTCGTGGATTAGAGCCCACTTCATCAGATGCATGGAGTATAATGGGGATTTTCATGTTTATCTATGGTAAGAACACAAGAAGATTTTATTTATTTACTGCAGCTTTAAGAACATAAGAAAAGCTGTGTTGGATCAGACCAAGGTCCAGCTAGTCCAGCATTCTGTTCACACAGTGGCCAACCAGCTACACACTGGAAATGCACAAGGAGGACATGAGTGCAACAGCAGCCTCCCACCCATGTTCCCTAGCAACTGGTGTACATCAGCATACTGCCTGTGATGTTGGACGTAGCCTATAGCGATTGGGACTAGAAGCCTTGGCAATGTTTCCCTCAGGTTTGTGAACATATTGGAGACTTGAAGTCTTTTTCACAAGTTATATTGAGCATGCATGGGGACAGGGCCGGCCTCAGGGGTGGGCGAGCTGGGCGGTCGACGGAGCACCAAGCTGAGAAGGGTGCCAAGCTGAGCTGAAGGGGGTGCCAAGCTGAGCTCAGTGCAAAGGGATTTCAAAGCCTGTTGAAGATGTGCATAACACTGAAGAGCTGCACTTATAGTTTCTATGCATCTTCCAGGGAGGATGCCCATCCAGAAAATTGGCCATGCAGGCTTATGATGGGCCCGTGCCCAATAGCCCTGCAAAGCTGACCACAGTGGGGTGGGCTGGGCTCCAAAGGCACTTCTCGCCCTGGGCGCTATTCATCCTGGGGCCGGCCCTGCGCAGGGAGGTGGGGCCAGAGGTGTGTGACCAACTACGTGCATTCATAGTATCCCAGTGTGATGTTTGCACCGTCTTCCTGAGACACTCCCTTGTTAATCCTATAACTATTTCATAATTCTAAATGTTCTGAATGCAGCCAGAGCAAAAATAGATACTCCTGCAATATAAATAATCAACGTTGGTTTTAGAATGTCTCTCAGCTGTCTTTGAGTGGCAGGGGGGCCTAGCTCAAATTCTGCAGTATCATCTCTGTGTCTCTGAGATAAGGATGTGAAAGCTCCTGGAACCATGCATGCTGAATCCAAGTACTCTGAAATGGAAGTAAAATGTATTTTTAGTTTATTTAGTTCATTTAGTAATAATTTTAGTTAGGTTTATTAAAAATGTATAACCTGCATGTTTAGAAACAAATATCCAATGCGACAGCAAGCTAAATGAAAAACAATAGAAAGTAAACACGTGATACAAAAATAAGCATCCTTAAAAAAGAAAGTCCCGGTGCCCTTGACTCCCCAGCAAGTGTTGGCTGCAAGCCACTCCTGTCACAAAAGGGTTTCTAGCAAGTCACCACATTTCCCAGAAAGGCTCCTTTCACTTTCACATTTCTTCTCCCCACACTCACACACATTTTTTTGGCTCCCCTTCCAACTGGGCTTGCAACTATAATTACCTCAGAGGGTTTCTTAACGTCTGTTTCTCCTGCTTTCAGCTTGCATTGGTTTGGTTAAGTATTGCTGTGTTTCTGTCTGTGTGGAATAGTCAGGCAAAATCGGAGGACCCAGGCTGCATCCCACTAACCCTTTTCCCTGGAATTTCCATCTTTTGTTCATTCACGTTTTATGGGAAATCCAGGTGACATTATTGTTAGCCCATTGCATTGCCGTGTTTTCTGAGCTGCCCTCCCGTATTTTTCCAGAGCCTGTGAGCCTATGCACCAGTTGCTGGGGAACATGGGTGGGAGGGTGCTGTTGCACTTCATGAGGACATCATATATCTCGACTTAAGCAAAGCTTCTTCTACAAACTGCCCCATGATATCCTGATGAGCAAACTAGCTCAAAGTGGGCTAGATGAAACAACGATCCGGTGGATCCACAGTTGGCTACAGAATCGGACTCAAAGAGTGCTTCTCAGTGGGATCTTCTCCAACTGGGGAGACGTAACGAGTGGGGTACCGCAGGGCTCAGTCCTGGGCCCCGTGCTCTTCAACATTTTTATTAATGACTTGGAGGAGGAGGTGCAGGGAATGCTGATCAAATTTGCAGATGACACAAAATTGGGTGGGATAGCTAGAAGACAGAAACAAAATTCAAAGTGATCTTGATACGCTGGAGTGCTGGGCAGAAAACAACAGAATGAAATTTAACAGGGATAAATGCCAAGTTCTGCACCTAGGAAAAAGAAACCAAATGCACAGTTACAAGATGGGGGATACGTGGCTCAACAACACTACAAGCGAGAAGGATCTTGGAATTGTTGTAGATCACAAGCTGAATATGAGCCAACAATGTGATGTGGCTACAAAAAAGGCCAATGCTATTTTAGGCTGCATTAATAGAAGCATAGCTTCCAAATCCCGTGAAGCACTAGTTCCCCTCTACTCAGCACTGGTTAGGCCTCATCTGGAGTACTGTGTCCAGTTCTGGGCACCACACTTTTAAGAAGGATGCAGACATGCTGGAGAGGGTTCAGAGGAGGGCAGCAAAGATGATCAGGGGACTGTAAACAAAGCCCTATGAGGACAGACTGAAAGAACTGGGCTTGTTTAGCTTTGAGGAGAGAAGACTGGGGGGGGGGGATATGATAGCGCTTTTCAAGTCCTTGAAAGGTTGTCACAGAGAGGAAGGCCAGGATCTCTTCTTGATCATCCCCAGAGTGCAGGACACGCAATAATGGGCTCAAGTTACAGGAAGCCAGATTCCGGCTGAACATCAGGAAAAACTTCCTGACTGTTAGAGTAATACGACAATGGAACCAGTTCCCTAGGGATGTGGTGGGCTCTCCCACACTGGAGGCGTTCAAGAGGAGGCTGGACAGCCATCTGTCAGGGATGCTTTGACTAGGGATGGCGGAGAATTTCTCGCCGAAACTTCGGGGGGGCGAGCGCCAACGTGTTCGGCCCCCCGAACAAGTTTCGGGGAGAATTTCTCCGCCCCCCCCACCCCCTGCCACCCCCCTGGGACGGGACTTACCTTTCCCGAATGTCCCTCCCGGCAGCGGGTCCGGCCGGCGGTTCGTCGGGTCTTCGTCAGGGGCGGGAGCGGCAGCCGGTCTTTCGACCAGCTGCCACCGCCGCCATTCCAATAAAAGAAAAAAAAACAACGCCCCTCTGATAGGCTACGTGACGATTAACGTAGCCTATCACGGCTAGATCTGCAAAGTCAGCTGTGATAGGCTACGTAAATCGTCACGTAGCCTATCACGGGTGACTTAAAAAAAAAAAAAAGCGCGTACGCAAATGGCGGCCCCCATAGGGAGCCGCCATTCGCGTTCCTTATTTGGTCGCTGTAGTCTACGTAAAGATTTATGTAGACTACGGCGAAAATAAGGGCAACGCTATTTGCGTTGCCCTTATTTTCGCCATAGTCTACGTAAAGATTTACGTAGACTACAGCGACCAAATAAGGAACGCGAATGGCGGCTCCCTATGGGGGCCGCCATTTGCGTACGCGCTTTTTTTTTTTTTTAAGTCACCCGTGATAGGCTACGTGACGATTTACGTAGCCTATCACAGCTGACTTTGCAGATCTAGCCGTGATAGGCTACGTTAATCGTCACGTAGCCTATCAGAGGGGCGTTGTTTTTTTTTTAAACTTTTTATTTCGCGGCCGGGCGAGGCGGGAAGCCTCCCCCCCCGGCCTGAATTTCAGCCGGGCGAGGCGGGAAGCCTCCCCCCCCCCGGCCTGAACTTCGCGGGGAGAGCAGCGAAGCACCTCCGCCCCACCGCGAAAAGCTGCGAGACCAGGTAAGTGACTTTCGTGCACCCCTAGCTTTGACTTAGATTCCTGCATTGAGCAGGGGGTTGGACTCGATGGTCTTGTAGGCCCTTCCTCCAATATGCAGACGATACCACCCTAATGGCAGAAAGCGAAGAGGATCTAAACAGCCTCTTGTTGAGGGTGAAAGAGGAGAGTGCAAAAGCTGGTTTGAAACTCAACATTAAGAAAACCAAGATCATGGCATCTGGCCCCATCACTTCCTGCCATATAGAAGGGGAAGAAATGGAAGCTGTGACAGATTGTATTTTCTTGGGCTCCAAGATCACCGCAGACGGTGACTGTAGCCATGAAATTCAAAGACGCTTGCTCCTTGGGAGGAAAGCTATGGTAAACCTAGACAGCATAGTAAGAAGCAGAGACATCACCTTGCCGACAACGGTCCGTCTAATCAAAGCTATGGTTTTCCCAGTAGTAATGTATGGCTGTGAGAGCTGGACTATAAGGAAGGCTGAGCACCGAAGAATTGATGCTTTCGAACTGTGGTGCTGGAGAAGACTCTTATGAGTCCCCTGGACTGCAAGGAGGTCAAATCAGCCAATCCTAAAGGAAATCAACCCTGAGTGCTCATTGGAAGGACAGATACTGAAGCTGAAGCTCAAATATTTTGGCCACCTAATGCGAAGAGAAAACTCTCTGGAAAAGACCCTGATGCTGGGAAAGACTGAAGGCAAAAGGAGAAGGGGACGGCAGAGGATGAGATGGCTAGATAGCATCACGGATGCAATGAATATGAACTTGAGCACGCTCCAGGAGAGAGCGCAGGACAGGAAGGCCTGGCATGTTATGGTCCATGGGGTCTTGAAGAGTCGGACATGAGTGAACGACTGAACAACAAAAATACTCACCCCATTTCGTTTTGTGGCATCCGCGAGGGGGGAGGCGATCCGTTCCTTCCCCCCGGAATCCTGGAGGGCCGGCTCCCCTCCACGGCAATTTTGCGGAGCGGCCAGCCGGCTCCGAAGCCCCAGTGATATGGCCGCCATTGCTGTATCACTGGCTGGACTGACGTACTGCGGATGCAAATGGCATCCGGCGTAGCAGACACCATTTGCGTCCCTGCTCTTCACCGTGATAGGCTATGTAAATCTTTACGTAGTCTATCATGTCAAAGAGCAGGGACGCAAATGGCGTAACAGACGCCATTTGCGTTCGCAGTCCATCAATCCAGCCAGCAATACGGCAATGGCGGCCATATCGCAGGGGCTTCGGAGCAGGCGGCAGGCAGGATCCGGCCAGAGAGGACTTAGCGAGGAGGTGGCGGTAGGAGATCCAATCCTCCACAGACTTCAGGGGGCCGGATTCAATAGAATCTGGCCTCATTGGGGTCCGTGGAGGATTTCTCTAACATCCCTAGATTCTATGATTCTATGAGGTTCCCTCAACAGAATTTATTTTTATTTTATTTATTCAAAATATTTCTTGGCCGCCTTTCAGGGCAGAAGCCCTCCCAAGGTGGCTTACAACAATAAAATACATAAAAACAGTTAAAATATTAAAAGTCTTAAAAACATAATACAATAAAAACAACAATAAGAGCCAACAATTAAAACAACAATTAAAACAACAATTAAAACCAACAATGATGTTAACAGCAGCAACAGCAGCAGCCATATCAATAGAAGGCCAAGGTAAAATAATATGATTTCAAGGCCTTCTTAAAAGCCTGCAATGATGGAGCATGGCAGACCTCCGATGGCAGCTTGTTCCAAAGGTGTGCGGCCACTGCAGAGAAGGCCCTCTAGTGCGTGGTCACCTACCTAACTGCTCTCACAGGTGGGCAAATGGGAAGGGCCTGTCTTTCTGATCTTACAGTGCAGGCAGGCTGAGATGGGTGTAGGCGGTCCTTCAAGTAACTTGGTCCCAAACTGCTTAAGGCTTTAAAGGACGTTGAATTGGGCTCGGAAACGCACCAGTAGGGATGTACGAAAGTCACTTACCTTTTCGACGGGGCGATTCGCGGTGGGGGGGAGGCGCTCCACACCTCCGCCCGAAATCCTGACACGGCCGGCTCCGGGGCCGCTGGGCAGCCTTCCGGGAAAAAAGCCACAAAAAAACCGCGTACGCAAATGGCGGCAGCTGCGGCGGCCGCCATTTGCGTAGCCTACGTAAATATTTACGTAAGCTATTACGGTGGAAAAAAAAGAATGCAAATGACGGCCGCCGTAGCCGCCGCCATTTGCGTATGCGGTTTTGTTGTTGTTGTTTTTTGCTTGCCGTGATAGGCTACGTAAATACTTACATAGCCTATCACGGCAAGGTGCAGGACGGAAATGGCGGCCACGGCAGCCGGTCGAAAGACCAGCCACCGTCGGAGCCCCAGGTAAGCTTCATCCTGGGGGGGATACCGCAGGCGGGTGGGGGGTGGGTGGGAGGCCATTCCGCCACGGATTTCGGGGGCCGAATGCCAGTGCATTCGGCCTCACTGAAAGCCATGGCGGAATTCTCCGCCATCCCTACGCACCAGTAACCAGTGCAGCTGGCGCAGTAAAGGCATTATATGATCGAATCGCCTCACCCCCACCAATACTCAGGCGGCCGCATTCTGCACAAGCTGGAGTTTGAGCCGCCTTCAAAGGCAGCCCCACGTATAGCGCATTGCAGTAGTCCAGCCTGGACGTGACTAGTGCGTGGATAACTGAGATAAGGTCCGTCTTCTCCGGATAGGGCCTCAGTTGGGGTGCCAGCTTAAGTTGGTAAAAAGCACTCCTGGACACCGCAGCCCCTTGGGCTTCCCCAGTTAGCTCAGAGTCCAGGAGGGCTCCCAAACTGCGCACTTGGTCTTTCAGGGGGAGTGCAACCCCGTCTAAGACCACTAGCACAAGAGTCACGTGCAGGTAGGGATGTCAGAGAATTCCGCCATGGACTCCAGTGAGGTCGAGGCCGGATTCTAAAGAATCTGCCCCCCCGGAATCCATGGTGGAATGGCCTCCCCTCCCCCCGCCACCCTGTGAAATCACCCCGGGACGGAGTGTACCTGGCAGCAGATGCGGCGGTTCCGGCGGCGGCAGGTGCGGCGGCGGATGTGGCAGCAGCTCCACCTGGTCTCCCGGCTGCTGCCGGGCTGCTGCGGCCGCAAATGGCGGCCGTCACAGCGGCCGCCATTTCTGTCCTTGCAGAAAGCCGCGATAGGCTACGTAAATACTTATGTAGCCTATCACGGCAAAGAGCAGGGGCGCAAATGTCGGCTGCTACGCCATTTGCGCCCCTGCTCTTTGCCATAATAGGCTACGTAAGTATTTACGTAGCCTATCATGAAGAAAGGCAGCCACACAAATGGCGTAGCAGCCACCATTTGCGTGGCTGCCTTTTGCCGTGATAGTAAATACTTACATAGCCTATCACGGCTTACTGCAAGGACGCAAGTGGTGGCCGCTACGACGGCCACCATTTGTGGCTGCAGCAGCCCAGCAGCAGCCAGAACTCTGGCTGCGGCCGGCCCCAGCTGGTGGCTCCATGGAGCCGCCACGGAGGCGGCCAGGGAGGATTCCGGGGGGAGGGACGGAGAGCCTCCCCCCCATTGCGGATGCCCCGGACTGGACGGGTGAGTGGGATTCGTCCATCCCTACATGCAGGCAGAAGGAGATTCAGCTTATTTCCAAGTGCCTGAAACAAACAAAAAAAGTGCTATTAGGAAACTGCAACGGCATTAACTCCACTTGTATGACTGGTATTATCCATTCAAGCTGGAATGTTGCCAGAGGATTGGATGACAATGCTCCTATCTACTATTTTCCATAGTGCTGATCAGAGGACATACTAACAAGGGAAGAGCCCTGATGCTGGATCAGACCCAGGTCCCTCTAGTCCAGCATTCCGTTCACACGTGGCCAGCCAGCTGCCCACGGGAAGCCCACAAGCAGGGCCCAAGTGCGTCAGCCCCCTCCCGCCCACGTTCCCCAGCAACTGGTGTGCACAGGCATACTGCCTCTGGTACTGGGGGTGGCACGTAGCCATCAGGACCGGTGGCCATTGGTAGCCGTCTGCTACGTATGGTGGTGGGGCGCAAGTTGTAACCCGTGAGGCCAGAAGGGAGTCGCATGCAGAAATCCTTTAACAAAGGGAATTGCGGGAAGCACCCTTCTTTTCATTAAATTCCTCGCAGCCCCCCTCCCCCCACTGCACCCCCCAACACCCAACACCCGACTCACTAGCAGACTAGATAACAACTGTGGACTACCCTGCAAGGCTGTCATGCACCAGGGATGGGCACCCTTCGGGCTTGCGGGATCTACTTGGTTTTGGCACTAGACCCTGACGGGCCAGATCCACCAGCTGGAGAGAGGTGCAAAAGGGTGGCTTGGAATGGGGGTGAGGGATACCCCCTTAGAACTGACGACAAGAGTGCCCCAGCGCATGCTCATCCCAGTTCTGGAACTGTTTTCACTACCAGAACTGAGCTCGCAGACCTGTCACACAGAACTCCGCTCCTGCTTTTCGACCCACGCCCTCTTCCCATTTCAGCCACTCATCTCGAATGAGGAGACGAGGGAGCCCTTCCTTGCTGCTGCTGTTAGGCAATGAGGAGCAGAAACTCTTGCTGGACCATTGCAGAGTCCTAGAAATCCACCAGAAGTCCCCGCCCCCCCGCCCCCCCGGTCATACGCTGCTCTCCCTTCCGGCAAGAGGGGTAAAGCAGCAGCCGTGGACTCCCTTGCCGTGCTGACGGAACCCAACGTCAGCCACAGCCCCCGCCCACACACACACACACCATACGGGGGTAGCGGCAGTCAGACTTCACTTGCACTGGCAGGCGTGTTTTTTAGTGGTTACAAGTGCGTGAGGATAGACCCCCAAAAGGGGGGGTGGGCCAAAATGATCCAGGAAATCCCCGTCTGCAGACAAGCCTTCGTACTTCTCTCTATGGCCAAATGTCGATCACAGCTGCAGCTTCACTCACTGACTTAGGGATGGGCGGATCACTTACCCCCGTTCCAGTTGGGGGGGTCCACGGGAGGGGAGGCGATCCGTCCCTCCCCCTGGAATCTGTCTGGGCCGGCTCCGCTCCGCGGTGATCCTGTGGAGCCGGCCGCTGGCTCTGCACTGCTGGCGATACAGCCAGCTGCCATTGCTGTGCCGTATCGCTGTGCTCAGTCCGGATGCAAATGGCGTCCACTACGCCATTTGCGTCCCTGTTTTCACGTGATAGGCTATGCAAATTATACGTACGCAGATATTTGCATAGCCTATTGCGTGAAAAAGCAGGGACGCAAATGGAGTAGTGGGCGCCATTTGCAGCCATAAAGCTGTTAGATTAACCTAAATGCAGCTGTAAATGGCTGCATTTAGGGCAATCTAACAGCTTTATGGCCACAAACGGCGCCCACTACGCCATTTGCGTCCAGACTGAGCACAGCGATATGGCACGGCGATGGCGGGTGGCTGTATTGCCAGCTACAGATCACCGGGCGGAGGAACCAGCCCGGACGGATTCCGGAGGGGCGCGGAGGTGAGTGCTCCATTCTGCCATGGACCCCGATGGGGCCGGACTCTTGGAATCCAGCCTCACTGGGGTCTGTGGCGGAATTCTCCAACATCCCCACACTGACTAAACACACCAAAAGGGGGCCGCAGTCGCCCTCCCCACAGAACGACTGGGCAGAACGATGGACAGCGGCCTGCTTCCCGCCACAAGATCGGGTCAGGCTGTCACGTCGGATGGAACCACCTGGAATTGTTTGTAATCTAGAGGCTCCTCGGCCCTTTGCCCCAGGCCAGGCGCAGCCCCTGCTGCCTGGAGAGGGCCCGCAGCTGGAGGTGGTGGGAGTCCCAGCCTCTCGGGGGCCAGGGCGGCCCGCCCAGCGGCTGAGCCAGTGATTGGCTGAGGCAAATCTGCCCTGGGTTGCCAGGGCTGGGCTGTAAAAGTGGGCTGAGGCCGAGACATGGGGTCTCCCTTCATCCTGGTGGTCCTGGACCTGCAGACGGCTGGTTGCTATCTGGGGAGATCCATACTTAGGTATGCAAGGATAGGCCAGGGAGATTTATTATTTTGCTTGGGTGTGCATTCATGAAGCTCTCTGTTTGTAATTAAGTGATTTAGCTTCGTGCCCTCTGTGTAACCTGCTACTTCCATTCTTCCCTTTCCCTCTACCCTTTTATTTTGATCTTGATAAACCTTTATCCAACCTTTAGTTGGTGTGATCTCCCTGCATAACCTCAGTGCTGATTTCAGTGCCTCTTGGCTTACGAGGGTGGCTGCTGGGTATTTGGGGGACTGAAAGGCCAGGTTTGGCCAGCCCTGTTTTTGTGAAGGGGGTCCTGGGATTGGGTCCTGGGCGGTCCTCCCTCGCAGGGAGGTTGGGGCCGGTCCCGGCGGCGGGGATCCCTTCCTTCCCCTCCCCTCCTTCCTTGACAGTCCCTTTCTCACAAAGTGGTTGGGAACCAGTCTGAACATTGTGTCTTATATCTTTTTAATATAAGATGTTGTAATTTACAGAAAAATAGGAGAGCCAGTGTGGTGTAGTGGCAAGAGTGTTGGACTAGGAGCTGGGAGATCCGGGTTCTAGTCCCCACTCGGCCATGGAAGCTCACTGGGAGACTTTGGGCCAGTCACAGACTCTCAGCCCAACCCACCTCACAGGGTTGTTGTTGTGAGGATAAAATGGAGAGGAGGAGGATAATGTAAACCGCCTTGGGTTCCTGGCAAAAGGAAAAATGGCAAGTATAAATGCAATAAATAAATAAATAAAAATAGGGGACAATAGAGACCAGATGAAGGCAGCTCTGCCACCACGGTCATGAGGGGGAGAATCCCTTAGGTTTTTTTGCGGGGTGAGGCTGTCTTCTTTGCCTGGGGACGGCTTCAGTGGGAGTAGAGGTGTAAAGCAGGAGCCCATTGACAGGTGGAGCCGACCCGGATGGGGGGACCTGCTGCCCAGCGGAGGCACAGGGCTGCTTGGCTGCTCTTCGAGAAAGAGTCCGGGCACTGGTGGCACACCGTCACGGCATGACTCACGCTGCCCCTCCAGTTCCCTGCCGGTTTCCCAGCTAGGGTCTGCTGCGAGAGGCGCTGCTCATCCAGAGAATGCACAGAAGCCTGTGCCAGAATAAATTTGTTTCTGAGTAACTCTAGTTGCAAAGCAAGTTGGAGCCAAAAAATGGGGGGGGGGGCAGGGAGAAGAAATGTGGAATTGAAAGTAGGCTTTCTGGGAAATGTGGTGCCTTGCAAGAAACCCCTTTGTGACAGGAGTGGTTGCAGCCAACACGTGCTGGCGTTTGCCAGAGAGTCAAAGCCACAGGGGCTTTCTTTTTTAAGGATGCCTATTTTTATACCATGCGTTTATTTTTATTATTTTTAATTTGGTTTGCTGCTGCAATTGGAGTTTTGTTTCTCAACTTACAGGCTATGTATCACCATTCACGTCCTCAGCTCAGGGACACGGAGATGATACTGCAGAGTTTGAGCTAGAGCCCACCTTCCACCGCCATCACCAAACGTCAGCGGAGAGACATTCTGAAATCAACGTTGACTATTTATATTGCAGGAGTATCCCACAGATACTGAGGCAAGACAAATTATCAACCTCGGTTTTAGAATGTCCCTGTCTTTCGGTGGGGGGGGGGGGGGCTAGTTCAAATTTTGCAGTCTCGCCTCTGTGTCCCTGAGCCGAGGATGTGAATGGTGATACATCAGTAGGCTCCTGGAGCCACCCATGCCGAATCCAAGCGCTGTGACGTTGCGGTAGAATGCATCCCTAGTTCATTTCGTTCATTCATTTAGAACATCAGAAGAGCCCTGATGCTGGGTCAGACGCAGGGTCCATCTAGTCCAGCATTCCGTTCACACAGTGGCCGACCAGCTGTCGACCAGGAACCTACAAGCAGGGCATGAGCTCAACAATTTTAGATGTATTAAAATGGGGGTGGTAGAATCTCCAATGCAGCAGCAAACCAAATGAGAAGCAATAAAAAATAAACACGTCATATAAAAATAAGCAACCTTAAAAAAGAAAACCCCAGTGCCCTTGACTCCCTGATAAATGGTAGCAAGTGTTGGCTGCAAACCACACCTGTCACAAAAGGGTTTCTAGCAAGTCACCACATTTCCCAGAAAGGCTCCTTTCACTTTCACATTTCTCCCCCGCCCTCCACATTTTTTTGCCTCCCATTCATGTCTTCTCTTTCCTCCAAGTAGCTCAAGGAAAAGTACAGCCCAGCCCTACTTTATCTTCAGGACAATCCTGTGAAATGGGTTAGGCTGAAAGCTGGTGACTGGCCCAAGGTCACCCAGTGGGGATTTGAAACCAAGTCTCCCTAATCTGACACTAGGATAGGAACCTCTTTGGAAGCCCAAACAATCACGACTAAGACAGATAACTTTCTGAATCTAGGAATCTACATTTTCAGGAAGCAGCCTCATGGGCTATCTGAGCCCCCCCTGCCCTGCCCTGCATGCTTCTGCATTTCCCTGACCCATGGCCCCTCGCTTTCTCTGCTGCTGATGGGGACTGTTAGCAATCTGGCCATTGCATTTTGCATGAGCTGCAGCTTCTGAACCATCTTCAAAGGCAGCCCCACGTAGAGTGCATTGCAGTAATCTAACTTGGAGGTTACCAGAGCATAGACAACTGAAGCCAGGCTATCCCTGCCCAGGTAGGGGTGTAGCTGGGCCATCAACTGAAGTTGGTCGAAGGCACTCCGTGCCACTGAGGCCACCTGAGCCTCAAGTGACAACGATGGTTCCAGGAGGACCCCCAAGCTACAGACCTGCTCCTTCAGGGGGAGTGCAACCCCATCCAGAACAGGTTGAGCACCCTCCATCTGGTCAGCAGAACCATCCACCAACAGCATCTCAGTCTTGTCTGGACTGAGTTTCAGTTTATTAGCCCTCATCCAGTCCATTGTTGCAGCCAGGCACTGATTCAGCACATCCACAGCCTCATCTGAAGAGGATGAAATGGAGAAATAGAGCTGCGTGTCATCAGCATACTGATGACAACGCACTCCAAAACTCCGGATGACCGCACTCAACGGTTTTATGTAGATGTTGAGCAGCATGGGGGACAAAACTGACCCCTGTGGAACCCCATACTGGAGAATCCATAAGGGCCAAGCAATGCTCCCCAAGCACCACCTTCTGGAGCCGACCCTCCAAGTAGGAGTGAAATCACTGCAATGCAGTGCTTCCCACTCCCAGCTCAGAGAGCCGTCCCAGAAGGATACCATGGTCGATGGTATTGAAAGCTGCTGAGAGATCAAAGAGAATCAACAGGGTCACACTCCCCCTGTTTTTCCCCCGACATAGTTCATCAAACAGGGTGACCAAGGCTGTTTCTGTGCCAAAACGTGGCCTGAACCCCGATTGAAATGGATACAGATAATCGGTCTCATCCAAGAGTGCCTGGAATCACTACACTGATTGCCCCCCCCCCCAGGTCTCCCCAATTGGCCCAATATCCTCCCTCCCAGGCACATACTCAGGCCACCAGAAAGCCAGGCAGAGGAACAGGGTCCAGGTCCTGAAGCACGCACAGCTAGGTGGTTTCCAGCACTTCCAGCAGTAGGCAGCCTTCACAGCTGGAGCCAGGCTGGGGCCCTGCCCTCCCAGGCCAGGTGGAAAGAGCCAGGCAGAGAGACAGGGTCCAGGTCCTGCAGGGCTCTCAGCTGGATGGTCTGTTAACTATCGTAACAGTCCACCTTCTGGTTTTCCTTGTCGCTGGAGATCTGTATGTTATTCCTTAAGACAGCTGACGATCTGTGCCTTTCTGTCTCGTTCTTTTGCTGCAGGCCTCCCAATCTACCTGCTCCATTCTATCCATGGCATTCTCTCCACATCCAGCTCTTCACAGTCTGCGGTCCTCTCCAGAACCAGTTCCTTCCCAGTTCTACTGGCCAACTCAGCCCCCTCCTCCCCTGATCTGGCTTAACTCTCCTCCCTCCTTCCAACTGCCTCCTAACTGTCCCACCTGTCCGTCCTCCTCCTTCCCAACTTCCCATTGTTGTGGTACCTGCCACATCTGCAGAGGTGCAAGGGTAGTGGAGCAGAACCCTTTCTTCACTGCCCTCACCATCATCACTGCCACAGAGTGGGCTTTAGGTGGGCTTTAGATAGCCCGTGTTTGGTCAGACTTGCGCTGCATTTTCTCCAATGTCACTCTAGTTACTGGCCCACTCGTTTCATCACCACTCTCTCCCTGGAAGCTCCACTCAGCAGTAGAAGGTGCTCAGTCAGGAGTGAGTGTGTCAATGTGCCTCCGCAGGGCCACATAGTGGTCAGGTGCACTTGCGCAAGGCAAAACACGACTACATGTGCACAAGTTTAAGGACCCCCCCAAAAATCCCACTTGCGCAAATTGCCACCATTAAAAAAAAAATCTGAAAGCTACAGATCGCGTCAACACCAGTGGGGGGAAACAGAACAAAATCTGCCACGGCCAAACGAGTGAAATCCGTCAAGATTTCACTCCAAAATGGAATCCTCATACATTGCTACTGGATGACTGTGGAATGGGGGGCACCCAGTCGGGGGGATGGAATCAGTAGACTCCACCCCACTGTCTCCCAGGTGTTGCCTGCTGCAGCACAAAACCCTAGGTGGGCAAAACTGGTAGAGATTTATTCCGCCAGTCTCATCCAACCAGGTCTCCATGATACAGGCCAGGTCGGCACACTCACCCAGATCAAGTCCTGGATGGCTGTTTTATTCCCATTGACCAAGAGCTTCAGCTATTGGGTGGTATAGAAATATCATAAATATATAAATAAATTACCTTCAACCCAGGGGTGTTGTCACCAATGCAACTCAGGCACTCTGAAACGGGGGACAGTTTGGGAGCAACCAACACCCTGTTTTGTGCCCCTCACCCATGATGACACAACTGCCTCACAGCTGCCATCATTCAGTTGGTCTGACTTGGGTTTTTCCCACACAGAGCCCTTTTCTAGGGCTAGGCAGTATCTGTAGCTGGTTTTGTTGCCTGTAATTTTGCAACCCCAATCCACACTGAGCCATTTTTTCTCGGTGTGCATAGCAGGATTTCGCATTCACACTAGGGGATGGTCCATGGCAGAATCTGTCCAGGTGCCATTTCCCTGTCCCCCCCTTACCCCTCCCATTGCTCTGTACCCCCCCCCCCAGCACCTTTTCTCCATTTCGGGCATGGACACGGGAGAATGTAATCCTGCAAACGCCACTTTTCTAAAAAGATTTTTTTTTACTCAACGTGTGGTATATTGGAATTCCTCAATTTAGAAATATGAGGCGCACAACTCTCCTACCACTGCTAATTTTCTGCTTGCTTTCCCAACAAAGATGCCTGCTAAAAAGGGGGCTGCTGGTGGGCAGCTTTGTAAAAAAGCAGACTGAGCAGATTCCCCTCAGGGCTCACAAAGCTGCTCACACCACCCCTTTAAATTATTTTTTATACTTGCACAACTCTGTTCTTCTGGAATACCACTAAGATACATTTCTATTTATTAAAATTAAAAACTACTAAGTTAAGCAGATGATTTCAGTACTCCATTCCAAGTAAAGTAAAGCAGCCAAGGAAACAAAGAATTAAGTGGCTGCTGATGCCACTTCGAAGAGCACAGGGGCTCGGGGAAGGAGGGCTCCACTCTGAGGAAGAGGGAAATGATCCCTTAGGAGGGGCCCATTCTCCAAAGATGAGCAAATATCCTCTCACACCGAGGATGTGCCTCCGAGGGGAGCAGAGCTTGTGGCAGCGGGAGATTTGATCATTAGACACATGGACAGCTGGGTTTGTGATGGGCGTGTAGACCGCATGGTGAATTGCCTGCATGGTGCAAAGGTTGCGGATATCACACACCATCTAGATAGCCTAGTAGATATTGCTGGGGTGGAGTTGGTGGTCGTGGTCCCTGTTGATACCAACGATGTGGGAAAATGTAGTTGTGAGGTCCTGGAAGCCAAATTTAGGTTGCTAGGCAGGAGGTTCAAATCCAGGACCACCAAGACAGCCTTCTCTGAAATGCTACCTGTTCCACTCACAGGGCCAGCTAGACAGGTGAAGCTGAGGAGTCTCAATGTGTGGATGAGACGGTGGTGCAGGGAGGAGGGGCTCAGATTTGTTACGCACTGGGGAACATTTTGGGACAAGCCGGGCCTGTACAAGAGGGATGGGCTCCATTTGAACCAAAATGGAACCAGACTGCTGGTGCGAAACATAAAAAAGGTGGTGGAGCAGCTTTTAAACTAAACCCTGGGGGAAAGCTGGAAGGACCTGGGAAGCATTCAATTCAGGTTAAATCATCCCAAGGGGATGAAGATGAAAATGTGTTTGATTGTCCAAATGTAGAAGGGGAGGAAATAGGCCAGGAGTACAGGGTAGAACATGGTAGCCAATCGAACAGGCCTAAGTGCCATAGCAAAAGATGCACAAGCCAGAGGCATCTGGGGCTGGACACCATGTACAGGTGTTTCTATGCAAATGCTAGAAGCCTCTGAGCCAAAATGGGAGAGTTGGAGTGCCTGGTTTTAAAGGCAAACCTGGATATAGTTTTCAGGAATGGGGTGAAATTGGGGGTGGGATGCTCTTAGGGGGAGCTTCAGATGCTGCCCTGGAGAACCTGGGATTTTGGCTTCTCAAGGCAAAAGTGTGCACATTAGGGAACAGGGGAGAGAGGAATAACTCCATGACAGATTGCTGAAATGTGGTGAAATGTCTGTGTGTGTGTGTGTGGAGGGGGGAGGGATGCTCTCCTAGGGAGCCTATTAGTTGCTCCCGAGGGAGCCTATTAGTTATCCAGGAGGGGGGAGCCTGGACAGGGGCCAGGAAACAAGCCTCTCTTGTTGGTTGAGCAGCCCCAGCCATTCTGCTGACGCTCAGTTCTATTCCCCACACCCCACCCTGAAGTATGTTCCTTTCAAGCACTGTGTGAGCCCTGCAAACCAGATTTTAAAGGTACGGTACACTCGGCTTATCTTGCTTCATGTGTCCCTGACAAACCAAAGCTGATTCTATGAAAATCTGGACAGTATTTCAACCATTGTCATGAAGATCCCCTGCTAGCGAAACACCTTATGTGTACGTTGAAAGGAAAACATAATGTGTGACACAGAACTCCCCCTCTCTCATTCTGAGCTCTTCGGGTGCCTCTGAGGCATTCGAAGTTCTTCAGGGCCCTAAGGACTGCTCTCAGATTACGCCCTCCTGTCATGCTTGGAAGACTGAGATTCAGGGCCAAACAAGATGTGATACGAGACACTTGGTTTAACACCATGTATATCATTCCCCGCCCCCCAATTGTAAATAGTAGCCACTGGGCCCCTGATCAGGACTGGGGTGCGTTGGGAGGGTTTTTTTAAAAAAATGTTCATCATCCGGATGAAACCTGCTCCCCCGCCCCTCCCCAGCTGCTAGTTGCATGGGGAAGGGAGCGCCCGTCGGTGCTCTGGATGTGCCCGCCAGTGGCTGCTACTGAACTCCGAAAAAGGGCGCGTGCATCATGCAGCCAGGTGTTTGGCATGGTGTGTAGTTCGACCCTTGACCATCCGGGAACTGTAGGGATGGGCCTGAGAAAAGGACTCTCATCCTTTCATAAGGGTGGGGTTGCCATGTTCCTTTTATATTTGCCAGTAACCCCCAGCAGCTCCCACCCTATCTTCGTGGTTTTCAATCTGACTATTCAGGGAGCTTTTTCCACACAGACTTATCTGCTGAGAAACACCTGTACATTGCAGAGGATTCCGCGAAATATTGTAGGGCAGACACCCATTGCACATGGGGTCCGATGGGGCCTGTTTAACCTCAGCGTCACCCTGGGTGAACTGGTAGTGCTCCCCAGGACACGCGCCCAACGTGCCTCCGTGGTGTTGGCCACGCTGCTTTTCAGGGGAACTTCATCAGGCAGGACTGATCCCCAGCAAGCTTCCCAGGAAGCCCAGAATGCTGTCTGAAAACGTCTGCCCCCCTTAATCCTCACCTTTGTGGCACAAGGCAAAGGACCACAGCTGGGGAGAGCAGGGAAGAACGACCACGCAGGCAAGGGGAGGCGAAACGTCGCAGCCTTGGCTGATCTGTTCAGTAAAGAGCAAAGATCCAGCCAGCAGCTGCACCGGGTGGAGCCTGAGCCTGCTTCTGCCCCCGCCCACAGGTACTTAAGGCGGGGCTGCCAGAGGCAGCGCCTCGGCGTGCGCCTCGGCGTCGCGCCAAGTGCGAAGCTAAGTGTGCACTTAGCGTCGCACTTGGAGTCGGAAGATCTACCCACCTGCTTCTCCAGAGACACCAGCAGCCACAACACCAGCAGCAAATAGCAGCAGCAGCAGAGGGCAGCAGCTTTAGAGACCAGGGGAGGGGGCAAACGTGGACTATCTGCTCCTTCTTAGCTGCTGTTCTCTTTTATCTCTTTTATATTCTTTTAAACTGTTGTATATTTTATATCTTAATATTTTAATATGTGCCTGGGAGGACTATTGGATAACTCAGGGGGTGGGGGAGGTGCCACCATAACTGTGGTCACGGGCAGGGGGAGGTATGGCGTTGGGGGATTAACAGGCCAGATGAGGAGAAGAGGGGCTAGACACCTTACAGCTGTCCCCTCTTCTGGTTCTTCCCCCAACCTGATGGTTCCTGGCAGCCTTACCAGTCTGCCCTCGGGTCTGATGGTGCTGCTGCTGAATGCCAGGTCGGCCCAAAATAAGACCTCCCTCATCCATGATTTGATTGTGGATGAGGGGGCTGACCTGGCATGTATTACTGAGACCTGGGTGGGGGAACTGGGAGGGGTCACTCTCTCCCAGCTGTGCCCTCCTGGGTACTCGGTGCAGCACCAACACCGACTCGAGGGGAGGGGAGGGGGGGTTGCCGTGGTCTATAGGAATTCAATCTCCCTCTCCAGGCTTCCTGCTCATTCGAGTGCAGATCTTGAGTGTCTGTACCTTGTGTTGGGTACCCGGGACAGATTAGGGATTCTGTTGGTGTACCGCCCACCCCGCTGCCCATCAGACTCCCTGCCTGAGCTGACGGAGGTGGTCTCGGACTTGGTGTTGAGGACCCCCAGGATGATGGTCCTGGGGGATCTCAACTTCCATGCCGAGGCCGCTGTATCCGGGGCGGCTCAGGACTTCATGGCCGCCATGACAACCATGGGGCTGTCCCAACATGTCATCGGCCCAACGCATATAAAAGGACACACAATTGATCTGGTTTTCTCGACTGGGCAGGAGGATGGTGATCTGAAAGTGGAGGAATTAACATCTGTCCCTTTGTCATGGTCAGATCACTTCCTGCTGAGGTTTAGACTTCTGGCGGCCTTCCCCCTCTGCAAGGGTGGGGGACCTATTAAAATGGTCCGCCCCCGGAGATTAATGGATTCCGATGGATTCCAGAGGGCTCTGGGGGATTTTCCCGCTGGTATGGCTGGTGCTCCTGTCGAAGCCCAGGTCGCTCTGTGGAATGCAGAGATGACTCGGGCGGTTGACACGATCGCGCCCAAGCGCCCTCTCCCTCTGAGCAGAGCCCGGCCAGCTCCTTGGTATACGCCTGAGCTGAGGGCAATGAAGCAAGAGGGGAGACGGCTAGAACGCAGGTGGAGGAAAACTCGTGCTGAATCTGACCGAGCACAGGTAAGAGCCCACTATCGAGCCTACTCTGTGGCGGTGAGGGTGGCAAAGAGGCAGTTCTTTTCCACCAGCATTGCATCTTCTCAGTGTCATCCAGCGGAGATTTTCCAAGTGGTTCGTGGCCTGTTACATTCTCGGCCAGGGAGAGAGAGACGGTGGAACCCTCGGTGGCATGCTGTGACGAGTTTGCACGGCACTTTGAAGATAAAGTTGCTCAGATTCGTCATGAATTGGACACGATTAATGCAGTTCCATTGGTAGAGGTGTTCAGAGCACCGTCTGGTCCAGTTTTATTGGATGAGTTTCAGTTACTGAGGCCTGAGGATGCGGACAAGGTGCTTGGCCAAGTCCGATCGACCACTTGTGTGCTTGACCCTTGCCCTTCGTGGCTTATTAAATCAAACAAGGAGGGGCTATCTGGCTGGGTCCATGTAAATTCCTCCTTGAGAGAGGGAGTGGCGCCTGCCGCTTTAAAAGAGGCAGTAATTAGACCACTCCTGAAAAAGCCTAACCCGGACCCAGAGGATGTTAACAATTATAGGCCAGTGGCCAACATCCCCTTCCTGGGCAAGGTGCTTGAGCGGGTGGTTGTAGGACAGCTCCAGGCACTCTTGAATGAAACGGAATATCTAGATCCATTTCAATCGGGCTTCAGGCCTGGTTTTGGAACGGAAACTGCCTTGGTCGCCCTGTGGGATGACCTCTGCCGGGAGAGGGACAGGGGGAGTGCGACCCTGTTGATTCTCCTGGACCTCTCAGCGGCTTTCGATACCATCGACCATGGTATCCTTCTGGATAGGTTGTCTGGGTTGGGAGTTGGAGGCACTGCACTACAGTGGTTCCGCTCCTACTTGGATGGCCGATTCCAGAAGGTGGTGCTGGGGGATTATTGCTCTGTGCCATGGCAATTGTGCCATGGGGTTCCACAGGGCTCTATTCTATCCCCCATGCTGTTTAACATCTACATGAAACCGCTGGGGGAGGTTATCCGGAGGTGTGGGCTGAGGTGCCATCAATATGCGGATGACACCCAGCTCTACCTCTCTTTCTCATCAAAACCAGGTGAGGCAGTGGCTGTTCTGAACCAGTGCCTGGGCACGGTAATGGACTGGATGAGGGCTAATAAACTGAAACTCAATCCAGACAAGACGGAGGTACTGTTAGTGGGTGGTTCGTCTGCCCGGCTAGGTGATAATCAACCTGTTCTGGAGGGGGTTGCACTCCCCCTAAAGGATCAGGTTCGTAGTTTGGGGGTGCTCTTGGATCCAGAACTGTCACTTGAGGCACAGGTGAACTCAGTGGCACGGAGCACTTTTTATCAGCTTAGGCTGGTATACCAACTACGCCCTTATCTGGACAGAGATAGCCTAGCTACAGTTATCCATGCTGTGATAACTTCTCGTCTGGATTACTGCAATGCGTTATACGTGGGGCTGCCTTTGAAAACGGTCCGGAAACTTCAGCTGGTCCAAAATAGGGCAGCAAGATTGTTAACAGGGACTGGCCTGCGAGCTCATATTACGCCAGTACTTTTCCAGCTGCACTGGCTGCCGGTCCATTTCCGGGCCCGATTCAAAGTGCTGGTGTTAACATTCAAAGCCCTTAACGGCTTGGGGCCAGGTTACCTGAAGGATCGCCTCCTCCCATATGTGCCTGCCCGGACCTTAAGATCATCAGCAGTGGCCCTTCTCCGTGAGCCCCTGCCAAAGGAAGTGAGGCGGGTGGCTACTAGGAGGAGGGCTTTTTCTGTTGTGGCACCCCGGCTCTGGAATGAGCTCCCTAGTGAGGTTCGCCTGGCGCCTACATTGTACTCCTTTCGGCGCCAGGTGAAGACCTTTTTATTTTCCCAGGCATTTTAGCTTTCTAAATTTTTATCTTTGCTGTTTTAAATCTGTATTTTAAACTCCTGTACTGCTGCTAGGTTTTATTGTGGTTGTATTGTTATATTGTGGTTTTAATGTTCTATATATTTTAAATTGTTTTATTGTGTGTTGTTTGGTTTTAGTTTTTGTGAACCGCCCAGAGAGCTTCGGCTATTGGGCGGTATAGAAATAAATAAAATAAATAAATAAATAAATAAATAAATAAAAAAGATCCGAATAGGTCATTTTTCATGCAGAAGCAGGACCAACAGAGCACAGAACAGCCTTCGGAAGGAGCTGCATGAACACCCCCACCCCCACTTTCCTGATTTTTCTGCGTGGAAGTAAACAGACACCCCGTTGCTAGGTGGAGCGTTATTTCTCAGCATCTGAATTCCGAGAAATGGCACACAGAAGATCCCTTTTGGTTTTGCTGCCTCTCCGTTGCTGTGCTGTTTCCTCTGCTGCTGTTCCTGCCTTACTTGGCTGCCTGAGCGGGGGACGGCCGTCAGAACTCCGGATGGCAGGAGGCACAGAGGGGGGAGATGGTGGCTGCTGCAAAGGGGAGCAGAATTAGAAAGAGGCAGATCTCCGCAAACGAACTGGGTCAGCACAAAAGCGCAGCCATGTCAGGTGCCTGCACCCAGTAATTCCACACAGACTGCCGAATCCAGTTGCTGGCACAACCAGCCCACGTGGCGCCTGAACCACTGAAACCCACACAAAAATGGTGCCTGTGACTAGGGTGACTCTGGACCTTCCTTCGCTATGCCTTGTTTTGCTGTGGCTCTCTCTTTCACCAAAGCATTATGTCCTCCTACTGCAAAGGCGTTAGATGTTTGGCTGTCCAAATGTGGTTGAACTGCAATCCCCATAATCTCTCACCATTGGTTATGTTGGCTCAGGCTGATGGGGGCTGCAGTTCAATAATACCTGGAGGGCCTCACATTCGACATCCCTGTCATAGGGGAACGATTGACAGGGAGACAGGGAAAACAACATCAGAGAGTGTGCAGTCCTGGCTGGCATTCCTGGAGAGAGAGCTACTGGCTTGCAGCTGTAACCCCTGGGGATGGCCCTGGCTCTGGACAGTCCAGGTGTTTCTAGACTACACATCAAAGTCATCTTGAATCTCATTTCACTGTCATGGGAGCGGCCATTTGGTGGGGGTGCTCAGTGATTTCTAACAGATCCCATTCATCTTTTCACACACCTACATTCTCCAGAGGTACTTGTTTGGAAGCTGCAAACGCTGAATTGGGTTTAAACAGATTTATATTAGTTATATCACTGAAGTTCATTATCACTTGGTTTGGGGTCTGAATTTGTTCTGCCTGCAGTGCTCAGTTGTATTACAAATTGGAGCCATTTGTCCAGAAGTTCAGAATATTAACAAGATCCTGCGCATGTGTGGGCTTCAGAAGACCAGATGCTCCAAACCAGCTATTTTGTAGGCTCATGCACAGAAATTCTCTGTGCTTGACAAAACCCTAGTTGACTGCAGTGAACTATGAGATCAGATCACTGGACCCAGCCAACTCCGGTGAGGACCTTGTTGGTTTGAGTCAATCAGATCTCTTGTTTCTTGAACATGTTTTCTGTGGTCCCCATCTTGATCTAAAGTCTCAGGAATTGACCCAGAAAATTATCCACAGAGAAATCTCGGCCTAGTTAATGCTGCATTACATACTGTTGTTAGTTCATAGTGGTGGCTGAAGGACTGGCTGGGGGAGAGGCAAGCCTCTCGCTTCCTTCATCTGTATTAAAATAATATGTCAGACTGGATCTGCAGCCGCCCCTGAAATTCACAGGTGATGAATTTGGGGAGGGGGGGTAAATATTCCCTGGAGCCAGAATTCTCCAACAGTTCAGGGAGAGCCCCCAAAAGAAAACTCTTAGAAAACGTTATCAGGAAATGTGTTTTGTATTCTCGGTATAAGTATGTGTGTTTAGTCAATGTTTATCCTTTTTAGAGAAAAATCAAGTGTGTCTGATTTGGGTTGTCAGGTTGCCTTTCTGAGCACAAACCATCCCTATGTACCGTAATGTTTCTGGCAGATCCATTCCTTGATCCAGGCCTGTATTTCAGAAGGCCCTGGATGAATCCCTGGGCAATCCATACCAGCACTATGCTGGAGTGGAAGGACAAGAGGGCGTCTAGCATCAGGAAGGGTGTCCGCTTGTGGATGGATGCAAGGAAGAGATCAGAACATTAAACTCCACATCTCTTAAGCTTCCTCTGTATCCATATTCTTATTTCTAAAGCGCTCCCTCTGACAGCCTTCTGAACCCGACACTTTGCCAGAGGGAGCGGAAGGAGCCGTCAGGCAGCCTCCGTCGCGCCTGGATGCAGTTCTGGCCGAGAGCCCCCCCCCCCCATCACCAACCCCTGTTGCTGATGACGCCGAGGAAGAGGAGGTCTGTGACCTGCTGAACTTTGCAACTAAGAATCAAGCGCCTGAATTTGCTTGTTTCCTCCTCGCCCCCAATCCCCTTCCGTGCCATGTCTTTCTTATCTTTCGAAGCTGCCTTGGGAGCCTTTTTGGCTAACAGGCATAAAAATGCTATAAATAAATGAAAGTATCCTAAGTAGGGCTGGGTGGACATGCAGTGTTCAAGCTTGTTGAGGTTCTCAAAATTCATCCTTGATGCTCGTTTCATCTCATTTGCATTCTGAATTGCGAGCATTTTTGTTTTCATTTTAGGGGAAAAATGCACATTTAAAAGTGCACATTTTTTCCAAATTGAACCAAAAATGCTCCCCCACCCACCATAGGCATGAACATGTGGATTTGGGGGGGATTTGTGCATTTCTACAAATGCACAAATACATATTTTTGGAAGTGCACACTTGTGCATATGTGCAATTTCAAATACAAACACATTCGGGAAATTGTGAAAAAAAATCTGGAGAATTGCATTCCTGCTTGTGCTTGCATTCAGGGTTGCAAACAGGACATGTTTGAATGATTTGCAAACAGGAACTAAGTTCTCATTCAACCTTAATCCAAAGGGAAAATCCCAGGGCATTACAGACCTCATCATCTCATTTGAGGTTAATTGTGCAGTATCATTTCACTGGCAACTCCTAGATCATCCTGCTGTGACAGTGAGAAATTTACCAGTCTTTGTTTTATAGTGGGGGAACTAGGACAGGGAAGAGAGGAAAGTCTTATCTGCTGAGATCTAGGGACTTGAGATTTCACCCGGAATTTCCCCCAGTGGAACATAGGAAGCTGCCTTATACCGAGTCATCGGTGTAATTTTATTTTTTAGAATTTTATTGTTTTAAAACCATTTGTATGGTTGTACATCGCCCAGAGTGGCCGGGTGAACAGCCAGATGGGCGATGAAGAAATTAATTAATTAATTAATTAATTAAATAAATCCCCAGTATTGCCCACACTGAGTGGCAGCAGCATGGCTCTCCCTCCAGCATTTCAGGCAGGAGTTTTCCCAGCCCTCCCTGGACAGGCTGCCTGGGAATGAACCTGGACCTTCTGCATGCAACGCAGGGGCTCCGCCACTGAGCTATGGTCTCTTGGTAAAAATGGGAGTGGGCAACCCATTTGGCCACAGGCCCCCCAGCACCTGAACACTCCCACTGCTTCCAGCATTCCTTGTCCGGGCGCTACAAGTATTAATCTGGATTGAAATTCATTTCAACTTGTGATGGCTCCAAAGTTCCTAATTCTCTGGTTTGTTATACAAACTTGTCAGCTTGCAATGCTGAAATTTGGAATATAGAACTGGATCCTGTCCATCCACACATGTGTGGTCAGCATTTGGCAGCCCACGTGCTCCAAATCAGCTTCTTTCTAGGTACAGGTGCAACAATCCCTTAAGGCAACCCTTTCCTCTTGGGAAAACTCTTCTTCATGGCTGTGAATTGTGTCATCAGGCCACCAGATCAATCCACCTTGTCTTTGCTCAGTCTGTCCTCCATTTGGGTTCAGAGAATCATAGAACAGTAGGGTTGGAAGGGCCTACAAGGCCATCGAGTCCAACCCCCTGCTCAATGCAGGAATCCAAGTCAGAGCATCCCTGACAGATGGCTGTCCAGCCTCGTCTTGAATGCCTCCAGCGTGGGAGAGCCCACCACCTCCCTAGGTAATTAAGGGTTAATTACCTAGGGAGGTAACTTAGGTAACCTAGGTTACCTACGGAGGCCCACTCCCATTTTTACCCAGAGACCATAGCTCAGTGGCTTGCATGCAGAAGGTCCAGGTTCACTCCCTAGGGTTAACTCTCATGATCAGCCTTCCCCAAGCTGGTGCCCTCCAGATGCTTTGGACTACAGCTCCCAGCATTCCTGACCATTGGCCACACTGGGCGATGCTGATGGGACTTGCAGCCCCAAACATGTCAAGGGTGCCAGGCTGGGGAAGGCTGCTTGGATGCTCTCCTGCAAGCAATGCTTGGCATAGTTCTCCCCCATCCTAACCCCTCTTGCTGCCAGGGGTCTCTGCTTGGCCAGGGAGCAGTTGTGCTTCCACGTGCCTCTCTGCTGGGGCTTGTGCTGTAGGCAGGAGAAGCCAAACTGCAGTTCCCCAAGGGCAATACGACAGTGCGCACACATGCAGCACCATCGGCACGCACAGGGCAGTGCTACAAGCCCGGGGGGGACATTCAGAAACAGGTTCTCTTTTCCGAAAGTTCACTGAGAATGTTCACACAGTATCAAGGCAATTCCAGATCAAGTGGAGAAGAGCTGGCTTTCGCTAATTTAAATCGGTCAGTGTTAACACATCATCATTTGGGGCAACAACACGTAATAAAATACAAAGCAAAGAAATCTTTATTTACATTGGTGGCCTGCCTTGTGCTCAAGGCTTGTGGCCAAAAATACATTTCAGCAGAAAATCAGACTGCTCTATAAGAACATAAGAAGAGCCACGCTCAGACCGAGGGCCTACCTACTCAAGAATTCCCAGAAGTTCATGGGAAGCCCACAAGCAGGATGTGAGAGCCTCTGCACCCTCCTGCTGGTGTTCACCAGCAACCGATACCCGTACGCAAACTGCCTCTGGTGCTGGATTTAATACACGGACATCATGACCGGCACCCATTGATAGCCTTCTCCTCCACTGATAGCTTTCTCCTAATGGAATTTGTCTCATCCATTCTTAAAGCCATCCAGGTTGGCGTTCTGCATCTCAGATCACTGTATCTGGTGCTGCCGACTTCCATAGTTCAACTCTGCACTGTGCGAAGAGCTACTTCCTCTGATGAATCTCCCACCAATCAGCTTCATGGGATGACCCCATCGGGTTCTAGTATTATGGGGGAGGGAGGAAAATGTCTCCCTATGTGCTCTCTCCACACCAGGTGTAATTTTGCACAGCTCTATCATGACCCCCCATTACTTGCCTTTATATATCTTCTTTGCAAGCTTGCAGCACAATCCCATGCATGTTTACTTGGAAGAAAGTTCCACTGAGTTCAACGGCGCTTACTCCCTAGTGAGTGTGAATAGAATCCTTTTAAAGCATGGGTGGGCAACCCGTGGCCCTCCAGATTTTGCATGACTCCAGCTATGAAACGGGATCCCGAATAAGAACTTTTGCAATGCTGGCAAAAGATGAACGCGCTCAGGCTTTGGTAAGTCTCCAGCAGTAGGGAGTTTCAGAACTGTAGAGCAGCCTCAGAGAATAAAAACAGATGGGTATGAAGGCACTTTCTCTGGAAAAGCCCCTGATGCTGGGAAAGACTGAAGGCAAAAGGAGAAGGGGACAGCAGAGGATGAGATGGCTAGATAGCATCACCGATGCAATGAATATGAACTTGAGCACACTCCGGGAGAGAGCGCAGGACAGGAAGGCCTGGCGTGCTATGGTCCATGGGGTCATGAAGAGTCGGACACGACTGAACAAGAAATGAAGGCACTTAATCTAGAAATAACTTGCAAATGAAAAATAATAAGGTAAAATAATAGGGAGAAAAACTGATGGTATGCAATTACTTAGATACAAAGGACACCATATAGGCCCACACTTCCTTCAACTATCTATTAAATTCCCAAATTAATTGCCCCAGTTTATATGGGGAGGTAAAACTGATGTGCAGCTCCTAACAGCATTGCTCGTGTTACAAGCAAATGTCACACTAATGCAAGAATAACTTGGCTAAAGAAACACAGATAGGGGATTTAGGAAGCTGTTGAGATTTGTTTAAGAAAATTATAAACTAGAAAAGCAATGTATAAGTCATGATGGCTACAAGTGCCACCACTCTGAGGCTCTTCACATTCTCTGTTCCTTTTGCCTGCCTGATTTTCTGGTCCAGCGATATCGTCTGCGTTGCTTACAATACGCCCCTCCATTTTCCCGAAGCATTTTCTGGACCATTCCCATCAGCTGAGAGACCTGCTCCTCCCGTTCTGCTCCAACTGCTCTGTTATTGAAAGCACAGAGGCGGCCCCCGCATTCCTGAATCAGCTCCTGGAGAGCCTTGTTATCGGACTGCCTTACATACTCCTCCAAGCACAAGTCCTCTTCTAAATCTTCTTTGCGGGTGAACAAGACAATTGTGTGCCTTCTGGCCTCTGTTCCAAACACTTTCTGGACTCGCTCTGCCGCTGCCTTATCTTCTGCAGTGAAACGGCCCACCTGGGTCACGAACACCAGGGCATGAGGGCCAGGCTTGGAGAGTTTTTTGCACTCCTTGCGTTGGGATTTTTTTCTGGGGGTTTTTGAATCAAAAATAGCTGGTGTGTCAATCAGAGAAAACTCCCAGCCATTCCATTCTCCCTTTGCCTTTTCGCACTTCTTGGTTGTTGTCTTTGCCCCAACTATGGAATGAAATCTGTCCTGGCCCAGGATGGTGTTTCCTGTGGCACTTTTCCCTCCTCCAGTCTTGCCAGCGAGGACGATCCTCAGTTCCAACTCCCGGCCTCCCCCTGTGAGTGAGGAAGACCACACGAGAGAAGGTTCAAGGCACTGCTGCTAGGACTGCTGTTACTTCCCCGTGAGCGACCACAGTCACCACATTTCTGATGTTCACAGTCACATAATCCCCGTCTGCGACCCGGCACAGTTGCAAGGGGACCCCCACCCTCCCCCCGGCTGGGCGTGGTCTGGCTGCTGCACTGTCCATTAGCCTTTGCACTCCACTGCAGACACAGTACAAGGAATTTAGCTGTTCTAAATGTTTATTTACTAACATCACTCAGTAAAACACACACACACTTTTGCAAGAGAAAGTCTTCCCTTCAACAGATCCATGAAAGGGAGGATATTTCATGTCATTATATTTATTTCATTTTTGCACCATCCAAGACCCAAAATTCTCTGGGCAGTTTACAAAATGTAATATAGAAAACTTTAACATACAAAATTAAAAAACAATTTAAAACTGCTAAAAACAGTTAAAGTGAGGTACTGGGACCTGATAAAACACCTCACATGAAAGTCCCATCGTATGCCATCAAACCCCTGGGAGTGGAGGACGGTCTTAACCTGGTGCTGGGACAAGGTTGATGACAAGGTTGGTGCCAGGCAGACCTCTGTGGGAGGACATTTGCTCGTGCCCAAGAAACAGTTATTTTGGTATTCGGTAAATCAGCCAAATACTTTGGAAGCATTAGAAAAGGAGGAGTTAGGTGAACATAAACTTATTAGATACACGACTTGCAGTCCATATCCCTAAGAGAAAAGCAGAAAAAATAGTCGTGGGGGGGGGGCTCCTTGGCAGTTGCTCAGCACCTGGAGCTCCTTAGCCAAGTGATGGCCAAGTGGGCAACAGCCCATGTCTCCTTGTCCTATGGGAGAGGGAAGCACCAGGACCCCATGGCTGTTACTTGCCTGAGACCCACAAGGGCCTCACCCGATATGCGGCCTGTCAGACAACACCCCCTCCCATGGGAAAAGGAGACGGGGGGCTTGCCGTATGCCGCTCAGCCATGGGACCTGGCACTCCTCACCCATGGGGTTCATTTCGGGGAGGGTGGGGGCTTCTTTGGCCACAAATGAATGAGGGGAAGAGCAGGTGAGCACACTTCTTTCCTGGGCAAACGAGGCCGTTACCCCCTGGGCTTGGGAAGGGATGTGGTACCGCAAGCTATTTCAGACAGCAGTAGGGTTGACGGAGAATTTCTCCACGAATCTTCGGGAGGCCGAGTGCCGACGCATTTGGCCCCCCAAAGTGTTGGGGAAATTCTCCGCCGGCCCCCCGCCCCGCCCCCAGGATGGGACTTACCTTCAGCGAATGTCCCTCTTGGCGGCGGGTCCCGGCGGCGGTTCGTCGGGGGTGGCGGCCAGTCTCCCGACCGGCTGCCGCCACCGCCGCCATTGCAAAAAAAAAAAGTAAAGTAAAAAACAACAACACACACCCGTGATAGGCTACGTAACGATTTACGTAGCCTATCATGGCTAGATTTCCAAAGTCAGCCGTGATAGGCTACGTAAATCGTCACGTAGCCTATCACGGGTGACTTTGAAAAAAAAAAATAGCGTATGCAAATGGCGGCGCCCATGGGGCGCCGCCATTTGCGTTCCTTAGTTTGGCACGTCTAGTCTACGTAAAGATTTACGTAGACTACGGCAAAAATGAGGGAACGCTATTTGCGTTGCCCTTATTTTTGCCGTAATCTACGTAAATCTTTACGTAGACTAGACGTGACAAAATAATGAACGCAAATGGCGGTCCCCATGGGCGCCGCCATTTGCATACGCTATTTTTTTTTTCAAAGTCACCCGTGATAGGCTACGTGACGATTTACGTAGCCTATCACGGCTGACTTAGGAAATCTAGCCGTGATAGGCTACGTAAATCGTTACGTAGCCTATCACGGGTGTGTGTGTGTGTGTTTTACTTTTTTTTTCGCGGCCGGGTAGACGGGGCGCTCCTACCCGGCCTGAATTTCGGCGGCGAGGGATGGGGCGCCTCCCCCCCGGCCTGAATTTCGGCCAGGCGAGGCGGGGCGCCTCCCCCCCCTCTCCTGAACTTCGGGGGGAGAACCGAAGCGCCTCCCCCCCACCGCGAAGCAAGCTGCGGGATGAGGTAAGTCCCTTTCGTCCATCCCTAGACAGCAGCAGCCCAGTGGGGGCCTATCGGGTTCTGGGTGGGGGCAACTATCTTCCTTTCAGGGAGAGGGACAGTTTTTTTCATCGTGGGGGGAGGGCTAGTCCACAATCCTCTCCCCCTCCCCCTCCTGCTGGAAAGTCCGTTTTTTCTACGGCCCACTGAGTTTCCAAAACAGGCTATTAGTTGGAGAAATAAGTAAAAGTCCAGCACCAGCACACAGAGGCATCCCAGGTTTTAGGCCAGACTGAGGAGCTGGACTTTTGCTGGCCCGTCAGTCACTGAGGCTGACGGGGTCTGTACACGGGATCGCTCTTGGGATGCGTGCGTGGGGCATGTGTCTGTGTCCATGTGTAGGAACCTGAGGAGTTCATGCTGCCATTTAAATGTCACTTCCCCCTCTGTCTTGAGGCTTTAGCTTCTTAGAAATTTCAGCCATTCTAACTGAAAGGAAGTTGTTTTCAGTGGAAACAGTCAATATTGTTTTAATGATAAGTGTGTCTACTTTCTTATACTACTAGCATGTGGGCCTGGCTTCACATGGGTTGGAATAGTTTGATACGCCAACGTCTTCATGCAGCCTTACCCAGCTGGCAGAGATGGGCACGCTGGGCCACCCCCTCTGAGCCATGCGCAGCGCCATTGTCAGGCATGACCCCTGCCCTCGTGTACCCCTATGGCCTCCTGAAGGAAGGGGCTGGTCGCTCCACTCCCCTGAGCGGGTCCCCCAAAGCAGGGGGATTGTCAGCTATATAACTCTCTCCTTCAGTGTCCTCCCTGGCTTCAAACCATATCAACTGGAAAGTTAGTCATGGAAGATGGTATGTCAGGCTTCAGACAGACACATTAACAATAATTAAAATTAATTAATGCATTCATTAATTATACACCTCTAGTGTCCCCTTAATATGCATGCCAAGTTTCAGGTGTCTAAATTTCACAGTCTTGGCACTGTGGCACTGACAGATGTCCTCTTTTATAATTGAAGATAGCATGGACTCTGACACTCCAGAGAACTACATTTCCCAGGCACCTTGACACCAGGATTGCTGATGTGGTATTATCCCAGGCACCCTAGAGAGGGCAGAATCAGAGGCTGCCAGAGAGGCCTTGGGTTGAAGGAGAGAACTACAGGCTGCCCCAGTGCATATTCTGAGCCTGAGAATTACACAACTTGACAATGTTGCTGCTAGTATGAGAAGCAGAGGAAGCTGATCAGAGCAGAGGAAGCTAAGCAGAGCAGAGCAGAGGAAGCTGTTCCAGCTGGTCTAGGGGCTATATAAGCAAGCAAGCTCCCAGAGCGCGCACCATCAGGGAGAGCGAACGGGGGAGCAAACAGGAGTTTGCCAGGGGAGGTCAAGCGGGAGGCCCCTAATAGTTTTTTTAAAAAATTATTTTGTATTTAATTTTTCAATTTCTTTTTCTTGTAACACACACTTCCATACCACTGGAACTCTGTTGTTATCCTCCAGTGAGTAGAGGACAAATCACAGGCTATTCCAGTACAATCAGAAAGCTAGAAACAGAAAGGGAATAGAGAATATGGAAGGCCAAGGCTCTCCAGTGGTGGTGACCAGCAAGGAGTGTGCCATGTGTGTTTTCTTGCCTGAGATCAACATGGCCTACACCTGCAACAAGCACAAGCTGATCACGCTGTTGGAAGAAATAGTAAGAGGCCTGGAGTGGCGAGTGTTGACCCTCAAAGGAATAAGAGATGACAAAGAGTTCTTAGACAGAATGGTGGAACTACAGCAGCAAAGCAAAATACAGGCGCTAGAAGAGCAACAGCAAGCTGAGGCAGAAGAGGGAAATGCTGAGATGAGGAAAAACGCAGTCAAGGATACTCCTTGGAAAAGGGTGACAGTTAGGAGAAGAAGAACTAGAAGTGGAAGCCGTGGAACTATGGAACCATTTCCAGGTACTTGAGGATGAGACTGGAGCACAGCACGCAGAGGAAGAATTACAGTGGACCCCGCAGGAGAGCGAGCAAGAGGCTGACGGTCAGTCAAGCAGAGGTGATGAAACCAACGCCTACAACAACAAGAAGAGTAGTAGTAGTAGTAGTAGTGGGAGACTCCTTGCTGTGTGGGATCGAAAGCCAAGCATGTCGCAAAGACCTGTGGACTCTCCAGGTATGCTGTCCCCCAGGAGGACATATTAGAGATGTGACTGAAGGGTTGCCTGCACTCATAAAGCCCACTGACAGGTATCCCTTCCTTCTCATCCATGTGGGAACAAATGATACCGCCAAGCGGAATGACAAAAAAATCACGTCAGACTTTGAAGCTTTGGGAAGGAAACTCAAGAACTTTGGGGCCCAGATAGTTTTCTCATCTCTCTCTCAGAAAAGAGATAGAAAGGGAAAGAAAAATACTCCGGGTGAATGACTGGCTATGAAGGTGGCACCGAAGAGAGAGATCTGGATTCTGGGACCAGGGGCTATACTTCCTGGAAGATGGACTGCTGGCAAGGGATGGGATGCACCTAGGGATGTGCGAAAGTCCCTTACCTTTTACGAAAGTTGATTTGCAGTGGGGGGGAGGCGCTCCATCCCTCCCCCCGAAATTCTGGCCGGGGGGATGTGCCCCGTCCCTCCCCCCCGAAATTCTGGCCGAGGGTAAGGCGCCCCGTCCCTCCCGCCACGAATCTTGTCCTGCCGGGACTGCAAATGGCGGCGGCCGTAGCCGCCGCCGCTGGCGTCCCTGCAGTCAGCCGTGATAGGCTACGTAAATGTTTACGTAGCCTATCATGGCTGAGTGGGAAAAAAAAAAACACCGCACGTACGCAAATAGCGTAGACGCTACGCTATTTGCGTTCCCCTTATTTTCGCCGTAGTCTATGTAAATGTTTACGTAGACTACACGTGCCAAAATAAGGAACGCAAATGGCGGCGCCTATGGGCACCGCCATTTGCGTATGCGCGGTTGTTTTTTTTTTTTTAACTCAGCCGTGATAGGCTACGTAAACATTTACGTAGCCTATCATGGTGTTTTTTTAAAAATCTAGCCGTGATAGGCTACGTAAATGTTTATATAGCCTATCATTTATTTTTTTTTTAACTTGGAAATGGCGGTGGTGGCAGCCGGTCGGAAGACCGGCCGCCACCGCCGCCAAACCGCCGCTGCCAGGGAGATTCGCCCAAGGTAAGTCCCGTCCCGGGGGGGCCAGACCGTTTCGACACCAATTTCAGGGGGCTGAATGCACTAGCATTTAGCCTCCCCGAGATTCGTGGCGAAATTCTCTGACATCCCTAGCTGCACCTCACAAAGGATGGGAAGAATGTGTTTGGCCACAGCATGAAGAACTTCATCAGGAGGGCTTTAAACTGAATCCTACAGGACAGGGAGACGTAAAGTTGGGGGTAACCATGGACGTAGGCACATGCACCGCAACGGAGAGAACAGCTCTAATAGCGCCCAATAATAGTCTTCAGACACATGTAGGAAGGAAGACAGACTATAAAGCACATGGTCTTCAATGTCTATACACTAACGCCTAGTATGGGAAACAAACAGAATGAACTTGAACTCTTAATACAGGAGGGAAATTATGACTTGATAGATGTAAACTGAAACTTGGTGGGATGACTCCCATGACTGGAATACAGCAACTGAAGGATATAACTTGTTCAAAAAGAACAGGAGGAACAGAAAGGGAGGTGGAGTTGCACAAAATGTTAAGAATACATAAACTCTGCACAAAACTACAGGAGGATGAGCTTGGTAGCCCCATTGACAGTATCTGGGTTAAAATAAATGGAGCAAAGAATAAAAGAACCTGCTGGTTGGAGTCTACTACCGGCCACCCAATCAAGGAGAAGACAGGATGAAACTTTTGAAAAGCAAATTGGCAATGTTTTAAGGAAGCATGATGTACTAGTAATGGGGGACTTCAACTAGAGGATCGGCTATCCTTGACTTCATCCTAACCAACAGAACTAGAGGATCGGCTATCCTTGACTTCATCCTAACCAACAGAGATGACTTAGTGGATAAAGTAGCAGTTACAGGAACTCTTTAAAAGGAACTCTTGGGAAAGTCACCAAGTTATACTCTAGTTCTTGGTTCCAATGGAAGCAAAAACCGAGTGTAGCCAAACGTGTACCCTGAATTCTAGGAAAGCCAATTTTAATAAACTTAGAACAATGATCAGTAAGGTCCCATGGCAAGCAACTCTATGAGAAAAGGAGTCCAAGATGGGTGGGAGTTTTTAAAAAAGGAAATTCTAAAGGCACAATTTCAAACCCAGTGGTGGGTTCTCCCACACTGGAGGCATTCAAGACGAGGCTGGACAGCCATCTGTCCGGGATGCTCTGACTTAGATTCCTGCATTGAGCAGGAGGTTGGACTCAATGGCCTTGTAGGCCCTTTCCAACCCTACTATTTTATGATTCTATGAAACAATTCCAACAAGAAAAAAGGTGGAAGACAACAGAAGAAGCCAATGTGGCTTCACAAAAAACTTAGAGATGATCTGAAAACAAAAAAGGACACGTATAGGAAGGAGGAGAACAGGCAGGTAGCACAGGATTGCAGGGATGGCGTCAGGAAGGCTAAAGCTGAGAACGAGCTGAGGCTAGCGAGGGATGCTAAAAGCAACAAAAAGGCTTTCTTCGGATACGTGCATAGTAAAAGGCAGAGGAAAGAAATGGTTGTTCAGATATTAAATAAGAATGGCAAAATGATAACAGATGACAAAGAAAAGACAGAGGTGCTCAATTCCTACTTTGGCTCAGTCTTCTCCCAAAAGGAGGTCTATGAGCCCCCTGGCAAAGCCGAGGTACAGGCTGAAGGGGCAGGATTGCAGCTTGAGATCGATAGGCATATAGTCAAGGAAGACCTAATTACTTTGAATGAGTTCAAATCTCCATGGCCAGATCTGCACCCTAGAGTAATAAAGGAACTGGCAGAGGAACTCTCAGAACCACTGTCTATTCTCTTTGAGAAATCATGGAGGTACTGCAGGGTACCGCAGGGCTCAGTCCTGGGCCCAGTGCTCTTCAATGTTTTTATGAATGACTTAGATGAGGAGGTGCAGGGAATGCTGATCAAATTTGCGGATGACACAAAATTGGGCAGGATAGCTAATACCCTGGAAGACAAAAACAGAATTCAAAGTGATCTTGATAGGCTGGAGTGCTGGGCAGAAAAGAACAGAATGAAATTTAACAGGGATAAATGCCAACTTCTGCACCTAGGAAAAAGAAACCAAAGGCACAGTTACAAGATGGGGGATACTTGGCTCAACAATACTACAAGCAAGAAGGATCTTGGAATTATTGCAGATCACAAGCTGAATATGAGCCAACAATGTGATGTGGCTGCAAAAAACGCAAATGCTATTTGGGGCTGCATTAATAGAAGCATAAATTCCAAATCCTGGGAAGTACTAGTTCCCCTCTACTCAGCACTGGTTAGGCCTCATCTGGAGTACTGTGTCCAGTTCTGGTTGCCACACTTTAAGAAGGATGCAGACAAACTGGAGAGGGTTCAGAGGTGGGCAACGAAGATGATCAGGGGACTGGAAGCAAAGTCCTGTGAGGAGAGACTGAAAGAACTGGGCATGTTTAGCCTTGAGAAGAGAAGACTGAGGGGAGATAGGATAGCGCTCTTCAAGTCCTTGAAAGGTTGTCACAGGGGAAGGCCAGGGTCTCTTCTTGATCATCCCAGAGTGCAGGACATGGAATAATGGGCTCAAGTTACAGGAAGCCAGATTCCGGCTGAACATCAGGAAAAACGTCCTGACTGTTAGAGCAAAACGACAATGGAACCGATTACCTAGGGAGGTGGTGGGCTCTCCCACACCGGAGGCTTTCAAGACGAGGCTGGACAGCATCTGTCAGGGATGTTCTGCCTTGGATTCCTGCATTGAGCAGGGGGTTGGACTCGATGGCCTTGTAGGCCCCTTCCAACCCTACTATTCTATGATTCTATGAATGTTTTGGGAACAAACATCTCCACCCCACATGCACACACACAACTGGAAAAGGTGTAGAGACACAGGCACATACATGGAGCAAATAAGGAGTGTTGCTCTATTTCAGTAGGAGCCAAATGGTATTATAGAACTGCCATCAGATTACAATGCTTTGTCTTATTCCTTACCCAGTCTGGGCCCGTCCTTCTGTCCCTGAAATATTTCAAAGAATATAATATATTAGATATAAACAGACTTCAGCTGGCAAACTCAACACACACGGAGTGCTAATTTACAATCGTAAGATTCCCGCAGCGGAAGTGCAGCCTTGAGGGACAATTTGCAGGCTGCCACACCCAGATTTATCACATAGAATTGAGGGTGTGAACCTGTTCTTAAAAATACCACACCCAATGGTTCCTAGTGCAAGAGGTACAAAACACCCAAGGAAACCTGTGTTCTGAAACCTGTGTTTGCTGAGGTAATGCGGATGTGGGGATTGGAGGGTATTTGTAGGGGAAAACAGGCTGGGAGGATGGCAGGTGCTTAACCCTCCCTGCAGCTGCCAATTCTCCCTGCAAGTTCCGAGATCGTTGTTGTCTCAGCGGGGCTGGCACCCTATCTCAGAGCCTACCTAAGAAATGAAAAGGCAGATTAACAGAGGCATTTGCAGGGATTTGCAGGTGGGGGGAGAGCTAATCCCTCCGTTTCCACTTGCTGGTTATCCCCTACAAATGTTCTCCCCATATTAGCATTATGAAGACAAATGGGACTGGGAACTCGCCTACAATGCATCACTCTGCCCAGAAAACAGGAGCCACGGGGACAAGCTGCACTCATTTGTGCAGCCGACAGTGGGCATCTTTCAAATGGTACCTTTCTGCTTGCAGCTGTCTTAATTCTTACCCATGAAGGTTCCAAACCTGGCTGAGTAGACATCTCCTCTGCTGCCAAGTCCACTGCAAATGAGAGAAGGTATCTACATTCAAATGACATCCAGCCACTTCCTAAAGGCAGAGGGCGGTTGCAATAAATGCATAAAAAGATCAAATCCCAGCAACCCCCCCCCCCCCGAAAGCAACTAATGGAAAATCCCATGGCCCATGGGGCAGCATCCCAGAGACCCCAGGGTATGGCGGTTTCCACTCCCGAGGCCACAGGCGCTGCCACGGCCTTGGAAGGGGAATCCGAGGCCAGGCATTCCAGCTCCCCCACCCTCATAGGTGCCGGGGGATGCACCACGGCGGGCACTCACCCGAGGTTGCCAGAGTGGCCTCGGAAGAGGTCGCGGAAGGCGAACGGGGGCAGGGCAGTGGGTGGGGTGGAGGGGCGTGGAGGGGAGGGGCCCGGGTCCACAGGAGCCCACAGCCCCCCCTTGCCTTCCCCACCTACCGCGAAGTCAGCTAGACCGGCTGAGAGGCCCGTCCAGCTGAAATGGCCTCTTCAAAGAGGAAGGGGCGGCAAAATCTCCTCGGTCGTGCCTCCCTGCCTGCCTGGCTCTTGCCGGCAGGGCTGTGGAAAGGTGGAGCGCAATCCTTAGGGCTGCACTCTGAGCAGCTAAAACAGCGGTGGGCAACAGGCGCCCCCCCACACACCCATTGCAGCCCCTGCCACCTCCCACCACTCCCCCCCCAACTTATGGGGGGGGGGAATAGCATCCGTAGAGGTCACAGAGCACTCAGACAGCCAAATTTAGCCTGTGTGCCAGCTCAGTGGAACTGTTCAACTGCTCTGTAGCCGCTACGAGGTGCTCAAAAGCTTAAATCTACCTTGGAAACAAACTGAATTTAACCATCATAGCCCCCTAAAGTGCTGTGGTTCAATCTGGCACTGAATTTCAGCAGCGAATCAGCAGTTTTGACTTTTTCAGGGGGTGCCCTGTGGCACCCCACTCTGGAGGTCTGGGGAGGTGAAAATGGCCCCCAGACCTCCGGATGTCACCTGCCCCTGCGCGAAAACATAACACAGGGCTCTAATCCGCTGCACATTCACCTGGGAGTGAAATCTATGGACATAACGTTGTAACCTGTTGCAGAGGATTCTGATCCTGTTACAGCCCCTTTCAATAATTCACAAAACTATGGGCCTTCACTTGTGTCCTGTACCCTCATTCCTGTGTGTGCAATTTCTTTACATAGCTGGGGGCTCAGCCTTGGCCCTGAAAACAGATTCTGGGGCTGAGGCCTCCCTCAAATGAAGCCTCATTAAGATGGCTTCATTCAACCCAGAGCTGTTCACCCACAAACAACGGGCGAATCAGGTCTCGCCTTACCAGTGGACAGACCCCACCAGGTGGCTTCAACCAGGAGCGGCCAAAAAACCCCAGATTACATCAAATTGCCTGGGAAGCCAGTATATTCTTACAGCTTCACAGAATTTTGTATATGCACAAGAGCACTACTGCGGAAAAAACTTCCCTAGGAGTTTTTCACCTTGAGGCTGCAAACCTAAAGATGCTTCCCAGTGAGTGAGCCCCACTGAACACTGAGGGGCTGAGTTCTGGGGGGACCCCGAACACAGTGAGAATACGACTAAGCCCGCGCCGCGGGGGTGGGCAACACGCCCGTCGGGATTCACCAGTAGACCTCTGGGCACCTTGCAGTAGGCTGGCAGGGGTTTCTGACTTCCCGCTCCTTAGAGACAGCAACAGCTACAAGTGCCCGCCCCCCTCGCGAAAGAAATCGATGTTTGGGGGACAGACCACGAAATCGCTGCGCGAGAAGGCTAAGAGCGCCGCGCCGGCGATGCAAACAAATCCCGAGCCGGGCGCGCGCGCGGAAGCGCCCTGTCCCTTCCTTCGCTTCTGACGGGATGTCTGCGCCGCTGAGCCGCGGCTCCGGCTGGCGGGTCGCGGGGGCCTAGTACAGCGCAAGCCCGAGGGGCTCCCGCAAGCGCGAGCCCGCGAGCCTGCGCGCCCTCCCGACGCGGAGCAGCGCGCCGGCCCGGGCCCCGGGCCCCTCTTCCGCCCCGCCGCCCGCCCCCGGGCCACTCCGCCGCGCGCGCGCTACCTCCTCGGGACCGCCCGTTCAGCGGCTCACGCAGGTCGCGCCGCTCTTCGCCTGTTTCCCCGCAGCGACGAGGCTTCGGAGACGAGCATTTGGGCTGAGCGGAGAACGACGGCGGGGCGCGGCGGGCTCGCTTTCCTCCGCCGGGGGCGCTCGCGAAAGCTCCTCCCGCCGGCCGCCCGAACCGGCGGCCGGCTCCCGGACACAGCCTCCGCACGCCGCCCGGGCGCGGCCGGGAGACGGGGCGCGGGCGCTTCCTGCGGGCGCCGGAGCGCGAGTGCGCCGGCCGGAGGGGCGCGCCGGAGCGGGCAGGGGCCCCGCCTGGCTCCCGGCTTGCCGGGGCGCCGCCTTCAGCCGCGGACGCCGTCGCCGCAGGGGCGAGGCGAGTTGCTCCGGACCGGCTCAGGGGCGGCCGGGCAGCGACACACTGGGGGACTCCTGGCTGCACCGCCGAGGAGAATCTGACGAGTCCGGCGGCGGCGTGGCGCGGGGAGCCTCATGCCCAAGGGCCAAATCCAGGCCTCCCGGGGCCGGAGCTGGACCTCCAGCATTCCCGGGCGCCCACGCCGCCTTCTTCGGGCCCCGGGCCCCAGCCGCCAGCCGTCCCGTGGTTTCCCAGCTCGTGTGCTGCTTTTCCCCCATCCCGAAAGACTGGGCCGCTTCTTCGAGGGCCGGCTAATTAGCAATAAGAGCCTTCAGCGAAAATACGCTGGTGTGTTTTGTCGTTTGGCCCGCCCTTTCCCTTTGGCCCCGCCCACCGCTGGAATGTGGCCCCCGAGAGCATCTCCAGCATTGGATGCGGCCCTCAGGCGGAAACAAGGTTCCCCGCCCCCGATCTGTGCCTATGCCTGTGCATGCCTGCCCGCACCCACCCACTGAGGAGCAGCCGTGCGCGGCCTCATAGCCAATGCACCTGGAGCAGCCGGCAGGCACAGGAGCGTGAGCCACCAAGAGCCGGGGGGGCGGGGGCATGCTGGGCTTTGGCTGGGGAGACCTGAGATGGCAGGAAAGAGCAAGAGAGGTGGGCCTGGCTAATGCTCCAGGGAAGCATTCAGTCTTGGGTATTTGGCCCAGTCATGGGGAGGGGATCCCTGAATGTTTGGGGTGAATGGGGGAGAATTTGGGAGAATTCATCTGTGATTTGGGTGGCCTGTTACTGACCTTATGACAAGCTGGGGTGCGTGGGCGAGGGGTGACTCTGTGTGTGTCTTCTCTCTTTACACAATTCCCCCAGCAGCCCCAAGCCTCCTTCTGGGACATGGAAACATGCACGAGAGAAAATGCGCTTGGGGAAACAGCACAACAAAGTTGCGAGACAAGTGAAGGCGACAGTGTGGAAACACAGCCCGTGTTTATTTGGGAGAAAGCTGCATTGGGCTCAGTGGGGTAAGCAAACAGGGCTTGTGCTGCAGATCTTGGTCATTAGCACAACGTTATTTTTTCTTTTACAAATATGAAAGGGAAAGGGTTCCATACTCCATATTTGGTCTGACAAAGGTATTGCTACCTTTCCTTTTAGTAAAAATAGCAAAGAATCTTGTGGCACCTTAAAGAGAAACAAATCTCTTTAAACAAAACACATTTCACTTCCTCAGTCTTACCACTACTGCACTAGTGTTAAAAGTATTTCTGGACCACTCCATGCCCGAACTGGTCACAGTGTTACTATGAAGTGTTACTGGGTCTGAACATGAAGGCCCTCTCTGGTTGGCCTGCAGGGAAGAGATCTTACTGCTTCTGTGTGGGGTGTGGTGGGGGGTAGGGAAGATCTCGTTCTTCTAAGATATACAGCCTCTGAATATGGAGGCTCTCTCCCATGTGGTATCTGATAAAGATCTTCCTCATTAACTTTACTTCCCATTATATTTCATAGAATCATAGAATAGTAGGGTTGGAAGGGGCCTACAAGGCCATCGAGTCCAACCCCCTGCTCAATTCAGGAATCCAAGTCAGAGCATCCCTGACAGATGGCTGTCCAGCCTCGTCTTGAACGCCTCCAGAGTGGGAGAGCCCACCACCTCCCCAGGTAATTGGTTCCATTGTCGTATTGCTCCTACAGTCAGGAGGTTTTTCCTGATGTTCAGCTGGAATCTGGCTTCCTGTCACTTGAGCCCATTATTCCGTGTCCTGCACTCTGGCATGATCGAGAAGAGATCCTGGCCTTCCTCTCTGTGACAACCTTTCAAGGACCTGAAGAGCGCTATCATATCTCCCCTCAGTCTTCTCTTCTCAAGGCTAAATGTGCCCAGTTCTTTCAGTCTCTCTTCATAGGGCTTTGTTTCCAGTCCCCTGATCATCTTTGTTGCCCTCCTCTGAACCCTCTCCAGTTTGTCTGCATCCTTCTTAATGTGCGGTGCCCAGAACTGGACACAGTACTCCAGATGAGGCCTAACCAGTGCTGAGTAGAGCAGTATGTTATCCTCCAAGACCCTGGTTCCATCATGGGAAGCCCAGTTTCCCCAACCCTAACCCTAACTTGGGTTTTAACCCTAATTTTGTTGAGGAACTTTAACATCCCCCAGTCCACGCGGTGTACTAAAAGACAGGAGGCAACACATCCTGTTGGGCCACTCAATATTTTTCAACATGCTTGGCTTTACGGACGCCCTGGTTCCATCCTGGGAAGCCAAGTCTCGCCAACCCTAACCCTAATTTTAGTCTCAACCCTACTTTCCTGTTTGGACTGAAACATACCGCCGTCCACAGAGTGTACCAAATGTCAGTATGGAAGACATCTTGATGTCCCACTCAGGTTGATTCACCAAGCTAGGCTTCACCAAGAACCCATTTCTTGCCTAGGAAGCCAAGTCTCCCCAACCCTAACCCTAACTTGAGACTTAACCCTAATTTTCGTCTGCAACTTTAACAAACCGCCGTCCACGCTTTGCACTAAAAGATAATCAGCATCCCATTCTGATGGCCCACTCAGTCTGTTTTACCAAGCTTGCCTTCACCAATGCCCTGTTTCCATTCTGAGCACTGGGCCCAGGACTGAGCCCTGTGGTACCCCACTCATTACCTCTCCCCAGTTTGAGAAGATCCCATTGATAAGCACTCTTTGAGTCCGATTCTGTAGCCAACTGGGGACCCACCGGATCGTTGTTTCATCTAGCCCACTTGGAGCTAGTTTGCTTATCAGGAGATCATGGGGTACTTTGTCGAAAGCTTTGCTGAAGTCGAGGTATATGATGTCTACAGCATTCCCACGGTCTACAAGGGAGGTTACTTGATCAAAACATGAGATCAGATTTGTCTGGCAGGACTTGTTTTTGACAAATCCATGTTGGCTTCGAGTAATCACGGCATTGTTGTCAAGGTGCTTCCAGATGGATTGCTTTATCATCTGCTCCAGGATTTTCCTAGGGATTGATGTCAGACTGACTGGTCTGTAGTTCCCAGGTTCCTCCTTTTTACCCTTCTTGAAGATAGGGACCACATTAGCCCTCCTCCAGTCATCTGGCACTTCCCCCGTCCTCCATGATTTCTCAAAGAGAATAGACAGCGGTTCTGACAGTTCTTCTGCCAGTTCCTTTATTACTCTAGGATGCAGTTCCTGGAGATTTGAACTCATTCCAAGTAATTCGGTGTTCCTTGACCATATGCCTATCGATCTCAAGCTGCAATCCTGCCCCTTTAGCCTGTACTTCGCCTTTGCCAGGGGGCTCATAGACCCTCTTTTGGGAGAAGACTGAGCCAAAGTAGCAATTGAGTACCTCTGCCTTTTCTTTGTCAGCTGTTACCATTTTGCCATCCTTATTTAATAGCTGAACAACCATTGCTTTCCTCTGCCTTTTACTATGCACGTAGCTGAAGAAAGCCTTTTTGTTGTTTTTAGCATCCCTCGCTAACCTCAGCTCATTCTCAGCTTTAGCCTTCCTGACGCCATCCCTGCAATTCTGTGCTATCTGCCTGTACTCTTCCTTTGTTACTTGGCCTTCTTTCCACTTCCTATATGTGTCCTTTTTTTGTTTTCAGGTCATCCCTAAGCTTTTTGTGAAGCCACATTGGCTTCTTCTGTTGTCTTCCACCTTTTCTTCTTGTTGGAATTGTTTGTGATTGTGCCTTGAGAATTTCCTTTTTTAAAAGCTCCCACCCATCTTGGACTCCTTTTCTCATTAGCGTCACTTGCCATGGGACCTTACTGATCATTGTTCTGAGTTTATTAAAATCAGCTTTCCTAAAATCCAGGGTACGCGTTTGACTACACTCAGCTTTTGCTTCCCTTAGAACCAAGAACTCAAGTACAACATGGTCGCTTTCCCCCAGAGTTCCTGTAACTGCTACTTTATTGACTAAACATCTCTGTTGGTTAGGATCAAGTCTAGGATAGCCGATCCTCTAGTTCCTTCCTCTGCTTTCTGTAGGAGGAAGTTATCCGCCACACAAGTCAGGACTTTCCTGGAGGGGCCCTGTTTTGCAGAATTTGTCTCCCAACAAATATCGGGGAAATTGAAGTCCCCCATTACTACTATATCATGCTTCCTTAAAACATTGGCTATTTGCTTTTCAAAAGTTTCATCCTTGTCTTCTCCTTGATTGGGTGGCCGGTAGTAGACTCCGACCACCAGGTTCCTTTTATTCTTTGCTCCATTTATTTCAACCCAGATGCTCTCGATGGGGCTACCAAGCTCCTTCTCCTGTATTTCTGTGCAGAGATATGTATTTTTCACATACAGTGCAACCCCACCTCCCTTTCTGTTCCTCCTGTTCTTTTTGAACAAGTTATATATCCTTCCATTGCTGTATTCCAGTCATGAGAGTCATCCCACCAAGTCTCAGTTATACCTATCAGGTCATAATTTCCCTCTTGTATTAAGAGTTCAAGTTCGTTCTGTTTGTTTCCCATACAAGGCTGAGCAGGCACAGGCTAGTCTAGAACAATCACAAAGCTAGACAGAAAACGGGAAAAGAGGCAATGGAAGGACAGGACTCTCCAGTGGTGGTGACCTGCAAGGTGTGTGCCATGTTTGTTTTCTTGCCTGAGAACAACATGGCCTACACCTGCAACAAGTGCAAGTTGATCACGCTGCTGGAAGAAAAAGTAAGTGGACTGGAGTGGCGACTGTTGACCCACCAGGGAATAAGAGAACACGAAGAGCTCTTGGACAGAATGGGGAGACTACAGCAGCAAAGGGAAGACCAGAAGTTTGAAGAGCAACAGCAAGATGAGGCAGTGGGAAATGCTGAGGTGAAGAAAAATGGAGTAGAGGAAACTCCTTGGAAAAGGGTGACATCGAACTAGAACAACCATTCTAGTAGACCATGTTGAGAAGAAGAACTAGACGCCACTCTGCACCAGTGGAAGCAGTGAGCTGTGGAACCGATTCCAGGTACTTGCGGATGAGACTGGAGGACAGCCTGCAGAGGAAGAATCACAGGGGAACCTGCATGAGAGTGAGCAAGAGGCTGAAGGTCAGTCAAACAGAGGCGATGAAACCCAGGCCTACAACAAGAAGAAGAGAAGAGTGGTAGTAGTGGGAGACTCCTTGCTGTGTGGGATCGAGACCCAAGTATGTCACGAAGACCCGCGGACTCGCCAGGTATGTTGTCTCCTGGGAGGACAGATTAGAAACGTGACTGAAAGGTTGCCTGCTCTCATAAAGCCCACTGACAGGGATCCCTTTCTTTTCATCCATGTGGGAAGAAATGATACCGCCAAGCGGAGCTACGAAGAAATCACGTCAGACTTTGAAGCTTTGGGAAGGAAACTCAAGAACTTTGGGGCCCAGATAGTTTTCTCATCCATCCTTCCAGTAGTTAGAAGAGGGATAGAAAGGGAACGAAAAATACTCTGGGTGAATGACTGGCTACGAAGGTGGTGCCGACGAGAGAGATTTGGATTCTGGGACCACGGGCTATACTTCCTGGAAGATGGGCTGTTGGCAAGGGACGGGTTGCACCTCACAAAGGCTGGGAAGAATGTGTTTGGCCACAGCATGAAGAACTTCATCAGGAGGGCTTTAAACTAAATCCTATGGGGAAGGGAGATGTAAAGTTGGGGGTAACAATGGACGTAGGCTCATGCACTGCAACGGAGAGAACAGCTCTAATAGCGCCCAATAATAGTCTTCAGACGCATGTAGGAAGAAAGCCAGACTATGAAGCACATGGTCTTCGATGTCTATATACTAATGCTCAGAGTACGGGAAACAAACAGAACGAACTTGAACTCTTAATACAGGAGGGAAGTTATGACTTGATAGGTATAACTGAGACTTGGTGGGATGACTCTCATGACTGGAATACAGCAATTGAAGGATATAACTTGTTCAAAAAGAACAGGAGGAACAGAAAGGGAGGTGGGATTGCACTGTATGTGAAAAAGACATATCTCTGCGCAGAAATACAGGAGGATGAGTTTGGTAGCCCCATCGAGAGCATCTGGATCAAAATAAATGGAGCAAAGAATAAAAGGAACCTGGTGGTCGGAGTCTACTACCGGCCACCCAACGAAGGAGAAGACGAGGATGAAACTTTTGAAAACCAAATAGCCAATGTTTTAAGGAAGCATGATGTAGTAGTAATGGGGGACTTCAATTTGCCCGATATTTGTTGGGAGACAAATTCTGCAAAACATGGCCCCTCCAGGAAATTCCTGACTTGTGTGGTGGATAACTTCCTCCTACAGAAAGGAAGTTATCTTTTTATAGAAAGGAAGTTATACCCCTTCATGGATCACTGCCTTGTTATGGCGAAGGGGCTTGCATAACTCAGTGAAGCCATAAGCTATGCCGTGCAGGGCCACCCAAGACGGACAGGTCATGGCAGAGAGTTCTGACAAAATGTGGTCCACTGGAGAAGGAAATGGCAACCCACTCCAGTATTCTTGCCAAGAAAACCCCATGGAACGTATCACAAGGCTAAAAGAGATGACGCCGGAAGATGAGCCCCTCAGGTAGGAAGGTGTCCAATATACTACTGGGGAAGAGCAGAGGGTATTTCCAAGTAGAGCCAGAAAGAGTGAAGCGGCTGGGCCAAAGCTGAAAGGACACTCAGCTGTGGATGTGTCTGGCGGTGAAAAGAAAATCCGATGCTGTAAAGAACAATATTGTTTAGGAACCTGGAATGTAAGATCAATGAATCAAGTAAGCTGGAGGTGGTCAAACATGAGATGGCAAGACTGAACATCGACATCTTGGGAATCAGTGAACTAAAATGGACAGGCATGGGTGAATTTAATTCAGGTGACCATCATATCTACTACTGTGGGCAAGAATCCCTTAGAAGAAATGGAGTAGCACTCATAGTCAACAAAAGGGTGGGAAAAGCAGTACTGGGGTATCTCAAAAACAATAGAATGATCTTAGTACGAATCCATGGCAAACCATTCAACATCACAGTAATTCAAGTCTATGCCCCAACCACTGAGGCCGAAGAAGCGGAGGTTGATCGGTTCTATGAAGACCTACAACACCTTCTAGAACTAACACCCAAAAAAGATGTCCTCTTCATCATAGGGGATTGGATTGCTAAAGTAGGAAGTCAAGAAATCACCGGGATAACAGGCAGGCATGGCCTTGGTGTACAAAATGAAGTAGGACAAAAGCTAATAGAGTTTTGCCAAGAGAACACGCTGATCATAGCAAACACTCTTTTCCAACAGCACAAGAGGCGACTCTACACATGGACATCATCAGATGGTCAATATCGAAATCAGATTGATTATGTCCTTTGCAGCCAAAGATGGAGAAGCTCTATACAGTCAGTCAAAACAAGACCTGGAGCTGACTGTGGCTCAGATCATGAGCTTCTTATCGCAAAATTTCGGCTGAAATTGAAGAACGTAGGGAAAACCACTAAACCATTCAGGTATGACCTAAATCATATCCCTTATGAATATACAGTGGAGGTGAGGAATAGATTTCAGGGATTAGACCTGATAGAAAGAGTGCCTGAGGAACTATGGATGGAGGTCCGTAACATTGTTCAGGAGGCAGCAACTCAATCCATCCCAAAGAAAAAGAAATGCAAGAAAGCCAAGTGGCTGTCTGATGAGGCTTTACAAATAGCTGAGGAAAGAAGGGAAGTGAAAAGCAAGGGAGAAAGGGGAAGATCTATCCAACTGAATGCAGAGTTCCAGAGAATAGCAAGAAGAGACAAGAAGGCCTTCTTAAATGAACAATGCAAAGAAATCAAGGAAAACAACAGAATGGGAAAGACTAGAGATCTCTTCAAGAAAATCGGCCATCTCAAGGGAACGTTTTATGCAAAGATGGGCATGATAAAGGACAAAGAAGGCAGGGACCTAACAGAAGCAGATGAGATTAAGAAGAGGTGGCAAGAATACACAGAAGAACTATACAGGAAAGATCTGAATGTCCCTGATAGCCATGATAGTGCGGTCACTGAACTTGAGCCGGACATCCTCGAGAGTGAAGTCAAGTAGGCCTTAGGAAGCATTAGTAACAACAAAGCTAGCGGAGATGACAGTATTCCAGCTGAGCTATTTAAAATCCTAAAAGATGATGCTGTTAAAGTGCTGCATTCAATATGCCAACAAATCTGGAACACTCAACAGTGGCCACAAGACTGGAAAAGGTCAGTTTACATTCTAATCCCAAAGAAGGGCAACGCCAAAGAGTGTTCAAACTACCGCACAATTGTGCTCATTTCACATGCCAGCAAGGTGATGCTCAAAATCCTACAAGCTAGGCTTCAGCAGTATGAGAACCGAGAACTACCAGAAGTACAAGCTGGGTTTCGAAGACGCAGAGGAACTAGAGATCAAATCGCCAACGTTCGCTGGATCATGGAGAAAGCAAGAGAATTCCAGAAAAACATCTATTTCTGCTTCATTGACTACGCTAAAGCCTTTGATTGTGTGGATCACAACAAACTGTGGCAAATTCTTAAAGTGATGGGAGTACCAGACCACCTTACCTGTCTCCTGAGAAACCTGTACAAGGGTCAAGAAGCAACAGTAAGAACCAGACATGGAACAACTGATTGGTTCAAAATTGGGAAAGGAGTACGACAAGGCTGCATATTGTCGCCCTGCTTATTTAACTTATATGCAGAGTACATCATGAGAAATGCCGGGTTGGATGAATCAGAGGTCGGAATTAAGATTGCTGGGAGAATTATCAAGAACCTCCGATATGCAGACGATACCACCCTAATGGCAGAAAGCGAAGAGGATCTAAAGAGCCTCTTGTTGAGGGTAAAAGAGGAGAGTGCCAAAGCTGGTTTGAAACTCAACATTAAAAAAATGAAGATCATGGCATCTGGCCCCATCACTTCCTGGCATATAGAAGGGGAAGAAATGGAAGCTGTGACAGATTTTATTTCCTTGGGCTCCAAGATCACCACAGACGGTGACTGTAGCCATGAAATTAAAAGACGCTTTGTCCTTGGGAGGAAAGCTCTGGCAAACCTAGACAGCATAGTAAGAAGCAGAGACATCACCTTGCCGACAAAGGTCCGTCTAATCAAAGCTATGGTTTTCCTAGTAACAATGTATGGCTGTGAGAGCTGGACTATAAGGAAGGCTGAGCGCCGAAGAATGGATGCTTTCGAACTGTGGTGCTGGAGAAGACTCTTACAAGTCCCCTGGACTGCAAGGAGGTCAAATCAGTCAATCCTAAAGAAAATCAACCCTGACTACTCATTGGAAGGACAGATACTGAAGCTGAAGCTCAAATATTTTGGCCACCTAATGTGAAGAGAAAGCTCTTTGGAAAAGACCCTGATGCTGGGAAAGATTGAAGGCAAAAGGAGAAGGGGACGGCAGAGGATGAGATGGCTAGATAGCATCACCGATGCAATGAATATGAACTTGAGCACGCTCCGGGAGCACGCTCCGGGAGAGAGCGCAGGACAGGAAGGCCTGGCATGCTATGGTCCATGGGGTCACGAAGAGTCGGACACGACTGAACGACTGAACAACAACAACAACAGAAAGTAGAGGAAGGAACTAGAGCAATGAAACTCAGAACAATGATCAGTAAGGTCCCATGGCAAGCGATGCTAACGAGAAAAGGAGTCCAAGATTGGTGGGAGCTTTTAAAAAAGGAAATTCTCAAGGCAAAACTTTCGACAAAGTGCCCCATGATATCCTGATGAGCAAACTAGCTCAAAGGGGGCTAGAAGAAACAACGATCCGGTGGATCCACAGTTGGCTACAGAATCGGACTCAAAGAGTGCTTATCAATGGGACCTTCTCAAACTGGGGAGAGGTAACGAGTGGGGTACCGCAGGGCTCAGTCCTGGGCCCAGTGCTCTTCAACATTTCTATTAATGACTTGGAGGAGGAGGTGCAGGGAATGCTGATCAAATTTGCAGATGACACCAAATTGGGCGGGATAGCTAATACGTTGGAAGACAGAAACAAAATTCAAAGTGATCTGGATAGACTGGAGCGCTGGGCAGAAAACAACAGAATTACATTGAATAGGGATAAATGCCAAGTTCTGCACCTAGGAAAAAGAAACCAAATGCACAGTTAAAAGATGAGGGATACGTGGCTCAACCACACTACAAGCAAGAAGGATCTTGGAATCGTTGTCGATCACAAGCTGAATATGAGCCAACAATGTGATGTGGCTGCAAAAAAGGCCAATGCTATTTTAGGCTGCATTAATAGAAGCATAGCTTCCAAATCCCGGGAAGTCCTAGTTCCCCTCTCCTCAGCACTGGTTAGGCCTCATCCAGAGTACTGTGTCCAGTTCTGGGCACCACGCTTTAAGAAGGATGCAGACAAACTGGAGAGGGTTCAGAGGAGGGCAACAAAGATGATCAGGAGACTGGAAACAAAGCCCATGAAGAGAAACTGAAAGAACTGGGCATGTTTAGCCTTGAGAAGAGAAGACTGAGGGGAGATATTGTAGCAGCCATATCGGGGATCAGACTAAGTAGCCTCATGCAGTCTCATGCTTCATGTTCTTGCTGAGCTCTTTCTCCCTTGAATATATTGTTGTAAGCTGACGAGACACAGGAATTCCTTATCTTGTCAAAGGTCATACAATTGTATATCTTGTTCTCTGCTGTTCTCTTCTGTTCTCTCCTTATCATGGCTACCCTATAACCCAGTTCTTGTATTATAAACAATAGTGCTAAGAGAAGAAATGTTGAGGATTGCAACCCCATGCGGGAGGGGGAGGAGGAGCCATTTCATATGTGTCACAATGTCTATAAAACCAATGTGCTAATGTAAATCGGGGCTTCTGGCTCTTTGGAAATGATTCCAGCCTTAAGCCTGCGCGTTAAATAAAGAATCTCTTTTTCCTTCACTCCGTGGTCTCTCTGACTCTGGGTTCTGCAACAATATGATAGCACTCTTCAAGTACTTGAAAGGTTGTCACAGAGAGGAAGGCCAGGATCTCTTCTTGATCATGCCAGAGTGCAGGACACGGAATAATGGGCTCAAGTTACAGGAAGCCAGATTCTGGCTGAACATCAGGAAAAATCTCCTGACTGTAAGAGCAGTATGACAGTGGAACCCATTCCCTAGGGAGGTGGTGGGCTCTCCCACACTGGAGGCCTTCAAGATGAGGCTGGACAGCCATCTGCCAGGGATGCTCTTTCTTGGATTCCTGCATTGAGCAGGGGGTTGGACTCGATGGCCTTGTAGGCCCCTTCCAACCCTACTATTCTATGATTCTATGATACTAAGTGAGGCCTGTGTTATGGATCTTGACCATCAGCATGGTGTTCATTATTTAAACATGTGGATGGGAAAGAGAAGGGGTTCACAGTGTTAGTGAACCACTCCACCCACTGACTGATCGCACCCAGTTGTTTATGCTTCGTTGCACATTTGTTGCCCCTGCTGAGAGGTGCCCGCCGCTTGCTTGCTCTTGTCCTGCCTCCTCCTCCTCCTCCTCCATTCCCCCCTCCGCCTCCAGCCCCCCATGGCATGCACAGATGCAGCTGCTGCAACCAGTAACTAAGACATTTCCGGACCCTGCCACCACTGCGGCCACCTGCAGAGACAACAACAGCAATAAGGATTAAACTTGGTAGGGGTTCAGTGTCAAATCCACAGTGCCAGAATTTAATGGGGCAAAATGACACCAGGCAGTTATTAGGGCACACGCTTAAAAAGAGGGCAGTCCAGTCGGACACCTGGCGACCCAAGATATAGGCCTTTATTTATTTGTTTGTTTATTAAATATTTAATAAATAAACAAACTCCATTTTCCTGTTTATCAGCATGGGAAATGCTTCCTTGTATCGGGTGGAATGTCATTTCAGACAACATGAATTCTGAGAAATGGCACACGGTGGATCACTTTAGCTGTGTATCAGCACAATCCCCATCATGCAGCGTCTTCCTCTGTTGCTGTTTCTGCCGTGCTTGGCTCCCAAAATGGGGACAGCCTTAAGAAAGCAAAATTGTAGGTGGCCCTCGCATGAGGTGGGGGATGGTGGTTGCCACTGAGGAGAGATGGGTGAATCAGCAAAACTCAAGCTCACCAAAGCTCTCTGAATTCCATCTCGAAGCTTGTTCAGCTCGGTCCGTATCAGATTGCAAGCTTTGGGTATTTTTTTCCTTTTCACATGAGAATAGTATTTTTGTGTGTATTTTTCCAAACATAAGCATCAGTTGTGCACATCTTTGGAATGTACACACTCTTCTCCCATTGATTAACGTGTATTTGTGTGCATTTTTCAAAAGTACACATTTTTTTCATGTGCATTTAACAAATGAACTCATGCTGTCACACACGATTTTGGGGGCCCATGAATCACACTGCAATCTTAAAAATGTACAGACTGACTGCAGATTGCATCCGAGTCCACATTTGGTCTGGAAGGTGTGAACCGGGCACATTTTGATCAAAAATTAATTGGAACAAATTTCTCACACGTCCCTACCATGAATGGTGGCAGAATGAGAAAGAGACAGGTCTGGCCAATGGCGCGTAGGATTCTAGGAAGGTCTTCTGTGCAAGGAACGAACCCAAGTTGCACACAAGAGCACTGCCATGTTAGGCACTTCCTTTCAGTGGCATGCGACCTGTACCCAGGGGTGTCATTAGCAGTGGCCTACCTGGGCACAGGCCCTGGCTTTTTTTTGAGCTGTGCCCCAGATCGTTTTAGCTGTCCCAATTTCCATTTTTTTACATTTTCCCATTGACTTGCATTGGAAAACAAAAACAGCCATACCTTTTTAAGTTTGTATGATAAATACATGACATTTAGAGACTCTGTAGCCCCCATGGAGCTGATTGAATATACCAAATTTCAGGCAGCTATGTCCAGTGACTTTTGTGCTGGTCACAGGTAAAATTCGCTATTTTCAAGAAAATGTGTCAAAGCAAAGTGGCTTTTGTGCTAGCCACAGGTAAAATTTGCTTGTTTTGAGAAAATGTGTCAAAGCAAAAAGCTATAATTTCTTTGTTCTTCCTCATAAGTGTATGGAATTTGGAAACCTGGCAGCCCCCATGGAGCTGACTGAGCATGCCAAAGTTCAGACAGTTAGGTCCAGTGGCCTTTGTGCTAGCCACAGGTAAAATGTGCTTTTTCCAAGAAAATCTGTCAAAGTAAAGAGGTGTAATTTTCTTTGTGCTTCCACATAAATTCATGGAATTTGGGGGCCTGGCAGGCGCTACGGAGCTGACTGAACCTGCCAAATTTCAGACAGTTAGGTCCAGTGGCTTTTGTGCTAGTCATGCATAAAGTTTCCTTTCCTCAAAGTCTAAAACAAAAAGAAAAACTGTCAAGCCACCCAGGGGATTAGAGATCCTAATCAGAAGGTGTTTAAGGTGACCATTAGGAGGTCACTATCCCTAATCTCTGGTGTAGGTTTTTTTGAGGTGCAAAAAACCTCGTTCCCCCTAATTTCCTGCTCTTACACGCCCACTGTTGGGAGCTTGCCTTGCCTGCAATGAAATTTTGAAGAGGGAGAAGGAAGGGAAGAAAGAGCTCCATATGAAATATTAGTATTTCACACAGCATCTGCCCCAAACTGGAACCTTTGGCTTTTGCAGAAGTTTAGTAGCTTCAGTACAACAAAGGATCCAATCAGCCTCCACAAACTTCTTTCTCCCCCTCCACTTTTTTCTGAAATAGCTGTAAGGCTCAAATAATCCCAAAGGGAGGGTTAGGACTATGTGGTGTCATGACTGAGAAACTGCTGGGGCTTTTAAATAGGTTCTACAGTTTTTAAACGTTTCAGAAAAACATCTATTTCTGTTTTATTGACTATTCTAAAGCCTTTGACTGTGTGGATCATAACAAATTGTGGCAAGTTCTTGGTGGTATGGGGATACCAAGTCATCTTGTCTGCCTCCTGAGGAATCTGTATAACGACCAAGTAGCAACCGTAAGAACAGACCACGGAACAACGGCCTGGTTTAAGATTGGGAAAGGAGTACGGCAGGGTTGTATACTCTCACCCTAGCTATTCAACCTGTACGCAGAACACATGCGACGTGCTGGGCTTGATGAAGCCAAGGCTGGAGGTAAAATCACTGGAAGAAACATTAACAATCTCCGATATGCAGATGATACCACTTTGATGGCTGAAAGCGAGGAGGAGCTGAGGAACCTCATGATGAAGGTGGAAGAAGAAAGTGCAAAAGCTGGGTTGCAGTTCAACCTCAAAAAAACCAAGATTATGGCAACCAGCTTGATTGATAACTGGCAAACAGAGGGAGAAAACGTGGAGGCAGTGGCAGACTTTGTCTTTCTAGGCGCAAAGATTACTGCAGACTTTCTCCTTCTCACTCAAGTCTTTGAGAAAAGTGGGTTCACATGGTTGCAGAGAAAAAAATCTGGGGCTGTTTTGTTCGTCAGTAGGGATGTACAAGAGTCACCTTTTCGCAGCTTGGCTTCGCGGTGGGGGGGAGGCGCTTCGCTTTCCCCCCCGAAGTTCAGGCGAGGGGGGGGAGGCGTCCCGCCTCGCCCGGCCGAAATTCAGGCTGGGGAGAAGTGCCCCGTCTCCCCGGCCGTGAAACAAAAAGTAAAAAAAAAATAGACCCCATGATAGGCTACGTGACGATTTACGTAGCCTATCGTGGCAAAAGGCGGCCACGCAAATCGTGTCCGCTACGACAGCCACCATTGGCGGCCACAGCAGCCCAGCAGCGGCTGGAAGACAAGCCAGAGCCAGAGCCACCACATCCTCCACTGCCACCGCCGCCACATCTGCCGCATCCACTGCCAGGGAGGCTCTGTCCCGGGAGGACCCCATGGACCATAGCACGCCAGGCCTACCTGTCCTGCGCTCTCTCCCGGAGCGTGCTCAAGTCCATATTCATTGCATCAGTGATGCCATCTAGCCATCTCATCCTCTGCCGTCCCCTTCTCCTTTTGCCCTCAGTCCAGTTCTGACCAAGAGAAAAAAAGTTACCTTTTTTTTTTCTAATTTCCCATGATAGTCAACAGGAAGCATAAAGACTCATTTTTCCGAACATTGACTCAGGTTTTGTGCTGAGCTGAAGTGGTCTGACTACAAACTGGCCAGAGCAGAAGAGGGATGTTTTCCAAAATGCTGAATCGGGGTCTGAGTTGGAGTGGGGTGAGGGGTCAGTGCGCACTTCTTATGTGTCCTGCACTCTGGAATGACTGAGAAGAGATCCTGGCCTTCCTCTCTGTGACAACCTTTTCAAGTACTTGAAGAGCGCTATCATATCTCCCTTCAGTCTTCTCAAGGCTAAACATGCCAGTTCTTTCAGTCTGACTTCATAGGGCTTTGTTTTTGGTCCCCTGATCATCTTTGTTGCCCTCCTCTGAACCCTCTCCAGCTTGTCTGTATCCTTCTTAAAGTGTGGTGCCCAGAACTGGACACAGTACTCCAGATGACGCCTAACCAGTGCTGAGTAGAGGGGGCCTAGTACTTCCCGGGATATTATATATATATGCACAAATTTGTGTTATGGGCCTGTGCCCCGGATCTTTTAAGAACCTAGCAATGCCTCTGCCTGTACCTATGGATCACTCATTCCAAGAGTGCGGCACTGAGCCCTTGAAGGAGTGCTCCAGTGTCGGAGCACTCTGAATGCACGAAGCTCTGTGGGCAGATGCCTAGTAGAGCAGAAGGAGTGGCAGGAGTGTTTTTCCCTCTCCATCCTCCTTGTTGTCGCTTTTCCCTGTAGGTGGGCTTCTGAACCTCTCTAGAGAGGATGCAGGACTGGAGATGGAGAGACCACAGGGTACTGTTGAGCCTGGCCTCTCCCCCTCCTACCCACTGGAACTCCCCCCTTTTTTCCTCCCCAAAGTCGCTTTTGCGCTCTCAGGAATCATCCACTGCTGTTCTTTCCACAGCAGCTGTGAGGGAGCGGAGGGAAGGACTGGAACCCTCCCAAGGTCATAGGAGTGTCTGCAGTCTTGGGCGAGTAAATCCAAAAAACCCATGGTCCATGGATGGACTGATAGCAGCCCCACAGGGAAGTGCAGGAGTCCCAATACTGCTCGCCAAAGGAACACCCCAAATGCCACGACCCTTCCCTGGTATCAGGATTAGGGAGAGATGGGCAGAGCCCCATCCGTCGGAGTGCTGCATGTTGGGGAAGGAGAAGCACCGTGGGCATTCAGTTGCCTCTGTCTGTGGGAGCTGATGTGGAGTGGTGGCCCTGTGGCCTTCCAGGAGTGCCTGCTCTTTGCATCCACTTATAATTCGCTGATACACTTTTTAAAAACACAGGTATTACACGAACACTGTGAGCCGTCAGCATTCCTCATCCAGCGGGAACCAAACCCAGGAGAAGCTCCCCCCCGCTTCCGACCCGACTAAGAGGGGCCACAGCTCGGCGGTTGAGCCCTGGCCCCGCATGTGAAAGGTCCTGGGCTTGATCCCTGGCTTCTCTGCTTGGAAGGATCAGGCAGCGGCAGATGGGAAAGAGTCTCCCTGCCCAGCCCCTGGAGAGAAGACCCTCTGCCAGTTGGAGGAGACACTACTGGGCCAGGCAGACATGTGATTTGACGTGGCCCACGAGGCCGCTTCACATATTCAACTGAAGAGTGCAGTGGGCAACTGTTCCTGCCTCCCTCTTGTGGAAAAGGACAGGACAGGAGCCAGACACATTTCTGAGAAGCCAGTGGATTTATCAGAAGCAACTTTCTATCAGCCAAAGCCAGCTGCTATGTCAAAGTAAAGCTCCTCTGGAGATGGTGAGACTGTCAGAAGAGGCTCCGAGTCGCTTTGCGACTTGGTGGAGGGAGAGCTGCAGAAAGCAGAGAACACACCAGGCTGCCTTCGGATGGACTCATCTGAAGGTGATGGGGTTGGTGTCTGGTGGCCACCTTCTCTTTCTTGGTGACAAATTTATTTACTTATTTGATTTGTACCCTGCCTTTCTACCAAAAATGGCACTCGAGGCAGTTTACACAATTAAAATTGATTAAAACCATACATTAAAATAATAACGTAACGATTACAGAAAAATATTTTTTTTTAAATTAAGAATTAAAAATGGCACCCAATGCAACAGACTTGCTTACAGGCCAAAGGCCTGCTTGATTAAAGCAGGCTTTGCCTGAGGGCAGAGGAGAGCGGAGGGGGAGCAAACCTGGCCTCCCTCAACAGGGCATTCCACAGTCTGGGAATCTGGAACAAAGGACGTACAAAGGTTAGATCCTGAATAGACTGAGTAGCACCAGACTAAGGAAGGGTGATGAAGATGAGGGATGGTAGGTTAGAACTTTGGGCTGGAATCAGAAATGATACTTTGAATTCTTTTAACATATAAGCCATAGACCTTTTTATTTACACAACCATTTGGCTCGTGACTTGTTTGTTTCGGTGTTTCTCTGTTAGATTATTACTGCTGTGTTTCAGACTGCTTTATTGCTAAGTGTAGGTTTTTATTGTTGTTTTATTGGTACTTGTTTTATTAATATTTGTAATAGGGCTGTGCCCAGTGACATGAAGTTCTGGGGCCCTAGCCAGGATGCCCGCGCCCCCTGCGTGCTGCCGCTCTGTGTGGTGGGCTGTGTGGTCAGCGCCTCCCCCCGCCTGGTGCCCTCCACCTGTTCAGGATTCCAGGACCCATCTGCCTCAGCCAGCATGACCAAGGGCCAGGAATGCTGGGAGTTGGAGATCAAAACATCCCTAGGGCACCACGTCAGGGAAGGCTTCCCTAAGCAATCAGGGGTTCCTGGGGCTGGAACGGCTCTCCTCACCCAGGCTGGCCATTGGCTGCTCCCAACAGGAAGACCAATAAAAGCTTCCTGTCCAGGCTGGGAACACTCCGGGGCACCAAGAATCCCAGATGGGAAATTGCAGCAGAGGGCGCTACACTTATCTGTGTGTTATCAATTACTGCAGTGTGTTATATGTGGGGCTGGCTTTAAAAATGATCCAGAAAGTTCATCTGGTCCAAAACAAGGCAGTGAGATTGTGAACGGGGACTGGACAATGTGATCATATTATGCCAGTACTTTTCCAGCTGCACTGGCTGCCGGTCCATGCTGGGGCCCAATTCAAAGTGCTGGTGTTGACATCCAGAGCCCTAAATGGCTTGGGGACAGGTTTCCTGAAGGATCGTCTCCTCCCATATCTACCTACATGCATCCTAAGATTATCTTCAGCGGTCCTTCTCTGGGGAGCCCCACCAAAGGAAGTGAGGTGGATGGCTACTGAGGAGAGGGCCTATAGAATCATAGAATCATAGAACAGTAGGGTTGGAAGGGGCCTACAAGGCCATCCAGTCCAACCCCCTGCTCAATGCAGGAATCCAAGTCAGGATCCAAGTCAGAGCCTTTTCTGCTCTGGCCCCCTGGCTGTGGAATGAGCGTCCCACAGAGGTTCACTTGGCACCTACTTGGTACTCTTTTTGCCGCAAGGTGAAGACCTTTTTGTCTTCCCAGGCGTTTTCATTCTTTCAGTTTCTGTCTATATCTGGTATTGTATTTTAAATCTTTGCACTGCTACTAGCTTCTATTTGATTGCGTTCATTCTTTATACTGTAGTTTTAAACTTTCAAACTTTTATATTGTATTTTATTGTCTTGTATTTTATGGTTTTAATTGTTGTGAACTGCCCAGAGAGCTTCGGCTATTGCGCTGCATAAAAATGTAATAAAATTAAGAAAGGTCATCTGTTCTCCCCTTTCGAGGCACTTTCTTGAGGCAATCTGCCTTCTGAGCTTGCAGTGGAAGCAAGAGAAGGGACACTGGAGGGAGAGGCTGAATGTGGAGGTTCTCTCCCACCCTAGATCCCCCCCCCCGAGAACTTTGAGGCTCTTAGGCTTCAGAACTGATGATCTGGTGGCACCGACCTATGTCTACCTAAAGTGACATTTGCAGGGTGTGGCTGAAGAGCACAGACAGGTGATCGAGAAGGCAAGGAGAGGTGCAGAAGAAGGTGCTACCGAGGGATCGTGCCCTTCAAGTCCTTGAAAGGCTGTCCCAGAGAGGAAGGCCAGGATCTCTTCTCGATCATCCCGGACTGCAGGACACGGAATCATGGGCTCAAGTTCCAGGGAGCCAGATTCCAGCTGAACATCAGGAAAAACACCCTGACGGTTAGAGGAAGATGGCAATGGAACCAGTTACCTATGGAGGCGGTGGGCTCTCCCACCCTGGAGGCATTCAGACTGGAGCATCAGAGGGATGCTCTCACTTGGATTCCTGCGTTGAGCGGGGGGTTGGACTCGATGGTCTTGTAGGTCCCTTCCAACCCTACTATTCCATGATTCTATGATCACTCCTTCTAAGGGCAGGCTCAAATCATTATTGACAGAAAATGTGGACACACAGCAAGAAAAACCTGACCAGGTTGGTGTGTATGGGGGGTGGGGGATGGGTTCATGAACTGTGAAAGTGAAAGGAGAATTTTGACTTTCTGGGAAATGCTGTGACTGTGCAGAAACGCTCTGCCGAGAGGGGTGGCTTACAGCCAACCATTGTTTTGTGACCATTTGTCAGGGAGACAAAGGAACAGTTTCCTTCCTTAGGCTGTGCCCAAGGTCACTTTCCTCTGCTTTAAGCCAGCATTGTTGTGGGCTCAGATCGGTCCCAGACAGAACTGGATTTAAAACACCGTGCAGGAAAAAAAGCTAAAAAATGTGTGTGTGTTGTGTGTGCATGTGTGTGTGTGTACTAGAGTGAACAAACAGCGGGCAAGGAAAACACAATGTGACCCCTCCTCCCAGCCCACCTGAAGTGCCCATCCCTCATTTAAATGGCCCATTTCTGTGTGACATCTAATTTTGGCTTTTGTGAATGGCGAAGTTTGTTCTAGCATGATACACGCTACCTAGCCTGTGGCGTGAGCCAAAGGGCAAGAGCACAAGGGCTCCCACCCTGCAGCTCTCAGCCAAGGCAGGAAAGCAGGGGACGCAGAACACAAGATGGAGCCGGAACTGACTACTGAAGGAGCCGGAACTGACTACATCTGATGCCCCACTTCCAAGGAGCTGTCGCTCCGCCAGCCTCACCAGATGATTTCTGTGGGCTATTAGCTGTGGTTCTCCTGGGTAAGAGCCAGGCGTGCCCAAGGGTGTGTGTGTGTGCATGCGTGTGCGCGTGCAAGCTTTCAGCCCAAGCTCTGGTGAGACCTGAGTTTGGGGGGATAGTAGCCAAGGTGAGGGCTTGGCTTCTGCCTGTGAATGCACACCTGCTATAATTCGTGGGTGGGTTTTTAGACTGTGCCCTTGTGGTGGACATAACTATTTCAAACTGAATTTGTAAGATGTGCTGGGGAATTCAGTGGATAGGCTGGGGAGGAATAGGGGTGCCCCCGTAAGTATGGCCACAGGGGAAGGGGGTTAGGCACCTTATGCCTTTCCCCTCTTCTGGTTCTTCCCCTGACCAGATGTTCCTGATGCCTTACCAGCTTGCCCTTGGGTCCTGTGGTACTGGTGCTGAATGCCAGGCTGGTCCACAATTAAATCTCCCTCATTCTCGGTCTATTTGATCTAGTTCTTCTTTTCCAAAGAGCAGAAGGGGGAAGAAAGGGGGAGTTAGAATAAAGAGGAAGTAGAAGGAATGGTGCCTCTGAGCACACACAAAAGGAGGAACAGTGTCTCTGTGCACATACAAAAAGAAATTGGTTTTCAACAAAAACAAACAAATCCTATTTAATGTTTTAGAATTATTTGAAATAAAACATTTACCCCTATTACATGTCATTCTGTTATTTTCTGCCGAGCACTCCAGCCTGTCATAGAATCATAGAATAGGAGGATAGAAAGGGGCCTACAAAGCCATCAAGCCCAACCCCCTGCTCAATGCAGGAATCCAAGGCAGAGCATCCCTGACAGATGGCTGTCCAGCCTCGTCTTGAAGGCCTCCAGTGTGGGAGAGCCCACCACCTCCCTAGGTCATGGTTCCATTGTCGTTAGGGATGTACGAAAGTTCCGCCACAGATCTCAGGGATGCCGAATGCCAGCGCATTTGGCCCCCGAAATTGGTGGCGGAATGGCCTGCCCCCCCCCCCCCCGGGATGGGACTTACCTTGGGCAGATCTTCCTGGCAGCAGCGGCGGCGGCTCCGGCGGCGGTTCAGCAGCAGCAGCCGGTCTTCCGACCGGCTGCCGCCGCCGCCGCCATTTCCAGTTAAAAACACAAAACAAAACGTGATAGGCTACGTAAAGATTTACGTAGCCTATCACGGCTGACTTAAAAATAAAAAAAAACGCACGTACGCAAATGGCAGCGGCCACGGCCACCGCCATTTGTGTTCCTTATTTTGGCACGTCTTAGTCTACGTAAACATGTACGTAGACTAAGACAGCGAAAATAAGGGGAATGCAAATAGCGTAGACGCTACGCTATTTGCGTTCCCCTTATTTTCACTTTCTTAGTCTACGTAAATGTTTATGTAGACTAAGACGTGCCAAAATAAGGAACGCAAATGGCGGCGGCCGTGGCCGCTGCCATTTGCGTACACGGGTTTGTTTGTTTTTTTTAAGTCAGCCGTGATAGGCTACGTAAACATTTACGTAGCCTATCTCGGTTGACTGCAGGGACGCAAACAGCAGCGGCTATGGCCGCTGCTATTTGTGTCCCTGCGAGCCAGCGGCCGGATGTCCGGCGGCTGGCGGAGCCGGCAGGCGGCTCCGCAGAATCGCTGCGGATTACAGCCGGCCGGCCAGGATTCCAGGTGGGGAGGAACGGAGCGCCTCCCCCCCAACCATAAACATAATTCCCGAAAGGTAAGCACCTTTCGTACATCCCTAATTGTCGTATTGCTCTAACAGTCAGGAAGTTTTTCCTGATGTTCAGCCGGAATCTGGCTTCCTGTAACTTGAGCCCATGATTCCGTGTCCTGCACTCTGGGATGATCGAGAAGAGATCTTGGCCTTCCTCTCTGGGACAGCCTTTCAAGGACTTGAAGAGCGCTATCTTCAAGTACTTGACAGGTGTCCATCACCCCATTTTACGTTGCTTCTCCTAACATACTTCCGGCTGAACATCAGGAAGAACTTCCTGACTGTTAGAGCAATGCGACAATGGAACCAAGTCCCTGGGGAGGCGGTGGGCTCTCCCACGCTGGAGGCGTTCAAGACGAGGCTGGACAGCCATCTGGCAGGAATGCTCTGATGGGGGGCGGGGCGTTTCCACCAGTGATTTACTCCAAGCTGGCTGCGTGTTGAGGTCGTTAGGGATACATGACATCGTGGCTATCCAGCAGCCACCCCAGAACCTATCAGGGAAAACCCAGATTTCCTGAGACTGCTTAAAGTCTGACTCTTTTCCTCAATTCGGGTTCTTCCTGGTATAGTTGCTGTGTGCCCCAACCCCTGCATTGACCTCAGGTATTCTAGCCCTGCCCGGGGATGTGCCCTTCACCATGATCCTGGTCAGTGGGTGTTTCCTGTCTCCTGTCCCTGTGATTCCCAGCACAAACCAATTAGGGTCTACTCAGAAGTAACATTGTGCTCAGTGAGGCTTCTCTTTCAGTTGCATACATCAGAAATAATTATGATCAAGCGCAGCAACGGTAGAGAAAGATTGGGGCTTGTTAGGAGGCTTCTTTTACACACATCGGAGTAATTCTAATTTGCACCTTCATTAGGGAGAAGGGGGGGAACCTGGAGGGAGGGAAGCTTCTCTTATTGGTTGAGCAACCCCTGCCACTCAGATGACGTTCACTCCACACACACCCCACCCGGTAGTATGTTAGGAGAAGCGACGTAAAATGGGGTGATGCACACCCCCATGGAGCCCTGCCCGGACCAAAAACCGGTCCTAGAAAAATGCGAGGAAGCCACTCTTTTCTTCTCCTGCCATTATTGTGGAGACACAGCCTTGGATTCCTGCACTGAGCAGGGGATTGACTTGATGGTCTTACAGACACCTTCCAACCCTACTGTTCTATGATTCTATGATAAGTACTTCTTCACCCAGCACATAGTTATGTCTCGTCGAAGCTTTTTTCAAGTTGTAGCCGAGGTGTAGGGATGTCAGAGAATTCCACCACGGATCTCAGTGAGGCTGAATGCCAGTGCATTTGGCCCCCTGAAATCCGTGGCGGAACAAAGCCCCCCGCGAAAGGCGTGCGAAATGGAGCACCTACCTGCTGCCTTTTGCGCTGCTTTGCGAATGGCGGCCGCATTTGCAGCCGCCATTTGCTTCTTCATTATTGCCATGATAGGCTACGTAAGTACTTACGTAGCCTACCACGGCTAACGCAGGGACGCCATTTGCATCACTGCGGAGGCCGTGATAGGCTACATAAATATTTACATAGCCTATCATGGCAAAAAAAGGGAACGCAAATGGCGGCCGCCATAGCCACCACCATTTGCGTTCCTTTTTTTTTTTTGCCATGATAGGCTACATAAATATATACGTAGCCTATCATGGCAAAATACAGGGACGCAAATGGTGGCAGCTACAGCGGCCCCCATTTGCATCCCTGTGCAGCCCAGCGGCCAGATGTCTGGCTGCGGGCGGCCCCAGCCAGCGGCTCTGCAGAGTTGCTGCGGAGCGGAGCCGGCCGGGGAGAATTTGGGGGGGAGGGACATAGCGCCTCCCCCCCACCGCGAATGTCACCCTTCGAACAGGTAAGTGACTTTCATACATCCCTACCGAGGTGTCCCTATTACTGAGGAGATGTTCAACCCAAATGCGTGCAGCGATCCCAGTGGAAAAGAGGGTGGCCATCGCAATTTGGAAGCTCGCCAATCCATCCTTGTACAAGTCTGCGGCAGAGCAGTTTGGCATTGGGAAATCCACAGTCGCAGAAATTTTTGTGGCGGTCTGCCTTCCTCTGGAACATGTTCTACTTTGGAGAACGGTGTCCCTGGGTGACGTGGACGCAGTGAGCACAGGTTGTGGGGGTAGGGGGGTAAGCGTGGCTTTTGGGGGGCAAGGAGGAATCTTCAAAGAATTGAATCTTCGAAGAAACGATGTTCCATCGATTGAGGCTGTGCCGAAGTCAGCTTTCTGGCCCTGCTTTGGGCACAATATGCTCTGTGGTGAATTTTGTAAATGATAATACACGAAAGGTGATGGGTGTACCTCTTGATGTGTGTGTGTGTTCTTGTGTCCCTGGGCATGGGAGGCAAGCATGGAAGGTGCCGTGGGTGCTTTGTGGTTGACAGGGCTTGTCCGGGCAAGTGTGCGTGGAGATGGGGCAATGAGCGGGGCGGATCATTCACTTGGCAACAGACTGACATCCTTTCGCTGCTTCTTACTGACTGGGCTCCCCCCTCTCTTTTCAGGCACTGTTCAGCTTCTCCTGATTAGGGTTCCCGGGGGCATTCACAGCTTATGACGAGATGCATTTGTCCAGTCTCCTCAGTCAGACAGGGAGGCAAATTTATTAATAGGAAGTAGTACTACTCCATGCTTCTGCAGGGCATGACGGACCATGCTGGACATTTCATCAGTGTCGAGATCGGATGGAGCGGGAGAAATCATGATGCTAAGTGTTTCGGAACTCCGTGTTCTGCGAGGCCATGGATGCTGGAGCATTTGTCCCCGGGAACCCGACATGGAGAGTTGGCGGCATGCTAATTCCCCTGCTGATACTTGCCGACGGAGCTTACCCCATGCAACGTTGGCTGATGAAGCCCTTTGGAGGAAACCTCTCTGTACAGGAGGCTCACTTCAACAGCCGCCTCAGCAGAGCCCAAAACGTGGTGCAGCGTGCTTTTGGGAGGCTGAAAAGCAGGTGGAGATGTCTCGCTGGGAGACTGGAGGTGGCTAAGGAAAACGTTCCCTCAGTGATTTCTGCGTGTGTCATCCTACATAACATCTGTGAGACCAACGGGGAGGCTCTGACAGACGCGTCGGGGGAATGTAACCGTATTGTGTTGGACACATTGGGGCTTCCCTATGTCAACGATGACAGTCTGCACAAGGAACAGGAGGAGGAAGTTTGGCGGGTGCTTTGCGAGTACATGTGGGAGAACGGGATGACTGTGATGTGGGGAAATGTCTCACGAGCCTCGGGGTGAAAGTTCCTGGGTGGGCGGACCTGTTGATCCCATCTGTACTGTCTTTTCCGCTTGCTCTCCATTGCTTGCAGCTATGATTTGTTGTTGTTCTTAGTCTGAATAAAAATCTTTAAAGCCCAAGAAGGCTGTCTTCCATCCTTCTTTGCGTGGGGCCCGCGGGGCAAAGCCTCCCAGCTCTCTCTTTAAGGATCTTCGAAGATTCGAAGCGTTTATTCGAAGCTTCGTTGACAGGTGGTGCTGCGCTGAAACAGGGGCAGCAAAGTACTCTATGGTGTCTGGAGAGGTCCCCTGGTGTCATTCGGGTGTCTCGGAAAATGGCGTCACTCAGGCTCATCTACTGGCAGGACAGCGAGGTGGAGCTCATGCTGCAGCTGCTCCTGCAGGGTGGCCATGTGGTGCACATTATGTGCAGCTCCACAAGGAGCAATGAGGCCGTCTACAGGGCGGTGGTGAAGGGACTCTCGCAGGTGGGGTTCCCTCGTGCCCCCCTGCAGGCGAGAACCAAGTTCAAGGCCTTGAAGGCCAGGTTCTTTGAGGCACTTGAGCGGCACTCGGGGGCCCCACCCGAGGGAGCAGAACTGCCCCACTACAAGCAGCTGCACGACCTGTGGCTCCGCGCAGGCCAGCCGAGCTGGACTGGGCGGCACAGTGCAGGTCAGCCTCTGGTGATTGCACTGGTTGGAAATTAGGGGGCGGGCCAGGTTCAAATAATGACAGGGCGGGATGTGTGGATGCTTGAAACACCTGCACCTCCAAGGAAAAGGGCGGGTGATACCCACCTGCAAGGGAGGGTTGGCTAGGATGAAACCTGGGTCTCGTGTCTTTCGAGACAGACTGTTGGTTGGATCCCTTTGCCTGTGGTCTGCAGTGTGTCCTTTCGAGGGGTGTCCTGACACCGAGGCTCGGTCCTCTTCATGCCCATTCGCCCCCGACCTCAACTGTGACTGTGGCACCGAGGGAGAGATGTAGTGTGTGTTCTTTGCTCTGGGACATCCAGGCCTTAACTGAACAGAACCCACTGTTTTGAATTGTGACGGGTGAGGCGCACCCAGAGTGGACTTATCAGGGGTTCTTTTGGACTGAGGCGGAGCACTCGACCTCTCCCTGCAATCCAGACACACCCTGGGGGTACTTCATGCTCCCTAAAGTGAGGCCCATCCTGAAAAGAAAACACCGCTAAGGCAGGGAGCGAGGCCAGGTTGTCTCGCGACTGAGATTGCAGCACAGATGGGGGGTGGCATGTAACTTCGTGGGTGGAAAGGAGACCTGGACAGCGTGTGGGGTAAGCGGAAGCATCCGCCACCCTGGGGAACAAGTGAAATGTTTACTGCCAACCTCTTCCTTACACCTCTGCAAAGTGTGAGGGATGGCCAGCAAGCGGGCAGTTCCTCTGGCGCGGGTGGAGTGGTGCCCTCCAGATCCGGTGGAGGAGGCGGAGCGGGGAATGGAGGCTGAGGTGGCCTGGTGGCGGGCTCTGCTGGGGGGGCCAGCGCAAGGAAGTGTGTGGGTAAGAGTGGCAAGCACATGTGACTCTCTTTCTGGGCATTGAATTTGCTGCTAGATATCACGTCTGAACAAACAGCAGCCCAGGGTTGTTCCTGGGAGTTTGGGCGCTTGGAATGGCAATTGACACCAAATAGCCCTCTCTGCGAGCAAGCCCGTGTGGCACCCCAAGGGGACAACCCCCAAACATGTTTGGCAAGTTGGACTCCCCTGCTCAGGCCACAGCTCTCCTGTCGCCACCCCTGTACCGTCCACCACTCCCCACCTTCTCCAGAGTCATAACAACAGACACCCTACAGTTGACCCCCCCCCCCGCCCTATACATGTCCCAGACTGAACGACCAGGTCAACATTGCTTTACCTTCCATGACCACAGGGGTGGCAAGGCTGCACACGGTGGCACAGCGCCCTCCCAGGCAGCCTGGGGCTGCCATTCCGGGGCAAGCGCCAGATGCGGCAGGGCAGCAGAGACCACCACCTCCATCCTTGGGGCCGTGCTCCGCCGGAGGGCTCAGCGAAGCGCGGAAGTAGGTATTCTTCACAGACAGATTTGGGGGGCGGGTGATCTCCGGATGTATGGACCGGGTGGGGGGCTAACATAGGCGCTTCTCTTTCTTTGTTTGCAGTGAGCCGGATGGAGAAGCGTGTCACCCGCCTTGAGAGGGAGGCCTGTAGTGCGAAGAAAAGTTGTGGGGAGGAAGCGCGGGAGAGGGGGGAGGGTAGAATTGGGGGGGGGTTCCTGTGTAAAAAAGAAAAAGTAAACAGTTGCACTTAAAGTTTTTTTGAAACAACCCCACCTGTCTCGTGTCCTGTTTTCCCAATCCCCTCGGAAAAGTATTGAGCGAAACGTTTCTCATTATGGAAACATTACTGTTTGAATTACAATGAACATTGTCTAGAAAACATTACAGTTGTCCTTGAGAAGTGATGGAGGTGGGTGGTGTATGCGTGGTCACCTCTCCGTAGTGTCACTCCCAGATAGACAGGGACTTCCTCAGTACAGCTTCCAATCCACAGAGCCTCAAGATAGGGGCTGTTACAGCACCTTCCTTGACAGGAAAACACACCATTGCAAACAACAAGAACGGAGTACACAACGAAGGCAATGCTGCGGAGAACAATTCACAGCACTTTCTAACAGGATCAATGCCAGGGAACTTCCATGCAGTGTCCCCCCCACCGAGAGGAGGCTGAATACCTCACAGGGCCCTCTCTCATGGGGAGAAGTGACGTGGGCGGATGCGACCACCCCCAGGGCGCTTGGGTGTGGAGGTTATGGGGGACACAGGGTCCGGGCACTGATGCGCAGATGTCCCCGGAGTCCCTGCATCAGGGGGAGGTGGCGAAGTCCATGTGGTGCGGATTCAGGGCGTGTAGGGGTCTGTCTACATGGGATGGACTCAGGGTGTTTGGGGGTATGTCTATGGCAGGTTTCCTCCCCCGCATGGTGCACTGCGCTTTGACCGTAGCTGTGGTCAGGCATCTTATTGAGCATGGCCCTGAGAATGATGGCATGGGCATCTGTGGAGCTGATGAGTGCCCTCCTATCCCTGCTTGCCGCCTCATCATCTAGAGCAGATCTTCGCACATACTCCCTAAACACCTCTCTCCATGACTGCAAGGACACGATGGTTCTCCTCAGTGGTATGACGCACGATGTGTTCAGCACTGTCGTTGGCTGTTCTGTGTGTCTTTCTGATCAGTGACAGGTGCGTAGCAGGGGATAAGGTGGCCTGTCAGTTGGTTACTAGATGCTCTACTAGAGAAATCAGAAATTGTTTAAGTGCGCTGTGTGGTCCTGCCTGTGGTGGGAACTGGAAAAAAAGACCCATGGACAGAAACTACCAGGAAAACATCCCTCTCAGCACACCCGCATTGGGGGCGTTCATCCGCCTCAGCCAGAACTCAGTCTGCAGCCACATCCCAGGGCCATGCTGCGGGTGCTGGTGGAGAATTATAGGGAGTGGACCCCTGGATGCTCGCCACCTCACCTTTCCTCTTTCAGAATATATCACTACTTTCCTCCTTTTGTGGAATGGTGTTATTCCCCCTGAGCTACAGTGGGAGGGGCTGAGTCGATTTCACCGCCAGCATTGGCCGTGAGGAGATATTTTTCAGAACCCAAAGCGAGGGGAAACGGAACAATCAAGGGGGCACCTGCTGGTGCGCCAGTGTCCCGGAGCCCAGAATATTTCCACCAAGGGGCCCCTGCCCACGTGGGTGCATGCATCCCCTTGCTTACCTGTGTCTTTTAGCTCGTCACGGCCGACCTCAGTCTCCTCACGATCGCTCGGGCACAGCTCCCTGCCTAAAAGGCAATTGCAGAGATCAGCCATATTACAGCGTTGAGCAGCCCCAGAACAGCCCAAGAATCATGGGATAACAGGCATGGAGGGGGCCTAGAAAAGCATCCAGTCCCACCCTCTGCTCAATGTGTGGGTCCAAGACAAGGGATCCCTAAGAGATGGCTGCGTGTTATCCCCCCTCACCCCACCCCCAGTGTCGTTGCTTGGCTTTGAAAAAAAAGGGAAAACCGAGGAGAAAACATGGTCTGGACAGGGGAAGTGCTGCAGCACGATGCCCATAGGAGTGCAATGCCCAACCCCAACTTAGTCTCAGTTAATTTTCAGTGATTTCAATGGGGCTCAAGGTAGCCGCGCCCAACGTCTCACATGGTTTTCAAAGCAGTCTTAACTGACATGCCCCCTCAAGCTGTTTTGAACTACAAGCCACATCATCCCCAAACAACACGGCAAATAGTCAGGGCTCCCCGGAGCTGTAGACCAAGAGCCCTGGAAGGAGGACACCAGGCTCAGGTGATCTCCACACGATTTTGGGTTTGAATGGCGCCTTTCCCCGGTCCAGACCAAGCAGGGGCACCTAGCTTAAAAAATGCTTGGGAAGGACCGAAGCTAAGGAGAGCCTATGTTTCATCTGCACAGCTTGCAAAGTTCTAGCCCCGACAGCCCCATCGAGCAGGACCTCTCGTGGCAGGTCTGAGAAAGAGTGCCGCCCGAGACTTTGGGATGTGGGAGATAGGGTGCTGACTTAGGCGGGGGCTGACCAGTAGTTCATCACATCTTTCCCCTTTCCCTGTCTCACTAGAAGCCTGTGGTCGCAATCCCATAACAAACGTAACAGGAAGAAATCCCTGTGGAACGTCGCAGGATGTGACTCTGAGTAAACACTGCGAGTGTCCAACCCTTAATTGACCTCACACCTTCGTACCCTCTTACGTTATTACAGTTATATGTCACCTTGCAAACTGAGCGCCACTACCACAATACCCATTCTTTCCGCTTGGAACTAGCCGTGAGCGGGGAAGAACGAAGACCTGGCACCGAAAACCAGGAATGCATCTTGCAACTCACCACTCCCTTCTTTGGGCTGGTCCACGTCCTGTTCTTGAGATGCCCACTCTTCTCCCCGAACCATGCTGTCATGTCCTGTGAAATGGGGGAAGCATGTGAGCTCATGTGTAGTTTGCCACGTGCTTCCCCACCCCCCAATCCTTCCACACAACGCACTCTGGCATTCCTGGGAACAGCAGGGTGCTGATTTCCCAGTGCTGAAGAGAACGCGAGCCACAAGCGTAGGCGGCTCCGTCCTGGTCGCAGGGCCACTCCAGGGCCCCCAGGAGCAAGGTCTGTAGTGATGCATGGCTAGGTGTAGAGGAAAACCACCGGAAGACTATTGTATATCGAGGAGATGGGGATGGTGTGTCACAGTTGTTCCTTCTATTCCCATGTCTCCTGAAAGACCTTAAAACTTAGGCCTCCTTAAGGCCTTTAGTGTGAAATTCAGTTTTCAGAGTTGGTTGCAAGTGGGGATGGCACGGCCTTCAAATGCAGGAGGAGGACGTGAACGATGGGACGGCCTTGGAATGTGGGAGGGTACCATCTGGCTATTGTCCACCCGCTTTGCCTAATCTTTTGAGTGGTACAGATATGACATATATCATCAGGTGGCTTAAGCACAACAAGTGTGATTAATTAAGGTGCTGTTCTAAGCAGCACGTAGCACTCAAGAGATTAAGGTATAAAAAAGCCCCGCAGTTTGCCCAAAGGGAGCTTCGATGCAGACTTGACCAGAAAGGTGCTGCATGCCGGCCGTAGACTGGGGTCTCCTCGTTGTCGTCCGCTGGGGCTCCTGACAACTGATTGAGGACAGCTTGCTTGGTATTGCATATTCTTCCTGATATCCTTTTGCCTGCCTTAAATAAAATCCTTTGACTTCAAATCACTTGTGTGCTTATTTCTCCTGAATCCAAAAAGAACCCTTGCCTTTGGCAAGACACTAGGATATCAAAGCACGGTGGCCAGCATTGTGGATACTCACCCGGTCCATGACACCCAGCAACCTCGCGCTGCTCCACAGCGACGTGCTCCCCCTCTTCTGCCAATGCTCCCGATGGCTCCAAGGAACGCACTTCCAGAGGGTCCCGATCTGAAGACTCCGCACGCGTGCAGCCCCTGCTTATCTGCAAACTCCCCGACACGCACTTCGGGAATACAGTGGCATCCCCCCAAAGAATCCCGTGTAGCTGCATGTAATATAGGCATTGTTGCCTGACCTTGAGTTGTGGTTCACCACCCGCCTGTAGTCCTGGCGCATGGACTTTGTCTTGGACTTGCACTCTATGGCGCTACACTGGTGGCCCTGTGTGGTCATCTCTCTTGAGATCTCCTCCAAGAAGTCCAAGTTCCTGTTGCTGGTACGCAGCTGTTCTTGGATTTTCTGCTCCCCCCAAATGTCCAGCAAGTCCTCTATCTCCTTGTGCCTCCATGACACCCCTCTTCCCTTGCTGGTAGATGCCATTTTGTGTTGGCATTGGTGGGAGAAGGCAATGGGACGGGTCTTTCCACCTGCTCTTCCCTGGGCCAAAACGGCTCTACTGTTGGCTTGTTGTGATGGGGTCCACCATGGGGTCCCTCAGCAGTCAGAGGACAACACAGCAACTCTGAGAAGAGGGAGCTGGCTACATGGTTGCTTGATGCTAGAGCCTGTCCTCCCCTCTCAAAGTGCCCCCTCCCGAAGTGGCGCCCTTGGCCGAGCTGCATGGGGATCCAGAATGAGGGGTGGGATCAGATGGAAGCTACATCTCCCAGCCGTGTCCGTGAGTGTGCTCCTTTGTGATCCCTGCCCCTCCGTGTTAGCTGCAGTAGGCTCTGTTGGAGGCACGAAGAAGTCTCGTTGAAGCTCGCGCACCCAGTGTGGATCACCCGACACAGACACAGCATGCCCTCGCAGCGTTGTCAGAGGAAGGTAAAGCTGCACAAAGGGCCTTGGTTCATGATAAAAGGCCAACCCCAGGTGCTGTGTGTCTGGAACTGGGCCATGTCGTTTGAACCCCAAAGGGCAATTCCATGCAGGAGCGTCTGAATGCAAGCCCTCCCTGCTCACCTCCATTCTTTCTTCAACCACAGGCATGCCTCAGCACGCGGTGCAACCGGAGACACACGCCGGGAAGAGAAAAGAATCTCTCAGGGAAGCTATTTGGAAGGGGGAGCATTCACTCGGGCAACACCCCAAGCGGACAGCAACAGCCCTTGCTGTGGTTTTGTCCATGCTACCTGACGAGGCTGCCCTCGGAGAATACCATGGCTCCTGGGGCAAGTTTTGTGCGGACCCCAAGGGCAAACCCAGAATGGGCACTGAGCAGGAAATCACTTGGCAAAATACCCAGGGAAGTTATTTTAGGACCCTCGGCCATCTTGCGCAACCCACTGGGAAAGTCTCTCCAAAAACATGTTCTGCGTGCTGCGGCAGCAAGAGCCATTCCCAGCCCTGAAACGCCCACGCAGCGGGGGAGAAGTATGCGCGAGGAAGAGAATTTGCAGAGAAAGGGGGTGCTGGTGGTGCAGAGGGGTGCAAGCGGCTGTGTCATAAGGAAAGCAGCAGAAGGGGGGAGCGGGAATACACAGCGCCATTACAACGTACACTCAGAAAGGGGCCAGGTGGGTGAATGCATTTACTGTTCAAGCGCGGGAGACAGGGAAGCTGTAGCGACACCTTTTGAACGCCGATTCCTTGAAGATTCGAAGTTAATCTCCGAAGGGGGGCAAGGAGGCTGAAGGTGTGTGCTGGAATGGGGACTGGGGAGGAAGCAACGCTATCGGTAGCAGACGTTGAAAGGGTGTCGTCGAGAGCTGTGACTGGGCAGGGGGGAAATACAAAAGAAGCCGTATATGGACAAGCATGGGAGGGGCCCAAGACCATATTAGGTAATGAACGCAGGAACAACAGAGCACATTGATGGGAAATACCGGAATATCAGGGTGTTGGAAGCAGTACAGCAGAAGTGGGAAATCCCGCTTCTGATACGATGTGAGTGCTGCATAGTCTGAAAGATGGGCGCTGAAAGCTGTTTGGAGGCTTTCAAACCATGAGTGCAGTTCGGCCCCGTATCTCCTTTTCTTTTGCTCTCATATGTGTGTGCAAAGCACTACACACAAGTCCATACAATATAGTGGGCAAAGCACTACACATATACATTATACAGTGCATGATATATGGTGGGCAAAGCACTACACAATTTGTTTGTATACTGTGGTGCAAAGCAAGCCCAAGATGAGGCATCTAAGGGGTCTTGGCAGGGGCAGAGGTGGGTGAGGTGCCAGTGGGACCAGCAGCACCAGTAGCCAGGCTGGCTGGCCCCCAGTCCTGGTGTAGGGCAGCAGTGTGTGGAGGCCAGTCAGAGCAGTGCCCGGTGGTCCCTGTTTGAGGAGGAGGGTGCAGACAGCCACAGTAGCACTCTTGCCAAAGGAGCAGCATCTCCTTCTGTAGTGGAAGAGGGGAGCTAGCCTCTGACGTCACATCAGAGGTATCTGATGTCCTGAGTGTGGTGGAGGGTCAAGAGATGCTCCAGGGTGTAGGAGAGGACAAGCAGCAGGAAGAGGCTCAGTCTCCAGCACCCTCTTCCATTGTTCCCTCTGCTCGTGTGGTGACCCCCGAGACTCAAGGCAGGCAGTGTCTGTCTCCACAGAAAGGTCAAAGCTGCGTCGTGTGGGACCACTTTGAGGTGGGAGTGGATCCCAGCACTGCCGACGTCCACCACTGCAAGGTGTCCCTGAGCAGGGGAAACAGCCGGGGCACTACAGCACCAGCAGCCTGCTCCTGCACGTGAGGAGGCAGCACCACTCGGTCTCGCTCAGGGAACAGGCCCCCACTTCCCAGCAGCCAGGCAGCAGGGGCAAGCAGAAGGCTGGAGGTGCTGGACCTCCTGCAAGCTCTCCATCTCCCACCCCCAAGAGGTTTAGGCAGGCCACCATGGAGGAGATGGGGTGGGGGAAGTATGGGTCCACCAGGTGGAGGTTTCCAGCACCCAACCAGATCACCAACGGCATCGGAGAGATGGTGGTGTTGGATGACCAGCCATTCAGCCATTGGGCACAATCCAGAGAACTTTGCATGCTCCAAAGTCCCATCTAGAATAGTTGAAAATCAGTATTCACTGCCCTTAAATCCCACTGATTTCACAAACAATTGATATTTGATTTATGTTTAAGTAGCCAGTGAGAGTTAGAGTCTTGGACTGGGACTCTGGAGATCCAGGCCCTAGTTCCTCTTTGCATGAAGCTCACGGGTGACGCTGAGCCTGCCACCGCCTCTCAACCTGCCTTATCTCACTTATTGCTGTGAGGATAGAACAGAGGGGAGGATCATGTTCACCACCTTGGGCTCTTTGTAGGGATGTCAGAGAATTCTGCCACGGATCTCAGTGAGGCCGAATGCCGGTGCATTTGGCCCCCTGAAATCCATGGCGGAACGGCCTGCCACCCCCCCCCCCGCCCCCCGCGGATCCCCCCGTGATGAGACTTACCTGGGGCGGATGTTCCGGACGGCGGCGGCTCCAGCGGCAGCGGTGGTGGCGGTGGCTGGTCTTCCAACCGGCTGCCACCGCCGCCATTTGCAGTCTGGTCGCTTCTGGGTTGTTTTTTTTTACATAGATGTGATAGGTTACGTAAAGACTTACGTAGCCTATCACCTCTGGGTTGTTTTTTTTTTAAAAAGCGTATGCAAATGGCGGCGGCTACGGCCGCCGCCATTTGCATTCCTTATTTTTGGCTGTCTTAGTCTACGTAAATATTTACATAGACTAAGACAGCGAAAATAAAGGGGAACGCAAATAGCGCCCACTACACTATTTGCGTTCCCCTTTATTTTCGCTCTCTTAGTCTATGTAAATATTTACGTAGACTAAGAAAGCCATAAATAAGGAACGCAAATGGCGGCGGCTGTAGCCGCCGCCATTTGCGTATGCGTTTTGGTTTTTTAAAATCCAGACGTGATAGGCTACATAAGTCTTTACGTAGCCTATCACAGCTGAATACAGGGACGCAAACGGCGGCGGCTACGGCAGCCACCATTTGCGTCCCTGCTAGCCAGCGGCCGGATGTTTGGCTGCTGGCGGAGCTGGCCGGCGGCTCCGCGGAAACCTGGAGCGGAGCCAGCCGTCGAGGATTCTGGGAGGAGGGACGGAGCGCCTGCCCCCCCTTCGCGAAAGATTCCGCAAAACGGTAATTTGACTTTCGTACATCCCTAGCTCTTTGGAGGAAAGGCAAGATATAAATTTAACAAATGAATAAATAAATAGGCATGCAATGTCTTACCCAAATCTGTACCCCATAGAAGTGACTGTGACAAACACTTGCCTGTGATCATGTGCATCAGGGATGTGGAACCTCTAGCCTGTGGCCCTCTCCTGTCCCATGGAGGTTCCGCATCCAGCTCCAGAGCCACCCTCCTCACTTCCTTTGGCGGGGGCTCCAAGAGGAGGAGCCCTGGAGATGACCTTAGGGTCTGGGCAGATCCAGGTGGGAGGACGCAATCCTTCAGATAACCTGGCCTCAAGCCGTTTAGGGCTTTGAATGTTAATACCAGTGCTTTGAATTGGGCCTGGACATGGACTGGCAGCCAGTGCAGTTGGAAAAGTACTGGTGCAATGTGATCTCATCGGCCAGTCCCCATTAACAATCTCGCTGCCTTTTTTTGAACCAGCTGAAGGTTTCAAAGGCAGCCCCACGTATAACGTGTTGCAGTAATCCAAACGAGAGGTTATCAGAGCATGGAGAACTGTGGCTAGGCTATTTTACTCTGCCCTGCAAAGGCTGTGTACTTCTCCTTCCCTTTCAAGTGCACCACTGCCCTGATATACATTTCTTTAAAAAGGGGTGGAAGAGGTGAAGAGCCACTTGGCTATATTGCCCCCCGCCAAGGTTCTTCTCTCCCACCATCCAGTGTGTGTGTGAAGCACATAAAGTAGCAGTTACAGGAACTCTGGGGGAAAGCGACCATGTTGCAGTTGAGTTCTTGGTTCTAAGGGAAGCAAAACCCGAGTGTAGTCAAACGCGTACCCTGGATTTTAGGAAAGCTGACTTTAATAAACTCAGAACAATGATCAGTAAGGTCCCATGGCAAGCGACTCTAACGAGAAAAGGAGTCCAAGATGGGTGGGAGCTTTTAAAAAAGGAAATTCTCAAGGCACAATTACAAACCATTCCAACAAGAAAAAAAAGCGGAAGACAACAGAAGAAGCCAATGTGGCCTCACAAAAAGCTTAGGGATGACCTGAAAACAAAAAAGGACACATATTATATAGGAAGTGGAAAGAAGGCCAAGTAACAAAGGAAGAGTACAGGCAGGTAGCACAGAATTGCAGGGATGGCGTCAGGAAGGCTAAAGCTGAGAACGAGCTGAGGTTAGCGAGGGATGCTAAAAACAACAAAAAGGCTTTCTTCAGCTACGTGCATCGTAAAAGGCAGAGGAAAGAAATGGTGGTTCAGCTATTAAATAAGGATGGCAAAACGATAACAGCTGACAAAGAAAAGGCAGAGGTGCTCAATTCCTACTTTAGCTCAGTCTTCTCCCAAAAGAGGGTCTATGAGCCCCCTGGCAAAGGCGAAGTACAGGCTGAAGGGGCAGGATTGCAGCTTGAGATCGACAGGCATATGGTCAAGGAACACCGAATGACTTGGAATGAGTTCAAATCTCCAGGGCCAGATGAACTGCATCCCAGAGTAATAAAGGAACTGGCAGAAAAACCCTCAGAACCGCTGTCTATTCTCTTTGAGAAATCATGGAGGACGGGGGAAGTGCCAGATGACTGGAGGAGGGCGAATGTTGTCCCTATCTTCCAAAAGGGTAAAAAGAAGGAACCTGGGAGCTACAGACCAGTCAGTCTGACATCAATCCCTGGGAAAATTCTGGAGCAGATGATAACGCAATCCATCTGGAAGCACCTTGAAACCAATGCAGTGATTACTCGAAGCCAACATGGATTTGTCAAGAACAAGTCCTGCCAGACGAATCTGATCTCATTTTTTGATCAAGTCACCTCCCTTGTGGACCGTGGGAATGCTGTAGACATCATATACCTCGACTTCAGCAAAGCTTTCGACAAAGTGCCCCATGATATCCTGATGAGCAAACTAGCTCAAAGTGGGCTAGATGAAACAACGATCCCGTGGATCCACAGTTGGCTACAAAATCAGACTCCAAGAGTGCTTCTCAATGGGACCTTCTCAAACTGGGGAGAGGTAACGAGTGGGGTACCGCAGGGGTCAGTCCTGGGCCCAGTACTCAGCCACATTTTTATTAATGACTTGGAGGAGGAGGTGCAGGGAATGCTGATCAAATTTGCAGATATCACAAAATTGGGCGGGATAGCTAATACTTTGGAAGACAGAAACAAAATTCAAAGTGATCTGGATAGACTGGAGCGCTGGGCAGAAAACAACAGAATGACATTGAATAGGGATCAATGCCAAGTTCTGCACCTAGGAAAAAGAAACCAAATGCACAGTTACAAGATGGGGGATACGTGGCTCAACCACACTACAAGCGAGAAGGATCTTGGAATCGTTGTCGATCACAAGCTGAATATGAGCCAACAATGTGATGTGGCTGCAAAAAAGGCAAATGCCAGTTTGGGCTGCATTAATAGAAGCATAGCTTCCAAATCCAGGGAAGTACTAGTTCCCTTCTACTCGGCACTGGTGAGGCCTCATCTGGAGTACTGTGTCCAGTTCTGGGCACCACACTTTAAGAAGGATGCTGTCAGGAAAACCTTGGCGGCCTCTCTCAGTAGTTTCCAATAACCAACTCAAGACACAGACGAAAGGGAATTCTTTTCAAAGCTTTAATCCCATTACAGCTTAATGACTCTTTCAGATGCTAATCACCAGCGGCTAAAGCAAAGAAACAGCAGCGTGGACTGCGCTTCAGGCAGGCAGTTGATCCCCGTTTGAATGAGAGTCACTTGAAGACCCAGAACTTATGGGCTAGGGAGAGATCCTTCCTCTTTCCCTTGGGTCCATTGGAGGCGGCCATTGCTTGCGCGCCAAACGGGCGCTACGCCTCCTTTCCGCACCGTCCATCGCTCTTCGCTCTTTGCGTCTGCGTCGAGCATCTAAGAAGCCCCCTTCCCACACTCCCTCACTACCCAGGTCACTATCTATCTCTGGAATGCCAGCAGGAGGAATCTCTGCAAGGTGCTGAGCCTGTGAGGGATGAGCTGGCTCCACTCCCATGGATGGCTGTTCCTCCTCAGAATCACAACTGCCCTGGGGCTCTCTGGGCTCAGTTTCCACCCTGACATCATCCCCGCTCCCTCGTGCTCCTTCCCTGGAGCCCCGGGTTTGTGGGGGTACAGCTGGTGGAAGCGCCTCAGTAGCAACGGAGCATGTACATTTTCCGCAGGTTCCCAGGATCGCTCATCTGGCCCGTACCCCTTCCAGTCCACTAGATATTGCAGGCAGCTGCGAGAAAGGCGGGAGTCCAGAATCTCTGCGACCTCAAACTCCTTCTCCCCCTCCACTAGCACTGGTGGCGGGGGGAGCCGACCAAGCGGTGAGGGTCGCCAGAAACAAGGGGGGATAGCAAGGACCGATGAAAATCAGGATGGATCTTCATAACGGGGGAAGAGCTAGGTGAAAAGCAACAAGGTTAATTTGGGCCATAATCTGGTAAGGCCCCGTGCGGTGAGGCGCGAGCTTCCTTGTGGGCAAGTGAGAGGGAAGGTATGGGGTGGACAGCCAAACCCAGTCCCCAAGTTGCAGAGACAGACCCGGCTGGCGCTGCCAGTCTGCAGAGGCCTTGTAGGCTGACTTGGCTTGCTCGAGGGGGTCCCATAAGAGGTGGTGTACTGCTCGCAGCTCCTCCAAAAAGTCATGGGCCGCTGGCACTGAAGAGGGAGCTAAGGTGGATGGGAAAGCCTTGGGGTGGTAACCAAAATTGGCAAAAAATGGAGTTTGGCGGGTGGAAGCATGGCAGGCATTGTTATAAGCAAATTCTGCAAGAGGCAGCAAGGACCACAGCTGCCGCCAGGCTCTGGGGGGGGGGAGAATCAAAGAGGGGAGGGGATTCCCTCACCCCCTGGCTGGAGGTCCAGCTTACGAGACAGAGCATCTGCTTGTAGGTTGTTGGAGGCCTTCACATGGCAAATCTTAAGGTGGAACCGGGGGGAAAAAAGCGACCACCTAATCTGCTTCTGGTTTAAGGCACGGGTTGTCTGAAGATGTTCCAGGTTGCGGTGGTCGGTTCTAACTTCAACTGGGTGCTGTACCCCCTCCAGCAGATGACGCCAGGTCTCCAAAGCGGACTTGATGGCCAACAGTTCCTTCTCCCAGATGGTATAATTCCTCTCAGACATGTTCAGCTTTCTGGAGTGGTAGGCACAGGGTTGCAAACCGCCGCCCGCCTGATCTGGCTGAAAAAGCTCTGCCCCCACCACAAAGTCAGAGGCATCAGTTTCCACTACAAAAGGCTTCCTCGGGTCGGGATGCAACAGGATCGGCTCAGAACTAAAAAGCTTCTTAAGTTCCTCGAAAGCCTGTTTGGCAGATGCCGTACAATGAAAAGGAGATTTCCTGCCCTTAAGGAGGTCTGTGAGAGGAGATGTCAGCCGAGCAAAGCTGGGCAGGAACTTTCTGTAGAAATTAGCAAACCCCAGAAAATGTTGCAAATCCTTCTTTGTGGACTTGGTGGAGCCTGCCAGGAGAGGACAGCCTGGACCTTTGCAGGATCCATCCTGATGCTGTCAGCTGAGATAATGTTGCCAAGATAGTCCAAAGAGGTTAGGTCAAACGCACATTTCTCCAGCTTGGCATAAAGATGGTTCTCGTGGAGGCGCTGGAGGACGGCGGAGTCATGGTGCTGATGGGCATGGGGGTCCTCAGAAAATATAAGTAAATCATCGAGATACACAATGAGGAAAGTGTCCAGATAGTCTCAGAAGATGGCATTCATAAAATGGGAAAACGTGGGGGGGGCCCCGCAGGCGAGCCCAAACGGCGTCATGCTCCGTACCGGTTGCCAAAACAGGTCTTCCACTTATCCCCCTCCCGGATGTGAATCAAATTGTAGGCGCCACACAGGTCCAACTTCATGAAAATCATGGCTCGCCCCAGGTGCTCCAGCATCTCAGGGGTTAGGGGGAGGGGGTACTTGTCGGGGACCAAGACCAAATTCAGAGATCTGTAATCGTGCACTGGGCTGAGTTCTCCAGATTTTTTGGCCACAAAGATGGTAGGGGTGCAGGCAGGGGAGGAGGAAGGGTGAATGAAGCCACGTTTGAGGTTTTTGTCAAAAAAATCTTGCAGAGCTGAAAGTTCCAGCTCCGACATTGAATACAGCCAGCCAGCGGGGATGGTTGCCCCCGGAATTAGGTTAATGGCACAGTCAAATGGGTGGGGGGGGAAGCTGGTCGGCCTCCTTCTTGTCGAAAACATCCCGAAAAGCCGCATACTTCTCTGGGAGGATCATGGTAGCTGAAGAACTGCCAGAAGCAGAAGAGGAGGGGGAGGAAACAGTTAAGGCCTGGGCTGGGACTGGCGCCTCGGTCAGGAGGCAATGCTCCCCACAGTAGGGAGATGCAAACTCCACCTGCAAATGCAGACAAACTGGATTGTCTGCAGATGCAGACAAACTGGAGAGGGTTCACAGGAGGGCAACAAAGATGATCAGGGGACTGGAAACAAAGCCCTGTGAAGAGAGACTGAAAGAATTGGGCATGTTTAGCCTTAAGAAGAGAAGACTGAGGGGAGAGATGATAGCACTCTTCAAGTCCTTGAAAGGTTGTCCCAGAGAGGAAGGCCAGCATCTCCTCTTGGTCATCCCAGAGTGCAGGACACGGAATAATGGGCTCAAGTGACAGGAAGCCAGATTTTGGCTGAACATCAGGAGAAACATCCTGACTGTTAGAGCAATACAACAATGGAACCAATTCCCTAGGGAGGCGGTGGGCTCTCCCACCCTGGAGGCATTCAAGACGAGGCTGGACAGCCATCTGTCGGGGATGCTCTGACTTGGATTCCTACATTGAGCAGGGGGTTGGACTTGATAGCCTTGTAGGCCCCTTCCAACCCTACTATTCTATGACTATTCTATTCTACATGTTGCATTATTGACTTAGACTTGTGGGAGTTTTCCCAAAGACCAAGATGCCTTTGGGGTGTGCATTTGCTGATCACTTGAATAAGACTGGAATTCAAGCAGAAGATGGGAGGCAGCATGGCAGGGGTTGCACAGAAATCTCTATATTTCCCTTACACGGTAAGCCCCCTACAGAAGATGTATTTCCCATGTCACAGGGGTCATGGTGGTTGGGAGGTGGGAGAGAGGGGCTGTAAACTCTCCTTGCATATTGCTGCCTCCCACAAGACCCTCTGTGCCCCAACTTACTCATCAGGGGATCCATCTGTGAATTTCCAAAATCTTAATATTTACCCTGAAGGCCAGTGGCGGGAAGTTTATCGAATGCAATTGGGGTTTTCACTCTCCTTGTGTGGGTGCAACACTGAACACCCCTTAGTCTTTTAACTAGGGATGGCGGAGAATTCCACCACGGATTCCAGTGAGGCCGAATGCACTGGCAATCGGCACCCCGGAATCCGTGGCAGGTCGGCCTCCTGCCACCCTGCCCGTCCCGCGGAACCCCCCGGGACGGCACTTACCGGGGCGGATGCGGCGGATGCGGCGGATGTGGCGGATGCGGCGGCAGTGGTGGCAGCGGCGGCGGGTGCAGTGGAAGGTGCGGCAGGGGTGGTGGGGGCAGCAGGTGCAGTGGTGGTGGGTGCGGCGGCAGCACGGCGGCGGCGGCGGAAGGGGCGGGGGCGGGTGCGGGGGCAGGGGCGGCAGGTGCAGCGGCAGGGGCAAAAGGTGCGGCGTCGTCAGGTGCAGCGGAAGGTGTGGCAGCGGGGGCGGCAGTTGCGGTGGCAGCAGGTGAGGGGGTGGGGGCAGCAGGTGGCTGGGCACAGCATATGCAAATGGTGGTGGCTATGGCGGCCGCCATTTGCGTTCGCTATTTTTCACTGTTCTGGCCTACGTAAGTATTTATGCAGGCTAGAATGGCTAAAAATAGCGGACGCAAATGGCAGCCGCTGTAGCCGCCGCTATTTGCGTACGTGTTTTTTTTACTTTGCCGTGATAGGCTACGTAAATATTTACGTAGCCTATCATGGTTAAGTACAGGGATGCAAATGGCGGCTACGGCAGCCTCCAATTGCATCCCTGCTGCCCAGCGGGAGGATGTCTGGCTGTGGGCGGAGCCGGCCAGCTGCTCCGCGGAATCCCCGTGGAGCGGAGCCGGCCGGGCAGGATTCCGGGGGGAGAAACCCGCAAAATGGTAAGTGGCTTTCGTACATCCCTACTTTTAACGAAATACTTTTGGTGTTTTGCTCCTGGATCTTTGGACAGCCTTAAATGCTAAGCGTTGTGACTCATCCTCGAAGGGCAGTGTAGCCAACATGGCTGCTGTGGCTAATATGCCTGAAGGTGAGTCCCCAGACGGTTAGCACCGTATCCCTGCTCCGGTCTCTTGAACCGATGCACTGTCTATACTAGCAGCCTGAAGGAGGCTTCAGAGGGGGCCTTGCCTGGGCTAGAATCTGCTGCCAGGAGGCCTGTTATGCGGGCACAATGGCTGGCCCATCTCTCCCCCGCCTCCATTCTGAGGTGGCAGAGGAACATGTGGGCAGTGAGCTTGGTAGGTGTCCTTGGCCAACCCGTGCCTCACCCAGCCCTAATGGGGCTGTGGAGAGAATAAAACCCTGAGCTCTGTGGAGGAAGCGGGCAGTAAAAACATGTCAACGTTTTTCCCCATGATTCCAAATATGTGGGGTCAGCTCTATATTTCATTGATGAGGAGAAAGCAATTTTGCATATGCCCAGAGGCACCCTTCTTTATTATAAGACAGGAACCATAGTTCAGCTGGATATATTTTGCATGTATCTGCTTATATAATTTGCATGCATTCCATCTTTGGGAGAAGTGCATTGTGCATGTACAAAAGACAGGGCCTTCTCTGTGGTGGCACCCTGACCTCAGAATGGCATCCCAAGAGAGGTAACGATTGGCCCAGCTTCCTGGATTTTGACTGTTTCTCATGTCTCTGGGTTATTATTATTATTTATTTCATTTCTATACCGCCCAATAGCCAAAGCTCTCTCAGCAGTTTACAACAATTCCTAAGAGAATAAAACACAGGCTCCGATTTGTCTCTGGATGCTGCCAACCCTTCCTTGGCCCCTGGAAGGTTGACTCATCTCTCCATGTGCCTTTGCCCACAGGAGCTGCTGCAGTACAGCTGCCACTCCTTGGGGCCCCTTCCCTCTGCTCTGGACTTTGGTTCCTCCACAGATCATCGGGCTCTCTGGCCTTCCTTCATCCCTTTTGTTGTTCTTGAACATCCAGATCCTACAAATCCTCCATGGTGGAGATGGTGGACTTTCCAGTTGACCCTGGAATAAGCAGCAACCTGCTCTAGAAATAGCAATGGGCAAATCAGCAGAACTTGAGCTCATCAATGTTCCACCATGAAGGTCATTCTCACTCATGTCTGTATCAGACTACAAGCTGGGGGGGGGGGTGCGCATAAAAATTCATACCCGCTTTTGTGTGCATTTTCCCAAACGTACGCATAAATCGTGTGCATTTTTTAAATGTGCACATCTTCTCCCATTGACTAAAGGATGTAACCCACAATATCTCTGCATGAGATAGGAGAGGGGGATGGGTTCCGTCTTTTCTGACAGCATGATTCCCGTCCATATTTGCAATAACAAAGAAAAGAGACAACATCAGAGATCAAACCTACACGTATATTGAAATAAAAGAAATAATTCTCATTGACACACAGGACAGTGATACACAGTCAAGGGATAGTAATACCCTTGATATTATTGGTGGTCTGGTTGCCATTGCTCCATAGTGGCAAAGAAGTCACCGTTTCCAAAGAAGAAGAAGAACCCAGTGAGCTCACAGTCTTTGAATATCTGTCGCAGTTTCCTTGTGCAGGAATCTGAATCTTCGTCCTTAGTTGCTTGTATCCTAAAAGCAAGCAAGGCAGGCCTGCGAGTGGCATGGAGTCCACGGGCCTCCCCTCGGGGCCGCTTCCTCTTCTTGGGCGAGGCTGGACGGCTGGTCCTCTCAAGGAAGCCCTCCCACCCAGAAGAGCACTTACTGAGCACGCTCCAGGAGCTGGTCCTGGAAAGAGGGGGAGGGCAATAACCCCTCCCAGTGCCAGCAAACACAGGCATGCTAGATTCACCTTCTTCTAACAATGCTGGGAACAACAACGGAAGCATGGGTCACATGCGTTTTTTAAATCCACGCATTTTTGAACGCATTTTTGTTGTTGCAAGCTTGCAAATGTACGTGTACCAGGCTGGAGACGTTGTCAGGATCCATGTTTAGTTCCAGGAGGAATGCACTGGATAATTCTGGTCAAAACCAAACTGAAACCAATGTCCCACATGAGGAATGTCTCCCTTCTCGAAGGGTGCCCAGAGAGGTCACCTTGACATCACCCAGAGGCTGGAGTGGATTACTAATCTCGTTCATCCTTTCACTCGTTTAGTTACTTATTTTTAGTCCTGCCTTTCCACAACGTAGTCCAGCCCAGATGGTGGGTGCCTGGGAAAGCTGCAGAGCAATGCGATCAAAACAAGCCCAGCAGCAGCACAGTCGAAAGAAGCAGAGCAGCTCACCAGTTGAATGCCTGTTAACTTGGTGCCCAAGTCCCAGGGCTGGTCTGAACTTTGAGAATGCCAACTGTTTGGCCTGAGTTTCAAAGAGGGGGCTTGTGGCAAAGTGGGTGTGTGGGGGTATGTTTGTGTGAGAAAATGCCTGCTTGCTTTGGCATGGCGGGAAGGGATTTTCAAGGCAAACACGTTAATCATGGTAACAAGCATAATTTCATTTATTTATTTACAATCCACATCAAAAGATTTCGGAGCAGTGTACAGCAAAGAGAAAAGAATAAAACACCATGTTAAACAGTTAAAAACATGTTTAAAAAGACAAGTTCCAATAAGGGCGAATTTAATAAATCGCGGCTGATCACTCAAGGAAGACCTCTTGAAATAGCAATGTCTTCAGGAGGCACTGGAAAGAACACAATGTTGGTGCCTGCCCGACCTCCAAGGGCAAGGACTTCCACAGGAAGGGGGCCACCACACTGAAGGCTCTTTTCCTGGTGGACTTCAACTGGGCCACAGGTCCATGGGGAACCACCAGGAACATGCCCTCTGATGACCTCACTGACTGGGCAGGTTGGTAAGGGAGGAGGCGCTCTCAGGTATCCTGGTCCCAAGTTGCTTAGGGCTTTGTACACTAGTACTAATACATTAAACCTGGCCCGGTAGCAAATAGGCAGCCAGTGCGGTTCCCTCAGCAAAGCAGTCACATGCTGGAAAGGGGCAGCTCCCGACAACAGCTGAGCTGCTGCATTCTGCACTAGCTCCGGCTTCCGGAGCAGCCTTGAGGGCAGCCCGACACAGAGCGCATTGTAGTAATCCAGTCTTGAGGTTACTAATCCCTGTACAACCAGGGCCAAGCTGTCCCTGTCCCGGAGAGGCCATAGCTGGCGAAGCAGGCAAAGCTGGTAGAAAAGGATAATATATATTTAAAGTTAAAAAAATAATAAAAGTACAAATCCACTTCTGGGTTACTACAGATCAGGGATTCTAACATCAAACCGTAATGCATACTGAGAGCTTAACAAGCACCTGATCATAGGCGACCAAGCAGCCAATTAATACTACCATTTCATAGATGAGGAATACTGAGTCTGATGTCAAGAAGCAATAATATTATCAGCACTTTTTTCAATGGAAAGGTATCACTGTAACTTCCTTTAACCAGCTGCTAGCATCCGTGGAAAGGAGGACTGACGAAGCTCTCTACACCAGCCTAAAATCTTGCATTTGAAACGGTGCTTTCTGCTTCTGTTTCAAATGAAGGATCACAACGGACTCCCTTTACACATGCTTCCTCCCCACCCCCTTTCCCCCTCTGTTTCCCCTTTTTTTTGAGTCTCCCATGTTTCATTATATAGCCGCTAGATGGCACTGTAGTCTAACGCCTCTTATTGCAGGGTTTCCTCTTTTCAGGAGGGAACTCAAGCCACATGTACCCCCAGGACCCCCCAAGGTGCCCCTAAATAACCTCTGAATCTACAAATCCACATTCCTTAACAAGCAGCTGATGGGCTACATCAGCCCAGCAAGCCTTTCCCATCGACCCTCCAGTACTCTGCTTCTTCCTGTCTAGGAAGAGGAGAGAATTTCATTCCGTTAGCTTTTCGACAAGAATTTCCCAAATTTACACTTCCTGAATCAATGTGCAAACTGGAACGCAGTAATCCTTCGGGTATTCACAGTGTTCAGAATTTTGCAGTAGAAGAGTTCTCTGAAGGAAAAATGCATTAGAAATGGGCGTTCTGGTCTTTAAAAGAATAATTGTAATATAGTGTTTTAATTTTAATTCTTCTTCTCTTTTTACCTCTTATTTTCACTGCTCCAGAATTTGTTTCAGATGTGGAATGGTACACAAATGATGTAAATAATAAATAAATATATATATTAGGGAAACATGCACCCAAAAAGGTAAATATTGGGGCAGGAAACAGCATTCTACTGTGGAAAAGTGCTTGCAAAAATGTTTGTAAGAAGTGTGCGTATCAGGCAAACTTGCCTACAAGAAATGCATGTATTAGATAGGGATGGCGGAGAATTCCGCCATGGATTCCAATGAGGCTGAATGCACTGGCATTTGGCCCCCCGGAGTCCGTGGCGGAACAGCCTCCTGCCCCCCCACCCGCCCCGCAGAACCCCGCGGAACCCCCCAGGACAGCACTTACCACGGCGGATGCGGCAGATGCGACGGCTTCGGCGGCGGGGGCGGCGGCAGCAGCGGAAAGTGCGGTGGTGGGGGCGGCCGCCATTTGCGGACGCTTTTTTTTTTACTTTGCTGTGATAGGCTACATAAATATTTACGTAGCCTATCACGGTTAAGTACAGGGACACAAATGGCGGCGGCTACGGCCGCTGCCAATTTCGTCCCTGCTGCCCAGCGGCCGGATGTCTGGCTGTGGGTGGAGCCAGCCGGCGGCTCTGCAGAATCCCCATGGAGCGGAGCTGGCTGGGCAGGATTCCAGGGGGAGGGACGGAGCGCCTCCCCACCACTACGTAGCAGATCCACGAAACGGTAAGTGACTTTCTTACATCCCTCGTATTAGAAAATGTGTGAAAAAATACATATGTTTCTTGTGCAGAAACAGGACAGGATGCTTAAGATAGGGGAAAATGTGGAAGAGAGAAACTGAAATTGACAGATTTCTCCCTCCCTGCTTCTGACTCAGTTACCTTTTGCTCTGGCACTTTCCCTCCTGCTTGTTCTGGGAAATTTCCTCGCCCCATCTGCACTCACGGCGTTTCCCTAAGATCGCTGCCTGTGCAAAGACACCTGTCAGCAAGTGGCGCTTGGGAGAGGGGATCCCCCCCCCCAAGTGGCTAGTAAGTAACACTGCAGGGAAACAACAACAACAAATTTCAGGTGGCCCACTGAGCATTACTGACATGGCTTCATCTCACTCACAGCTCCAGCAGGACCTGAACTGAGGATTGTCCTCATTGGCAAGACAGGAGTCAGGAAGAGCGCAACAGGAAACACCATCCTGGGGAAGGATGTATTCCCATCATTCATGTTGTGCCACTCAGTAACTCGAGTGTGTCAGAAAGAGAAAGCCAACATAGAGGGAAGGGAAATGGTCATTGCTGATACTCCTGGATTTTATGACACACATTATGGAAATGCATTTAAACAGCAGGATGTAGAGTTCTGTATCAAACTTCTCCATCCAGGCCCCCATGCCATAGTCTTTGTTTTCAAGATTGGCTGGCTCACACAAGAGGACATAGGCACTATTCGGGAAGTAAACAAGCTTTTCAGGAATGAAGGGAAGCGTTTTCTGATTATTTTATTCACCCATACAGACAGTCTGGATCATGAGGGTTTCACTCTGCAAACTTTCTTAGATTTTTTAGACCGAACAGAGGGAGTCCTGAAGGATCTGGTGAATGCAGCTGGAAATCGGTGTATTGCTTTCAACAACAGGGCTGACGGAGAAGAAAAGTCTCGCCAGGTGATGGAACTGATTACCATGATTGAGACGCTGGTGAATCGTAATACTGAAAAACCATTCTACACTGAAGACCTGTACAAAAGGGACAAACCATTCTGTCCTCTGTTGTAGCAAAGAAGCAACAACTGTGGAACCAGGGACAGAAACATGTTTGCCACTGAATTCCAGTTTCTGCATTCAGGTGTAAAGGGGCCTAAAGGAAATCCGATTTCCCTCAGACATGAAACCTCGCAGGTCTGCCTTCATCTTTCCCCCATATCACTACCCTTTTCATCTAAAGCAATATCCATGTCCCAAACCTGGAAAATATAATCCTTTTTTCCCTGCTCTGTAAACTGCTCCTCTTTTTAACCATATGCTACTTTTCTGTATGTGATACCACATGTTGTTCAATAATGGTGGCATTGATATAAACGTTTTCTGCATTAGGTGTGGAAGAAAGCTTGATCATCATTTCAGGAACACAATGTCCTCATTCCTGGATGCAACATTTCCATTTTTCTTGTTCAATGTTTCAACATTTCTATTTGTCTTGTCCATTCAGGAAGGGGAAATGCTAGTCTGGAATAATGTGTTTCCCATTTAAAGTAATGGAGGATGCTCCCCGTGGGTTGCTTTGTAAGAAAGATCCAGGAGATTTCTTACAGAAGCCAGTGCAGAATGGTGCTGCATACTTTAGGGCAGTGCCAGCTGGTGCCCCAGCTGAGGCCAGTGGGGCAGAGCCAACTAGACTGAACTTTCTACCCATCCTCCACTCTTGCAAAGACCCAGTGTGCTCCTTTGAGCCCACGTTCTTCAAAAAGAGTCTTTTGAATCCACAGCAACATTGCTCAGAAAAGCAAACTGTCAGAAGCCAATTTTAACATCATGGTGTTGTTGGTTTTTTAAGGATATTGGGGGTGATCCACAAAGCAACACAAAAACACCCTTTGGACCCATGTTTTTCTGTTCCAGCAACAAACCCCATTGCACAGAAAAGGCAAAGTGAGGCAGTAATGCAAAATGAACCATAAAAAGACAACCAGCAAGGACTGACTTTGGGAGGCTGTGGCACGCTGACAGTGCTGGAAATGCCAGCATTGTATCCCACACATCAAGCGCACCACAGCAGGGCAGAGGGAGGACCAAGATTCATCCCTCCCCTAAGACTGTGGTGCGTCCCATCAGGCGCAGACGAGGGTTCGTTAATTCACTGATGTCTTTCATTCATTCACTCAGCTGGGAAGAGTGGGAAACACAAAACGTTCCTGGCTCTACAGCCAGGTAGGTCTGGAGGCTGTTCCCACTGGAGGATCACTGAGACGTGGCGGTGGCCATAGCTCAGTGGCGTGCCTGCAGCACATGTGCTTTCCGTGCACTAGGTGCCAGGTTCAATCCCCAGGTTCTCCAGGTAGGGATAGGAAAGAATCCTGCCTGAAACCACGGTTGTTTCGGGGGTGGGGGAGAAACAGGTGCCAAAATTCTTGGCTGCAAAGCCTTGGGTGACCCCCTGAAGGTGGCAGCATGGCAACCATGCAGGGGCAGAGGCGGCGACGCTCTGACTCTTCCTCCTAGCTGGCCCACATCCGCTGCAGCCGCGTGTGCCCCTCCACAACCACTGCTGGGAGCACCATGCACCCCACCACTCCAGCCCCCTGCAGTAGTGGACCGATTCCTAGCTCTGAAGTGCTCCCCTGCTGTGACAAAGGCTGCAGCAAGCGTGTGTCCAGCACGGCTCCCCAGAGCACTGCCTGCCCATCCGATGCTGAACTCTGAGGACCCCTCAGAGCTGGGCATGGAGCAGGCTGGCTGTCTGGGAACACCCACCGGCTGCTTCCCTGCTGCAGCAGAAAAAGCAGCCGCACAGTTCTCCTGAGAGCCTGCCCAGCCCAAATGCCTTGCTGCAAGCAGTCCTCGGCTGGTGGCCCTAGAGAATGCCTGTCCTGCAGCAGCACAGGTGATCCCCAGGGCCACCCCACCCAGAATGCCTGGCTCACTATGAGGAAAGGCCCCTCATGGGCATTGATGGGGACTCAGGCAGTGACCAGGTGGCATGGAGAATGCCTAGCCCCAGCACAATGGGAAAGCGGGGACTTTTCCGCTGTGGCCTGCCAGTTGTGGAATGAGCTTCCCAAAGGGGCTTGCTTTTGGTGCCAGGAGAAGAGCTGCTTATTTTCCCAGGCGTTTTAGTCTCAGTTTCTGTTGTTTTAAATCTGTTGTTGTATTTTAAATCTTTGCACTGCTGTGAGGTTTTATTCTGGTTCTTTATTTCGTACTGTAGTTTTAAAATTTTAAACCTCTGTATTGTATTTTATGGTTTTAATTGTTGGGAACTGTATGTAATAAATAAATATAGGGAGAGAGAGGACTAAAAGAAAAGAAAAGGGAGGTGGGTGGTGGGTGGTGGCAGCAGCCTCCTGGCGGGGAAGAGAAAAGACAGGGCACCTGTGTGTCTGCCTGTGGGGGGCAAAACACCACCTTGCCTACGGTGCCAAAATACCTTGAGACAGCCCTGCCTGAAACCCCGGGGCGCTGTGGCCGCCAGTCAGCATCAACAGTGCAGGGCTAGACGGACCCAGACTCTGACTCCGCATGAGGCATCTTCCTGTGTACCTGTGAAGGACAGCCAATTCAGATCCCCACGATGCAAAAACAGTTCTATGCGGTTGGCTTGGTTGCAGCAGCAGCAATCCCATGCACCAAAATTAAACTGGATTGGTAAACCTTCTGTTCCCCTAGAAAACTCTCAAGACAGAAAAAAGAACATTCCTTCAGATTCCATTCACAGTTAGAGTTGTACGTCCTCCAGATTTGCCACTCTATGTTCCTTCTGGCTGAGCCAGCTGACATTTTTTTCCAGCACAGCACAGCACAGCGGAGCAAAATATGCTAAGCGGTATATAGATTGATTAAATAAATAAAATTATAAAAATAATTCCTGTGGTTGAACACACCAAACAGTGCCAGAACTTGTGCCACAAACTGAGCCTCAGCTCATGTCCGTTCTGGGCAAGCTGCCAAACTTCTGAAGGTATGAGAAACATCTGGTTAATTATGCACCCCCAGGAATTATCTGTGGAGACTCTGGGCACCTCTACACCAGCCTAGAATCCTGCATTTAAAATGGGGCTTTCTGCTTCCATTTTAAGTGCAGGATCACAACGGACTCCCTTCACACGCGCTTCCTTCTCCCCCTCCTCCTCCTCCTTATCTGAGTTTTCCATATGTTTCATTGATCTCGCTCCTCTTCTTGCAGCTTTTCCTCTTTTCACGAAGGGGACTGAAGCGGAACACAAGCGGGGTGATTTGATAGCGCATGATCTCTAATGTATTTAAAAATGGAATAAAGGTCATTTAGTGCGGGAGACGCCCTGGAGGTTGACAATGTCATCTAAAGGGCCTGCAAACTTCCGTGAGTGAGCGATCTCTATAGCAGGATAAAAGCTCCATGTGAAGAAGCCCACAGCGTTCACCATCACTGTGCTGGTGTACAGAGGCCAACTGCCAAAACAGTTATCCTTGTTCCATTATTTCTGGCTCTGACTGTATATCACACACACACACACATTTATTGTACTACACTGATGTGGCACAGCATGGCAGGGATCTGCGACCAATGTATGAGTTGCCAGTTCTCAGGATAAAGCATGGAATTGGGCCCACAGGAAGCTTCCTGGCCAGATAGCCTTCCAAGCCCCTGCTCCACCATTCCCACAGTGCCACCTTCCCCTCCTTTTTGGTAAAGTTCCCCAGTCTTCATTGTTATCTTCTCAGTTAGGCCAATTAGAACTGGTGTGCTGGCCCATGTGCTGGCGGGTGGGTGCACTAACCAAGTTAGTTTTCTTCTCTGTAATGAATGTGCATCTCTGTGTTTTTGAGAACAAAAATATATAAAAATAAAGTTCATGTTTTGGCACTTTGAATAAGTGTTTCTGAGTCAATTTCCCCCTTTTAGAAGTACCTATTTTAGTAAGAGCATGGTGCACAAATTCACTGTGTGCGCACCACACCGTAAATTGAAGGCCCACTTACACCTGCATTGGTCATTAAATGAGTATGCATGGAAGTTGCGTGTCCATGTGAATGACGACATGGGGCAACAGCTATGCTAGCTGTTCCTTTTCTACTGTCTTCCACAAAGCCAGTATAGAGAGAGGCAAGCCACTCCCTATGCTATCCGGAAACACTGAGGTCACCCAAACAACCCAGTGGCATCAGTAAACCAATATGGTAATTGCCAGGCATTTTCGTCTTTCAGTTTCTGTTGGTTTTTAATATGTTACTGTAGTTTCCATCTTTTTTTGGTTTTATTTTGGTTTCATTTTTCATTTTGATTTTATACTGTAGTTTTAAACTTTTACATTATGTTTCATCATGGTGTATGGTATGTTTTAATGTGATAGATAGATAGATAGATAGATAGATAGATAGATAGACAGACAGACAGACAGACAGACAGACAATTCAGCAGAACAATGTCTGAACCAGGATAGAGGAGTTCGCAAAAGTTCAGCACCACGTCCTGTCATTACAATTGTGCTGAGAACTTAAGCAATGCCTTAAGCCTCTTCTACACCCGAATTTAGGTCTTGTTCTCCTTCCTCACAGGCTATGTTCATCAGGCCCTCTCTTCATGTTCATTCCCATGGCCTCCTGCTAATGTTGTCAGCGGTGAAGTTATATATAAATATTTGTTTCATCACATCAGCAGATGTTCATCCCCATGCAAGCCCTGATTTGCTGACAACAGCTGCTTGCCACGCTCTGTGCTCAAGGAGAACTTGCTAGACAGTGCACCCTTTATAGCCAGGTGGTAGAACTTTGTCAGCCAGAATCCCAAAATCTGTGCAGGCCTAGGCCTTCCGGTGCTCTGTGCATACTCTGAGGCAACTTTTTAAAATTGTTTGCCAATGGCTTTTTGGCCAAAACAAAAAAACAAAGAAGATGGTGGTATACAAATAATAAAAAAGAAATGTATTCTGGAGCTGAATTTTGGCACAGAAAAGAGGTTGTGCCTCAAATGAAGTCACTGTACAAAAAGAGTCTCTCATAAGAACATAAGAAGAGCCGTGCTGGATCATAGAATCACAGAATAGTAGGGTTGGAAGGGGCCTATAAGACCATCGAGTCCAACCCCCTGCTCAGTGCAGGAATCCAACCAAGGGTCCACCTAGTCCAGCATTCTGTTCACACAGTGGCCAACCAGCTGTTGACCAGGAACCCACAAGCAGGGCATGAGTGCAACAGCACCCTCCCACCCATCTTCCCCAGCAACTGATGTACATAGGCTCACTGCCTCTGGCACTGGAGGTAGCACACAGCCATCAGGACTAGTAGCCATTGATAGCCTTCTGTCTAAACATGAACAGAATCATAGGGTTGGAAGGGGCCTACAAGACCATCAGCAGCACCAGACAGGCCGCTCAGCAAGATCAGCCTCGGATGGCCTTCGCTCCGTCCCATCAGCCAGGACAGCTAGACTGGTGGGGACGAGGGAGAGGGCCTTCTCTGTGGTGGCCCCCACTCTGTGGAACTCCCTCCCTAGGGAACTCCGCCATGCCCCCTCTTTAATGAGCTTCCGTCGTGCATTAAAAACGTGGTTGTTCAGGCAGGCATTTGGGGTGGGTTAGGGTATTTTAGAAAATGTTTTTACGGTAGAATTTTATTGTTTTAAACTGTTTTATTGTATGTTGTACATTGCCCAGAGTGGCTGGGTGACCAGCCAGATGGGCGATTAATAAATTTAATAATAAATAAATAATAAATCAAGTCCAACCCCCTGCTCCATGCAGGAAGCCTGATTCCCTGTGGTCTCCCATCCAAGTACTAACCAGGGCTGACCCTGCTTAGCTTCCGAGATCAGACAAGATCATATCCAACCCCCTTTTAAAGCCATCCAAATTGCTGGCCATCACTATATCCTGTGATAGCGAATTCCATAGTTTAACTCTGCGCTGTGTGAAGAAGTCCTTCCTTTTCTCTGTCCTGAATCTCCCACCCATCAGCTTCATGGGATGACCCCAGGTTCTAGTATTTTGAGAGACACATTTGGTCATGCACAGACTTTGGTCTGAAGCAGACCTGTTTAACTTGGCCAGTTTAGATCCTTTTGGCCCCACTGACCCTCCCATCCCACTTTTTTTCACACACAACACACAGATTGAAGATCTCAGATACAGTCTCTTCAGCTTGTTGTGGGTTGTTCCTCTTTCTTGAACATCTTGCATGCTGTTTTTTGTTTCTGTTTTTCTTTTGAGTTATATCAGGTGCATCAGAGGAACATTTGCTCCAAAGATTAACATGAAAGTAATGATGCAATGAATTCGGTTTTCTCCTGCCTAGAAATAGCAGAACAATGCCCTGGCTGGCTGAGCTAGCAGCTGGTTTACAGGAAGAGCACCCCAGAAGATTTAGAAATGTTGATGACACCAAATTATTTAATGTGGTTAAAAAAAAAAAAAAAGGGATTGTGAAGCATATCTCCAAAAGCATATCTCCAAACTGGGAGAATAGGCAGCTAAATGGCAAATGCAGTTCAATGTAAGCAAGTGTAAAGTGATGCACACTGGGGCAAAAAATCCCAACTTCAAGTATAACATGATGGGAGCTGAGCTAGCGGTGACCGACCAGGAAAGAGGTCTTGGGGTTGTGGTGGACAGCTCAATGAAGATGTCAACCCAGCGTGTGGCTGCTGTCAAAAAGGCAAACTCCATGTGAGGCATAATTAGAAAAGGAATTGAGAATAAAAACTGCCAACATCTTACTGCCGCTATACAAAGCTATGGTGTGACCACACTTAGAAGACGGTGTACAGTTCTGGTCACTGCACCTAAAAAAAGATATTGTAGAGTTGGAAAAAAGGTGCAGAAAGGGGCAAGTGAAATTATCAAGGGGCTGGAGCATCTCCCCCATGAGAGAAGGTTACAACAGCTGGGATTGTTTAGCTTGGAAAAATGGTGAATAAGGGGAGACATGATAGAGGTGTACAAAATTATGCCTGGTGTGGGGAAAGTGGAGAGGGAGACATTTTTCTCCCTCTCTCATAATACTAGAACCCAATGGAGTCATCCCATGAAGGTGATTGGGGGTCAATTTAGAACAGATAAAGGGAAGGACTTCTTCATACAGTGCATAGTTAAACTATGGAATTCACTGACACAAGATATAACGATGGCCACCAATTTGGATGGCTTTAAAAGGGACTGGACAAATGCCTGGAGGAAAAGGCTCTCAATGGCTTCTAGTCCTGATGGCTATGTGCTACCTCCAGTACCACAGGCAGTTAGCCTGTGTACACCAGTTGCTGGGGAACATGGGTGAGAGGGTGGTGTTACACTCATGCCCCACTTGTGGGTTTCCCATGGGCAGCTGGTTGGCCACTGTGCGAACAGAATGCTGGATTAGACGGACCCTTTATCTGACCCAGGAGGGCTCTTCTTATGTTCTTATGCTTCCATGAAGTAATTAAAACTAAGAGGTTTCAAGAGGTATATTTTTGTCCATGATGCTTTTGCTTTTTCTGCCGCCACCATCTTCCACGTGAGTCCAACCCACCTGATGAACTAGAGACCCTCTACCTTAAGTTCAGGGGGACAGGCTGCACTTTCTCAGTGACTCTGTTCATGTTCAGAGGCGCTTATGTTAAATACTATAGCAATTCTTGCATGATGACACATTCTTTTTCTGTTTTGAGTTAATTTAATATGTTATATAGTCAAATTATCACCTTAAACTAGGAGTGGACAACTTTCGGAGGTCCAGGGAACATTTTTGCCCCCAGACCCAGTCCCCCTGAGGGCCTCAGTCTCCCAGGTGATCTGAAAAATGAATTAAAATTACTTTGAGAGAAATAATGATGTACAAAGTACTATGGAACCCCCCGTGCAAAGGTCAAATCTAGCCTCTTTGCAAGCTAAATTTGACCCCTTTAGAATTCCGTAGCAGGCAGCTAGATTTGACTTTTTGGTGCTTTGCAGTGCTCCAAATGCCTTTTTTCTTTTGTTAAAAAGTTTAAAAAATGTTTTGGGGGGTGCAAGGACAGTGGGGGGGTGCACTGGGGGGAGCTGAGGCCAGGGGCTGCATGTTGCCCCCCCTTCCTTAAACTGAGGGCATGGATAAAGACAGGAGGGTTTGGCCCACTGGGCAGGGCCAAAGGAAAAGTGGGGGTACAGGACCTGCAAGTTGTTTTTCCTTTACTTGCACCACCACATCCAGCACACAAAGCCTGCGTCTCCAGGACTGGAATGAACGGCGTGCCCCCCCTCCACTGCCACCAGGCACAAATGGGTGGGGTCATGGAGGCCTAGACAATATGGTGATGCCAGCCCAGAATTGTTGTTGTTCAGTCGTTCAGTCGTGTCCGACTCTTTGTGACCCCATGGACCATAGCACGCCAGGCCTTCCTGTCCTGCGCTCTCTCCCGGAGCGTGCTCAAGTTCATATTCATTGCATCGGTGATGCTATCTAGCCGACTCATCCTCTGCCGTCCCCTTCTCCTTTTGCCTTCAGTCTTTCCCAGCATCAGGGTCTTTTCCAGGGAGTTTTCTCTTCGCATTAGGTGGCCAAAATATTTGAGCTTCAGCTTCAGGATCTCTCCTTCCAATGAGCACTCAGGGTTGATTTCCTTTAGGATGGACTGATTTGACCTCCTTGCAGTCCAGGGGACTCGTAAGAGTCTTCTCCAGCACCACAGTTCGAAAGCATCAATTCTTCGGCGCTCAGCCTTCCTTAAAGTCCAGCTCTCACAGCCATACGTTACTATTGGGAAAACCATAGCCTTGATTATACGGACCTTTGTCGGCAAGGTGATGTCTCTGCTTCCTACTATGCTGTCTGGAGGACAGCCTGCAGAGGAAGAATCACAGGGGAACCTGCATGAGAGTGAGCAAGAGGCTAAAGGTCAGTCAAACAGAGGCGATGAAACCCAGGCCTACAAGAAGAAGAGAAGAGTGGTAGTAGTGGGAGACTCCTTGCTGCGTGGGATCGAGACCCAAGTATGTCGCGAAGACCCATGGACTCGCCAGGTATGTTGTCTCCCGGGAGTACAGATTAGAGATGTGACTGAAAGGTTGCCTGCACTCATAAAGCCCACTGACAGGTATCCCTTTCTTCTCATCCATGTGGGAACAAATGATACCGCCAAGCGGAGCTACAAAGAGATCACGTCAGACTTTGAAGCTTTGGGAAGGAAACTCAAGAACTTTGGGGCCCAGATAGTTTTCTCATCCATCCTTCCAGTAGTTAGAAGAGGGATAGAAAGGGAACGAAAAATACTCCGGGTGAATGACTCGCTACGAAGGTGGTGCCGACGAGAGAGATTTGGATTCTGGGACCACGGCCTATACTTCCTGGAAGATGGGCTGTTGGCTAGGGATGGGTTGCACCTCACAAAGGCTGGGAGAATGTGTTTGGCCACAGCATGAAGAACTTCATCAGAAGGGCTTTAAACTGAATCCTACGGGGAAGGGAGATGTAATGTTGGGGGTAACAATGGACGTAGGCGCATGCACTGCAATGGAGAGAACAGCTCTGATAGCGCCCAATAATAGTCTTCAGACATATGTAGGAAGAAAGCCAGACTATGAAGCACATGGTCTTCGATGTCTATATACTAATGCCCAGAGTATGGGAAACAAACAGAACGAACTTGAACTCTTAATACAGGAGGGAAATTATGACTTGATAGGTATAACTGAGACTTGGTGGGATGACTCTCATGACTGGAATACAGCAGTTGAAGGATATAACTTGTTCAAAAAGAAAAGGAGGAACAGAAAGGGAGGTGGGGTTGCACTGTATGTGAAAAATACATATCTCTGCACAGAAATACAGGAGGAGGAGCTTGGTAGCCCCATCGAGAGCATCTGGGTTGAAATAAATGGAGCAAAGAATAAAAGCAACCTGGTGGTCGGAGTCTACTACCGGCCACCCAATCAAGGAGAAGACAAGGATGAAACTTTTGAAAAGCAAATAGCCAATGTTTTAAGGAAGCATGATGTAGTAGTAATGGGGGACTTCAATTTCCCCGATATTTGTTGGGAGACAAACTCTGCAAAACATGGCCCCTCCAGGAAATTCCTGACTTGTGTGGCGGATAACTTCCTCCTACAGAAAGTAGAGGAAGGAACTAGAGGATCGGCTATCCTTGACTTGATCCTAACCAACAGAGATGACTTAGTGGATAAAGTAGCAGTTACAGGAACTCTGGGGGAAAGCGACCATGTTGTACTTGAGTTCTTGGTTCTAAGGGAAGCAAAAGCCGAGTGTAGTCAAACGCGTACCCTGGATTTTAGGAAAGCTGATTTTAATAAACTCAGAACAATGATCAGGAAGGTCCCATGGCAAGCGACGCTAACGAGAAAAGGAGTCCAAGATGGGTGGGAACTTTTAAAAAAGGAAATTCTCAAAGCACAATCACAAACAATTCCAACAAGAAGAAAAGGTGGAAGGCAACAGAAGAAGCCAATGTGGCTTCACAAAAAGCTTAGGGATGACCGGAAAACAAAAAAGGACACATATAGGAAGTGGAAAGAAGGCCAAGTAACAAAGGAAGAGTACAGGCAGGTAGCACAGAATTGCAGGGATGGCGTCAGGAAGGCTAAAGCGGAGAATGAGCTGAGGTTAGCGAGGGAGGCTAAAAACAACAAAAAGGCTTTCTTCAGCTACATGCGTAGTCAAAGGCAGAGGAAAGCAATGGTTGTTCAGCTATTAAATAAGGATGGCAAAACGATAACAGATGACAAAGAAAAGGCAGAGGTGTTCAATTCCTACTTTGGCTCAGTCTTCTCCCAAAAGAGGGTCTATGACCCCCCTGGCAAAGGCGAAGTACAGGCTGAAGGGGCAGGATTGCAGCTTGAGATCAACAGGCATATGGTCAAGGAACACCTCATTACTTTGAATGAGTTCAAATCTCCAGGGCCAGATGAACTGCATCCTAGAGTCATAAAGGAACTGGCAGAAGAACTCTCAGAACCGCTGTCTGTTCTCTTTGAGAAATCATGGAGGATGAGGGAAGTGCCAGATGACTGGAGGAGGGCTAACGTTGTCCCTATCTTCAAAAAGGGTAAAAAGGAGGAACCTGGGAACTACAGACCAGTCAGTCTGACATCAATCCCTGGGAAAATTCTGGAGCAGATCATAAAGCAATCCATCTGGAATCACCTTGACAACAATGCCGTGATTACTCGAAGCCAACATGTGTTTGTTTTTGACATTTGTCAAAAACAAGTCCTGCCAGACAAATCTGATCTCATTTTTTGATCAAGTCACCTCCCTTGTAGACCGTGGGAATGCTGTAGACATCATATACCTCGACTTCAGCAAAGCTTTCGACAAAGTGCCCCATGATATCCTGATGAGCAAACTAGCTCGATGTGGGCTAGATGAAACAACGATCCGGTGGATCCACAGTTGGCTACAGAATCGGACTCAAAGAGTGCTTCTCAATGGGACCTTCTCAAGCTGGGGAGAGGTAACGAGTGGGGTACCGCAGGGCTCAGTCCTGGGCCCAGTGCTCTTCAACATTTTTATTAATGACTTGGAGGAGGAGGTGCAGGGAATGCTGATCAAATTGGCAGATGACACAAAATTGGGAGGGATAGCTAATACTTTGGAAGACAGAAACAAAATTCAAAGTGATCTGGATAGACTGGAGCGCTGGGCAGAAAACAACAGAATGGCATTTAATAGGGACAAATGCCAAGTTCTGCACCTAGGAAAAAGAAACCAAATGCACAGTTACAAGATGGGGGATACGTGGCTCAACCACACTACGAGCAAGAAGGATCTTGGAATTGTTGTCGATCACAAGCTGAATATGAGCCAACAATGTGATGTGGCTGCAAAAAAGGCAAATGCTCTTTTGGGCTGCATTCATAGAAGCATCGCTTCCAAATCCTGGGAAGTACTAGTTCCCCTCTACTCAGCACTGGTTAGGCCTCATCTGGAGTACTGTGTCCAGTTCTGGGCACCACACTTTAAGAAGGATGCAGACAAACTGGAGAGGGTTCAAAGGAGGGCAACAAAGATGATCAGGGGACTGGAAACAAAGCCCTATGAAGAGAGACTGAAAGAACTGGGCATGTTTAGCCTTGAGAAGAGAAGACTGAGGGGAGATATGATAGCACTCTTCAAGTACTTGAAAGGTTGTCACAGAGAAGAAGGCCAGGATCTCTTCTTGATCATCCCAGAGTGCAGGACACGGAATAATGGGCTCAAGTTACAGGAAGCCAGATTCCGGCTGAACATCAGGAAAAACTTCCTGAGTGTCAGAGCAATACGACAATGGAACCAATTACCTGGGGAGGTGGTGGGCTCCTCCACACTGGAGGCCTTCAAGGCGAGGTTGGACAGCCACCTGTCAGGGATGCTCTGACTTGGATTCCTGCATTGAGCAGGGGGTTGGACTCGATGGCCTTGTAGGCCCCTTCCAACCCTACTATTCTATGATTCTATGATTCTATAGGTTTGCCATAGCTTTCCTCCCAAGGAGCAAGCGTCTTTTAATTTCATGGCTACAGTCACCATCTGCGGTGATCTTGGAGCCCAAGAAAGTAAAATCTGTCACTGCATCCATTTCTTCCCCTTCTATATGCCAGGAAGTGATGGGGCCAGATGCCATGATCTTAGTTTTTTTCTGTGTGCTAATATAAGGTGCCTAGATAGTAGAACTAGGGATTCCTGTTTCATCAAATGGGATCCTGGTGGCAGAAAAGTGACCTCAGAGGAGCAGAAAAGGGAGCAGGGCCAGAGGACAGGAAGGGGAAGATCTCTCCCACAGCTTTTCGTGCCCTGCTTTGGATGATCGGACATCTCCGAGTTTGGAGATGACCAATCACTGAAGCCACGATCAATAGGATTGTGTTCTCAGTTTGTCAACTAACTGTGAAATCCTAGTCATGCCTACTCTGAAGTAAGCCTGAGTTCAATAGCATTTACTCCCAGGTAAGTGTGCATAGGACTACAGCACAAATATGGCATCCCCAGTTTTTCCCCCACACTTGTGTGTAATTGCATCCAACACACATGCCTGCCTGTCACCCTGTGTTCACAGGCGCTCACTTATTACGAAGTTTGAGACAAGCTATCATTTTAATTTGCATTAATTTCTCAGCCTACATTTGCATTGAGATTGTAATTTAAAATTGTGTTGCCATCTTTTTATTATGGCTGTTGGATATTAGTTTTTTGTATATGCCAGCATGGTGTAGTGGCTAGAGTGCTGGACTGGGAGTCGGGAGATCCGGGTTCTAGTCCCCACTCGGCCATGGAAGCTCACTGGGTGACTTTGGGCCAGTCACATACTCTCAGCCCAACCTACCTCACAGGGTTGTTGTTGAGGATAAAATGGAGGAGGAGGAAGATTATGTACGCCACCTTGAGTTCCGTGGAGGAAAAAAGGCGGGATATAAATGTAATAAATAATAAATAAATAAATAATATGTGCATGAATCAAGATATTAAGATCTGCATTAGAACGAGCATGGACCCTTGTCCTTGCTGCTATCTGACATTTTGGGGTGGAGATGCTACTGCCCAGTCTAGGCATACTAACATTCTGGGTTTCTCAATTGTTTTCTGTGGGCAGCAGCCGCATCCCCACCACAGAAGACCCAAAACGTGACACAGCATGTACCAGGACCTCCCTCCTCCAGACCGCAGGCATGTCACGCTACCCTTTGTCTACCTCTATGGCGAGCACTGTTCCCCAGAATGTCAGTCATAGCTGTGACTTCTGAAAGGTGGTGGTCGCAGCCTCATTCCTCACAACACGATCGGGCGGAATTGCGCCTGCCGATCAAGGTGCAGTCTGCTGGAAGACGGCACGGAGCAGGCGGACATCTCGCCCGACCCGCTAAGGCGTCTTGCTGCTCTCCGAGGGGCGCTGCAGCAGCCTGGCCAGAAGAGCTCGGGACCTTGGGGACGGTGTCTCCTCACCAGGCAGGAGGCTGACGTGGCTGGTGCCAGCAGCGGGCACAGCCAGGGCCCAGAGGTGGTGGAGCGGCCCAGCGCCAAGCCCCAGCACCACCTTCCCTGCTGGTGCACACCTGCGGGCTCTTACCGTACCTTCACACCAAGAGTAAACACCTGTGGTGTGAACGACAAGAACGGCTTCCATAAATCTATGACATGAGAGCTGATTCCTGGAACGAACAGCCTCTGCGAGGAGGCCCCACTGTGTAGAAACAACACCGAACAGATTTGGGTCCTCCCCCAGATTTACATTTGGGGGAGGGATGTCAGGGAGATGTGTTGGGTTGCAGAGCGAATGACCTTGTTTCTGCAAACACGTGATTTGTGGGACCTCTCAGGCTAAAGAGGCCGTTTCTGGTGAAATGCTGACTTGTTCTTTGCGACCGTGCTTTTTGCCAACCTCCAAACTTTCATTATTGCACAGATAAAAGGAGAAACAACCTCTGGGACCAAAGCAGATTTGGACTCTAGAGGCGGCACATCCTTCAGAGGTCCCGCGACAGAACACCAGCAAGAGAGCCACTTGCAGGCAAAAGGAGATTCAGCTGATTTCTAAGATCTGGTGAGTGCCTGTAAGAAAGAAAAAAGCGCTATTAGGAAATTGCAGCTCCGGTAACTCCACTTGCATGACTGGCGTTATCCATTCAGCCTAGAATATTGCAGGAGAACTGGATGGCAGCGCTCTTCCATTGCTCCTGTCTAATGTTTTCCATATTAGATAGGTGCTAATATGGTGCTGACCAGAGAACATAATAACACAGGAAGAGCCCTGATGCTGGATCAGTCCAAGGGTTCATCTGGTCCAGCATTCTGTTCCCACAGCGGCCATCCAGCTCCCCACAGGAAACTCATGAGGAGGACATCGGTGCAACAGCACCCTCCTGCCCATGGCCCCATCTGCATGGAGACGCCTCATGATCCATTTCCAGTGTAATCTGGAGTTTCATCAGTTCAGGTTTGCTTCTCCCACAGCACATGGTAGCCAGTAAAGCGATGTTTACTTTTTTTAAAAAAAATCCGCTTACACGGGGCAAACAGCACCTGAAGTTGCATCACTTTGGGCTTGGGTGGGCAAGTAGAACGACGAATTGCGTAGGTGCGGGACAGAGGATGAGTGGAGGCTTGCTGTCTGCCCCTGTTCTCCTTCCCCTGCTCAATCAAGGGCAACGGATGTGCATTACTTACTTCTGAGTAGGCATGTTTAGCAACCACCTCCCCTCGCATGCTCCCTCTCTTAGGGGAAATGGGGGTGAATTAAAGGACTTGAATTAAATTGCTGTGAACATGCAGACAGGCAGGCTTGCCCCCCCCCCAAACTCCCCTGCTTTGTTAAGTCAGTAGGAAGCACCAAGTTACTTCCATTCCTGTTCTCTTTTTCATGCTCAGTCAAGTGAAATAGAGGAGAAGGGTGGGGTGGGGGGTTGTTGGGGACAAACCTGTATATGCACAAATTTGAACCATCAGCTCAAAATCAATAAAGCTCTGCATACCTGTGCATCTCCATTTTTTAGCCCTCTGCTCCCCCCCCATGCAGCTCTGAATCAACAAGCATCCCCCCCCCCATTTGCATGCAATGGAGGAGTTACTTCTGCATAGACATGCAAACATCCTCCTTCCCGCCCCTCTCTCTCCCTCTGGTAAAGGTGTGCAATAACGCTCCTCTGGAAAAGCGATATTGTGAATGACTGAGCAGCAGCAGTGCTAATGATGATGGTGGTGGTGGTGGTCCTGGTGGGATTAGGGTTCATCTGGGGGCCATTAGCTCATAAAATCAGTAAAGCTCTGCCTGCCTGAGGATCGGGAAGGCAGGGAGGGGAAGGGCATTGTAGGAATGAGTGTAAAACTACACGCTGTGTGGAGATGTATTCATTTTTTTACAAAGGGAACCCAAAAGCAACCTGCTTTCTCTGGAGTAAGCCTCATTGAAAACAATGTGATTTACTTCTGAGTAGACATAGTTATCCATGCCAGTTTGTTGTTCCTTGAGGCAAAGGAATTAAAGGGCAGAAAGGAGAGAATGGGCCCCATTCATACTCAAAGATACAGAGATACTCATTTCCAAACCTCCAATAGGGAGAAGCAGAAGGTTAACTCCTTCCATTCCTTCCCTCTCCTGCTGTTTGACCCTCACTCTCTGCCACTGGCTCCTCCCCCCGCCCCCGTGGGAGCTGAATTGCAATAGAGGATGAGTTACTTCCAAGTAGGGATGCGTAGTTTTAAAATGGCAGGCGTAAGGCTTGCTCTCCACCACTTCTGTGCTCAATGAATATTATAACAACAGGCGGAGGAATTCTCCTGACCCCTCTGCTCCTGTACTCAGCAAAGTGCAGTTTGAAGTTACTTCCAGGTAGACATGACCCTGCTCTCCCTGCACCCACCCCTGCCACTTTCCTTTCCGCCAATCAGCACTGCTCCAGCAGGCACTGAGAGGGCAGTTCAGCTCACATAGACCCCGAAAGTGCTGTGTGCTGCGACTATGTGCTGTGTGAAGTACTTCTTCACACAGTACATAGTCAAACCATGGAATCCACTACCACAAGATGTAGTGATGGCCACCAATTTGGATGGCTTGAAAGGGGGATTGGATAAAGTCCTGGAGGAGAAGTCCATCAATGGCTAGTAGTCCTGATGGCTATGTGCTACCTCAAGCCCATCTACATGAGAAGTTTTCTCCAATGCTGCTGTGCCTTAAAGTCATTAGGGACATATGACGTTGTGGCCACTGTACAGCCACCTGGAGTTTATCTGTGGGGAAGCCCCATCTTTGTAGAGTACTTTTAGTCTGTTGTTTTTCTACGGAGGTTCAGCTGCTGTGTGCCCATCCCTCCACTTTAAATTCAGTATGATTGGGTTATTCCTAGGGGTGTGTCTTTCACCCGGCTGTGCCCTCCGTAACCTAGGTAACTAAAGTAACTTCCCTGCCTTTCCAGCACATCAAAGCCCTACAGCACTCTTTCGAGCATTCAGAATTGCCCTGCACTCCCATTTCTCCAGTGGGAGTAATTAGCTGCCGTAATGATGCACTTCTCTGATGTTTGCATTACTTTGCTTCTCCATTGTTTTGTTAAATCACATCTCCAGTATTGTGTAAAGTCGCTTCTCTGATGTTAAGAGCCTTATCACAGTAGCACTCTGACAAGGCCTTAGCAGCCTGTCATTGTGAGCAGGGAGAAAGTGCCCAGAGAAGCAGAAAGGAGGGGGTGGAAGAAATAACTGCAACAGTTTGCTGGAATGGGGTGAAATTCGGAGGGGGATGCTCTCCAGGGGAGCCTTCAGATGCTGTACTGGAGAATCCGGGATTTGGGCTTTTTCAGGAAAAACTGTGCATATTGGGGAAAGGGGGATTAATTCCCTGACTGTTTGCTGGAATGGGGCTTATTTGCGCCAGTGGGGTGCTCTCATGGGGTGCGAGAATCTATCCCACCTTTTTAGAACTGTTTCTAGCTTTCAGAATTGTGAATTTGTTACTCTGCATTCATAATAACATAGTAGCAGGGGGGAGCTTAGACAGGAGCAAGAAACAAGCCCCTCTCCTTGGTTGAGCAGCCCCTGCCAGTTTGATGATGTTCATTTCTACTCCCCCCACCAAACCCAGAAGTCTGTTCCTTTCAAATGCTGTGTGACCTGTGAAAACTGGATTTTAAAGGCACAGTACACTTGGCTTTTCTTGCTTTGTGTGTCCCTGATGGACCAAAGCCGATTCCATGAAAATCCTGATAATACTCCAACATGCTTCTCATTCCATTGTTTTGAAGATCTCCCACTCTAGTCTAGTATCACAGACAGTATGCCTATGTACACCAGTTGCTGGGAAACATGGGTGGGAGGCTGCTGTTGCACTCATGTCCTGCTTGTGGGTTCCCAGTCGACAGCTGGTTGGCCACTGTGTGAACAGAATGCTGGACTAGATGGACCCTTGGTCTGATCCAGCAGGGCTCTTCTTATTTTCTTATGTTCTTTCTTGGTCAGTCACCACTAGCTCAGATCCCATCAGGTTATACTTCATGTTGGGATTTTTTGCCCAAACGTGCATCCCTTTACACTTGCTTACACTGAACCGCATTTGCCATTTAGATGCCCATTCTCCCAGTTTGGAGAGGTCCTTTTGGAGCTCCTCACAATATCTTTTTTGTTTTCACCACCCCAAATAATTTGGTGTCATCAGCAAACTTGGCCACTTCACTGCTCACTCCTCATTCCAGATCATTTATGAACAAGTAGAAAAGCATTGGTCGCAATGCAGATCCCTGCGAGACCCCGCTGTTTACATCCCCCCACTGGGAGAATTTATTATTTATTACAACCTAGAGAGCACCCCCTCACTTTCTCAGCCAAAATTGCAAAGGGGGGGGGGCATCTTCTCCACATTTTTGGGTGGCCAGGGGAATTCTAGTCCTGAATATTAGGGCTCTGCACAGCTTCGGCCCAAAGCCAGAGCTCTGAGGGCACAAAGGGTGGACAGGGCACAAAGCAGGCCGAAGCAAATTGGATCACTCTGCAGTTTTTCGGTGCACTTCGGAGGGATCCAGAGGCCCAGCTGCCGTGCCATCGCCACTGCCATTGCCCAGCCCCCAGCTCCTTACCTGGGTCCTCTGGACATGTGCCAGCAGCCATCTTGTTGTTCCGGAGGGGGGGAGCTATTTTTAAAATGGCTCCCCCATTCCTCAGAACAATGAGACGGCTGCTGGCACAGGCCCAGGGGGCCTAGGAGCTGGCAGCGGCTCCCCCGGCAGCACCGGCGGCAGCCCGCCCTTGTTGCAAGCTGCCACCACTGGCCTCACTCAAGCCTTCACGGACTCCTCGCAAGCAAGGAACCCATGGAGGCTGGAGCAGAGGCAGGGGTCAGCCTCCAGCCGGGTGCCCTCCCCTCCTTGCAAGGAAGGGAGAGGGTGCAGTTGGCAGGCGACTCCTGCCCTCGTGCCTGTCAAATCTGCACAGTCTCTGTCCGTGCTAGGAAGGAGGCCACACAGGCTTGACAGGCGGCCGGTGCCTCCTGCCAATTTCCCGTTTCCCCCTCCTTGCAAAGAGGGCAGAACGGGCGCTTGGTGGGCTGTGGTGGGCAGCTCTCCCGGCAGCGCCGGCGGCAGTTTCTGTGTGGTAGTGGCGGTAGTGGCACCAGCGGCTCCCCCAGCAGCAGCTCCCCTCGTGGCGGCGGCCTCCCCCCACATGGAACAAGGGCCCAGGTAAGGAGGTGGGGGCTGGGCAGCGTTGTTAGATAAAAATAGTCCTTGCTTTCGGTTTAGAAGGAAAGGATGCCAGGCAGGCAGCAGTGGATCCAACACTATTTTATTGAAACGTTTTGCAAAACGGGTGCAGAGCAGTCTGGACCTCGAGACATGTGTGCAAAAGCCTTTTATACTATATTGCTTCTATTGTTCTTACCAGTAACCAATGAAACAGTTAGGACATCGGCTCACTAAGTCAATATCCAATAAACAGTCACTATCAGCTTACCAAGCTGTTAGTCATGAGCGCGTCAGTATGATTCCCTTTTTGCTCCGCCTATATTTTCCCACCACTCGGGCTTTTATGTAACTTGAGACGCCAACAGTTACGGAGTCTCTTTCTCTAACAATTCCCTCCTTTAAGTCTTTATTCATGTCTTAAAGCGTTTAAAACGGAGCCTCTTTATTGGTACAATAAAGCAAGAGCATCTGTTTTGACAGAGCGGTTTTTATCAATCGCTGGGATAAGCCTCTAACACAGGGGATAATGCAACAACCAAATAATACTAGAACTTTTACTACCACTACAAGCGAGATAAGGATTGAGGCTGCTAGGTGTTTCTATTTTCTAAACCACTTTTTTTTAACCAGGCGGTCACGGGGTTGTTAATCTCTGAATTTTCGGCTAATTCTTCAGACAAGGCGTTGAGACCTTGTAAAGCCCTTGTTACCGTGCCATTTGGGGCAGTGTTGTTAGGGATGAAGGTGCAACACCGTCCACTTAGCATGACACAAACCCCCCTTTTTCCGCTAACATCATATCAAGAACACGCCGATTTTCTTAGACCATTTGGCTAGTGGCATCTAGTTGCTCAGCCAATCCCTTTATAGCATCACGGGTATAGTTTATTGAGAGTCTGGCACTTTTTTCTCCCCATGCGTTAGGGTGCTGGAACAAACGGATCACACAGGTGAGGAGGGAAGGAGTGTCCCACCCCAGAGGAAAAGGCAGCACCTTTGCTACTGATCTTCCTGTGGCACAAACAAAACAGTCAGACTTATTTAAGGACTTGGCTGTATACTTTATCTACTCTAACCACACATTATCAGTTTCCTCTGTTATTGGGATTCCTAACCTGGTTTTCTAGGGACGCCTCTCTTTCTCGGGGATCTGTACCAGAAATGGTTTGAGGGCTATAGGTGTGACATTTTGGGGTTTTATCTTAAAGCTGTCAAGCCCAAGTCCTTGAGGTATCACCATCTATGTTAATATTTCTTTGACTAACTTTACCAACACCACCCACAATACTTGCTTCATATTACAAGTTTTTTGTAATTCGATCTTGAGCTTTTCCCAGATGTTGTGACTTGTATATTACAGGTGATTGTGGCTCCTGGATGGCTTCTTCGCCTGTGTCCCTGGCAGCTTCCGGAGGGGTGCCAGGGAGCAAAGGACCGTTGCCCGTGTCCTTCTGTTCTTTCCAGGTGACAGAAGGAAGCAAGGGTTGCTTAAATGGCTTTATCCGGCTGCAATGTGTCCATTTGCTAGAACCCACAAGCTTTACAGACGAGTGGCTAGTTGGTCTCACCAAATAAGGCCCCTCCCACCCTTCCTTTAAAGCTTTTTTACTCCACTTTTTCAGCAACACCTCATCTCCCGTCTGGAAGAGATGGATAGGTGCATCTAACGGCAGTCTCTGGAACGGAACGGAATAAGCTCGTAGCTGTGAAAGAACAGACTGTAGAGAAGTCAACTGATCCCTTAGCATCTGATCACCCATCTCCCACTTGACTTCCTCCTCTTGATCTCAAAATTTGTGGCACCCCATGCATCACCCAAACTTTAATGGGTCCTTCCATCGTCATTTTCTCGGCCTCGGTACAGATCAGAGCTGCTGCCGCCACTGCTCTCAGGCAACTTGGCCATCCTCGTGCTACGACATCTAGGACCTTGGAATAATATCCCACTGGTCTCCAAGAGGGCCCTTTTCGCTGGCAAAGCATTCCTCAAGCTATGCCCTTATTTTCATGCGCATAAAGTCTAAATGGCCGGCTGGGATTTGGTATGGCCAGTGCGGGTGGTGACACAAGAGCAGCTTTAAGACTGAGGAAAGACTTATTTATTTCTTTAGTCCATTTTTATTTATCTAGTCTATCTTTCTGCAGCGCCTCATGCAGCGGCCGCGCTGTCTCCCCATAGTTTGCTATCCATAGTCGGCAGAATCCGGTCAGCCCCAGGTAGGCCCTCAATTCGCGGGGGGACTTAGGGACAGGAGTGTCACGGATGACTTCGACTCTTTCTTGCTCTAGGCTCCGAGTCCCTTTAGTTAAGTGGTAGCCTAGGAATTTTACAGTTGGTTGGGCCAACTGTACTTTTTCTTTTGACACTTTATAACCCCCCCCCCCCCAGATGGTTGAGGAGGGAAACCGTCCCACTCAGGCACACATTCTTGGCCTTGGCTGAAATCAGGAGGTCGTCACAGTACTGGAGGAGATGCACCTCTGAGTGCTGCTGGACCCAGGGTTCAAGATCTTTTTGGAGCTGCTGGCCAAAGACTACCGGTGAGAGATTCAGCCCCTGAGGGATTACTGTCTATGTTAATTGAACTTTTGACACCCCCCCCACCCCCACCCCGCTAGATGGTTGACTCTGTTTTCTATTAGGCTCCAGTCCTTGGTGGCCTCTGGGGTGGATTTTTCTGCAACCTTTAAAAGGGCCATTTGGTAGTTACTACTCTGCTGTTTAGGGAGCCGTATCTCCATCCTTCCATCAGGAGTAAAAGCAATCTCAATTTGGAGTTTAGTCAATAAGTCCCTTCTTAGCAATGCCACCGGACAGGAGGGGGTACAGACAAATGCATGTTCTAGGTGTGTTTTCCCAACTTTGGTGAACAGGGGACGAGAGAGGGGCACTTTTATTTTTATTATTTATTATTAAATTTATTATTCGCCCATCTGGCTGGTCACCCAGCCACTCTGGGCGATGTACAACATACCATAAAACAATTTAAAACAATAAAATTCTACCATAAAAATTGTTTTTTTAAAATACCCTAACCCACCCCAAATGCCTGCCTGAACAACCACGTTTTTAATGCACGATGGAAGCTCATTAAAGAGGGGGCATGGCGGAGTTCCCTAGGGAGGGAGTTCCACAGAGTGGGGGCCACCACAGAGAAGGCCCTCTCCCTCGTCCCCACCAGTCTAGCTGTCCTGGCTGATGGGACAGAGAGAAGGCCATCCGAGGCTGATCTTGTTAAGCGGCCTGTCTGGTGCTGCTGGAGGCGCTCCTTAAGATAGGCTGGGCCGGAACCATATAGGGTTTTAAAGGTCAAAACCAACACCTTGAATTTGGCCCGGAAAACAATTGGTAACCAGTGCAACTCCTTCAGCACTGGAGTGATGTGATCTCGCTGGCGGCTGTCTTTAATCAGGCGAGCCGCCGCGTTCTGTACCAGCTGCAGCTTCTGAACCGTCTTCAAGGGTAACCCCACGTAGAGCCCATTACAGTAGTCTAAATGAGAGGAGACCAGGGCATGTACTTGGGTTGCCCTTCCCTTGACCCCCATTATGGTGGTGAACCCCCCACCTCCCGTTGGGGGCTCACTGAGGGGGAGGATGGACAGGGTGGCCCCTGTGTCTACAAGGGCTTTGTAGGAGCGGCCCCCAACCTTTATTTTGACCATGGGGTCTCGTCTTGCCTCAGAGACGGCTAAGAGGGGGGGCCGGGCCCCGGTCTGTCTTAATCTCTTTCTTGTTTATACAGAACTCTCTCTGCTCCTCCCCTTTACTTTCTTTCACTTTCTGTTTTAGGGCTTTACAATCTCACTTTCAGTGTCCACTCTTTTTATAGAAGGCACTGATCTTTTCCTAAGGGAGGCCCTTTTCTGTTTTTCTTTCCACCCTTCTTAACCCCTCCTTGCTCTGGCCTGAGAACTGCAGCAAGGCGTTTTGCTTGCCTCTTGTCTTTCATAAACTTTTGAACTACCTCTAGTAAAACACTTAGGTCAGCCGCCAGTCCTTTCTCAACTTTCTGCAACTTCTTTCTGATGTCTTGGCAACTATTTCTCACGAACTGAGTCGTGAGAATCTTTAAATTATTTGGGTCATTCAAGTCAACATCAGTATACTTGGTGAAGGCTTCCCTTAGCCTTCGGAGGAACACGGCAGGAGGCTCGTTTTTGTCTTGTTTTAAAGTCAGAACTTTTGCAAATTGGGGGCCCTCTGCGCGGCTTGTCTCATGCCTGCTAAAATGAGCCGAAAATACAGCATGCCTCTGCCTTTGTGCAGCGGTGGCTAGTCTCCGATCAGGCTGTCTTAAAGGCAACACTGCTGCTATCTGATCTTCGGTCACGAGGGGGAGCTCCTCCCTAAGCTTGGCGCGCGCCGGCAAGAATAATCGGTTTCTGACTAAGGAAACAAGTGTTTAATAACATCTGTGTGTCGTCCCAGGTAGGATTGTGTGTGAGCCTCACATTTTCTATTAAGGACAACAATGGACTGGGGTTCTCCTCAAAGGAGGGGTTAAATTGTTTCCAATTATACAAGTCAGATGTCGTGAATGGGACATAAACAAACAACGTCCCTTGAGGATATTGGGCGGTAGGGTCGGGGACCTCTCTAATAGGGAAGGTCAATTTTTTTTTCTCAGTTATCACAGGGAGAGCCAAGGACATATTTAATTACCCATGGGGCGGGCCTGCCGCCGAGGGGTACACAAGTTGCCCACGAATCAATATAAGGGAACTGGTCCCAACTTCCCCTCTGTGCTACTGTTGTTTGCACATCAGATACCAAGGTTGGGTCAAAAGACCCCTCAGGTGGCCATTTGGGTTCTAATATTGGCCATTCTCGGGTGCAAAAAAAGACAAGACGATCCTTTGTCATCTTAGTTCTATAATCCTGCTTAAAATGTGACCAATTGCGCAAACAACACTCCAAGGGCGTATGGGACTTCTTCGCAGACTTAGATTGGGACCCGCCCATGACGGTGGGAATTTCAATCAGCAATTCTTGCGCTTCGCCCTCCTCTGACCCAGCCTGTCTCCAGGGTAGGGAAATGCAGATCTGGGCTCCCCACTTGCTTCGCCCGAAGGCGTCTCACACAATCACAAACACACCACCGTCCCGCGTTTATCCCCTAATGTAAGCTGTTTCACTTACCCCAAAAGCCTCTTCTGTCCCGCCCGCAGCTGCATCCAGCTGCTTATTGATCCACTGCCAGTGCCTAAAAGGAGTGATCACGTCTCCCTCTTCCTCTGGCGTTGGTCCCCGAGCACCTCCGCCACCGCCATTGTGAGGAGAAGGCAGTGTAAAACAGCCGCCTGTGGCCACTTCTCCTCCGTGGCCCCTCGGCTCAGCGCGAAGGGGACGCGCCCCGAAGCAGGATCCGAGTCACGGCACCAAATTGTTAGATAAAAATAGTCCTTGCTTTCGGTTTAGAAGGAAAGGATGCCAGGCAGGCAGCAGTGGATCCAACACTATTTTATTGAAATGTTTTGCAAAACGGGTGCAGAGCAGTCTGGACCTCGAGACATGTGTGCAAAAGCCTTTTATACTATACTGCTTCTATTGTTCTTACCAGTAACCAATGAAACAGTCAGTACATCGGCTCACTAAGTCAATATCCAATAAACGGTCACTATCAGCTTACCAAGCTGTTAGTCATGAGCGCGTCAGTATGATTCCCTTTTTGCTCCGCCTATATTTTCCCGCCACTCGGGCTTTTATGTAACTTGAGACGCCAACAGTTACGGAGTCTCTTTCTCTAACAGCGTGGGGGGGCAAAGTGGGATTTGGATGTCCGAACCTCGCTTCAGCTTCACACACCGAAGTGAGTCGGGGGCCCCACATCGGCCTGAGCCAAATTGGGCCCGCCTCGGAAGCCCCGAAGCAGCCTCCAAGTCAGCTTGGGGGGGGCAGTCCAAGCATGGCCCTACTGAATGTGTAATGTACTCTTGGATTAAGAGAGTAATCTGAGGGCTGGGCTGGCTAAGCCTGGGAGGGAAATGCACTCTGCATACGCTGGGAAGCAACATCCTCCAGTTCTACTAGGTCGCATACTCCATGCATGCACACACACACTCCCCAGTGAGCGCCCAGTGTTCTCTCTTTCACACTCCTGGGGGGGACCTTCACAAGAACAGTATGAGAAGCTCCTTGGAGTATTAGCCGGATTTTCATGGAATTGGCTTTGGTCCATCAGGGGCACATGAAGCAAAACAAGCTGAGTGTAGGGATGTACAGATGCCCCACCATCCATTCCGGTGGGGAATCAGCGGGGGGAGGGAGGCGATCTGTTCCTCCCCCCTGTAATCCTCGCGGAGTGTCTCCACTCCGCGAGGATTCCGCAGAGCCGAGAGCCACTTACCTGAATCACCTGGAGGCCTTCACCTCCGTGCCAATCGCCTTTTTTTGTTTTTAAGGTGATCAGCAGGGTGTCCCCATAGGCTTATACGCAAAATAGTGCCATGAATCTTGCATATAAGTCTATGTGTCCATAGGCTTATACGCAAGATTCACGGCTCTATTTTGCATATAAGTCTATGGGGACACCCTGCTGATCGGCATTAAAAAAAAAAGAAATGGCGATTGGCGCGGAAGCAAACAGCTCCTGGTGCAACAAGCAGCCATGCTGTCCTGTGTGGGATCCTCCAGGAGAGAAGTGGGGCTGATCCGCCACAGATTCCTGAGGCCGGATTCCAAAGAATCCGGCCTCATTTGAATCTGCGGCAGATTTCGCTAACATCCCTAGCCGAGTGTACCATGCCTTTAAAATTCAGTTTTCAGGGGTCACACAGTGCTTGAAAGGAACCTACGTCCAGGTGGGGTGGGGGGGAGAAGAACTGAATGTTATCAACCTGGCAGGGGCTGCTAAGCCAATGAGAGAGGGTTGTTTGCCCCCTCTATCCAGGCTCCCCCCTGCTACAACATTATTATGAATGGAGAGCAACTAATTCACAATTCTGAAGGCTCCTTTCTGCTACTATATTATCTCCCCAGCTTTTCCCCAGTGTGTGCACTTTTGCCTTGAGAAGCTAAAATCCCTGATTTTGGAATGCAGCACCTGAAAGCTTCTCATGAAAGCAGCCCAGCCTCTCAATTTTGCCCCATTCCAGCACTCTGCCATGGAATTATTGCTTTCAACCTCCCGCCCTTTCTACCCCCCCCTTTCTCCTTCTCCCTGCTCACAATTAGATGAGAAGCTCCCATGATCTTGAATGATCACTACTGCAACTTTACATAACAACAGAGAAATTACAGAACATCAAAGAAGCACAACATCGAGATAGCGATTTCACAGAGAAGTCAAAGAGCACTTTAGGACGAGTTACTGAAATTAGCCTTTAACCCCTTAAATGCTTTAATGCTTTAGCGATTGCTGTGGCTCCGTATGCATTGAGATCTGTTAAAGATTCACTGCAGGGGAGCGAGATTTACTTCTTACTTCTGAGTAAACATGCACTGAAGGGGAATGCTTTACATAGAGTCTCATCCAGCATTGGACTATGTTAAAGATTCACTGTGGGGGAGCAAGATTTATTTCTTACTTACATAGTAAACATGCACAGAAGGGGGGATATGGGAAAAACCACTTTGATTGGGGAAACAAGAGGGAATGGGGCATCCCACCCCCTTGACCATGTCACTGCCAGGTTACAGAGGCATGCCCAGGATTTAATGCAGGGGGGTCATGGCACACTGTGGCAAAACCACCAGGGAGCCGCTTTCAGTGAAAAAGTTGGAGTAAAAGGAGTTTCAGAAAATGCAGCTTTTCAAGAGGGAAGCGGCTGGTTGACAGTGGATTGGTGACGAAATCATCTGTTGCAAACAACCTCAGACTGCTGTAACTTCATAGCAAATCACTCGTGAAGACAGCCCCCTGGATAAACCCTGGGGATACCTCATCCCTCCCCCGGCCCCATGTCTAATGCAACGTATTGCAATCTCTCCCCCCTCTCTTTCTCTCTCTCATGCACATCAGCCAAGTCTTTTCTTTCCAAATTGCTTGGAGAGGAGAGTATTCCTAGGCATGAGCAGAATGCCCTTTCTGCTCAGACAGGGGGTCCTGCATAATTTTTAGCCCCAGAAGCTCTTACATTACAGTAGATCTGTTGCTATCCAGTGCCCGCACAGAAGAGTAAAGAAAGAAAGCACCCTACCCCTCTAAAAAGAAAGCCTCCCCACCCTCCATGCACACATATGCATATGCGCACGAGCGCGCATGCACACACACACACTGTGGAGAGGTCGTATCCTCTTCTCGCCCCGAAAACATCCCACTCCTCCCTCTGCGGCTGATACTGGATTCTGGATGCAACCGCAGGTTGAGATATTTGTCTGGGCTGGAGTGGGAGGGGGGATGGCTTCCAATCCACCTCAAAAAGGGAAGAAGAAAGAATTTGGTGTCCCAAACTCTTATGGAATGTGATCGCATTGAAACATGTGTTCAAGCCTGTGCACATTCTCCCACGACTTGCATTCCTTCCATTAAGGGATATTTTAACTTTGGCTAATAGAATGTCTATGGCTAAGAAGGCAATTCCCACCCAAAGAGATCCACACTCAGACAAGATTGCAGAGGGTAACGCCACATTGGCACATTTATTGAAGTTTCACATGGGTTCCAATGCACAAGCTGATTTTGGGGATATTAGCTGAGCAAGGCATTTGTTAAACATGACACCAATTGAGGACGCTTCAGTCTTCATTGAGGTTTGATTGGGCTTTGACGGGAAATTAGCTGTGTTCTTGGCAAAGTTGGGCTCCGACCAGGCCTCAAAGTGAAACCACTGACATGCGTGAGCCGCTTGTGTTGCGAGGGCAGCAAAGGTGACAGGGCACAGGAGAGGGGTTTGGGTAAACAGGAGTACCTAACACTCATGGGAGCAAAGAAGAGTCATCCGGACCTAGCCAGGGAGGGTTTCTCCCTTGGCCTACAGTCTGTTCTAGGTTTATGGAAGGGTTGTTTAGCCCTCGAATAACTCTCCCCAGCCAGGTTTGGACAACACGACAACCCATGGCTACCCTCAACCAGGGGTTGCATATTCATAATGGCGGCTGGCACGCACCGTAACCCCTTGTGGGTAAATTAACCCATGACAGGCTGTTGTGTCATCCGAACTGGCCTGGAGGATCTTCCTCAGATTCACTGTGGGGTGAGACGGATCCTGCTGGAAGTCAGTGATTCTGCCCCCATGGGAAAGTGGCAGCAAAGCTGTTTGTGGGTGCAATCCTATGCATGTTTAGACAGAGAAACGTCCTCAACGTGCTGGCTGGGGAATGCTGGGAGTTGTAGGACTCTCTTGCGGGGAGGCATTAAAAATAGAAGCTTCTGAATGTGCTACTGTCTCTGACTGCTAAAAAATAAGCATATGTGTCCTCTGCCCCCAACGTACCTCCAAAAGTCATCAGAACTTCTCCACCCCACTTTTCTTTCTCCAATACCCACCTCTCTCCTATGAATATGCCAAAAAAAAACCCTATCCTGTGAAATTTCTGCAGAGTTCTAATTTAAATCTGTATGTAAAAGGCAGTGTCCTTTGGAGTACACCAGCAGTTCCTGTTGTGCTTCTTATCTGTGCAGTTTTCCTTCAGCCCCAGGGAGACGCAAGCCCAATCTACGTGGAAATGGAATGAGAAGCGCTTTCTGGTTATATCCGGATTTTCATGAAATCGCTTTGGTCTGTCAGGGGCACAGGAAGCAAGAAAAGCAGAGAGTACACTCCCTAAAAACTAGGGATGTACGAAAGTCACTTACCTTTTCGAAGGGTGACATTCGTGGAGGGGCGGGAGGCGCTCCGTCCCTCCCCCTGAAATTCTCTCCAGCTGGCTCCACTCCGCGGCGATTCCACAGAGCCGCCAGCCGGGGCCGCCCGCAGCCAGACATCCGGCCGCTGGGCAGCCCGCAGGGACGTAAATGGTGGCTGCCGTAGCTGCCGCCATTTGCGTCCCTGTATTTTGCCGTAAATAAATATTTACGTAGCCTGTAGCTATCACGGCAAAAACAACAACAACAGCGAATGCAAATGGCGGCAGCTACGGCAGCTGCCATTTGCGTTCCCTTTTTTTTTTTGGCCATGATATACATAGCCTATTACGGCAAAAGAGATGGGCGCAAATGGCGGCCACTACGCCATTTGCGCCCCCCTCTTTTGACGTAATAGCCTACGTAAATATTTACCCTGATGTGCTCTCTCTCCAAACTAAAGCAGCCATGTAGATCAGGTCCCAGAAGGGGGGATGGAGTTGAGCTCCAATCTTGCTGGGAACCCATCAGGCTGGGATTTTGCTCTCTTGAGCATTTGCCTTTTACAAAGGTGGGGAAGGAACAGGAGAGCCGTTGGGGAAGGGGAGTTCTTTACACTTTGACTGGCTTCCTAACTTACTCCGTGCAAATGTTCATGCACAGGAAAAAGAGGAAGAGCGCAGCTTTCCCAGTTATACTAATCCAAAACCAAGACATACCTCAAAGAAGAAGTACTCCTGAGCACACTGGGTGGGTGATAACTGTGATGATTTTGCTATACTGCCCATGCTGATTTTCTTAGGATGACATGGATGCAGTTCCCATATGGTTCTTAAGGAGAATCTTCTCCATAGCCCTTCCCTCCATCCCCAATTTTGGCATGTTCAAAATGCAATATTTGTGAAATGTCACTTAATCCAACCCCACCCCCCCAACCCCACCCGGCTCAAGCACATCAGGGAAGATCTACATCAGCACTTTCTTTCTCCTTTTCTACCCCATCTTTCCCTTTGAGAATCTGATCTTCTCCCTGAAAAGCAAGTACGGATGGGGGAGCGTTTCATTCCATGACATCAACCCAGTAGAAAGTCTCAATTTTGTTTCATGCTGCAACATTTTGCCCCTTTTTTCCCTTGCAGGCCTGACTTTTGTGTTGATGATGCCTCTAGTCCTCCCCCCTCCCTCCCTGTGCTTAAAGGTCCATCCTGCCTCCATCTCACCTGTTGTTTCTTGCAGGGAGGTGGAGGGGAGAGTGACTGGAGGAGCTGAGCCATGGCCCAGTCAGACGATGCCCTGGAGATGCCAGCCCTGGGCCGCCCCTTCCAGCTGGGGATGCTGTACGACTGCCGCAAAGATGCCCTCATCCCAGGTAGGAGCTGGGGGGGGAGCGGGAGAGGCTCTCTGGCAGGAAGGCCTGGGACGGAGCAGGGCACTTTAGATTAACATGCGCAGAGACCCCGAGCAAGACAGCTTCGGCTTGTTCCAGATGAGAGCAGTCTTGGCTATATTATGGATTATCTGGGCACGTGGTCTGTGGATAGTTGAGCAGCCGTTTTTGCCACACTTCTTTCAGCCTATTTAGTTTGTTCCCCATCTTCACTCTTCCTGTACATTTTACCCACTCAGTTCCTCTTAGCTGATGTTTTGTCAGCAATATGGTAAGGTGGGGTGGAGTGAAAAGAAACCACCTGAGAAAATGGGGGAGTTGGCTTACCTTACTTAAACAAGGTAGCAAGGGCCTTTTTTCTCTTTTTAAACTTTGAGGAAAGCCTTGTGCAGCTGCCTGCAACACATGTGAGGGCCAGTGGAACCTTCTGGCTGCCCCAAGCAGGAAACCCAGCAGGGTCAGGAGGTTGTGGGGCTCCTCACATTCACCCTGGGTGGCCATGCGAGGCTTTTTCCAAACTAAAAAGTATTGGGGAAGCCCCATCACCTCACTTAATTAAAGTAAACCAAACACACCCACCCCACACCAAAACTGTACTAGCTCTCCAGCTACTGCCAAATGAGCAGAATTTCCCTCCCCCTTTTGTGGGGGACAGGTGCTCCCCCAAAAAATGCCTAGGGAAATTTGGCTCAGAGTTATAGCTTCTCAGAGTGGCCGTCCGCCATCTGCCATTATTCTCCTCCCGGAAGGTATTGGTCCAGTACCAGATATAGGACATCGCCCCATCCTGGGCAGAAAGAAAATAGGAAATGTAAGCACACAAAGACCAGAAATGTTCGGGGTAGTTCCCCTCTAAAAAAACAAAAAACAAATACTGAAATGTCCCTCCCCCATTTGGCAGACCCTGAATGGTGATGAAGTGAGGAGGGCTGTTTTAGTACACCCCATAGAAACAGATTGAAAAAGGAGAAACAGCTCCTCAAAAAAACAGCCCCCCCCCCCCGCACCAAACCCCAGCCCCAAGCAAAGCACTGTAGAGACATTCTGGAAAACACTTTCATGAATCTCCAGTTCTAAAGTTGTGGTGCAGTTGCCAAGGATCCCTGCGAAGCTTAGTTCAAAGCTGGTGCTGTTCAAGGTCATTCTTGGGTAATCAGAATTAGACACAACTGAGCAGTTTCCTAAGCTGGAGGAAAACAAGAGCTTTTCTTGAGAGTTGGAGGTTGTACAATAAAAGCGTCATGCCCACAGCACACATGGTCATCCCAGTATCATTGCTGGTTAAACAGTTTCTCAGCCTTTGCAATGCTTTAAAGAAAGACAAAGCTGTGTGACTGCGGTGATATTGGGACAAATAAATTGCCATGGAGAAGGATGGCTCTGTTGTACCAACTTCAGCTATTTTCTCTCTCTCCAGCCGTGGGCATTTTGGATGGCGGTACTCTATCCTTACATCCCACCTGAACATGCTAAAGCCTTCTCTGTGTTCCTCTGCTCCATTCCAGGGATCACCCTTTGGGACCTGGAGTCACTCCAGAAGGACCTGAGCATCAAACCGCAGCCCAAGACCGAATCTGAGATCATCGCGTCCGACTCCATTGACGATAAGGCCTCTGCCCTCAGCGTCTCGGCATCACTCAAGGCCAGTTTCCTGGGGGGGCTGATTGAAGTGGGAGGATCTGCCAAATACCTTCAGGACACCAAGAAGTCCCGGCAACAGGCCAGGGTCACGCTGCAGTACAAAACCACCACCAAGTACGAACAACTGACCATGAGCCACTTGGGAATCCAGAATGTCTCCCATCCGGCCATCTTTGAGCATGGCACGGCCACTCACGTTGTCACCGCCATCTTGTATGGAGCCCAGGCTTTCTTTGTGTTTGACCGAGAAGTCTCTTCTTCTGAAATGGTACAAGATATACAAGGAAACCTCCAAGTTATGATTGAGAAGATAATATCTATCAAAGGGGAAGCAGAGCTCCAGATGAATGAGCAGGAAAAATCCCATGCTGAGAACTTCATCTGCAAGTTCCATGGAGATTTTTCTCTGGAGAGCAATCCAGTGAGTTTCCAAGATGCCATACGAGTATATGCCACACTGCCCAAAATGTTAGGGGAGGATGGGCAGAAGGCTGTACCGGTGAGAGTCTGGCTGTATCCACTCACCAAGCTGGATTCCAGAGCGGCTAAGATGGTGCGTGAGATCAGCTTAGCCCTGATCTTCGATGCTCAGACAGTGATGGAGCAGCTGAATGAAACCCAGATGAGATGCAATGACCTAGCAAAGAATCCAATTTCTAACACCTTCCTAGAAATCAAGAAGAAAATCAAGAGATTCAAGGATCTGTGCAAGCAACACAGGCAGACTTTTCAGAAACAACTGGCAAGCATCTTGCCTTCTATCCGTGGAGGGGGGAAAGAGGAAGGAGCCCTGGTGGACATCTTGATGGCCATAAACCAATCACCCTTCAATATCCAGAGTCTCTGTGAATTTCTGGACTCCAAGGAACGAGAGATTAACTTTGTGAAATCTTACCTTGGTATCCTAAGTGGGATGGAAATCATCGCCTCGCAGAACAAACTGGAAGAAATAGTGCTTGACCCCCAGAATGAGTTTGTTGTTTCATTTACATTCACTTCTCTACATGACGAGGAACCGTTTTTATCCAGCTTACAACAGTGGCTTCAGAAACAATCTCAGCAGGAAGCAGATGATCCTGCAACAGGCATGTCTGCACCAGGGGAATGCAAGGCCTGGTTTGAGCTCAAAGAGAAAAACCAAAATGCTCGGAAAGCGGCCAGATCCATTTCAGACTTTGCCCGTGTCAATCAATCCAATGGGAAGACCCGGTTTGTTGTGGCCTCTGTCCCAGATGGGGACAACCCAGGAGCTTCCATTTACCTCTATGAAGATGGGGAGCTAGTCAGCAGCAGCTTTGAGCTGCCCTCAAAACCTCTCCCTCTCCTGATGGGTGGAGTTGGACATGACAGTGTGCAGCTGACCCTGCAACCGGCTGAATATGGGAGGGCTTCCATCTCCAGCTATCGGGTGGAGTACAAGATCACAGGAGAAGAAAGCTGGAAGACTGTGAATACGGAGAATACGGATGGCCAGGAGACTTTCCTATTAGAAGGTCTGTGTCCAAACACAGAGTACCAGTTCCGATATGCTGCTAGGAGCAAACCAGGCCTTAGTGAGACCAGCAACTTGAGTCAACCTGTGAAGACTCTTCCCACCAGCCCTCCTGGGAAACCTAGAGAGGTAACCGTAGAGCCTTCCATAATCTCTGTTGCCTGGGAGAGTCCCAGGGTAATTGGGGTGGGAGTTGTTATAAAGGAATACAAAGTGGAGTACAGAGAGGAGAGCAGAGATGAGAATGAAAATGGCAAAGATGAATGGCATGAAAAGGGAACAGGGGGGAAAACAGAGCTCTGTCAACTTGATAGGCTGAAGCCTCAGACACCGTACAGAGTCCGAGTCTCAGCCATGTGTGCCGATGGGGCTCAGAGTGATCCTAGTGAAGAGATGAAAGTTTCCACATCACTTGAAGAAGAAGGGAAGGCCAGACTAGCACACAAATACTGCCAAGAAAGCACCCTGGTGGAAGACGGGCAGCCATCAGTGTATGCCCTTCCTTTGGAAAAGACCACAACAGACGCCTCAGCGTCCTGCCTAACATACCAGCTCGGTGAAGAGAACTTGCAGGTCCCCAACAAAGTGATCATGGTGATGGGAGCAACAGGATCGGGGAAAACGACTCTCATCAACGGGATGATCAATTATATCCTGGGCGTTCAATGGGGAGATGATTTCCGATTCAAACTTATTCATGAAGTGACCAACAGAAGCCAAGCTGAAAGCCAGACATCTGAAGTGACGGCCTATGTGGTGAATTATCAGAAGGGTTTCCAAGTCCCCCATTCCCTCACTATTATCGACACCCCAGGATTTGGAGACACAAGAGGAATAGAGCATGACAAAATGATCACAAAGCAGATCCGGGAGTTTTTCTCCACCCCAGGGGGTACAGATCAGATAGATGCTATCTGTATTGTAGTTCAGGCCTCCTTTGCTCGTTTAACCCATGCCCAGAAATATGTGTTTGACTCGGTGCTGTCCATTTTTGGGAAAGATATAAAGGACAATATCCAAGTCCTGATTACGTTTGCAGATGGACAGGCACCCCCTGTTCTAGAGGCCATTAAAACAGCTGATGTGCCATGTGCTAAAGATGCCAACGGTACCCCTGTTCACTTCAAATTCAATAATTCTGCACTGTTTGCCAACAATCCTAAAGAAAGTGGAAGCAGCTTTAATTTTGATGAAATGTTCTGGAAAATGGGTGCTATGAGCATGAAGACTTTCTTTGACTCATCATACAAACTAGAAACAAGAAGTTTAACTTTGACCAGAGAAGTGCTCAGGGAACGGAAAGAGCTGGAAGCTGCCGTGGAAGGGCTGCAGCCCCAAATCAAGGCTGGACTGGTGAAGCTGGAAGAACTGAGGAAGACGCAGCAAGCTCTGGATCAGCACAAGGGTGACATGGCCGCCAACAGAGACTTTGAGTATGAAGTAGAAACCACTGTGCCAGTGAAGGAAGACATCTCTGGAACTGGTAACTACATAACCAATTGCGCGAACTGTCACTTCACCTGTCACTATCCTTGTGGGATTCCTAATGATGAGAACAAGCGTGGTTGTAACGCTGTCAATCAGGACACAGGATTCTGCAATGTCTGCCCTGGCCGGTGTTATTGGAATGTTCACTTCAACCTTAAATACCGATTTGAATATAAAGTAGTAAAAGAGAAAAAGACCTATGCAGATTTGAAGCAAAAGTATGAACGGGCCTCTGGTGAACTGATGACCACGGAGAAGGTGCTTGAAAATCTCAGCCAGGAATATGATGTGGTGAAACACACCTTAGAAGACCTCATTCAAAAATCATCGCAAAGCCTCCAGCGGCTGCAGAAAATTGCACTGAAGCCCAACCCCCTGTCCACCCCTGAATACATTGACCTGCTCATCCTGTCAGAAGAGCAGGAGCTGAAGCCTGGGTATCAAGAAAGGATCCGATCTCTGAAGGAAGTGCGGAAGGTGGCTGAGATAATACAGAAGATTGCCCACAAAGAGCCCCTGCTGCCCAGAGAGCAGGATCTGTATGAGAAGATTGAACAAAACAACCGTTCCCCTCCGACATCCGCATTTAAGAAAATGGCAGCAGCTGTTACTAACTGGTTTAGGGGCTAACACATATATTTGCACTCTCTCTCCACTTGCATTTTTTAATCAGCAGTGACTTCAGGTTATATGAGTGTAATTCAGGCCGGAGCCAGAGTGTGTGTGTGGGGGGGAGATGTAGAATCATTTTTACTAACAATTGCAACAAGACCTTCCTTTGTCCATTGCTGCAAAGAAAGTGCTTGTCAATCACTGTTTGTGATATTTAGAACTCCTATCTCCTTATTCTGCTGCTGCCGCCGCTGGGCCTGCTGCTGCCGCCGCTGCCACCACCACCAGGCCTTCCTTGTGGACTTCTGCCTGGCAGACCGCCAGTCCCTGCAGGACCAGGCCCCCAGGTACCGAGCCAGCTGTGCTGCTCCACCTGCCCCTCCCTGGAGGGGCTACATAAGCTGGCTGGCTGAGGTGGCCTGGGAGAGCCAGGGCCTGCAGGAGAAGCTGCCATCACCGGGGAAGAGGCGTGCTTGCAGCCGCTGGGCCTGTTGCCGCCGTCACCGCTACCACCGCCACCAGGCCTTCCCTGTGGACTCCTGCCTGGCATTTTTAAGGGGATTTTAATTGTTTTGTTTGTTTGTTTTATTTTGTTGGGGGGGATTTTGTTGTGTTTTTAGGGGTGGGTAGCCTGCCTGATAGGCGGGAGCGAGGGGGCATGTGTCCACCTGATGGAGGCAGTAGGGGGAGTGCTGGGGGCCAGAACATACCGAGGCTGGGCGGCAGGCGCTGGCGGAGCGCTAGGGGCAGGCCATGCCAGGTAAGGGGAACAAGGGAGAGATGTGTAGTATCTGTCCCCTGCTCCGGGCCTGTCCAGAGCCAAAGGATGGCTGGGGGAGGCGTGACCCCATCTTCTGGCCTTCGTTTGCTGCTCTGCAATGCCAGGTCTGTTACTCAGAAAACCTCCCTCATCCATGACATGATCCTGGATGAGGGTGCAGACCTGGCATGTATTACGGAGACCTGGCTGGCCGAGGCTGCTGCTCCAACCCTTGCAGCCATGTGTCCAGCTGGATTTTCGTATGCACAGCAGCCGAGGGCTGGGGATCGGGGAGGGGGAGTGGCTGTTATCAACCGAGAGTCCTTGGTCTTCACCAGGCCCCCTCTCCGGGAGACCAAGGTTGCTGAGTGCATGTACTGGAGGTTGGGCCCGAAGGGCAGTCTGGGGATTCTGCTCGTGTACCGTCCACCCCGCTGCACTACTGACTCCCTGGCCGAGGTGCTTGAGGTGGTCTCTGATGTGCGTGTACAGTCCCCTAACTTACTGGTGTTGGGGGACTTCAACGTACATTCGGAGGCCATCCTCACAGGAGCACCTCGGGACTTCATGGAGACCATGGCCTCCTGGGAGCTGCACCATATTCTAACTGGGCCCACCCATGTAGCCGGTCATGCACTAGACGTTGTGTTTGTTTCTGGAGAAGCGGGGAGTGATCTGGAAGTCAAGGGTATATCCACCACCCCCTTGTCATGGTCAGATCACTATCTGGTGACGTTGGACTTCTCGGTTCCACAACCCCTCCGCAGGGGTGGAGGACCCATTAAAATGGTCCGCCCCAGGCGTCTTATGGATCCAAATGGATTCCTGAACGCGCTTGGGGATTCTCTGGGGCATGCCAACGGCCACTCGGTCGAGACCCTGGTGGGTGGCTGGAATGCCGCAATTACTGGGGCATTAGATCGGGTGGCTCCGAAACGCCCTCTCCCCCTGAACAGGGCTCGGACTGCACCATGGTTCAATCCGCAGTTACGAGCTCTGAAACAGGAGGTGAGTCGGCTAGAGCGCCGGTGGCGGAAGTCTCGCTCCAAAGACGATCAGACATGGGCTAGAGCTATATCTTCAGCCTATCACGTGGCGGTGAAGGCAGCAAAAAAGGAATATTATGCTGCCTCCATCGCATCTGCAGAGTGCTGCCCCAGGAGGCTGTTCCAAGTGGTCCGGAGCCTGGTCGGTCCTGTGGCTCCAGAACCACTGGAGCATTCTAAGGCCTCCTGTGAGGCCTTGGCAAGGCACTTTGCAGATAAAATTGATCAGATTAGGTGTGTTACTCTGCACACTGTGGATACAGTTAGTGAGCAAGAGGCGGCCTGTGGCAAACCGGTTTTGTGGGATCGGTTCCAGCTTCTTCCTCCTGATGAAGTGGACAAGGTGCTTTCATCTGTAAGGCCGACCACCTGCTTACTTGATCCTTGCCCATCTTGGCTTATTATGAGCTGCAGAGAGAGACTGGGTGAGGGGATCAAGGCGGTAGGTGAACGCCTCCCTTGAGGAGGGAGTGATGCCATCAGCCCTCAAGGAGGCAGTGATAAGACCACTCTTAAAGAAGCCCTCCTTGGATCCTCAAGTTCTGAACAACTTTCGCCCAGTCTCAAATCTGCCATTTTGGGGCAAGGTGATTGAGCAGGTGGTGGCGGTGCAGTTGAAGGCACACTTGGAAGAAACTGATTATCTAGACCCATTTCAGTCGGGCTTCAGGCCTGGGCATGGGACAGAAACGGCCTTGGTCGCCTTGGTGGATGATATGAGGAGGGCTCTGGATAGGGGTGAATGCTCCTTCCTTGTTCTCCTCGACCTCTCAGCGGCTTTCGATACCGTTGACCACGGTATCCTCCTGGACCGCCTGGAGGGGTTGGGCATTGGAGACACTGTATTGCGGTGGTTCCGGTCCTTCCTCTCCGGCAGGTACCAGAGGGTAGCACTGGGAGAGGAGGTTTCGGACCCGTGGCCACTTACTTGTGGGGTGCCACAGGGTTCCATCCTCTCCCCGATGCTATTTAACATCTATGTGAAGCCACTGGGGGCTATCATCAGGAGGTTTGGGGTGCAGTGTCATCAATATGCGGATGACACGCAGCTCTACCTCTCATTCAAATCTTCACCAAGGTTGGCCGTAGAATCCCTGTCCAAATGTCTGGAGACGGTGAGTGGCTGGATGGGGAGGAATAAGCTGAAGCTCAACCCTGACAAGACCGAGGTACTTTTGGTGGGAGACAAGAGGAGGCTGGGGGATGTTGACCTGGTGTTGAATGGGGTACAGCTACCCTTGAAAGACCAGGTCCGCAGCCTGGGGGTCATTTTGGACTCCCAGCTGTCCATGGAGGCTCAGGTGTCAGCTGTGAGCCGGACAGCGCTGTATCAACTCCATCTGATACGGCGGCTGCGCCCCTTCCTTCCCGACCATCTGCTCCCATCGGTAGTACATGCCCTGGTCTCCTCTCGTTTAGACTACTATAATGCGCTCTACGTGGGGTTACCCTTGAAGACGGTTCGGAAACTGCAGCTGGTACAGAACGCGGCGGCTCGCCTGATTAAAGGCAGCCGCCGGCGAGATCACATCACTGCAGTGCTGAAGGAGTTGCACTGGTTACCAGTTGTTTTCCGGGCCAAATTCAAGGTGTTGGTTTTGACCTTTAAAACCCTATATGGTTCCGGCCCAGCCTATCTTAAGGAGCGCCTCCAGCAACACCAGACAGGCCGCTTAACAAGATCAGCCTCGGATGGCCTTCTCTCTGTCCCATCAGCCAGGACAGCTAGACTGGTGGGGACGAGGGAGAGGGCCTTCTCTGTGGTGGCCCCCACTTTGTGGAACTCCCTCCCTAGGGAACTCCGTCATGCCCCCTCTTTAATGAGCTTCCGTCGTGCATTAAAAACGTGGTTGTTCAGGCAGGCATTTGGGGTGGGCTAGGGTATTTAAAAAAAAAAAATTTTATGGTAAAATTTTATTGTTTTAAATTGTTTTATGGTGGGTTGTACATCGCCCAGAGTGGCTGGGTGACCAGTCAGATGGGCGATTAATAAATTTAATAAATAAATAAATAAATAATAAATTCTCCATCATTTCCATTAACGTTATTCCCTGCTGTGATTTGTATTATCTCCTATGGCGGGACAGCACAAGCGTTTCTGTCCCAAGGGCTACACTGGGTGGCAGGGCGAACACACACATGCATGCACGTATATTCACATGCAGTTCACCCACACACCTCTCTCTCTCTCTCTCTCTCTTTCTCACACACACACAGACATCGCTGGGGAGGGAGGAGGCTGCAGCTCCCCACTCCAACGATCCCAACCCCATCTCTGCTTTACTAAGTGCTGCTTTGTGGGAGATGCCAGCTGTTTCCCGGGGTCTTTGAGCCAGGAAAAAGGTTCACCCCCAGGCTCCCGAATGGGGTTCTGTGGTTCCTTCCTGGAATGTCCTAGGAAGCAGGCGGAAGCCTTTGAGCACGGCTTTCTAGGAGGCTCCGGGACGCTCTAGGAATGAGGCTTCGATGGCAGGAATCATAGAGCCCCTTCCTAGAGTGTTTTTCTTTTTTTAGTCCCGCCGGTGTTTTTTCAGCAGTAGCTGTTGCTGGGGCTCTGCCAGATAGGGCCTGGGGGGCTGCCTGAAACCTTGGAGGTGCGCCTTTTGCACCCCTCTCCTAAGGGAACTTGCTGATTCTTATGCAAACTTTAAAAAACTGAAATACAGCTCTCATAAAGACTTTGTTTCCCTCTTGTGCACAATACGACAAGCACTTTGGATGCTTCTCAACTAGCCTCTCCTCTTCCCTCCCTCCTTAGTACTGATATCACCCTAACACCCATTTTTTTCTTAGAATGCAGACATTGAGCCTCTCTACACCAGCCTAAACTCCCGCATTTAAAACAGGGCTTTTTCTGTCTAGCCACAAATGGAGGGCAGCCGAAACGCGGAGGAGAGGTTGCTCTGTGCTCCGCCTGCCCTGCAGTGGATAGTTGGCCGCCTCCGAGTTCAGAGGCAGCCGACTATCCAGATAGGATCGTGCATTTAATGACTGTGCCTTAGAACAGCTGGCATTTCAACTGGGCTTCAGGCCTGGGCATGGGACAGAAACGGCTTTGGTCGCCTTGCTGGATGATACGGGGAGGGCTCTGGATGGTGGGGAATGCACCTTCCTTGTTCTCCTCAATCTCTCAGCAGTTTTTGATACCGTCGACCACAGTATCCTCCTGGACTGCCTGGAGGGGTTGGGCATAGGGGACACCGTATTACAGTGGTTCCGTTCCTTCCTCTCTGGCCGGTACCAGAGGGTAGCTCTGGGGGAGGAGACTTCAGACCCTTGGCTGCTCACTTGCGGGGTGCCACAGGGTTCTATTTAACATCTATGTGAAGCTGCTGGGGGCTATCATCAGGAGGTTTGGGGTGCAGTGTCACCAATATGCGGATGATAAGCAACTCTACCTCTCATTTCAATCCTCGCCAAGGTTGGCTGTAGAAACCCTGTCCAAATCTGGAGTCGATGAGTGGCTGGATGGAAAGGAATAAGTTGAAACTGAACCCCAACAAAACTGAAGTACTTTTGGTGGGAGACAAGGGGGGGTTGGGGGAGGTTGACCTAGTGCTGAATGGAGTGCGGCTGTCCCTGAAGGACCAGGTCCGCAGCTTGGGGGTCACTTTAGACTCCCAGCTGTCCATGGAGGCTCAGGTGTCAGCTGTGAGCTGGGCAGTGCTGTACCAACGCCATTTGATACACCAGCTGCGCCCCTGCCTCCCTAACCATCTGCTCCCCTCAGTAGTTTATGCCCTGGACTCCTCTTGCCTAGACTACTGTAATGCGCTCTATGTGGGGTTACCCTTGAAGATGGTTTGGAAGTTGCAGCTGGTAGAGAACGCAGAAGCTCACCTGATTAAAGGCAGCCGTTGGCGAGAGCACAGCACTCCAGTGCTGAAGGTTACCAGGTGTTTTCCAGGCCCAATTAAAGGTGTTGGCATTGACTTTTCAAACCCTATATGGTTCCGGCCCAGTCTATCTTAAGCAGCGCCTTCTACAACACCAGGGACGCCGCTCAACAAGATCGGCCTCGGAAGGCCTTCAGTCTGTCCCATCAGCCAGGACTGCTAGGCTGGTGAGGATGAGGGAGAGGGCCTTCTCTGTAGTGGCCTCCACTCCATGGAATTCCCTCCCTAGTGACCTCCACTACGCCCCCTCTTTGATGAGCTTCTGCTGGGCTTTTAAAACCTGGTTGTTCAGGTAGGCATGTGGGGTGGGATGGGGTTTTTAGAGCAATGTTGTTTTTATTCAGTTGATTATGTAAATTTGTTGTTGTTATTTGTATTGTACACTGCCTAGAGTGGCCAGGTAGCTGGCTAGATGGGCAGCTAATAAATCTAATAAAAAAAACAATAAATAAAATTTTCTGGGAATGCAGGAGAGGGCCTTTTCAGTGGCTGCACCCAGGTTTTGGAACTCCCTTCCAATGAGGTCTTCTTAGGGATGTATGAATCCCTAACCTCTGGGTCCAGCGGGGGGTCCGCAGGGGGGGAGGCGATCCGTTCCTCCCCCCCGGGATCCTCCCCGGCCGGGTCCGCTCTGCAGCGAGTCTGTGGAGCCGCCGGCCAGGTCCGTCCGCTGCCGGACTGCCGGCTTGCGGACACAAATGGTGTCAAGCGTAGCGGACGTCATTTGCATCCCTGCTCTTTGCTGTGATAGGCTACGTAAATCTTTACGTAGCCTATCACAGCAAAGAGCAGGGATGCAAATGGTGTAGCGGGTACTATTTGCATCCCTGCTCTTTGCCGTGATAGGCTACGTAAAGATTTACATAGCCTATTATGACAAAGAGCGGGGACGCAAATGGCGTCCGCTATGCCGGACACCATTTGCATTCGCACACCAGCAGCAGACGGACCCAGGTGGACCCAGACCCGGTGGTGCCAGGTAGGATCCAGCTGGGGCAGACTTCGCGGGGTGGCGGAGGTCAGTGGTCCGTTCTGCCATGGACTCCCGGGGGGGGGGGGCGGATTCTAATAATCCAGCCTCATTGGAGTCTGTGGTGGAATTCTCCACCATCCCTAGGCCTTCTACTGCATGGCAAACACTTTCATATTTCATGAGGCTTTTCATCTGCCAGGTTGATGCTTTTAGTGCTGCATTGTTCTTAGTTCTTTTTAACTGGCTGGTTTTCTTTCTTTTTTTTTAATGTCTTGATGGATACATTTAGGTCTATCCATATTATTGCTTTTAACATTTTCTTATTGTAAGCTGCTTTGGTTTCTTTCTTAAGATAAATGAGGGACATATGTTTAATAGAAATACCCATCATGGTATTTTTGGTAACCATTTCCTTCTGCTTGCACCAGAAGCTACATTCATCAGCAAGAGACTTTTCCAGTTCACCACCAACAAAATGAGACTAGATACTGTCCAACTCTCTAAACATGGAGGCTTGTGGGCTTCCCATTGAGGCATCTGGTTGTCCACTGTGGGAACAAAATGCTGGACTCGATGACTTTGGTCTCATCCAGCTTCAGGGCTCTTCTTATGTTCTTAGGCTGTGCTGAGAAACTAACTGCTGGAAATGATGTACATACTTTGCATTTTGCATGACATACACTTCTGTAACCATAACTGCCCACCATTTTTCTCTCATGTGCTTTGGGGAACCCTATATTACTGCTCTTTGCTTTCTTGAATTCACCATGCAGCATCCTATAAATAAAAATGAATCTCTTATTTAAGAATGGTCTCAAAGATGTATTCTTATGGGTGGGGTGAGGGGAGCATCTGAACTTATGCAGCTGCCTTATATACCACGTCAGAACTTTGGTCCATCTTTCCCAGTATTCTCTAAGCCGACTGGCAGCTGCTGTCTAGGGTCTCTGGCAGAGAAGCCTGTCCCAGTCCTTCCTGCTACCGACAATCCTTTTAACCTGAGGTCGAACCCAGGACCTGCTGCATGCAAAGCACGTGCTCTGCCACCCAGATGGGGCCCCTCTCCAAACATGCAAGGAGACAGTTGACTGGGCCAAATAGGTCAATCAATGGTTCCACCATTGGCCCCTTTTGACATTTATTCTGGTTATTAACATTGTAAATAATTAAGGGGGTCTCTGTAGTTAAGCTGAATCACCCCCCGCCCCCAAAAAGACATTCTGCCATTATAAGCCACAAAATTCTGCTGATTAGAAATGACACTATTGTGCTAGTAACTTGAAACGTGGCATCCATGAGCTACTCAGTGAGGTCTAACGTGTCAAATTTCAAACATCTGATAAAAAATGTCACAGGTACAGCAAAAAAAGTGCTGAAAACTGACACATTTACCCTTTTAAGTCCAGTGTTCAGAAAGACGTACCATACATCTCTATCAAACGGTGAAAGCTACAGATGGCCTTCATTGTTTTAACAGGCTGCTTACAGCCTCCTCAGATTTTCCAGGAATTCTGTAAAAATGTCTACAGGTATGTTCTCTGCCACAGCTGCATCTTTTCTTTTTACATTCGCAGGAGCTATGGCAGGCTGTCCCTTCTAGTTCTTTTTAAAAGTATGTAGACATTACTTGGGGCCGCGGTGGCTTAGTGGTTAAGACGCTGAACTGCAGACTGGAAAGTCGGCAGGACAGCAGTTCAAGACCCGAGTGCTGCATGACGGAGTGAGCTCCCGTCTTCAGTCCCAGCTTCTGCCAACCTAGCAGTTCGAAAGCAAGAAATTGCAAGTAGATAAATAGGTACTGCCTTGGCAGGAAAGGTAACAGCGTTCCGTGCACCTCGGTGTTCAGTCATGCCGGCCACATGACCACGGAAGCGTCTTCGGACAGCGCTGGCTCTTCGGCTTAGAAACGGGGATGAGCACCGCACCCTAGAGTCGGACACGACTGGTTGGGGACACCTTTACCTTTTACCATTTAGACATTACTTACTTATGTAGACATTACTACTTATGTAGTAATATTACTACTTATGTAGACATTACTTCCCCTTCATGGATCACTGCCTTGTTGTGGCGAAGGGGCTTGCGTAACTCAGTGAAGCCATAAGCTATGCCGTGCAGGGCCACCCAAGACGGACAGGTCATGGCAGAGAGTTCTGACAAAATGTGGTCCACTGGAGAAGGAAATGGCAACCCACTCCAGTATTCTTGCCAAGAAAACCCCATGGAACGTATCACAAGGCTAAAAGAGATGACGCTGGAAGATGAGCCCCTCAGGTCGGAAGGTGTCCAATATACTACTGGGGAAGAGCAGAGGGTATTTCCAAGTAGCGCCAGAAAGAGTGAAGTGGCTGGGCCAAAGCCGAAAGGACACTCAGCTGTGGATGTGTCTGGTGGTGAAAAGAAAATCCGATGCTGTAAAGAACAATATTGTTTAGGAACCTGGAATGTTAGATCATTCTGTGCTGTTGTTCTGAACCACCTCAAAAATAGAGGCATTCGTGTATCCCCATACCTCTGCCCCATATGTCAGTTGTGAAACTACCTACTTCTGAAATATCTCAACTGCAGGGTCAACCAAGCTTCCCCCTTGTGATCTAGAGAACTGAAGGAGGGATTGAGCAGACTGGGATGATTTCAGCTGAATTACATCTAAACGTTGTCTCCACAAAAGTTGGGCATTGAAGTTCAGGCCCAAATATCTAAAGTTGTTCATTTGTTCAATTGATTAATTGTCCAGCTTCCACATATGAGTTTTCTTTTTCTTCCCATATACTACAGTTTCAGTCTTAGCATAATTAATAGACAAATGCTCTCTTGTGCAAAACTTACTCAACTTTCTCAAGAGCCTTGGCATCCCAATTAATGTTGTGGAGATCATTGCAATGTCTTCTGCATATAGGAGAACTGAGAGTTTAACATCCTGAATAGAAGCTGGAAAGCATTCCAAATCACTCAGTTTTTGTACAATGTTGTTAATATAAAAGTTAAAAAGAAAAGGGGCCAATAGACATCCCTGACGCACCCCTTTATCAGTTGGAATGCTTTCTGATAACAATCCGTTCACCCCAAGCCTAACTCTCAAAGTAGTGTCGGAGTGGAGCATTTGGATTAAAAGAAGCAGCCTTCTATCAATGTTTGTGGCAGGTAGCTTTTGCCACAAATGATCTCTGTCTACAAGGTCAAAGGCTGAACTAAAATCCACAAAAGTAACAAATAGCTCCTTTCTGTCTGTCATGCTGAGAATATTTCTGCATTAGGTGATGGAGAACAAAACACTGATCTACTGTAGATTTCCCCTTTGCAAACTCTACCTGTTCTTCTGCTAAAATCAAGTTTTCAGCTGCCCATGACTCTAATTTGCGTAAAAGATATGTAGTATATAATTTTGAAACAAAATTAAGCAGACTGATCAGTCTAAAATTATTTGGATCTGCTTTAGAGCCTCTCTTGTGAATAGGAACAACAATGCTCACTTCCCAGCCCTGGGGAATTTTTCCATACTGGTTTATAAGTAAACATTTTAGCAAGAATTAGGCACCACCAAGTGGGATTAGATATAAACAATTCACCAGGAGGCATGTCCTCTCCAGGGGCCTTTTTAGGAGGCAGGGAGGCAATCAAATCATGCACTTCATCCCAGGTTACAGGTTCCCAATCAGGGCAGCAGGAGAAAGACAAGGAATCCTTGCCATAAAGGGGATCAGATGAGGTCCCAACAAAAGATTGTCTAAACAAGGCTGAAAAGTGAGCTTGCCCCTGTGAGGAAGTAATTTGATTATCACTAGCACCGTGATGTCTCCTTGTCCCTTTTGTCACTGACATCCAGAATCTGGTTGAATCTCTTTCTAGAATGGCAGCCCTAGCTCCATCCCGGATTGTTGTACACACTCGTTCTTTTTCTGGTGCAGGAGATTTTTATACTCTTTGTGCAAGCTGATGTAGACGGTTAAATTTTCTAAGGAGTCTTTTTGCCTTAATCGCCTGATTGCTCCTGCCAACCTACATTTCTGGACAGTGCACTGTTTATCAACCCAGCTTTGACTAGGTGCAGGCCTGAAAAAGGAGCTTTAGTAGTAACCACAAATGGTCTAAGTTCTTTTACTATTTTTCCATAAGTTCCCAGGGGGTCCAAGAAAGTAAAAAATCCTCTCTCAAAGATAACATCTTGGGGGTCACTAGGAATAAGTTTATTTCTTCTTGCAGCTTCCCATTCCAATGCAGCCTTTTCTCACCCTGGGTTATCAAATTATTTGCAGAAGCAAAAATAGGGGGCACTTTTCCAGTTGGTAACGAAAGAGACATCTGAATTGGCATGTGATCACCCTCTGGTCTAGTAAGGACTTTGACATTGTTGAAAAAGAATGGAGCTGATTCTGAGAGGATCACAAACTCTATCATGCTCCTGCCCCTTGGGCCAATATATGTATATAAGTTCTAGTCTGGGTCTATATCTGTCCCCTTACATGTATATAAGTGAAACTCCACAACCTGGAGGCCAATCCACCTGAAGAATTAAAATGTTATTACTATCACTTACATCAAGCTGTAAAATATTTGGGTTACTATCCACTGAAACCATAATTACTAGGCTGCCTCGGGCACAGCCTTTGCTATCTGATTTGCTAGCTGGTTGGGTATACACAAGGTATCCTGGAAAGGTGGGAACAGTCATAGTGGTAACCCAGGTTTCTTGAATAAAAAGAACTTCAAACTGGATACAATTTTTTTTTTAAATTCTCATTTACCAGCTTGGAGGTAACCTAACCCTAACCCTGCAACATTCCAAGAAAGTAATCTAATAGAAGTAACAATGCCGGCCAGTGAAGAGGAAGATAGTCATCATGGACCAGCCCTCTTAATGGTAACAGCAGCTTGTTTATGGAGTCCTGTTCCTTCAGATATAATTCTGCTATTCCTGTCTCCATATGGCCTATCTATTGTTGGAGTCTGAGAGGGTGAAGTTGACTGCTGTTCACATGCAAATTCTAGCCCTATGAAGTGTCCATCAGCTATACAATTCTGTGCTGCATGGTGCATAGTTTGAAGTGGGGGAGGGACTGTGGCCCTATTTTTTGGAGGATGCGCAGGAAGAGGGGTTGTAAATTTATTTCTGCCGTAACGTTTTGAAGTTTGGTTTGAAAGAATCCCAGCTCAGTTAAATTTGATTTTCCTGAAGAGGTGAGCTTGGGAGGCTCGATAGCAAAAGGTGGCAAGGAGGATGGTATCAGGCAGTGCTGCGGCTGTATTGCGATTTGCTCATCTGCAGCCTTTCCCTCCAAGGGGTTTAAATTAGATGGTTTCAGTGATCCTGTGTGGCTGATGTCATCTGATTGTACAGCTGAGACCTGAAGAAGCTTTGCGCAGGGTCCAAAGTAGAGCGGCCTTAGGCTAATCTTTTCAACACCGCATGAACCATGGTAATGATTGACTGTTGTTCCATTACTGGCAGGTCAGAATGTATCAATTAAAGCTTCTTCTTCAGGTATCACAGCAATAAGCGTTTATTCAGTTGGAGGGAATTATATATATCATATATCATTTTATTTATTTATTTATTTATTAAATTTATTAATCGCCCATCTGACTGGTCACCCAGCCACTCTGGGCGATGTACAACCCACCATAAGCAATTTAAAACAATAAAATTTTACCATAAATTTTTTTTAAAAAAATACCCTAACCCACCCCAAATGCCTGCCTGAACAACCACGTTTTTAATGCACGACGGAAGCTCATTAAAGAGGGGGCATGACGGAGTTCCCTAGGGAGGGAGTTCCACAGAGTGGGGGCCACCACAGAGAAGGCCCTCTCCCTCGTCCCCACCAGTCTAGCTGTCCTGGCTGATGGGACAGAGAGAAGGCCATCCGAGGCTGATCTTGTTAAGCGGCCTGTCTGGTGCTGCTGGAGGCGCTCCTTAAGATAGGCTGGGCCGGAACCATATAGGGTTTTAAAGGTCAAAACCAACACCTTGAATTTGGCCCGGAAAACAACTGGTAACCAGTGCAACTCCTTCAGCACTGGAGTGATGTGATCTCGCCGGCGGCTGCCTTTAATCAGGCGAGCCGCCGCGTTCTGTACCAGCTGCAGTTTCCGAACCGTCTTCAAGGGTAACCCCACGTAGAGCGCATTACAGTAGTCTAAACGAGAGGAGACCAGGGCATGTACTACCGATGGGAGCAGATGGTCGGGAAGGAAGGGGCGCAGCCGCCGTATCAGATGGAGTTGATACAGCGCTGTCCGGCTCACAGCTGACACCTGAGCCTCCATGGACAGCTGGGAGTCCAAAATGACCCCCAGGCTGCGGACCTGGTCTTTCAAGGGTAGCTGTACCCCATTCAACACCAGGTCAACATCCCCCAGCCTCCTCTTGTCTCCCACCAAAAGTACCTCGGTCTTGTCAGGGTTGAGCTTCAGCTTATTCCTCCCCATCCAGCCACTCACCGTCTCATATATTATATCATATTGGCTCTCAGTCCAGTGGGCCATACAGAGAGGGTTCTTATTCATATGCCTGGTAAAATCTATCTCTTTGACTCTAATCTCATTATCATCATGGTCTAGATTTATTAAATTGTTAGAGTCAAAGTTTATCAGAGTTGACTGTTTTTTGACAGAGGGGGTCAGAGTCAGGAGGGTAGGGATGTCAGAGAATTCCGCCACGGATTCCAGTGAGGCCGGATTCTTTAGAATCCCCCCCCCCGGAATCCATGGCGGAACAGCCTCCCGCCCCCTCCCAGCGAAATCCCCCCGTGATGGAACTTAACTGGGGCGGATGCAGCAGCGGTGGCGGCTGGTCTCCCTGCTGGCTGCAGCCGGGCTGCTGCAGCCACCATTTGCGTCCTTGCAGCTGTGATAGGCTACGTAAGTATTTACGTAGCCTATCACAGCAAAGAGCAGGGATGCAAATGGCGGCCACTACGCCATTTGCGCCCCTGCTCTTTGCCATGATAGGCTACGTAAGTATTTACGTAGCCTATCACAGTAAAGGCAGCTAGGGATGTACGAAAGACACTTACCTTTTTGCGGATTGTATTCGTGGGGGGAGAGACGCTCCGTCCCTCCCCCCAGAATCCACGACGGGGGGGGGAGGTGATCCAGTCCTCCCCCCTGCCAGAATCCTGCCCAGCTGGCTGTGCTCCGGATTTCCGGCCGCGGAGTGGCTGGTGCAGACGCAAATGGCGGCCGCCCTAGCAGCCGCCATTTGCGTCCAGCCGGGCAGCCATGATAGGCTACGTAAGTCTTTACGTAGCCTATCACAGCTGGGCAAAAAAACAACAACGGTGTACGCAAATGGCGGCTATGGCAGCCGCCATTTGCGTTCCTTATTTTTCGCTGTTTTAGTCTAAGTAAATATTTAATAAATAAATAAATTTAATTAAATATTTACGTAGGCTAAAACAATGAATAAAAAAGGAATGCAAATAGCGCCCACTCTGCTATTTGCATTCCCCTTTTTTTTCGCCGTAATAGTCTACGTAAATACTTACGTAGACTAAAATGTCAAAAAATAAGGAACGCAAATGGCAGCCGCTGTAGCCGCCACCATTTGCGTACGTGGGTTCGTTTTTTTTACATACATAGACTTACATAGCCTATCACGGCAAAGACCAGGATGTAAATGGTGGCCATGGCAGCTGGTTGAAAGACCAGCCGCCACCGCCGGACCCGCCGCCATCCGGAACATCTGCCCCAGGTAAGCTTCATCCCGGGGGGAATCCGGGGGGGGCGGGCCATTCTGCCATGGATTTCAGGGGGCCGAATGCCAGTGCATTCAGGCTCACTGAAATCCGTGGCGGAATTCCCCGCCATCCCTAAAGGCAGCCACGCAAATGGCGGCCGCCATATGTGTGGCTGCCTTTACCGTGATAGGCTACGTAAATACTTATGTAGCCTATCACGGCAAAGAGCAGGGGCACAAATGGCGTAGCGGCCACCATTTGCGTCCCTACCCTTTGCCGTGATAAGCTATGTAAATACTTACGTAGCCTATCACAGCTGCTTGCAAGGATGCAAATGGCAGCCGCTACGACATCCAGCTGCGGATGGCCCCGGATGGTGGCTCTGTGGAGCTGCCGCTGAGCGGAGCTGGCCAGGGAGGATTCCGGGGGGAGAGACAGAGCGCCTCCCCCCCACCATGGATGCCCCTGCGCGGAGCCAGGTAAGGGATTCGTACATCCCTACAGGATGTACTTTTTTTACAGAAAAGTATCTTGTCTTTTGGTGTCAGTATCCTGACATTTCACAGACAATCCTTCAATCAAAGTTTGGGTCTAGGTGTTTAAAAAGTGTCTTTTCACCTGTATCCCAACAATGGCAAAAGCCCTCCTATATTTTATTTTATTTATTTATTTATTTATTTATTTCTATACCGCCCAATAGCCGAAGGTCTCTGGGCAGTTCACAAAAACCTATATGTTATTTTTTAACTAACTTTTTTCATTTATTTGTCTTGTAACACACACTTCCACACCAGTGGGACTCTGCTTTTAACCTATACTGAGTAGAGGAGCAGGCACAGGCTAGTCTAGAACAATCACAAAGGTAGACAAGAAAAGGGAAAAGAGGTAATGGAAGGACAAGACTCCCCAGTGGTGGTGACCTGCAAGGTGTGTGCCATGTTTGTTTTCTTGCCTGAGAACCACATGGCCTACACCTGCAACAAGTGCAAGTTGATCACGCTGCTGGAGGAAAAAGTAAGTGGACTGGAGCGGCGACTGTCGATGTAGCAGCCATGTAGGGGGTCAGACTAAGTGGTCTCATGTTCTTGCTGAGCTAGCATAGTTTGGCAGGAACAGCAATGTAGAGACTTCCCCTGTCAGTAAGCCGAATTGCACAACACAGTCATGATTTTGCCTTTTTGCTTACTGCAAGTCTGTATCCTTGTTCTCAAGATAGAATGTCCTATGGCCCATTTCCTGTACTATAAACAACTATACCAACTGTAAAACCACAGGAGAGGGAGTGGGAGAAAGGGTCGCTTCTGTGTCATCATCTCTATAAAAGTAATGTGTGGCTATGCCTCGGGGCTTTTGGCTCTTTGGAAAAGATTCCAGCCTTAAGCCCGCACGTTAAATAAAGAATACTCATTTTTCTTTACTCCGTGGTCTCTCTGACTCTGATTTCTGCTACATCGACCCTCCGGGGAATAAGAGAACATGAAGAGTTCTTGGACAGAATGGGGGAACTACAGCAGCAAAGGGCAGACCAGAAGCTTGAAGAGCAACAGCAAGATGAGGCAGTGGGAAATGCTGAGGTGAAGAAAAATGGAGTAGAGGATACTCCTTGGAAAAGGGTGACAGGAGAAGAAGAACTAGACGCCACTCTGCACCAGTGGAAGCAGTGGAGCTGTGGAACGGATTCCAGGTTCTTGCGGATGAGACTGGAGGACAGCCTGCAGAGGAAGAATCACAGGGGAACCTACCTGAGAGTGAGCAAGAGGCTGAAGGTCAGTAAACAGAGGCGACAAAACCCAGGCCTACAACAAGAAGAAGGGAAGAGTGGTAGCGGGAGACTCCTTGCTGCGTGGGATCGAGATCCAAGTATGTCGTGAAGACCCGTGGACTCGCCAGGTATGTTGTCTCCCGGGAGGATGGATTAGAGACGTGACTGAAAGGTTGCCTGCACTCATAAAGCCCACTGACAGGTATCCCTTTCTTCTCATCCATGTGGGAACAAATGATACCGCCAAGCAGAGCTACGAAGAAATCACATCAGACTTTGAAGCTTTGGGAAGGAAACTCAAGAACTTTGGGGCCCAGATAGTTTTCTCATCCATCCTTCCAGTAGTTAGAAGAGGGATAGAAAGGGAACGAAAAATACTCCGGGTGAATGACTCGCTACGAAGGTGGTGCCGATGAGAAAGATTTGGATTCTGGGACCACGGGCTATACTTCCTGGAAGATGGGCTGCTGGCAAGGGACGGGTTGCACCTCACAAAGGCTGGGAAGAATGTGTTTGGCCACAGCATGAAGAATCTCATCAGGAGAGCTTTAAACTGAATCCTACGGGGAAGGGAGATGTAATGTTGGGGGTAACAATGGACATAGGCGCATGCACTGCAATGGAGAGAACAGTTCTGATAGCGCCCAATAATAGTCTTCAGTCACATGTAGGAAGAAAGCCAGACTATGAAGCACATGGTCTTCGATGTCTATATACTAATGCCCAGAGTATGGGAAACAAACAGAACGAACTTGAACTCTTAATACAGGAGGGAAATTATGACTTGATAGGTATAACTGAGACTTGGTGGGATGACTCTCATGACTGGAGTACAGCAATTGAAGGATATCACTTGTTCAAAAAGAACAGGAGGAACAGAAAGGGCGGTGGGGTTGCACTGTAGGTGAAAAATACATATATCTGCACAGAAATACAGGAGGAGGAGCTTGGTAGCCCCATCGAGAGCATCTGGATCAAAATAAATGGAGCAAAGAATAAAAGGAACCTGGTGGTCGGAGTTTACTACCGGCCACCCAACCAAGGAGAAGACGAGGATGAAACCTTTGAAAAGCAAATAGCCAATGTTTTAAGGAAGCATGATGTAGTAGTAATGGGGGACTTCAATTTGCCCAATATTTGTTGGGAGACAAATTCTGCAAAACAGGGCCCCTCCAGGAAATTCCTGACTTGTGTGGCGGATAACTTCCTCCTACAGAAAACAGAGGAAGGAACTAGAGGATCGGCTATCCTTGACTTGATCCTAACCAACAGAGATGACTTAGTGGATAAAGTAGCAGTTACAGGAACTCTGGGGGAAAGCAACCATGTTGTACTTGAGTTCTTGGTTCTAAGGGAAGCAAAAGCTGAGTGTAGTCAAACGCGTACCCTGGATTTTAGGAAAGCTGATTTTAATAAATTCAGAACCATGATCAGTAAGGTCCTATGGCAAGCGACACTAATGAGAAAAGGAGTCCAAGATGGGTGGGAGCTTTTTAAAAAGGAAATTCTCAAGGCACAATCACAAACAATTCCAACAAGAAGAAAAGGTGGAAGACAACAGAAGAAGCCAATGTGGCTTCACAAAAAGCTTAGGGATGACTTGAAAACAAAAAAGGACACATATAGGAAGTGGAAAGAAGGCCAAGTAACAAAGGAAGAGTACAGGCAGGTAGCACAGAATTGCAGGGATGGCGTCAAGAAGGCTAATGCTGAGAACGAGCTGAGGTTAGCAAGGGATGCTAAAAAAACAAAAAGGCTTTCTTCAGCTACGTGCATAGTAAAAGGCAGAGGAAAGAAATGGTTGTTCAGCTATTAAATAAGGATGGCAAGATGATAACAGCTGACAAAGAAAAGGCAGAGGTGCTCAATTCCTACTTTTGCTCAGTTTTCTCCCAAAAGAGGGTCTATGACCCCCCTGGCAAAGGCGAAGTGCAGGCTGAAGGGGCAGGATTGCAGCTTGAGATCGATAGGCATATGGTCAAGGAACACCGAATTGCTTTGAATGAGTTCACATCTCCAGGGCCAGATGAACTGCATCCCAGAGTAATAAAGGAACTGGCAGAAGAACTCTCAGAACCACTGTCTATTCTCTTTGAGAAATCATGGAGGATGGAGAAAGTGCCAGATGACTGGAGGAGGGCTAAGGTGGTCCCTATCTTCAAAAAGGGTAAAAAGGAGGAACCTGGGAGCTACAGACCAGTCAGTCTGACATCAATCCCAGGGACAATTCTGGAGCAGATGATAAAGCAATCCATCTGGAAGCACCTTGAAAACAATGCCGTGATTACTTGAAGCCAACATGGATTTGTCAAAAACAAGTCCTGCAAGACAAATCTGATCTCATTTTTTGATCAAGTCACCTCCCTTGTAGACCGTGGGAATGCTGTAGACATCATATACCTCGACTTCAGCAAAGCTTTCGACAAAGTGCCCCATGATATCCTGATGAGCAAACTAGCTCAAAGTGGGCTAGATGAAGCAACGATCCGGTGGATCCACAGTTGGCTACAGAATCGAACTCAAAGAGTCCTTATCAATGGGACCTTCTCAAACTGGGGAGAGGTAAGGAGTGGGGTACCGCAGGGCTCAGTCCTGGGCCCAGTGCCCTTCCACATTTTTGTTAATGACTTGGAGGAGGAGGTGCAGGGAATGCTGATCAGATTTGCAGATGACACAAAATTGGGCGGGATAGCTAATACTTTGGAAGACAGGAACAAAATTCAAAGTGATCTGGATGGACTGGAGCGCTGGGCAGAAAATAACAGGATGACATTGAATAGGGATCAATGCCAAATTCTGCACCTAGGAAAAAGAAACCAAATGCACAGTTACAAGATGGGGGATACGTGGCTTAACAACACTACAAGCGAGAAGGATCTTGGAATTGTTGTCGATCACAAGCTGAATATGAGCCAACAATGTGATGTGGCTGCAAAAAAGGCAAATGCACTTTTGGGCTGCATTCATAGAAGCATCACTTCCAAATCCCGGGAAGTACTAGTTCCCTTCTACTCAGCACTGGTTAGGCCTCATCTGGACTACTGTGTCCAGTTCTGGGCACCACACTTTAAGAAGGATGCAGACAAACCGGAGAGGGTTCAGAGGAGGGCAACAAAGATGATCAGGGGACTGGAAACAAAGCCCTATGAAGAGAGACTGAAAGAACTGGGCATGTTTAGCCTTGAGAAGAGAAGACTGAGGGGAGATATGATAGTGCTCTTCAAGTCCTTGAAAGGTTGTCACAGAGAAGAAGGCCAGGATCTCTTCTCAGTCATCCCAGAGTGCAGGACATGGAATAATGGGCTCAAGTAACAGGAAGCCAGATTCCGGCTGAACATCAGGAAAAATGTCTTGACTGTTAGAGCAATACGACAATGGAACCGATTCCCTAGGGAGGTGGTGGGCTCTCCTGCCCTGGAGGCCTTCAAGACGAGGCTGGACAGCCATCTGTCAGGGATGCTCTGCCTTGGATTCCTGCATTGAGCAGGGGGTTGGACTCGATGGCCTTGTAGGCCCCTTCCAACCCTACTATTCTATGATTCTATGATTCTATGTGAGGATAGAGTGCATAGTGGAGGTTTTAGTGAAGGTTATTTTTATCCCAAAATTAGGGTAATCAAAGGACAGATCTTCAACATCCTCTATGTCAAGAATTGACAGAAAACCTACCCCTATATCACTAAGGGTTTGTAAAAAAAAAAAAAAAAAAAGTACTTCTTTTCAGTTTGGGACAATTCACTGCTTGGCCTTGGAAAGTTACAAAAGACCAGCTGGTATTTTAGAAGTATTATAGATGGGTTTGCTGCCAGGGGCAGTTCAGCAGTACAGATGATTCCAACTATGCCTAGGCCTCCAGGCGGGGGAGAAGCATTAGATAGTAATTTTACATCAGCTGGTTTGAGTGACAGGAGGTCAGTAATTGCTGCCTGTGGGTCAGGGTCCTCAACTAGTGGGGGTAGAGCAGGGAGATGCAACAAAGAGTGTTTCTTCCTCCGAGAGCTCCGAGCCATCTTTATCTTGTTAGGGCTATAATTTTTCTCCTGAACTTTGTTGTCCATGAGTCTAAACAATCTCTTAAAATTAAAATGACTGTTACAAGTACTGTAGCAGGACGTTAGCTTCTTTTTCCCCTTGTTAGATTTGCCACCCCTGTGGGAACTTTTCTGAGTCAGGGCTTCTCTCTTGGTTCTTCTCCCAGTTTTTCTCTTGGCATCACTATGGTTTTTTTCTTTGGCTCCCTGTACCGTGGGCTCCCTAGTTACATCAGCCCGCGCTTGGCTCCCTGTGGGAGCTTCTAGGGGATCAGTTTGTGTGCTGGCTTGAATACAATTTTTTCTACCAAGATCACACTTTTGTGGGGCAGAACCCATAGCCCAGAGTAACTTAAGAGGAGGATCTAAAACTAGACCCATTAGGTCTCTCCGAATTTGCTTAGATTCTACAGTTGATTGCTTAATAGCTGAAATATCTCCTTGGGGAATCTGCAGCATATTTGCAAACAACATACTTTGTGTCTCCATGACATCAATGCAGATTGAGGCCAGGGAAGGTTTTAAAAGTGCCTGGAGGTTTAAAAATTCCTCATAAGCAGGAGCAAAAGTAGCCCCTTCCTCCTGAGGCAGATCGGAGTCCAGGCCAGATTTCTCTAAACACTTCTCCTGTTCTGTGGTCCTAAGTCCAGGGGGTGGTCAAGCAAATCGGAGTTTGCTGATGGTGTTCTGAGCTCTGTGGCATATTTGCCTGTTGAACTGTTGAAGGCTCCAGCTGAGAGAAAAAATGTGTAATTTTAGCCTGTGCCTTACGCGTGGTTTAACTGGATCCTGCAAGGATGCAGGTGAAAGGCCCAGCTCTTTGTAATTCCCCCTTGTATATACCATTTCTAAACTATTTAAAACTATTCAGAACCCTATCAGTGTTTGACGACATTTGGCACTGTAACCCGCTTGGCAAACTCAGCAGCAGCAACAGTAGCAGCGACAAAAACTTTCAAACTTAAAAATTAAAGCATCTAAAACAACTAAAATCAATGAAATAAGACATTAAAAGATAATATAAGATAGGTGCAACAGGCTGCTAAAATAGATTAAACCAATTAAAATTATTGAAATGAGCTTTCTAGTTTAAGATTGTTTCTGTGAGCGCTGGAAAACTCAAAAATGAAACTTTGAGCTTACCAACCGTAAAGCTATAAAACACAAAAATATAATTTGAATTTTAAAAAGGAAAACACGTTATGAATATATATTAAAATAGGTTTGATGTAATAGTCCCTGTAAAGTGGCTCCACAGTCCTCATCAGGATATCACAGAGTGACGCCCAGTTTGCTAGAGCAGAGCAGCGGTGCGCCCGGTTCCGCGGCATGTTCGTCAGCTGCGCCACGACGGGTCGCCGCACCGCGGTACGTTCCAGCGTAATGCAGGAACCATTGGAGCTGGAGATGCCTCTAACACATCTCCACGGAGTGAAGGAAAAAGAGATTCTTTATTTAACCCGCGGGCTTAAGGCTGGAATCATTTCCAAAGAGCCAGAAGCCCCAAAATACATCAGCACATTGTTTTTATAGACATTGTGACACATAGGAAATAGCTCCTCCTCCCCCTCTCGCGTGGGGTTGCAGTCCTCAACATTTTTTTTCCCAGCACCATTGTTTATAATACAAGAACTGGGTTATAGGGTAGCCGTGATAAGGAGAGAACAGAAGAGAACAGCAGAGAACAAGATATACAATTGTGTGACCTTTGACAAGACAAGGAATTCCTGTGTCTCGTCAGCTTACAACAATATATTCAAGGGAGAAAGAGCTCAGCAAGAACATGAAGCATGAGACTGCATGAGGCTACTTAGTCTGACCCCCGATATGGCTGCTACATTCCCCCCTTAAATGCATAATTTCATTACAATTATAGCATTTCTGATAACCATACAAAGCTTTTTGTGACATACATATTACTTAGCCTCTTGTTGGGCTATTAGAGCGTAGAGGGCAGCAGTTTTACTAGCTGAGACATAAACCAGATTGGTTAAACAGTGCATAAGACAAGGAACGCAGAGACATAACAGTATCTTTATGAACAACACTGGTAGAATTAGGATGAACAATGCTTTCAAGCCAGCTAAGATCTGGAAGCCAAGGGGTTAACTAATTTAGGTAATTGTTTTGTCTTATTGTTTTGTTAGCTACTATATTGTGCAGCTTGTTGATCTGTTCATCTACAGCATTGCCATTATTAGTTAAGTTAAAACAACAGAGCTTTTGGTGTGTTTCATAACTTAAATGATGAAGAAGGAAGAGGTAATCTATACCAGCTTTATTTTCTAGAACTGCACCTCTTAGATCACGCAACTCTTTATTTAACAATGACAATGCTCGTGAGGTGGCATTTATGCTTTTGGCTAAGCTGCAAGCTAACCGGTTGATCTCCAGACCATCAGCCAAGGCTAAACCTGGAACCCCAACCAGTGACATTGCTAAGGCCAATTTTTCTGAGTCAGAATATAACTGCACATGACTATTACAATTTTTAGTTAGTTGGAGTGCTCGAGGCTGCCGTCGACGGATTTTCTCGGGCCACAGGGGAAGAATTGGCACCAGTTCAATTGGCAGCTGAGGCAACATGGGTGGTTATTAGACAAGTTGGCAGGAATGAATGACCAAGTGCGGGAACTACATGTCTAAAACCATCCATGAGGCAAAAGTATGTGGGCATCATTAAAAGATATGTTTTGAATTTTATTATAGTGGAAGGGGGCCAGGGATAGCTTTATATTTTCTGGAAAAAAAAATGACAATTAAGCATTCGTGCACACGTAGCATTTGTTTCAGCAACTATGGGGGTGTGTAGAGTGAACTCTGTAGGGGGTAGGATCTTTGCAACCATGCCCCAATTAGCATTTTGGGAATAAGTTAAACTTACACCATAAACTCTTAACATGGTATCTTTTTGAATTTTCCCAGGATGTCTACAGACAGGTATTAGGCAAGAGCTAATAAGCCTGTTTGCAGGTATATCTCTTGGCAAACAAAAATGTTTTATTTTCGTGATGTTAGCCAGGTGAAGCCAGTAATTATCAGCAAATCACTGGGACAAACTTTTCTTTCCAGGGGCAGACCCCCCTTTTTGCACCTTATTAAGGAAACACAATGCAACACTACTAACACTACAACACGCATGTTTGATCTTCTTTGGGATCTGACCGTACGCTGGGCAGCTATTCACCTGGCAAGCTGCAGTAGGGTCTAGTCCCCTTCTTCAATTCTCCAGTTGCAGGTCTGACCGTATGCAGGGGGACAGTCTCCCGGTGTGTCCACAGTAAGGTCTAGCCTGAGTCTTCTTACTGCTTTTTCAGAATGATTTTTAAAGGATTTTCAGGATTTCTGTTTACAGTCTACTCTCCCCCTCTCGCTCTCTTGACTCGTGTCCAATGTATCCAGGGTTTAACTCCAGCTGCTTTCATAGCTGTGGGGGTGGAAAGTATAACAGTTTTTGGCCCTCTCCATCTGGGAGTCAAAGGGTTATTTTTCCCTCTTTAACTCATACTTTAACTCTTGGTTGGAAAGGATGAACTTCTGTGATGGGAATGGCTTATTTTTTAAGACAAAGCTATGCTGGGCTTGAAGAACTTTGCTCAGTGTTTGGACTTCTTGTTTAAGGCTAACGTTTGCTTGCTCTTGATGCCGCTCCAGTGTCAATCATGAAGTCAGTCTCACGGACCCTCACAGTCAATGTCATGGCCCCTCTCAAGCTGTCTCCCTCTTCGCCCATTCTGGCCCTTTTGGTTTTCTCCTTTGTGTATTTGATTTATTTTATTTGGGCATTCATGCCACTAATGTCCATCTTGTCCACACTGGGCACACTGGTTCTTTTTTAAGAATCTTCTGCCTCTGCTGGGTCTTCTTTTTTTTTTCGTCCACATCTTCTTGGGCCTCTGGGTTGAGGGGGTTATACTGGCGATAGGCATTTGAAAGACGCTCCAAGTACGCTCTGGGGCCTCGGTGGCACCTTGCAGCACTTTAGACCCTTTGGTCATATTAACTGACTTCTTCATACCTGCTTTCTTGGCTTCTAACAGCAGGGTTTGATACTGGGTGAGGCGCTCTAGCCCCACTTGTGTTTTGGGATTCCAGCGGGGGGGGGGGTTTACTTACAAGGAGACTTTATTGGGTAACTTACAGCACACAGGCGTACTTAATGGTTGGATCAGACAGCTTCTCTGAACCACGAGCTCTTGGGCTAAATGGGTTTTTATACCATACATGTTACCCATGAGGCAGCACAACACCAGCAAGCATTTTCAGCATAGGCTAGAAGTGTTTGGTTCTCAGGCACAGCTTCCTGTAAACAACTTCACTTCCCAAAGTGCTTGATAACACTTTTATTCATTAGTATGGGAAGACAAATTTTTCCTCTTTCTTTTGCTTTCTTTTTCTTTGCTGATCTGCCTGTATTGCAGATCATGTTTCAAACTTTTTACATAAAACTTTCTGCTCCATGCACCAGCCTTGTCTCTTTATTTGTCTTTTTTAAGTTAAACTCACTTACTTAAACCTTTTTGCCTTACACTAGTCCCAATGACACACATTTGGGATAGGCTCTTCTTCTCCTTCTAGTTACATTTTTTTCATCTTAAAGAACTATTACATTATTGTGGCTACTTTACCCCAGGTAATAAGCTCCAGGCACAATCAGCTGCTTTTAATTTACCCTGGGGGCAACTATGGCCATGCTTCTTTTCTCCAAATGTTTTTTCTTTTCTTTTTTTTCCTTCTCTATCTGTCTTCTACTTTCTCTATTCCTTTTTTTTTTACTTGCTTTTGTCTTTTCTCTACTTGACTTTGTCTTTTCTCCTTGTCATCCATTGGGAACCACACTTAGTATTATTTGGAGTTGCGACTAACACTAATCTGCAAATATCACATATATTTTATGATATTTAAGAAATCATAAAATATATAGAACAAACTTTTTCTGCAATTTAACACAATGAATGGAAAACACTTTTTGCATGGTAAGGCATGATGGAGCAGATCCAGCAATCATACTGCTCTTCTGGCTGAAAGCTCAGGGCCCATCAAAATCAAGGGACGGGCATACCCACACACGCAAAGAGTTCTAGGTCACCATTTTTGCCTTGGCAACTCTATGCTGCATGAGTTCTGGCAGAAGGACATCTAAAAGTCAAAGATCAAACTCAGCTTGCTGTACACTGAGCTAACTACAAACACAGACACACGGTCCACAGCGATGAGAGTTCAAGTTTATCAAAAGCTTCACAGCACTGTCCATGGCAAGTCTTTGACAATTTAAAATTTTAGTTCATGTGCAGAGTGTCTCTAAAAAGCCCAGACAATGATGGAGGCAAACAGAGAAGGCTCTGGGCAATGAAGATGTGACGTTTCCAGCAAAGGCTCTCCACTTTTGCATCAGTTTAAAAAGGGAAAGTGTGGCCCTACACCCCTTCTGACAGACAAGGGCCTTTAACTTTTTAGCAAGGCCTCTGTCTAAACAGAGCGGCACAGCTCAGCTCTCTAGCCGTGACGCTTTAACCTGGGCAACTCCTCTGTAAATTTTATTCTACTTCTGTTAGGTTCTCACAGACATTTTAAAAACTTACTCTTTTTTTCCTTTTAACCTGGTACACGAAAGCACTGAAACACTGAGTGCCGAAACTCAGGATGCTGGGGGGTGATGGGCATCGCCTTATACTTGCATTTTTCAGGCAGCCATTAATCTTCGGGGAGGCGGTGGGGTGATTTGCAGGACTTCAAAGGCAAGCTTCCCAGTTTGTTTGTATTTGTAAATCCCAAGCTTAAAACAGGACACGATGAGGTACAGGGCCGCCAAATTCTTGCTTTGGCACGGGCAACAAATAACTCGGGTCAGCTTTCTTCGCTGGGGTCTCAAACAGGAAAACAGTCTTAATTTAAAGTTGTAACATCACTGACAGCGTCAGCCAGCCAGCTACACAGATCTCATTGTTTTTTAAGACAGTTGCTCCAGTATCTTCTTTTCTTCTCAATCAGGTTGGGTCTCCCAGCTTACACAGTTTATTGCAGCTTCCAGGAGCATGGTAGTAGCGTGATTTTGGCTTGGCCAGGAACATGCTGTCTGGTTTCTCGGTCTCTTCAGCACACACACTCAGGCAGTGTAACACTGGACACTCAAATCAGTGAGATTTCTTCATTGCAGGGAATCCCGCGGCAAAAGCTTAATGGTTACGCTCTTCAGAAATCATATAGCCGATGGTCAGCAGCTACAGGCTCTATGCAATTCTAACACAGTTCAAAGCTAAACACGGTTACCTTGACAGAGATCTTCAACATGGTCTCTCCGCTTCATTCTGCTTTGGGACAGTCTTATGGCACAATTTTCACTCGAAGAGGGGTCTAGCCTGTGCTCTGGGGGCTGATTCTTCACCTTTATTTTCTATTTTGCCTTCATCTTCTGGGTCTTCATTTTCCGTTTCCATTTCTTAGGGATTTCATCTCAATTAGGCGAGGTGATGATGTTGCACAACTCAGAACGTTGTGGGCAATTTTCCTGCCCCCCCCCTCTCGGCGCGCTAGGCTAACAGCTACTTCTTCGGCCTCACACTCTCACGCTCCCACGCTTTGTTAAAAGCCAGACTGTCCTGCAACATTTCTCTAATTAACAGCCTCAGATCTTGTTTTTTTTTTCTCAGCTCGACCTTGAGCTTTTTGCTGTTTTCTCTCTCTATTCTGAATCTTTAAAAAAAAAACCTTTTTCCTTCTTTGTTTGACATACATTCCAAGGGGGTGCAAGGTTTGCTTCCCCCACCACCCATAGCCTCCCTCCTAAATTGAAGACAGACACAATTTGGGAATGGGAATTGGTCAGTGAGTAAGGGGTCTCACTGGCCGACACAAGAGGATTTTACACACCACGCACTTTGCTACTGGCCTGGGCACCCGGACGGTCAACGGTATGCGTCAGAAACCGCAGTAGCCACTCACACAATCATCAATCTCTCCACTGCATCCATATGTCCATATATATATGTCCATATATATGTCCATATATCCACCCACTTTTCCCACTTTTTACCAGAGCGGAAAGCGGCTTCCCCAGCTTCCTCAGCTTCCTACTGAGTACTGGCGTGCTGGGTACTGGCGCCCACTCGGGAGTGTGATCAGGCCCCCCTTCTACCCGCAAGGAGTAGGTTCTTTTGTATACGTATGCCACCAACACTGACCTTCTTCATAAGGCGGGACCCTCTTTTTTTCTGCCCAGTGGCCTTTCTCCCTAAAGGCGGGGCCCTCTTTTTCCCATATACTTGCCTTTCTCCTGAAGGCTTCCAATGTGGGTTTCAACTCAATTGCAGCTGCGATACAGGCAGGGCTCAAGTTCCTTCCTCCGCTTCCCAAGGTTCTCTTGCCGCTCGCTGCCGTTTGGGCGATCCCGGTGCAGGCTTTCTCCCATTCACTCGACAAAAAGGTCGCTGGCGCCACGAAAGGGAGGCATGCGCCGAGCTCGTCTTCCCGGTGCGGCGATCAAGAGCAGGCAACTGCCACCTGTCTGGCTCAGAGCCTGCCACATCCGAGTCATGGCACCATTTATGTTGCAGAACCCAGAGTCAGAGAGACCACGGAGTGAAGGAAAAAGAGATTCTTTATTTAACGTGCGGGCTTAAGGCTGGAATCATTTCCAAAGAGCCAGAAGCCCCGAAATACATCAGCACATTGTTTTTATAGACATTGTGACACATAGGAAACGGCTCCTCCTCCCTCTCCCGCGTGGGGTTGCAGTCCTCAACATTTCTTCTCCTAGCACCATTGTTTATAATACAAGAACTGGGTTATAGGGTAGCCATGATAAGGAGAGAACAGAAGAGAACAGCAGAGAACAAGATATGCAATTGTATGACCTTTGACAAGATAAGGAATTCCTGTGTCTCGTCAGCTTACAACAATATATTCAAGGGAGAAAGAGCTCAGCAAGAACATGAAGCATGATACTGCATGAGGCTACTTAGTCTGACCCCCGATATGGCTGCTACACTAGAACCCAATGGGGCCATCCCATGAAGCTGATTGGCAGGAGATTCAGGAGAGATAAAAGGAAGGGCTTCTTCACACAACATGGAGTTGAACTATGGGATTCACTGTTGGTAGTGATGGCCACTATTTAGATGGCTTGAAAAGGGGATTGGACAAATTCACGGAGAAGGCTATCAATGGCTACCAGTCCTGATGGCTCTATGCTACCTACAGTATCAGAGGCAGCATACCTATGTACACCAGTTGCTGGGGGACATGGGTGGGAGGGTGCTGTTGCGCTCATGCCCTGCTTGTGGGTTCCTGGTCAACAGCTGTTTGGCCACTGCGTGAACAGAATGCTGGACTAGATGGACCCTGGGTCTGACCCAGCAGGGCTCTTCTTATGTTCTTATGTTTTCTGGGGCGGAGTGGAAGTAATCTCCTCACTCCTCTAGATATATCATAGAATCATAGAATCATAGAATAGTAGGGTTGGAAGGGGCCTACAAGGCCATTGAGTCCAACCCCCTGCTCAATGCAGGAATCCAAGTCAGAGCATCCCTGACAGATGGCTGTCCAGCCTCGTCTTGAACACCTCCAGGGTGGGAGAGCCCACCACCTCCCTAGGCAATTGGTTCCATTGTCATAGTTTTTCCTGATGTTCAGCCAGAATCTGGCTTCCTGTAACTTGAGCCCATTATTCTGTGTCCTGCACTCTGGGATGACTGAGAAGAGATCCTGGCCTTCCTGTCTCTGACAACCTTTCAAGGACTTGAAGAGCGGTATCCTATCTCCCCTCAGTCTTCTCTTCTCAAGGCTAAACATGCTCAGTTCTTTCAGTCTCTCCTCATAGGGCTTTGTTTCCAGTCCCCTGATCATCTTTGTTGCCCTCCTCTGAACCCTCTCCAGTTTGTCTGCATCCTTCTTCAAGTGTGGTGCCCAGAACTGGACACAGTACTCCAGATGAGGCCTAACTAGTGCTGAGGAGAGGGGAACTAGTACTTCCCGGGATTTGGAAGCTATGCTTCTATTAATGCAGCCCAAAATAGCATTGGCCTTTTTTGCAGCCACATTACATTGGTGGCTCATATTCAGCTTGTGATCGACAACAATTCCAAGATCCTTCTCGCTTGTAGTGTTGTTGAGCCACGTATCCCCCATCTTGTAACTGTGCATTTGGTTTCTTTTTCCTAGGTGCAGAACTTGGCATTTATCCCTATTAAATGTCATTCTGTTGTTTTCTGCCCAGCGCTCCAGTCTATCAAGATCACTTTGAATTTTAAGACCCTCTTTTGGGAGAAGACTGAGCCAAAGTAGGAATTGAGCACCTCTGCCTTTTCTTTGTCAGCTGTTATCATTTTGCCATCCTTATTTAATAGCTGAACAACCATTGCTTTCCTCTGCCATTTACTTTGCACGTAGCTGAAGAAAGCCTTTTTGTTGTTTTTAGCATCCCTTGCTAACCTCAGTTCGTTCTCAGCTTTAGCCTTCCTGACGCCATCCCTGCAATTCTGTGCTACCTGCCTGTACTCTTCCTTTGTTGCTTGGCCTTCTTTCCACTTCCTATATGTGTCCTTTTTTGTTTTCAGGTCATCTCTAAGCTTTCTGTGAAGCCACATTGGCTTCTTCTATTGTCTTCTACCTTTTCTTCTTGTTGGAATGGTTTGTGATTGTGCCTTGAGAATTTCCTTTTTTAAAAGCTCCCACCCATCTTGGACTCCTTTTCTCGCTAGCATCGCTTGCCATGGGACCTTCCTGATCATTGTTCTGAATTTATTAAAATCAGCTTTCCTAAAATCCAGGGTACACGTTTGACTACACTCGGCTTTTGCTTCCCTTAGAACCAAGAACTCAAGTGCAACATGTGCTTTCATCCAGAGTGCCTGTAAGTGCTACTTTATCCACTAAGTCATCTCTGTTGGTTAGGATCAAGTCAGGGATAGCTGATCCTCTAGTTCCTTCCTCTACTTTCTGTAGGAGGAAGTTATCCGCCACACAAGTCAGGAATTTCCTGGAGGGGCCATGTTTTGCAGCATTTGTCTCCCAACAAATATCGGGGAAATTGAAGTCCCCCATTACTACTACATCATGCTTCCTTAAAACATTGGCTATATCAACCCGGAACTGCATCCAAAATCCAGTAGGAGCCCCAGATGGAGGAGGGGGATGTATTTTCACAATGAGAGGAGGATATGACCCCTTTACAGTATCTGTGGGGTGGGGGTGGCAGAGGCTTTCTGGTTAGAGGGGCGCTGTATTTCTTTGCTTTTCTGGGTTGGGTCCTGGATGCCAAAGAATCTGCAGGAATGCAAGCAGTGTGGGATGTATGACTAGGTGGAAACAGAGGAAGTCGCTTCTGAGCTGAGTTCATTTCCTTCCCAGCCTTAGGGCTTCTCCACACAGGGATTTTCTGTGTGATTGCTGTCCTCCATTCATGGTATTTCAAGCATACAATACACAATAATATTGTCCTGCAGCAGCTGTCCCATGCCTTGCCTCTGTTTCCCCCATGAAACTCCATGATATTTTTGTACGGGGAAAATGCAGTATTTTTTCAGGTCACACCATCAAACCGCCACCACCTGCCCATGCACTTCTGCCCTGGCGCAACAAGCTGCTTTGGGCAGTTGATGGGGGTGCAGCTATGATGCCGCCGCCAGTGGCAATGGTGGGGCAGGAGTGCCCCCCCGCCTCTTTGCTGTTCTGCCCTGGATGGCCTGCAGGGCACCCCAGGCTGGGAGTGCGCAAGCGCGGTAGAGCGGCACTGCCTCCTGCCGTCCGGTCCTCCCCCATTTCTCCTCCTTGCCTGCTCCCACCTCCACCACCGATTTCCCTGGGGGCCCAGCAATGGGACCGGAGCCAGGGCTCCGCTCCGCTCTGCTCCGCAGTCGCTGCTTCCAGGTGAATCGGCTGTGGAGGTGGAAAGCTTGCCAGCAGGCGGGCGCGCAGGAGCAACTTGGCAGCGTGCGAGGGGCAGGAGTGAAATGGAGCCACGCTGTGCTCAGCTCCCTGTCTCAGGGATGCCTGAGATGGGCAGCCGTGGGGAGGTGGCAAGGGGGTTGCACCAGCCGCTGCATGGCGCAGGCCAACGTGAGCACATACAACCCCTTTCCACTCAGCCCCCTCTCCTAGTGTGTCTTCCCAAGCAAGAAAAGCGTGACTGCTGGCTTTGACAAGGGCAATACTGACTTGCACGCATGGGGCGGGTGGGGAGCCCTTCGGCTGCAGCCCTCGCTGATCCAATTGAGGCTGGCTTCTGGGTGAACAGGCGGCAGCAAGAAAGGATGTGCCATTGAATTCAGTGGGCTTTCCGGGAGACTTTGCTCCGAAGTAAGTCTGCTGCGTTCAAGGGGCTTACTCCTGAGGAAGTCCTGTTGTCTCATCCACAGTGGCCACCTTTATTCAGAAGAAAGCGAGGTAGGGATTGGAGTGGAAGCGAAAAGGGGAGGCAAGGAGGTTGAAATAGAAAAGCCCCGTTTCATGCCGGGGGGGGGGGGGCTATGCCAGAGGGGGAGGAATGCTGCTGACATCCGATAGCATCCCACCAGGCTCCACCCAGCACTGTAAATGGCAGGTAGCATTATGCAGTCAAAGAAAAAACGGCTGTGTAAAGAACCAATTGAAATCCTGCAAAGAACCCAGAAGCAGAAGCCCCAGCGAACTGCAGGATAAAAAGCCTGGTGTGGGACGCCCTGCGTCAGCCCCGCCCCTCAGGCACCTGACATATGTGCCCAGGAGCCTGTGCAGGTGTGCGTGTGGCTCCGGGGCACCAGACCTGGCGGCCAGTAATGGCGGGGGTGGGTTTGGGGCCCCTCCTTCTGGGGAGAGCCATGAGTGGGCGGAGCCTCTCTATGCATCGGGGGGGTCCTCTCCCCCCTTTGGAATCTCAACTGCCACTGCAACCTGGGCTGGAGAAAGATCAGACCTGGTGGACTCCGGCTTCAGCAGCAGCGGTTAGTGCGGAGGGGAGAGTCCCTACAAAGGGGGCGGGTGGGGCCTGGGCCCACCCTTGCAGCGCCAGGCTCATCCGCTCCATTGCCTTCTGTACCACGAGTGGTACCGCCTAGGCTCGCCTCCCGAAGATGGCTCCCAAACAACTGTCCCGTTGCTGTTAATGGTTGGAAGCCAACAGGCAGGCCGCAAAGACAGAGTATTTCTAAGACCCACCAGACCTGGCTCAGCTGTTCAGTTCCTCCTGTTATGAGGGACTGTCAAGATCTCCCTGGGCACGTGAGGAGCGACCCTCTGCCCAGCCCCTGAAAGATGATGCCCTGGACTCAAGGCACAGGGCTGTGCAGAGACCGTCTGGTGCAGCCTTCCCCAACCTTGTCCCCTCCAGATGTAGTTTTGGACTACAACTCCCAGCATTCCTGACCATTGGCCATGATGGTGGGAGCTGAAGTCCAAAACACTTGGAGGGCAGCCAGTTGGGCAAGGGTGGTCCAATGTGTGGGTGAGTGAGAACTGGAGCTTCCCCCTAATTCTTACCTTGAATTAGTGTAGGTGGGTCTGCTAACCTTAGCTGAGCTTTCCTCCCCACTCACGGCCCCCTCCACGTTTTACTTTTCCGGTCTGCCAGCACTTCTGATAGGCACTTCAACTAATCCCTTGTCCAATTTAAGCTCTCTGCAGGACTCTCAACAGTCTGAAGATGACTGCACTGTACCTGGAGGAAAATATTTACAATCTGCTGCCCTCCGAAGAGAAAGAACCCATCAAAACACACAGGTATGGGGGCAGGCAGGAGAGAAAACCTCACCTGGGGAGGAATTCTGGTCAAGTATGTCATTTTGTCACTCCGTAAGGTCCCTTCTCAAATGACAGACCACGTTCTGAATTATTATAAAATAAATTTATTTCAGTGTGAATTAATTCAATTCAAGTCACGTAGATTGTAACCCTAACCCTAGGGAGGTGGAGTTGCACTATATTTAAAAATACGTATCTCTGCACAGAAAGACAGGAGGATGAGCATGGTAGCCCCATTGAGAGCATCTCGGTTAAAATAAATGGAGCAAAGAATAAAAGGAACCTGGTGGTCGGAATCGACTACCGGCCACCCAACCAAGGAGAAGCTGAGGATGAAACTTTTGAAAAGCAAATTGCCAGTGCTTCAAGGAAGCATGATGTAGTTGTAATGGGGGACTTCAATTTCCCCGAGATCTGTTGGGAGACAAATTCTGCCAAACATGGCCCCTCCAGGAAGTTCCTGACTTGTGTGGCTGATAACTTCCTCCTACAGAAAGTAGAGGAAGGAACTAGAGGATTTTTTATTTTTTAAACTCACTTTTTTCCATTTATTTGTCTTGTAACACATGCTTCCACACCAGTGGGACTCTGCTTTTAACCTCTACTGAGTAGAGGAGCAGGCACAGGCTAGTCTAGAACAATCACAAAGCTAGACACAAAAAGGGAAAAGAGGCAATGGAAGGACAGGACTCTCCAGTGGTGGTGACCTGCAAGGTGTGTGCCATGTTTGTTTTCTTGCCTGAGAACCACATGGCCTACACCTGCAACAAGTGCAAGTTGATCACGCTGCTGGAGGAAAAAGTAAGTGGACTGGAGCGGCGACTGTCGACCTGCCAGGGAATAAGAGAACACGAAGATTTCTTGGACAGAATGGGGGAACTACAGCAGCAAAGGGAAGACCAGAAGCTTGAAGAGCAACAGCAAGAGGAGGCTGTGGGAAATGCTGAGGCAAAGAAAAATGGAGTAGAGGATACTCCTTGGAAAAGGGTGACAGTTAGGAGGAGAAGAACTAGATGCCACTCTGCACCAGTGGAAGCAGTGGAGCTGTGGAACCGATTCCAGGTACTTGCGGATGAGACTGGAGGACAGCCTGCAGAGGAAGAATCACAGGGGAACCTGCATGAGAGTGAGCAAGAGGCTGAAGGTCAGTCAAACAGAGGCGATGAAACCCAGGCATACAAGAAGAAGAAGAGAAGAGTGGTAGTAGTGGGAGACTCCTTGCTGCGTGGGATCGAGACCCAAGTATGTCGCGAAGACCCGTGGACTCGCCAGGTATGTTGTCTCCCGGGAGGACAGATTAGAGACGTGACTGAAAGGTTGCCTGCACTCATAAAGCCCACTGACAGGTATCCCTTTCTTCTCATCCATGTGGGAACAAATGATACCGCCAAGCGGAGCTACGAAGAGATCACGTCAGACTTTGAAGCTTTGGGAAGGAAACTCAAGAACTTTGGGGCCCAGATAGTTTTCTCATCCATCCTTCCAGTAGTTAGAAGAGGGATAGAAAGGGAACGAAAAATACTCCGGGTGAATGACTGGCTACGAAGGTGGTGCCGACAAGAGAGTTTTGGATTCTGGGACCACGGGCTATACTTCCTGGAAGATGGGCTGTTGGCAAGGGACAGGTTGCACCTCACAAAGGATGGGAAGAATGTGTTTGGCCACAGCATGAAGAACTTAATCAGGAGGGCTTTAAACTGAATCCTACGGGGAAGGGAGATGTAATGTTGGGGGTAACAATGGACGTAGGCGCATGCACTGCAACGGAGAGAACAGCTCTGATAGCGCCCAATAATAGTCTTCAGACACATGTAGGAAGAAAGCCAGACTATGAAGCACATGGTCTTCGATGTCTATATACTAATGCCCAGAGTATGGGGAACAAACAGAACGAACTTCAACTCTTAAGTGTAGTCAAACGCGTACCCTGTAGTCAAACGCGTACCCTGGATTTGAGTGTAGTCAAACGCGTACCCTGGATTTTAGGAAAGCTGATTTTAATAAACTCAGAACAATGATCAGTAAGGTCCCATGGCAAACGACGCTAACGAGAAAAGGAGCCCAAGATGGGTGGGAGCTTTTTAAAAAGGAAATTCTCAGGGCACAATCACAAACCATTCCAACAAGAAGAAAAGGTGGAAGACAACAGAAGAAGCCAATGTGGCTTCACAAAAAGCTTAGGGATGATGACCTGAAAACAAAAAAGGACACATATAGGAAGTGGAAAGAAGGCCAAGTAACAAAGGAAGAGTACAGAACGCGGCGGCTCGCCTGATTAAAGGCAGCCGCCAGCGAGATCACATCACTCCAGTGCTGAAGGAGTTGCACTGGTTACCAGTTGTTTTCCGGGCCAAATTCAAGGTGTTGGTTTTGACCTTTAAAACCCTATTTGGTTCCGGCCCAGCCTATCTTATGGAGCGCCTCCAGCAACACCAGACAGGCCGCTTAACAAGATCAGCCTCGGATGGCCTTCTCTCTGTCCCATCAGCCAGGACAGCTAGACTGGTGGGGACGAGGGAGAGGGCCTTCTCTGTGGTGGCCACCACTCTGTGGAACTCCCTCCCTAGGGAACTCCATCATGCCCCCTCTTTAATGAGCTTCCGTCGTGCATTAAAAACGTGGTTGTTCAGGCAGGCATTTGGGGTGGGTTAGGGTATTTTTTTAAAAAAAAAATTATGGTAAAATTTTATTGTTTTAAATTGTTTATGGGGGTTGTACATCGCCCAGAGTGGCTGGGTGACCAGTCAGATGGGCGATTAATAAATTTAATAAATAAATAAATAAATAAATAAATACAGGCAGATAGCACAGAATTGCAGTGATGGCGTCGGGAAAGCTAAAGCTGAGAATGAGCTGAGGTTAGCAAGGGATGCTAAAAACAACAAAAAGGCTTTCTTCAGCTACGTGCATAGTGAAAGACAGAGGAAAGAAATGGTGGTTCAACTATTAAATAAGGATGGCAAAATGATAACAGATGACAAAGAAAAGGCAGAAGTGCTCAATTCCTACTTTGGCTCAGTCTTCTCCCAAAAGAGGGTCTATGAGCTCCCTGGCAAAGGCGAAGTACAGGCTGAAGGGGCAGGATTGCAGCTTGAGATCAATAGGCATATGGTCAAGGAACACCTCATTACTTTGAACGAGTTCAGATCTCCAGGGCCAGATAAACTGCATCCTGGAGTAATAAGGGAACTGGCAGAAGAACTCTCAGAACCACTGTCTATTCTCTTTAAGAAATCATGGAGGACGAGGGAAGTGCCAGATGACTGGAGGAGGGCTAATATGGTCCCTGTCTTCAAAAAGGGTAAAAAGGAGGAACCTGGGAACTGCAGACCAGTCAGTATGACATCAATCCCTGGGAAAATTCTGGAGCAGATGATAAAGCACCTTGAAAACAATGCAGTGATTACTCGAAGCCAACATGGATTTGTCAAAAACAAGTCCTGCCAGACGAATCTGATCTCATGTTTTGATCAGGTCACCTCCCTTGTGGACTGTGGGAATGCTGTAGACATCCTATACCTCGACTTCAGCAAAGCTTTCAACAAAATGCCCCATGATCTCCTGATGAGCAAACTAGCTCAAAGTGGGCTAGATGAAAAAACAATCCGGTGGATCCACAGTTGGCTACAGAATCGGACTCAAAGAGTGCTTCTCAGTGGGATCTTCTCAAGCTGGGAAGAGGTAACAAATGTGGTACCGCAGGGCTCAGTCCTGGGCCCAGTGCTCTTCAACATTTGTATTCATGACTTGGAGGAGGAGGAGGTACAGGGAATGCTGATCAAATTTGTCAATGATACAAAATTGGGAGGGATAGCTAATACCCTGGAAGACAGAAACAGAATTCAAAGTGATCTTGATAGGTTGGAGCTCTGGGCTGAAAACAACAGAATTACATTTAATAGGGATAAATGCCAAATTCTGCACCTAGGAAAAAGAATCCAAATGCACAGTTACAAGAAGGGGAATACTTGGCTCAAAAATACTACAAATGAGAAAGATCTTGGAATTGTTGTCGATCACAGACTGAATATGAGCCAACAAGGTGATGTGGCTGCAAAAAAGGCAAATGCCAGTTTGGGCTGCATTAATAGAAGCATAGCTTCCAAATCCCGGGAAGTACTAGTTCCCCTCTACTCAGCACTGGTAAGGCCTCCTCTAGAGTACTGTGTCCAGTTCTGGGCACCACACTTGAAGAAGGATGCAGACAAACTGGAGACTGTTCAGAGGAGGGCAACAAAGATGATTAGGGGACTGGGAACAAAGCCCTATGAGGAGAGACTGAAAGAACTGGGCATGTTTAGCCTTGAGAAGAGAAGACTGAGGGGAGATATGATACCGCTCTTCAAGTCCTTGAAAGGTTGTCACAGAGAGGAAGGCCAGCATCTCTTCTCGATCATCCCAGAGTGCCGGACACGGAATAATGGGCTCAAGTTACAGGAAGCCAGATTCCGGCTGAACATCAGGAAAAACATCCTGACTGTAAGAGCAATACGACAATGGAACCAATTACCTGGGGAGGTGGTGGGCTCTCCCACACTGGAGGCCTTCAAGGCGAGGTTGGACAGCCATCTGTCAGGGATGCTCTGCCTTGGATTCCTGCATTGAGCAGGGGGTTGGACTTGATGGCCTTGTAGGCCCCTTCCAACCCTACTATTCTATGATTCTAACCCCAAATATCTGGCTGGAGGGTCATTTGCACATGGGATTATTAGCATTTCATTGGAGCTTTTCATTCAAAAATTAGTGGTGGGAGTTCTTTCACCTTGATTCAAAAATGGAGTCAGCAAATCAGTAAGATAAATGTTTGCGGATTTTTAAATGAATGAATAAATAATCTATTCCACAGAGACACACACGTTATAAATTACTCAAGCCCAGTTCTACTGCAAGGTGTCATATAGTCTGTGGAGGGCTGGGTGGGGGGTCATTAGTTCTGCACCCCTGGCTTACATGGTGACTAGCCTTTGTAATTAGCCACACCTCTCATGGCAGCCATTTTGTGATGGTGGCCAGGACAGTGTCCTCACATTTCCAAATGTGCCCACAGGCCCACAAAGGTTGCCAAACCCTGCTATGGTGCATGCTTTCTGCGGTGTCCCAGATGCAAGGCGCCTTGGGACATGTACTTTCCAGGGAACCTATCATCTGTACAAGGGGGATTGCAAGCATCCGGGGCAAATTACATTTTCCAGCATGCCTGTTACTTCAGAATGCTGTAACTGCAGCATTCAAAGCACCAGGGAGGGCGGGAGGGCAGGCCCTGGCTCAGATTACTAATCAAGCTAAAGAAGAACTGGGGGGGGGGGGTATTGACGTCAGTTCAGCATATGACCAAGCATTATGAGTTGGGCAAATTTATATTCTGAACCAGGTTATTACAGATTTGAGCAACATCACTATTAAAGATCCATTTCAAAAGAAGAAGCCACAGGCTGACGAAGAGGCAAAGGGAAGCTGGGAAAAGCACAGCGGGCTTGGGGGCTTTTGAGGAGGGGCGGGGACAGGGCTGATGAGCAGCAGTGGGGGGCTGCTGCTGCTGCTTGTCAGCGCTCTGAAGATCTGGAGGGGGAGCCCCTTTGCTTGGGAATGCTGGCAGCGCTGTGCTGTGGGCGTCAGGCCTTGTACCCGTGGCGCGCCAGACATGCCTTCTACTAAGGAGCACCTTAGCAAAGTTTATCCATCTGCTCTGGAGACGGGAAATAAGGGTATTGTGCAATTGCATCATCCATGGGGAAAGTATGGCGCTTAAGCTTCCCTTGGAGTTTTGATTACTCTTTCCATTTTTTCTTGAACTGAAGGTATATATCAACATTCAAGCCATTTGTGAAACGAGAGATACAAGAGAAGAAGACGGCACCATGCAAAACAATGGGCATACCCAAACTCCAAGTCCCCACTCCAAATGACTTCCTCCGGAAACATTCAAGGGAACTGAAGCTTCCAAAGCGTATGTGTTCAGCCTGACAATATTCTCTGCTAAAACCTTTCCCATTTATAGGGCATTGACCCAAGGCAAGAGAGGACAGAGGCCCTCTGTGGAAAGGTATCACAACCATAAAAGGGCCGCAGGTTAGAATGTTCTGCTTCTGCATCTGCTCCAGAAGAACATGGCAGAGGGACTGGACCAGAACAGGCTAGTGCAAGAAACCCAGTTGACTACTCTTTAAGAGCCAAGCTAGACAAGATGTTAATGGTGTGAATTTCCTTTTGCCCCTTAAATTAACAAAACTTAACATACAGGTTCCCCTTATGGGGAGACACCACATGCACAGCTGGCTAAATGCGGGACTTTGCATTCTCATGGGAAAGTGATGTTTTATCCACATGTGAAACGTTTGGGAACCACGCCGAGGGGGGGACTTATTTGGAGTTGGAGACACAGCTGAGTGTGGCAGGAAAGCCAGTTTGCTCAGAGGTCGCTCAAGAGGAGCAGAGCAGCGGCAGCATTTTGGCCACTCTTGCTGAGTGGCTCTGCAGGCGATCTCCATAACCCACGCTGGCACAACGGACGACACGCTAACCCACCACAGGTAAAATAACCCTTACTGAAGACCGTGGGTTCCCAGGGTGGCTTATTTGGGGGAAATAACCCAACATGGGTGGGAAAAGAGCTCACAGACATCACACCAAGCCATCATGGGTTAAGTAAACCATCGTAGTTTATTTAACGCATTGTGGGTTAACATGTCATCTGAACCCAGTCAAAGAGTTGAACTTCGCCTTCCCACCCACCTCCAGAGTCTCAAGCCCACTTCAGCTTCTCTCCAGCTGCTATTTACATAACAAAAATGTGCATGTTAATTGCACTCACACCATTAACATCTTACCGAGTTTGGGCCGCAGATATCTCCAGTGAAGCTTCACACTGGCAGCTCTAGCGGAGTTCTCTCTGGCAGGGAGAGGGGAAGCAAAGTCTCCTTCTCTGGCCAGCAGCCAAGGCCCAGGATGTTCTTCCTGGGAGAGAGAGAGGGCGTAGCCTCCCTTGTTTCTCTGGCCAGCGGGAGACCCCAGGGCGCCCTTCCCTGCATACCTGCAGAGCAGCGGTTATGCTGGGCAGAGGCGTGAGGAAGCGCGGCCCCCAGGTCCAAAGCGTGAGTGAGCACGAGCAGCTGGGGAAAGCGAGGGAGGAGTGAAGATGGAGGAGAGATGGGCTGAAGGGCTGGCAAGGCATTTTCTGAGCAAGAGGGGCGACTCAAAAGGTTTGCTGTGAAATGTGTGTCTTCTTCCTGAGATGTCAGATGTAGAGATTAAATGGTTGCTACTGTCTGTTGTTGTTTTTCAAACACAGGAAAAAGAGATCCAGGCCGTAGGAAACCACCCAAGCTGCATGTGCCACAAAGGACAGACCACCCTCTCATGGGCATTCGAAGTGAGAAGGATTACATCGCGACCAACATTGCGGAGGCCATCATGGCAGTGGCCAAGAAGCCCCTCCGCGCATGCGTCGACGTGCGCAGGGGAGACAAGTTTCTCATTGACGATTCGGGACTTGTTAAAAAATACCTCAAGAAAAAGGTATGTTTCACTAGACAGTGTTAAAAATGACAGGACTGTGGTTAAAACAATATTTGAAGTAGGTTTGTAAAGTTATAGTGCCTTATATTTCATTATTAATAATGACAACCAATTAAATGATGTTATGTGATTCATCATTTGCCTATTAGCTGATTAATTGCTTGTTATTCATAAATACATACATATCCCTATTACAAAAACCAAAATAATGGCACCTTTTTTCAAAACTAAAGGAAGTTTGAGATAATTCACAATGAAATAAAAGATATTGCTGGGTGCCAGAAGGGCATGCCATCTTGGGAACAGGGGAAGAGTGTGACAAAATCACGTTTGCCTGCTTGTGTTAATGTTAATGTTTGGATGCGTTTGCAGTGTAAATGTAACCCTGGTAAGTCAGGGTTAATGGAATGGTAGAGAGTGACTGAAAGGTGGGAGGGGCCTGTGTGTGGGTGGGTTGGGGGGGAGCCTGAGAGTATAAAAGGAGAGAACAGAACAGTCAGGAGTTTCGATAAGGCCTTGGGGATTGAAGAAGCCCGTCTAGTTGCTGGGGCTTTGGGGAACAGGATTTAGAAGGGGTAGAGTAGGTGGGTAGGTGAGGACCAGGCATAGATTGATCACTGAGACTCTTTAACATGTCTTATATTCCGTAAAAATATGTGTTTTTTAATACAAGATCCCACGTGTTGGTTTGTCTCATTGCGCTGCTGCCAGAAAACCCTTATCCTGGTTGCTTCTCCTGCACTGGGTGGAGGGAGCCAGCTAGGCACCTGGGGTCTCTCTTTGACCCCAGAGAGTGAAAGGGGCTGAAGCTTCGGTGTCAGCGAGGGCAGCTGGCCACAGCAGCGGCAGGTGTGCCTGAGGGTGGCTCTTCTCACTTCCATCAGGTGGGCGCTGGAGAAGGGGCAGGGAAGTCGCAAGGAGCCCTGGGCTGATCTGGCTGCTCACGCGGCTTAGGGCAGACAGTGCGGCCAGCAGCCGCTCCAGGATTGCGGAGCATCCCAGCTGCCTCTTCGGAAGAGCGCAAGGATTTCCCTGCTGGATCAGACAGGAGATCCACCTAATCTAGCATCCAGTGGCCAATCAGATGCCTGTGGGAAGCCCACAAGCGGGACCTGAGTGCCATGGCAGCCTCCCCGTCGGGCAGCCCAGCAACAGGCATACCGAGGAATGCTGCTTCTGGACATGGAGGCGGAATGAAGCCATCCCGACAAGCAGCCTTGTCCTCCATGAAGCCCCTTTTAAAGCCATCCGAGGCACTGGCCATCGCCATCTGTGGAGGAAGCAAATGCCGTAGTTTTAACGCTGCGCTGTGTGAAGAAGCCCTTCCTTTTATCTGTCCTGACCCTCCCACCAATCAGCTTCATGGGATGACCCCACTGGGGTTCTAGTATTATGAAGGAGGGAGAATATTGTCTCCCGGTCCCGTTGCTCCACATCTCACCATTTCTTCTAAGCTAAACAGTCCCAGATGTTGAAACCTTTCTTCATAGGGGAAAAGGTTGTTCCAGATTCCTGATCGTTTTGGTTGCCCTTTTCTGCATCTTTTCCAGCTCTACTATATCCCTTTTGAGGTGCAGCAACCAGAAGTGTACACAGTATTCCAGGTTTGGCACACCATAGATTTGTATAAGGGCAGGATGATATTGGCAGTTTTATTTTTGATCCCTTTTCTAATGATCCCTAGCATGTAACTAATTTTATATTATTTTATATCCCCTGCACACATCAGGAGATCAGAACAATGTTATTGATGTTGGGAATAATAAACAAACTTTTGAGACATACAACCATGTTGTGCAATGACAGCCAGCTCTGAGCTGACCTGAAATTATTCCATCTTTTGACGGTAGAACATTTTGAAAAAAGCAAGGGCCTCTGATGGGGTTGTCCATAAATGCCACTCATGTCATTTTCATGCTTTAGTATTAATTTTGAAGCTTATCTTTCTCTGGAAATGCTAAATAAAATTGCAGTTAATGGATACCATTAATTAACCATTTTTGTTTCACATTGGTATTTTGATGTCTTTTGTTGCATTATATGTTGGGCGGGAAAAGGAGACGCTGGGCTGCCATGTGTTCTCCATAATACATACTTTGAGACAGAAAGTGTACTTTTGTTGTAGGATTTTGGTGTTACACCAAAATACATAAAAAAGCAAAAGAAGGAAGCAAAGAGAGCCCAGGAAGAGACTGATGCCTGTCTGAAGAAGAGCCATGGACAAAAAGGCCTGACACAGCTCTCCAAAGAAGAGAGGGGAAATGTCCTGGAGGTACAGAATTGACTCACATCAAATGATGTCCAGAACAAAGATAATACATAGTATGTTCCTTCTGGTAGAATAAACAGGAACGTGTTTATTCAGCTTATACAATCGGAGTGGGCACTGTTTCCCTAGATGGAAGTCTAGTATTATTGTGCATCGGGATTGAGAGGTCACCAGTCTCATTTCAGGAATTCAGAGCATTACAAAGTAGACCTTAGCCCATGGCTGCTTCCAGACCAGTGGCTTCTAGCACTAATAATCATCATCACTCTTCCGACCTAAACTACAAGCAGGATTGCATGTGAATTTCCACACTATCAGGGATATAGCAATCGTTCAGTATATGCAGTCAAATGCTTTTCTGGATATCATTTTTAAAAATATTAAAATATTAGTGGAATGTCACTTAAATCAAAGAGTGTTGTTGTTGTTGTTCAGTCGTTAAGTCATGTCCGACTCTTCGGGACCCCACGGACCAGAGCACGCCAGGCCTTCCTGTCCTGCGCTCTCTCCTGGTGTGTGCTCAAGTTCATATTCATTGCATCGGTGATGCTATCTAGCCATCTCATCCTCTGCCGTCCCCTTCTCCTTTTGCTTTCAGTCTTTCCCAGCATCCTTTTCCAGGGAGTTTTCTCTTCGCAGTAGGTGGCCAAAATATTTGAGCTTCAGCTTCAGTATCTGTCCTTCCAATGAGCACTCAGGGTTGATTTCCTTTAGGACTGACTGATTTGACCTCCTTGCAGTCCAGGGGACTCGTAAGAGTCTTCTCCAGCACCACAGTTAGAAGGCATCAATTCTTCAGCACTCAGCCTTCCTTATAGTCCAGCTCTCACAGCCATACATTGCTACTGCTATAATCATAGCTCTGATTATACGGACCTTTGTCGGCAAGGTGATGTCTCTGCTGCTTACTATGCTGGCTAGGTGTGCCATAGCTTTCCTCCCAAGGAGCGAGCGTCTTTTAATTTCATGGCTACAGTCACCATCTGCAGTGATCTTAGAGCCCAAGAAAATAAAATCTGTCACAGCTTCCATTTCTTCCCCTTCTATATGGCAGGAAGTGATGGGGCCAGATGCCATGATCTTAGTTTTTTTAATGTTGAGTTTCAAACCAGCTTTGGCACTCTCCACTTTCACCCTCAACAAGAGGCTGTTTAGATCCTGTTCGCTTTCTGCCATTAGGGTGGTATTGTCTGCGTATCTGAGGTTGTTGCTAATTCTCCCGGCAATCTTAATTCCGACCTGTGATTCATCCAACCCGGCATTTCTCATGATGTACTCTGCATATAAGTTAAATAAGCAGGGCGACAATATACAGCCTTGTCGCACTCCTTTCCCAATTTTGAACCAATCGGTTGTTCCATGTCTGGTTCTGACTGTTGCTTCTTGTCTCTCGTACAGGTTTCTCAGGAGACAGGTAAGGTGGTCTGGTACTCCCATCTCTTTAAGAATTTGCCACAGTTTGTTGTGATCCACACAATCAAAGGCTTTAGCATAGTCAATGAAGCAGAAATAGACGTTTTCCTGGAATTCTCTTGCTTTCTCCATGATCCAGCGAATGTTGGCGATTTGATCTCTAGTTCCTCTGCCTCTTTGAAACTCAGCTTGTACTTCTGCTGAAGCCTAGCTTGCAGGATTTTGAGCATCACCTTGCTGGCATGTGAAATGGGCGCAATTGTGCGGTAGTTTGAACAATCTTTGGCATTGCCCTTCTTTGGAATTGGAATGTAAACTGACCTTTTCCAGTCTTGTGGCCACTGCTGAGTGTTCCAAATGTGTTGGCATATTGAGTGCAGCACTTTAACAGCATCATCTTTTAGGATTTTAAATAGCTCAGCTGAAATACTGTCATCTCCGCTAGCTTTGTTGTTAGTAATGCTTCCTAAGGTCCACTTGACTTCACTCTCTAGGATGTCCGGCTCAAGTTCAGTGACCGCACTATCATGGCTATCAGGGACATTAAGATCTTTCCTGTATAGTTCTTCTGTGTATTCTTTCCACCTCTTCTTAATCTCATCTGCTTCTGTTAGGTCCCTGCCTTCTTTGTCCTTGATCATGCCCGTCTTTGCACAAAATGTTCGCTTGAGATATCCGATTTTCTTGAAAAGATCTCTAGTCTTTCCCATTCTATTGTTTTCCTCGATTTCTTTGCATTGTTCATTTAAGAAGGCCTTCTTGTCTCTCCTTGCTATTCTCTGGAACTCTGCGTTCAGTTGGATATATCTTCCCCTTTCTCCCTTGCTTTTTGCTTCCCTTCTTTCCTCAGCTACTTGTAAAGCCTCATCAGACAGCCACTTGGCTTTCTTGCATTTCTTTTTCTTTGGGATGGATTGAGTTGCTGCCTCCTGAACAATGTTACGGACCTCTGTCCATAGTTCCTCAGGCACTCTGTCTATCAGGTCTAATCCCTGAAATCTATTCCTCACCTCCACTGTATATTCATAAGGGATATGATTTAGGTCATACCTGAATGGTTTAGTGGTTTTCCCTGTGTTCTTCAATTTCAGCCGAAATTTAAGAAGCAGCTTATGATCTGAGCCACAGTCAGCTCCAGGTCTTGTTTTGACTGACTGTATAGAGCTTCTCCATCTTTGGCTGCAAAGGACATAATCAATCTGATTTCGATATTGACCATCTGGTGATGTCCATGTGTAGAGTCGCCTCTTGTGCTGTTGGAAAAGAGTGTTTGCTATGATCAGCGTGTTCTCTTGGCAAAACTCGATTAGCCTTTGTCCTGCTTCATTTTGTACACCAAGGCCATGCTTGCCTGTTATCCCGGTGATTTCTTGACTTCCTACTTTAACATTCCAATCCCCTATGATGAAGAGGACATCTTTTTTTGGTGTTAGTTCTAGAAGGTGTTGTAGGTCTTCATAGAACCGATCAACCTCTGCTTCTTCGGCCTCAGTGGTTGGGGCATAGACTTGAATTACTGTGATGTGGAATGGTTTGCCTTGGATTCGTACTGAGATCATTCTATCATTTTTGAGATTGTACCCCAGTACTGCTTTTCCCACCCTTTTGTTGACTATGAGTGCTACTCCATTTCTTCTAAGGGATTCTTGCCCACAGTAGTAGATATGATGGTCACCTGAATTAAATTCGCCCATGCCTGTCCATTTGAGTTCGCTGATTCCCAATATGTTGATGTTCAATCTTGCCATCTCATGTTTGACCACCTCCAGCTTACCTTGATTCATTGATCTTACATTCCAGGTTCCTAAACAATATTGTTCTTTACAGCATCGGACTTTCTTTTCACTGCCAGACACATCCACAGCTGAGTGTCCTTTCGGCTTTGGCCCAGCCGCTTCACTCTTTCTGGCGCTACTTGGAAATTCCCTCTGCTCTTCCCCAGAAGTATATTGGACACCTTCCGACCTGAGGGGCTCATCTTCCGGCATCATCTCTTTTAGCCTTGTGATACATTCCATGGGGTTTTCTTGGCAAGAATACTGGAGTGGGTTGCCATTTCCTTCTCCAGTGGACCACATTTTGTCAGAACTCTCCGCCATGACCTGTCCGTCTTGGGTGGCCCTGCACAGCATAGCTTATGGCTTCACTGAGTTATGCAAGCCCTTTTGCCACAACAAGGCAGTGATCCATGAAGGGGGAAAGAGTGTTAGAATGCTCTAAAATTCTGATGCTAATTAAAAAAATGGGGAAAACCCATTTTCCCATCACCATCATTTTAGCCATGTGGTTCATGGTGGTGACCACAAAGGGCTTTTTAAATGTAACCCCCCCCCCAGCACTATGGTGTTATAGCGCTATAACACTCTTTCATTTAAATGGTATTTTGTATGTGTGTGTGTGTGTGTGCGTGCGTGCCTGTTCAGACATCACATTAAGCCATGATGGATAGGAGTTTTGAGCTAACCGCAGTGGCTTAGCGTGACTTCTGACCCAACCATTGGGGGTTTATTAGCAACGTATAAACCACATTCACTAACCACCTGCTGTAAGATAGTTAGCAGCGCTAACCATGGCTTAGCGTGACTTCTGACCCAACCATTGGGGGTTTATTAGCAACGTATAAACCACATTCACTAACCACCTGCTGTAAGATAGTTAGCAGCGCTAACCATGGCTTAGTGTGACGTCTGAACAGACCCCGTGGTTAACAGAGCGCTTCCATAGAGCTCCACAGCCAGAGTGGCTGAAGACGGCCAATGCAGGAGCAGTGCTGCTGACAGCCATTGGCGGCCATTTTCTTCATTTTCAATATAGGAATTTTGCGCAAATGCGCATTTTAGGGATATGGCAATTTTTGCACAACTTTCCACCATTTTTATGTATTGCTTATTTCTGCAAGGGGAGCAGAAAGAAGGTAGAAAATGGCCACCAACAGCTGTCAGCAGCACCGCTCCTGTAATGGCTGTGTGAGCTGCACAGGTTGCTGGGATGCATGAGCGAGCGGTTGGAGGACTGCAGGAGGGAGGGTGGTTAGAGTGGTTAGGCTAGCCACACTGCAGGCCATAGTTAGCTGCACATGTGGCAGGGGATCTTGCAGCGGTTAGCCTAACCACCCTTCCCCAATGTGCATCTGAACAGGGTCTATATATGCAAAACACTTTTCTGTTATAATGTATATATTAGACATTATAACCAGGCAAGCATTTAGCACTAGTTAAAAGATTGACTTAAAAACAATAAGGAAAAGGAAAGGTTCCTCCTGTGCATGCACCGGGTCATTACTGACCCCTAGATGGACGCCGTTTGCGCTGGCGTTTTCATGGCAGATGATAGCGGGGTGGTTTGCCATTGCCTTCCTCAGTCTTGACTACCTTTCCCCCAGCAAGCTGGGTACTCATTTTACTGACCTCGGAAGGATGGAAGGCTGAGTCGACCTGAGCTGGCTACCCGAGACCCGGCTTCTGCTGGGATCGAACTCAGGTCATGGGGAGAGTTTCGGTTGCAATACTGCCGCCTACCACTCTGCGCCACACGAGGCTCTTGTGTTAAAAACAATAAACAGGGTGATAAAATAGCACTCACCACAAAGGCTACACTGAATGTGTGCTGAGCTGTGATAGGTTCACCTGTCCAATATGTCACTGCCGACCTCAAAACCCCGCCCTTTAAAACAAGATGGAAGGTTGGTGCAAAATGCTTCTACACCTGTGGAGATTGTGCTTTTCTTCTATTTTTTCTAAAAAAAACAGACATTAGATTCCCTGCAGTCTTTTTCTCAAAGATGAAAGAACCACAGGAAAATACAGAATGACAGACTGAATTTCTGTGTTGTGTGGATGTCCTATAAAAACTCAGTGAACAAACCATGGAATTTACACACTAAATGCCTAGCATGGATGCATCCTATGAAAGCTTCTGCCATGATAGACTTAATCAACTTTAAGGTACCACAGGATTTTTCATTTCTCTTGTTTCAACAGCCTAACACAGCTACCCCTTTGGAATCTCCAATTTCGTCTGTTTAATTTGGCCAAATTCACACTGCTGGGACTTCTGAGAAACACCCCATGAAACTGGAGCAGCAACATCAGCCTTTTTTCTTGGAAATTTGACATTGTGATAGGTTTTCTTCCAGACATTTGCACAATGGAATTCATTTAAATCCATATCGTATTATCTTTCTAGGTTTTATCAATCATTTTTACTCTTTCCTGAATTGCTCAGTGAAAAGAAACTTTTTCCCCCTATAATGCTGCTGCATACTTTGAAAGAATCAATTAAATTTCCTTTTCATATAATTCCTGCAGGGTCTCAAGCACAACTGGGAGGAGATCAATCGGGAATTCCAAAGCCTTTCCGTCGTTATCGACACCGTGCCCCGGAAACTCCATAGAGAGAAGATGGAGGTGCAGATGAGGCAGCTGGAACGTGACATCAGCGTACTTGAGAAACACAGCGTGATCTACATTGCAAATGAGTAAGGGTGTCATGATCCAGGCCGTTGGTGTCAGTGGCAGAGTGGCGCATCTGCTTGGATCTCTCCCACTGAAATCAAGGAGACTCAAAACATGGTCAGCGTTGGGTAGATTGTGCCCATTTTGTATTTTACAAACAACTAAGAATTAATCTATTTTCTACAGCAGGGCTGGGAAATGCATGCCCCCTTCCCAGATGTTGCTGAAATCCAACTCCCATCAGCCCCAGGCAGTGATGCAGTAGTCAGGATTGATGGGAGTTGTAGGCTGAGGGGCCACAGTTCCCCCGCCCCCATCTCCTCTGGTTAGGGTTTTTTGTAGCAAAATAACATAATAGTTAATTTTAACAAATATCTAAAGGGCCTTTTAAAGTTTTGAATGTTAAAGCTCTGGAAAAGTTATAATGAGTCTAGCCTTATTCTGAAATAAATATCCACATTAGTTACATTTACCATGTGTGTTTTCATTTAGGTGTGTGTGGTTTTTTAGGCGCACCATGGCCAGTTCTTCTGCACATTCACCTTCCAACTTCCATTACCAGGGAGATGTGTGTGCTGCTTTTCCACATGTGCTGTCCAAGGTGCTGCACAACAGAATCTAAGAACAAACAGGAAACAAGCTCCAAAGGCCAGAGACGTGAACATTTATTTTGGGCCTAAGGGCCAAAATAACTTGGGCAGCCTTGGGGGCTATGCCAGGGCTCTGGACAGGGGCGAATGCTCCTTCCTTGTTCTCCTCGACCTCTCAGCGGCTTTTGATACCGTTGACCACGGTATCCTCCTGGACCACCTGGAGGGGTTGGGCATTGGAGACACCGTATTGCGGTGGTTCCGGTCCTTCCTCTCTGGCAGGTACCAGAGGGTAGCACTGGGAGAGGAGGTTTTGGACCCGTGGCCACTCACTTGTGGGGTGCCACAGGGTTCCATCCTCTCCCCGATGCTATTTAACATCTATGTGAAGCCGCTGGGGGCTATCATCAGGAGGTTTGGGGTGCGGTGTCATCAATATGCAGATGACACGCAGCTCTACCTCTCATTCAAATCTTCACCAAGGTTGGCTGTAGAATCCCTGTCCAAATGTCTGAAGATGGTGAGTGGCTGGATGGGGAGGAATAGGCTGAAGCTGAACCCTGACAAGACCGAGGTACTTTTGGTGGGAGACAAGAGGAGGCTGGGGGATGTTGACCTGGTGTTGAATGGGGTACGGTTACCCTTGAAAGACCAGGTCCGCAGCCTGGGGGTCATTTTGGACTCCCAGCTGTCCATGGAGGCTCAGGTGTCAGCTGTGAGCCGGACAGCGCTGTACCAACTCCATCTGATACGGCGGCTGCGCCCCTTCCTTACCGACCATCTGCTCCCATCAGTAGTACATGCCCTGGTCTCCTCTCATTTAGATTACTGTAATGCGTTCTACATAGGGTTACCCTTGAAGACAGTTCGGAAGCTTCAGCTGGTACAGAACGCGGCGGCTGACCTGATTAAAGGCAGCTGCTGGCAAGATCACATCACTCCAGTGCTGAAGGAGTTGCACTGGTTACCAGTTGTTTTCCGGGCCAATTCAAGGTGTTGGTTTTGACCTTTAAAACCCTATATTTAAATCCTATATCTTAAGGATCCTTTATCTTTAAGATAGGATAGACTGGTTCTATCTTAAGGAGCGCCTCCAGCAACACCAGACAGGCTGCTTAACAAGATCAGCCTCGGATAGCCTTCTCTATGTCCCATCAGCCAGGACAGCTAGACCGGTGAGGACGAGGGAGAGGGCCTTTTCTGTGGTGGCCCCCACTCTGTGGAACTCCCTCCCTAAGGAACTCCGTCATGCCCCCTCTTTAATGAGCTTCCACCGTGCATTAAAAACGTGGTTGTTCAGGCAGGCATTTGGGGTGGGTTAGGGTATTTTAGAAAAAGTTTTTATTGTAGAATTTTATTGTTTTAAACTGTTTTATTATATGTAGTACATTGCCCAGAGTGGCTGGGTGACCAGCCAGATGGGCAATTAATAAATTTAATAAAATAAATAAATAAATATGCCAAGGGGGCAGGGGCACCATTACGCATTTCTGCCTCGGGAAGGAAAATGTCTTGAGCCAGCCCTGAACACACGCAAGATGCTGGGTTGTATTTATTCAAGCAGATCTGTGAATGGAGCAGCTGCACCACAACTTTCCCGCACCACACAGTGCTGCAGGGTGCTCTGCTGCAACCACCCTGTGCCAGGCACACTTGGGGGTCAGGAGATGACATGACCTGGCTGCCCCACTTTTTCCAAATTGAAAACAACAGAGGAGGGAAAGGTGATTCTCAACAGAATCACAGGTCCTGAGATGGACATCACACGGAGACAGATCTATTCTATCCCATCCATATGTACTGATGACAAAGGAAGCTTCTTCTATACTGCCACCCTCTTATAGGGACAGCGGAGGTGGCCATGGCACTCACATGACCCACGCGTCGGGGCTGCGGGGAATCTTGCGAGGATCGACTAGGTGGACCTTGGCCTCACCCTGCAAGACCTTTTTCCCATCCTTAGCAAGAGCGTGAGGCCAGGTTCTGTGTCCTCGGCAAGGCCTTGCAAGGACTCCTGCAGCCAGCAGGCAGTAAGTGATCTGCTGGAAATTAGCCAATGACCCACCAGCGGACTATGGAATACCTCCCCAATGTTTGGGAGACCACCAACATCCTGAAAAAACTGCTGTCCATTGATGACAGCCCAAAAAACACAATCCAGTCAACCCTGGGAGCCACTTAGGGGTGTTACTCCGATGCTGTCGTCGCACACCTAGCCATGGAACTCTGCCATGCTGCCGATGGTTTGTCATTTGTTTGTTGCACTTATGTGCCACCTTTTCCTCCAAGGAGCCCAAGGTCACATACATAACCCTCCTCCTCTCCATTTTATCCTCACAATGACCCTGTGAGGTAAGTTAGGGTAAGAGTCAGTGACTGGCCCAAAGTCACCCAGTGAGCTTCAAGGCTGAGGGGGGACTAGAACCAGGGTTTCCTGAGTCCCAGTCCAACACTCTAACCACTGCACCACACCGGCTCTCAACCCTTACTGCGATCATGTCTGATTTGAGGACAACTTCTACCTTCGAATCAATGCTAATATGTCAGTGTAATGGCCTGTGACTTTGCCTTCCACTGCTCTTGTTGCTGAGTGCCTCCCCTTCTTTGGCGATCCATCACTGACCTCTTCATCATCCAGACCTTCAAGAAGGGGGTCGCTGAGAAACTCCAGGAGAAAAAATGGGGAGGCAACCGCCCAGAGAGCTTCGGCTATTGGGCGGAATAGAAATGAAATGAAATAAATAGTCAATCAGTCAGTCAGTCAGTCAGTCAGTCAATGAAAGAGACTGGGAGATCACTTCAAACGGTGCTCAGAAATAGTCCTTCAAAAGGAGCTCCTGGCCCCATGGGGGCTCCTCCTGGCCTGGGCCTCCACTGGTGTCCTCAGGCGCTTCTCTGGGCTGGGGTGGAGCGCCTGCTTTGCAGTTGCGAGTTCTTCTGCTAAAGCATTTCAGTAACAGGGCAAGGGAAGCCGCGTGCTAGAGAGGGCTGCTGCCACTTTGTCCAGTGGCATCCTCCCCCTCGGTCTGCCTGGGGAAAGCTGCTCTGGGGCCGTGCGGCAGGAGATGTTTCCAGTCTTTCCTCCCGTCACTTTGTGCAGGCTGATGGTCCCACTCCCCCACATAGGATAGAGACCTGCCAGAACGCGCTTTGTATTTCCAGTTACTGAAAACTGAGCCGGGATGGTGTTAAATATCAGTAAGGTGCCATTTTCTGTTACATTTCCCCTGTGGAGAAACTCAGTGATACTTCATTAGGTTCTGGCAGGGAGGGTGTTATTGGTGTTTTGGTATATTGTTTACATGCCAGTTGGGGTAAAATAATAATAATGGAGGAACGTGCACAAGTATATATGGGTGCCCATGCAATTATGGTTGAAGATGTGGGTCAATGCATATTTCATGAGAATTCAGGAGAGAGAGAGCCTCTCCTGAGTGGCACAGCTATAGGCTACCTCCAGTATCAGAGGCAGTATGTACACCAGTTGCTGGAGAACTAGTTGTCTCTGTACACCAGTTGCTGGGGAACATGGGCAGGAGGGTTCTGTTGCACTCATGTCCTTCCTGTGAGTTTCCTGTGGGCAGCTGGTTGGCCACTGTGTGAACAGTGTACTGGACTAGATGGACCCTTGCTCTGACCCAGCAGGGCTCTTCTTATGTTCTTATGTCCTTAACCACCTACCTGAAGACTAAAGGGTGGAATAAGGCATCCCCTCTCCCTCTGACATTGGCCACTCTTACTTACAGAGTGCAGCTACTTATTTCTTGATTGCACGTGGAACCTCTCCACGTGGCTGCTTGTAGCAGCTCTGGGGACTTTGGCTACTGCAGCCACCAGGCGGCTTCTTGCCAGTTGGTGCCCATGAAGGGCTGCAAAATGTGGTGGCCAAACTGTTGTCTGGCACATGCTTTAGAGAACATATAAAAAGGTAAAGGTAAAAGTGTCCCCAGCCAGTCGTGTCCGACTCTAGGGTGTGGTGCTCATCTCCATTTCTAAGCTGAACAGCCAGCGCTGTCTGAAGATGCTTCCGTGGTCATGTGGCCAGCATGACTGAACACCGAGGTGCACGGAACACTGTTACCTTTCCCGCCGAGGTGGTACCTATTTATCTACTTGCAATTTCTTGCTTTCAAACTGCTAGGTTGGCAGGAGCTGGGACTGAAGATGGGAGCTCACTCCGTCACGCGGCACTCGGGTCTCGAACTGCTGTCCTGCTGACCTTCTGGTCTGCAATTCAGCGTCTTAACCACTAATCAAGTGCAGTGGGTTCATTTACAAGCCCAGTTCAGAGTGCTGGTTTTGACCCATAATGCCCTAAACAGGGGCCAAATATCTGCAAGACCACCTCTTCTCCTGTGAGCATGCTCATACTTTGCAATCTTCATCAGAGATTTTGCTGTATGTCCCACCACCAAGGGAGATGAGCCGTGGCCTTTTCTGCAGCTGCACCCTAACAGTTGAACTCCCTCCATAGGGGGTCGGGTTGGCTCCTTCCCTGTTTTAAGGAATGTTTTGTTTTTATTCTGTTTTTCTTGGATTTTATATACTTGTACATTGCTTTGAAAGCCCTATGGTACTCAGGAAAGTTGTTAATAAATACTTCAAATGAATTAATAAATAAAAATAAGAGGAGGACTGCTCAGGCAAATAGGGGACTGGAACCTCGCCATGTAACTGTTTCTGGAGTAACAGCAGTTGCCATCTTGAGAAATCTGAAAATATGATAAAGCTTTAAAGTGGATACATACCTATGCTCTGTGTATTTGTATGTGTGCGCACGCTCTGCCATTTCTTTCTCTGTGTTTTCTCTGTACGGGAGAGAAAGAATGCACACACAGAGAGGGAGAACAGAGGGGGGTGCGCTCCCTTTGACAGTGCTGAGTAGCCACGCCTCCCCCCCACCCAAAGCAATTCGTTTTAAAATTCCAAAACTGCTAAATTAAGGTTTTATCAAAAAATACCACATTGGATATCCTCACAAGAAGCAATTCATAGAAGAGAATTTGAAAGCACACATAAATGGTTAAGTTATAATGATTTATTAGAATTGTCACAAGGGGAACATAAATTAAGGGGAAATTTATTGGAAGAAGGTCATGTCTGTCAATGGTTTTCATATTTGCAAATTAAGGAAAGATTCAAAACAGATAAGAAAAATGGTGGATTTGAACAAATATAATCTGAGTTTGAATCAGCGTTGTGTACAAATGATGAACATCTTATTGCTAAACTGTATAAATTGCTGTTAAGGTACGAGACAGAGGATGAATAAGTAAAAGATTGTATGATAAAATGGGCACAAAATATTGGTCATAATATATTATGGAAGAATGGGAAACTATGTGGGGAAAACATCTAAAATTTACCTTTTGTACAAATCTGAAAGAGAATTTCTATAAGATGATGTATAGATGGTACATGTCACCATGTAAACTGTCTAAAACGTATAAGGGTGTTTCTGGAAAATGCTGGAAATGTGAAGACCAAGATGGAATGTGTTATCATCTATGGTGGACTTGTAAAAAAGCTAAAATATTTTGGAAACGAATACAGTCTCTAGTTCAAAGAATATTAAAGGCTACGATGGAATTAAAGCCAGAGACTTTTTTACTGGGACTAATTGACAAACACATCAAAGAGAAGGGGGGAACCCTCTTTCTCTATATGATAACAGCTGCAAGGTTATTGTATGCACAAATGTAGAATAATGAAACAATACCAAAAAGTGGAAGAATAAACTTGGCCCCTCCAGGAAATTCCTGACCTGTGTGGCAGATAACTTCCTCCTACAGAAAGTAGAGGAAGGAACTAGAGGATCGGCTATCCTTGACTTGATCCTAACCAACAGAGATGACTTAGTGGATAAAGTAGCAGTTACAGGAGCTCTGGGGAAAAGCGACCATGTTGCACTTGAGTTCTTGGTTCTAAGGGAAGCAAAAGCTGAGTGTAGTCAAACGCGTACCCTGGATTTTAGGAAAGCTGATTTTAATAAACTCAGAACAATGATCAGGAAGGTCCCATGGCAAGCGACGCTAACGAGAAAAGGAGTCCAAGATGGGTGGGAGCTTTTAAAAAAGGAAATTCTCAAGGCACAATCACAAACAATTCCAACAAGAAGAAAAGGTGGAAGACAACAGAAGAAGCCAATGTGGCTTCACAAAAAGCTTAGAGATGGCCTGAAAACAAAAAAGGACGCATATAGGAAGTGGAAAGAAGGCCAAGCAACAAAGGAAGAGTACAGGCAGGTAGCACAGAATTGCAGGGATGGCGTCAGGAAGGCTAAAGCTGAGAACGAGTTGAGGTTAGCGAGGGAGGCTAAATGTAACAAAAAGGCTTTCTTCAGATATGAGCATAGTAAAAGACAGAGGAAAGAAGTGGTGGCTCAGCTATTAAATAAGGATGGCAAAACGATAACAGCTGACAAAGAAAAGGCAGAGGTGCTCAATTCCTACTTTGGCTCAGACTTCTCCCAAAAGAAGGTCTATGACCTCTTTGGCAAAGGCAAAGTACAGGGTGAAGGGGCAAGATTGCAGCTTGAGATCGATAGGCATATGGTCAAGGAACACCGAATTACTTTGCATGAGTTCACATCTCCAGGGCCAGATGAACTGCATCCTAGAGTCATAAAGGAACTGGCAGAAGAACTCTCAGAACCATTGTCTATTCTCTTTGAGAAATCATGGAGGACGGATGAAGTGCTAGAAGACTGGAGGAGGGCTAATGTGATCCCTATCTTCAAAAAGGGTAAAAAGGAGGAACCTGGGAACTACAGACCATTCAGTCTTACATCAATCCCTGGGAAAATCCTGGAGCAGATGATAAAGCAATCCATCTGGATGCACCTTGAAAACAATGCAGTGATTACTCGAAGCCAACTTGAATTTGTCAAGAACAAATCCTGCCAGACAAATCTGATCTCATTTTTTGATCAAGTCACCTCCCTTGTGGACTGTGGGAATGCTGTAGACATATACCTCGACTTCAGCAAAGCTTTCAACAAAGTGCCCTATGATATCCTGATGAGCAAAGTAGCTCAAAGTGGGCTAGATGAAACAACAATCCGGTGGATCCACAGTTGGCTACAGAATCGGACTCAAAGAGTGCTTCTCAGTGGGACCTTCTCAAACTGGGAAGAGGTAACGAGTGGGGTACCGCAGGGCTCAGTCCTGGGCCCGGTGCTCTTCCACATTTTTATGAATGACTTGGAGGAGGAGGTGCAGGGAATGCTGATCAAATTTGCAGATGACACAAAATTGGGCGGGATAGCTAATACTTTGGAAGACAGAAACAAAATGCAAAGTGATCTTGACAGGTTGGAGCGCTGGGCAGAAAACAACAGAATGACATCGAATAGGGATAAATGCCAAATTCTGCACCTAGGAAAAAGAAACCAAATGCACAGTTACAAGATGGGGGATACGTGGCTCAACAACACTACAAGCAAGAAGGATCTTGGAATTGTTGTCAATCACAAGCTGAATATGAGCCAACAATATGAAGTGGCTGCAAAAAAGGCAAATGCCATTTTGGGCTGCATAGCTTACCAAATCCCGGGAACTACTAGTTCCCCTCTACTCAGCACTGGTTAGGCCTCATCTGGAGTACTGTGTCCAGTTCTGGGCACCACACTTTAAGAAGGATGCAGACAAGCTGGAGAGGGTTCAGAGGAGGGCAACAAAGATGATCAGGGAACTGGAAACAAAGCCCTATGAAGAGAGATTGAAAGAACTGGGCATGTTTAGCCTTGAGAAGAGAAGACTGAGGGGAGATAGGATAGTGCTCTTCAAGTCCTTGGAAGGCTGTCACAGAGAGGAAGGGCAGGATCTCTTCTTGATCATCCCAGAGTGCAGGACACAGAAGAATGGGCTCAAGTTAAAAGAAGCCAGATTCCGGCTGTACATCAGGAAAAACTCCCTGTTAGAGCAATACGGCAATGGAACCAGTTCCCTAGGGAGGTGGGGGGGCTCTCCCACACTGGAGGCATTCAAGACGAGGCTGGACAGCCATCTGTCAGGGATGCTCTGACTTGGATTCCTGCACTGAGCAGGGGGTTGGACTTGATGGCCTTGTTGGCCCCTTCCAACCCTACTATTCTACGATTCTATGATTCTACCAACTGCAAATGAGTAGATCACAAAAATGATGGAGCTGGCAGAGATGGCAAAACTCACTATTATAATTAAAGAAGGATTAACAATTAAATTTATGTCAGAATGGAAACCTTTTTTTGAATTTGTACAAGAAATAGAGAAAAATGATATCTATGTATGTGGATTTTGATCTTTGAGATGGTCAACTCTCTTTTTTCTTTGTTAAAAATTAGGAGAGAAATGGGATAATGTCTGTGAACTCAATGTATGATATACAACTAAGTTAAGAAGTAGAGAACAATAATAAGCATTTGTTGTGTAAGGGGAGCTGAAGGTAGATACCTTATAATCTTAGATGTATTTTAGTGTATCCCTGTGTGTGTTGTTGTAGTGATGTGTATTGTGTGTCTATGTTGTCTTCCCCCTTTAAAAAAATAAAATAAAACTATTAATCAAAAAAAATTCCAGATCTGCCATGGGCCCGAAAGGGCTGCGGCCCCTGCACTACGCTGGGATTCATCCAAAACAGAGGCGCTTCCGAGCTCCTCCTTGTGGCTCTGCTGGAGGGGGCGGGGGTGGAGCGAATGCTCCAGCTCGTCCTCAGAATGCTAAATGATGGTTTCTTAACCATCTTCCCCCTTTTTCAAAATACAGGTTTAATGCTAACATATAGGATGTTTGTTTTTCAACTAGACAGTATTAAATCAGAAGCAGATACCATGAAGTCCTGCAGGCCATGTCACGGCGATCCACTACTCATGTTTGCATCATTGTTGATTCAGAGAGCACTGAGTGGGATGCTCAGATGTATTCACCTTCCTGGGGAATGTGGACATCACATCTTCCATGCTCCAGGGGAGGCTGGTGGCTCCAGTTTCAGGGGTGTGGAGATTCCATTCTGGGTTTTAGTTACAATCAGCCAGGCATCTAAAGGACCTATCCAAGGTGCTGGACTCATTTTGGAGATAGGGTTCAGCCCCTTGGATAGCTTCTTTAGACTTCTGCCTGGTGGTTACTAAAACCCAGAATGGAATCTCTACCCCACTGAAACTTGAGCCACCAGCCTACCCTGGCTCAATCCCTTTTCAGTACATTCCCTTGTGTGCTACTATGCGGCTGATGGAACTCTTTTTCACAACAGTCTGTTAGGGCCAAACTGCAGACAGGGAAACCTCTGTCATGCTAGTCTAATAATCTTGGAGACAAATGCAACATCCCTATTAATGATAGACTTTTATTTGGAAGAAATAGAGTTCCAAGTTCTTATTGACAACAAAGCTTATCAAGAATGATGTCATTTCTGCAGCTGTAAACTGGAGGAAGAGTGAGGGGCTGCAACTAAGAACAAATATTAGCCATACAATGTTTTCACATGACAAGTGACCATGCTGAAAATCAACAGTAGGCTAAAAACCAGATCCACGTGTGCTTAGAATGCCATGAAAGCCGCCACACAAGAAAGGGAGTTTGGGGCAGGGGGTTACAGAGAGTGTTCTAGAGTACAGAACACTTGCTTTGGAACATAAGCCAGGATTTTCAGAATCAGGATGGCAACTGAAACTTAACATCCACCTGGGCTTCTTTGGCTAAGGTCATTATTTCAGACAGTTTCACGGCCATCTTGGCAGCCTTATCCAAGTCATCGCAGGGAAGGATCTTCAGGCCGCTCTCGGCTATTAGCACTTTGGCATCCTCAACTCGGGTACCTTGGAGCCGCACAACAATCGGTATTTTCAGCTCCAGATCTTTTGCTGACATGATGATGCCATGTGCAATGACATCGCATCTCATCAGGCCCCCAAAAATGTTTACGAGGATGGCCTGGACGTTTTCATTGGAAGTGATCAGCTTAAAGGCCTCTGTGACCTGCTCCACGGTGGCACCGCCCCCGACATTGAGGTAGTTGGCCGGGGCACCACCATGAAGCTTGATGATGTCCATGGTGGCCATGGCCAGGCCGGCACCGTTCACCAGGCAGCCGATGTTTCCATCCAAAGCGATGTAGTTGAGCTCAGCATTGGCGGCCTCCCGGTCCCTCTCGTCCAGCTGCGTCCAGTCCTGCAGTTCAAAGATCTTCCGCTGGCGAAAAGCTGAATTGCTATCAAAAATTATCTTGGCATCCATACACATCACTGCCCCTGTTGAATCTTCAACCATGGGGTTAATTTCCACCAAGATGGCATCGTATTTAATAAAGAAATTGTAGATCTTAACCATATTATCAGCGGCTTCGTGAACCAGTTGAGGAGGAAACCCCATTTTCTGGGCGAGCATCAGGGCCTGCTCCTTCCTGATGCCTTCCACAATATCCACCGGTTCCTTTATGATTGCCTCAGGATTCTCGGCCGCCACATCTTCAATGCGGACACCACCCTGAGAGCTACCAATAAGCACTGGACCTTGAAATGATCGTTCCATAGTTATTGCAAAATAGTATTCTCTCCTAAGATATCTGCGCTCACAGATAAGCACTTGGTTGCATATCCGGCCCTTTTCTCCTGTCTGCTTGGTGAACAGCCTTTTCCCAATCATTTTGGAGGCGATCTCCCTGGCTTCCTCTGGAGAATAGACTATTTTCACTCCTCCTTTAAGGCCCCCTTCAAAGATGCCTTTTTCTCGGCCACTAGTCAAAACCTGGGCTTTCACGACAAGGTCATTTGTGCCTATTTCTCTTGCCACTTGGTAAGCTTCCTCGGGAGTCCTTGCAACCAACCCATATGGAACAGGGATGCCCGCTTCTTTCAACAGTTTCATTCCCAGGTATTCATGCAAGGATAAGTCCCTTAGCTGCTGCTGCAGCAATGGAACTCCTTGCGTGGTATAATATCCTCGACTTCCTCCAAGCACTTTAGCTGCAGCACTCAGGGCTACCCAGCAGCCATCTCTCCCCACCAGTTTTGCCACGCTCACTGCTCGCCTGCAGATCATAGAGCCAAGCTTTCGTTCCCTTCTCCAGCTGTTTCTCCTTCCCAGCTCTTCTCCAACAGACCTTCCAACTGTCCTTGTAAGAAACAATTCCTCAGAGTTCTTTTTCCAACTGCTCACAGGCTGCCTTCCGATTGGCCAGGACAAGGCTCCGTGACATCATCACCCAGACCAGGCAATCATACACATCCTTGTTTATACTTTCACATTCATACCTCATTTATACTCTAAGATGCTAGAAGAAGTCGCTGATAATATTGTTATTTGTGAAAGTCAAAGAAAACATATTTTCCTACTTGTGTAATTATGCTAGTTTACTATAGCACATCGCAACCTAGAGGTTATGTAGTGGAAAAGCAGGATAGGAAAAGCTCTCAATAAGGATATAGAACCCATGGAATTAATGGGTTGAATCCAGATTTAGTCATACTTTGATAAGACTCAGTGAAACCAATGGGACAAGTTAGTCATGAGTAACTTAAGTCTTAGTGATTTCAATACGCCTACTCCAAGCATGGCTAAACCTGGATCCAGCCCCATGTGTACATTTCTAGTTCGAACCATAAATTCCAACTGTAGGCAGATACTTCACCCTTATCCTCAAATGGGTCTGATTTTTTTTTAGTGTCTGAGCAGTTTTTTTCCCAAGCCTGTGTAACAGCACTGGCAACATCTGGCTGAGGCGTTCCAGGATTCCCCCCTGACGTGGCCCGTTTCCGCCCCTGATTGCCTTGCTGCAACTGTGCGAAACCTGGAGGTTTGCTTGTTTTCAGTCTTGACCCTAAAAACTTTCCCTCAAATTCTTCCCTTAAATCTTCTGAATTTAATTTAAAAAAGAGGTAACTATGGATTTCACTGGACAAGGCAGTGTTGTCATCAGCCCATGTCTTCAAGCAGTGAGAAGTTCCAGGGACCAAACGTTTGCCTGGGTTTAGTTCCCTTTGGAAGGGGATCACTGGGCCTTATTGGTGTTTTGTAACATTAGCATTTTAAAAAACAAATGTACAGGCTGAGCATAAGTGAAGGCACAACATAAAAACCTGGATCTCAGGGAGACAGCCAGCATCCACAAAATACACTAGCTGATAGAGTCCTAAACTCAGTTGTCTCTGTGCCTGTGCCTTTCTCACTCTCTTCTCTCTCTGTGCCCTGTCCTGTTCTTTTCTCTTCAGATCATTCCCCAAAATGGTCCAGTACCAATAAGCAATTGCTTATTTTTGTTCCCATGGTGACGTATCTGTTGTTTTACCTAACAAAACCATATGCCTGGCCGGGCCAGGGCAGCAGGTTTGACCAAATCTGAGCTTTTCTACAAAAGTCATTTATAGTGCGCTCATCATTCCCTACTCATGGTGGTTTATGGGTTCCTTAGACAATGTTGTGACCCTCCAGTTTTCCTTCTGTTTTTAAACGGTACTTTCAGCAAGGTTTTTTTAGACCAGAGAAAATGTGGTATTATCTGTGAAAGCGAAAGAAAATGCTTTTACCACTTGTGTAATTGTGCTATTCTACTATACCACAGTGCCACCTAGACGTTATGTAGCTGAACAACAGGAAAGGAAACACTCTTCATGCAGTGCTCGGATCTGAATTCTGTGACGACACCAAAAGTAGATACAGAGGATTAACAGCTTTGTGTAGAAAAGCTCTTTAAGCAGTCCTTCTGGCCCATCAAACCTCTCCTGTCCACCCCACCCCCATCTCATAACAAGAGCAATACATTTGGAGGGATCAGCTTGGGAACTTTTGTGACTGCCCAATGGGGATTTCTCCTGCATGTCAAATCTCAGTACACGCCAACTGTTACTCAGTCAGTATTACTATACAGAAATGTATTGGTTCAGCTGTCATAGTTTGCACTAGAAAGTGCTGCAAGGCTGACTGGAGGAAACTGCAATCTTTGAAGGAGGCAGACCAGAAATGGCCCCTGTGGGATGGCACAATTATGACCCCCCGGATGAGTCCCTCCATCCACTGCTTATCTCACTAGACATGTGGGGCGACTGATTAAGCAGGTGCTGGTCCATTTGCATATGAAGCAGGAGTTGCGGGGGGCAATTTTCACATAAGAAGGAACGTGTGGGAGGGGCGATGAAACCCACACCATAGCTAACGGTGCTTTGCTACTTTCAAGCAGTTTTCCCATTGCCCACCTCCAACACAGTTTGCTGATGACACCAAATTATTTAGGGTGGTTAAAACAAAAAGGGATTGTGAGGAGCTCCAAAAGGACCTCTCCAAGCTCAGTTAATGGGCATCCAAATGGCAAATGTGGTTCAGTGTAAGCAACTGTGAAGTGACGCATGTTGGAGCAAAACATCCCGACTTCAAGTAGAGCTTGATGGGATCTGAGCTAGCAGTGGCAGACCAGGAAAGAGATCTTGGGGTTGTGGTGGACAGCTCAATGAAGATGCCAACCCAGTGTGCAGCTGCTGTAAAAAAAGGCAAAGTCCATGTTAGGCATAATTAGGGAAGGAATTGAGAATAAAATTGCCATGTATATGAGAATAAAAATATCATACTGCCCTTATCCAAACCAGTGGTGTGACCACACTTAGAATACTGGTCACTGCACCTGTAGAGCTAGAAAAAGTGCAGAAAAAGGCAACTAAAATGATCAGGGGGCTGGAGCATCTCCCCTATAATGGAAGGTTACAACAGCTGTGATTGTTTAGCCTGGACCTTGGTCTGATCCAGCAGGGCTCTTCTCATGTTCTCATGTTCTGTTTTTAACACCGAGGGTGAGCCAGGCAGGCAGGGAGAAAACAGCTTGAACCAGTGGAAGGCAGTGGGGCGGGGTGGGCAGGGCTTCTCTCCCCACGCACTCCTTCCTGTGGGAGAAGTAGCCCCCCCCCTTTTGCTTTCTGTTGTTGTTGTTGTTGTTCAGTCGTTCAGTCGTGTCCGACTCTTCGGGACCCCACGGACCAGAGCACGCCAGGCCTTCCTGTCCTGCGCTCTCTCCCGGAGCGTGCTCAAGTTCATATTCATTGCATCCGTGATGCTATTTAGCCATCTCATCCTCTGCCGTCCCCTTCTCCTTTTGCCTTCAGTCTTTCCCAGCATCAGGGTCTTTTCCAGAGAGTTTTCTTTTCGCATTAGGTAGCCAAAATATTGGAGCTTCAGCTTCATTATCTGTCCTTCCAATGAGCAGTCAGGGTTGATTTCCTTTAGGATGGACTGATTTGACCTCTTTGCAGTCCAGGGGACTTGTAAGAGTCTTTTCCAGCACCACAGTTCGAAAGCATCAATTTTTCGGCACTCAGCCTTCCTTATAGTCCAGCTCTCACAGCCATACGTTACTACTGGGAAAACCATAGCTTTGATTAGACGGACCTTTGTCGGCAAGGTGATGTCTCTGCTTCTTACTATGCTGTCTAGGTTTGCCAGCGCTTTCCTCCCAAGGAGCAAGCGTCTTTTAATTTCATGGCTACAGTCACTGTCTTGGAGCCCAAGAAAGTAAAATCTGTCACTGCTTCCATTTCTTCCCCTTCGATATGGCAGGAAGTGATGGGGCCAGATGCCATGATCTTTGTTTTTTTAATGTTGAGTTTCAAACTAGCTTTTGCACTCTCCTCTTTCACCCTCAACAAGAGGCTCTTGAGATCCTCTTCGCTTTCTGCCATTAGGGTGGTATCGTCTGCGTATCTGAGGTTGTTGATAATTCTCCTGGCAATCTTAATTCTGACCTGTGATTCATCCAACCCAGCATTTCTCATGATGTACTCTGCATATAAGTTAAATAAGCAGGGTGACACTATACAGCCTTGTTGTACTCCTTTCCCAATTTTGAACCGATTGGTTGTTCCATGTCCGGTTCTTACTGTTGCTTCTTGACCCTCATACAGGTTTCTCAGGAGGTCCATCTTGGCAAGTACCAAATTTAGATCTTATTAGACCAATGGCGCAATCCTATGGGGATAGGTGGCTGCCTCCAAACTCAGAGGTGGCCAACTATCCAATACAGGGCGGGCAGAGCGTGGAGGGGATCTTCTCCTCCACGCTCTGGCCGCCCTGTATCTGTGGCTAGGTCAATTTTGGCTATCTAACTGGGGTGCGTTGGAGCGGAGGCCAGACAGCGCATAAGCAGCATGGCAACAGTTCTTCTGCAGTCCCCTCCCCGCCCCCAGGAATGCCCCCTTTTCGGCCACTCCACTCTGCTCTTATGGGCGTGGAGCTGGGGACATACTGCATCTCTTATGAGGGGGCCAGGAATTGGGTTTCTGGGAACCAACCTCAGAGCGCTAGCTCAGAGCTTGGTCCCCAGAAATAAAAAAATCCTATGGCCATCTAGATGCTGTCTAACAGCCATAGGATTGTGCCCTGAATTTCTTTAACCCATGTCTGTCCCTTATCATTACCTCTTAACTCTTACCTTTTGAGGATTATTTCAGTGTTTTTACGTTACAGTTATGGTTTTCATGAAATGAAAGCTGTAGAAGGTGCGGGTGTATGTTCAGCAAGTATGCATCATTTCTTGTACAATTGTCATTTTTATTTACTCAGTGCTAGCAAATGTCCTTTATTATTCAGCAAAACCCCAAATCTCCCCAACCAGGTTAAGGAAGTATCAAAATCTTGTGGCACAACAACAGTGGAGTGTACGTGTGTATAATAAACCCTGAGGGCTGAATAGCTTTCCTGTGCATCCCTCCCTCCATGTTCCTGAATTCAGGGATCAGTTCTTCATTATGTAGGCACAAAAGTACCACAATTTACATATTTTTTAAAAAAGATTGTCCCAACGTATTGGTCTGCATTCACCGCCCCCCTGACCCTCCACCCCACCCCCGAGTTGGTAAACATTGAAACCGTTACTCTTTCGGGGCAATGCAAATAAAACCCATCATTGGTACTGTGGCTGAGAGAATGGATTGTGCCAGCTCAGCAAAGTAGCCCAGTTTTGTTATACCGACTTTGCTGGAGGCGAGGTGTGCATGACATCCCTGCAGTGTAGTTGTGTTGTTCTCCAGTCTCCTGGCAGGCTGGGGATTTTTAGGGGAACACATTAGGGTGGGAGGCTACAAAGTGACTGTAGCAGCAGTGTGATTTATTAAGGACCGGAGGAAGGTGAAGGAGCCAGGGGGAACTGAGGGTTTCAGCTGTGGGTGGACAGTGTCCAGACACCAGGTCTACCCACTGAGGGACAGCAGAGGGATGAATCCAGCACACCCATTGGTCAGAGGCCAGGTCTGGACAGTGCTGGTGCCCAGGCCTCACTGCCACTTACATGACCCGATCAGGAAAGGTGCACCCATTCTCTGGCGCTAGTGATAGCTGTACACGCTTTGTCCAGCCCTGGACAAATCCCCCCCCCCACACGCACACACACATGCTGTTGAGCAGCTGGAAGCCTGTTCCCTGGAGGGGGGAAAAGGGGTCAAAAGAGCGTGCAGAGCTCCAGGGAACCATTGCAGGAGGCTCGGAAGAGGAGGAGGGCAGCCCGCAGTACAGAGCATCGCTGCAGGAGCGTCCCGGCCAGTGGAGGCCGGTGGCCCTGGTGTCAGTGGGGCACCTGGGAGAGTTCCATCCGAGTTCTGACTGGAACCCGGAGCAGATTCACGCCCCCACTGGCATTGGAGCCACCAGCCTGCACTGATCACGGCGCTGCGGCATCCTCACGGCACAGCCGCACTCGAGCAGGGCTCCGTTAAAACAGAGAACCATGAAACGTCAGCATTTGGAGCAGGAAGGAATACGGCAGGAATGGGGAATGTGTGGCCCTCCAGCAGTTGTTGGGCTACAACTCCCATCATTCCTCACCCGTGGCTCTGCTAAGTGGGGCTGATGGGAGCTGCTGTCAACAACATCCGGAATGCCACATCTTCCCTCCCACTGGGCTGTGGGATTCTGAAGTTATGATATATTGAAGGGAAGTTAATTTTTTCCTAAAGCTAAGTGTTTGTTTCCCACCCTGTTTCCTTAGCCTATCCTCCTCAGAGACTTCCATAGATTATTTACATTCTGACTGCAGACCAGTCAGTCTGACATCAATCCCTGGGAAAATCCTGGAGCAGATTATGAAGCAATCACTACGTAAGCACCTTGAAAACAATGCCGTGAAGCCAACATGGATTTGTCAAGAACAAATCCTGCCAGACGAATCTGATCTCGTTTTTGGATCAAGTCACCTCCCTTGTGGACCGTGGGAATCCTGTGGACATCATATACCTCGACTTCAGCAAAGCTTTCGACAAAGTGCCCCATGATCTCCTGATGAGCAAACTAGCTCAAAGTGGGCTAGATGAAACAACGATCCGGTGGATCCACAGTTGGCTACAGAATCGGACTCAAAGAGTGCTTCTCAATGGGACCTTCTCAAACTGGGGAGAGGTAACGAGTGGGGTACCGCAGGGCTCAGTCCTGGGCCCGGTGCTCCTCAACATTTTTATGAATGACTTGGAGGAGGAGGTGCAGGGAATGCTGATCAGATTTGCAGATGACACAACATTGGACAGCATAGATAATACCCTGGAAGACAGACACAAAATTCAAAGTGATCTTGACAGGCTGGAGCGCTGGGCAGAAAACAACAGAATGAAACTGAACAGGGATAACTGCCAAGTTCTGCACCTAGGAAAAAGAAACCAAATGCACAGTTACAAGATGGGGGATACGTGGCTCAACAACACTACAAGTGAGAATGATCTTGGAATTGTAGATCACAAGCTGAATATGAGCCAACAATGCAATGTGGCTGCAAAAAAGGCAAATGCTATTTTGGGCTGCATTAATAGAAGCATAGCTTCCAAATGCCGGGAAGTACTAGTTCCCATCTACTCAGCACTGGTTAGGCCTCATTTGGACTACTGTGTCCAGTTCTGGGCACCACGCTTTAAGAAGGATGCAGACAAACTGGAGAGGGTTCAGAGGAGGGCAACAAAGATGATCAGGAGACTGGAAACAAAGCCCTATGAGCAGAGACTGAAAGAACTGGGCATGTTTAGCCTTGAGAAGAGAAGACTGAGGGGAGATAGGATAGCACTCTTCAAGTCCTTGAAAGGTGGTCACAGAGAGGAAGGCCAGCATCTCTTCTCGATCCTCCCAGAGTGCAGGACACGGAATAATGGGCTCAAGTTACAGGAAGCCAGATTCCGGCTGAACATCAGGAAAAACGTCCTGACTGTGAGAGCAATACGACAATGGCACCAATTCACTAGGGAGGTGGTGGGCTCTCCCACACTGGAGGCCTTCAAGGTGAAGGTGGGATGCTTCATGCCCTGTCAGGGATGCTTTGACTTGGATACTTGCACTGAAGAGGGGGTTGGAATTGATAGTCTTATAGGCCCCTTCCAACCCTCCTATTCTATGATTCTAAGATTTTAAGACTACAACTCCCAGCAACCTCAGCTGGCATGGGAATTGCTCAGGGATGATGGGAGTTGAAACCCCAAACATCTGCAAAGCACCTGGTTGGGGAAGACTGCACACAAGGTACCGTACCGTAAACAGCCACACACTAACACCCAATGTGGTGTAGTGTTTAGAATGTCGGACTAGGGCTTTGGAGACCTGGGTTCAAATCCCCTTCAGCCATGCATCTCCCTGGATATGTTTGGGCCAGCAGCCATTCTCTCTCAGCCTAGCCTACCTCACCGGGTTGTTGTGAGGATAAAATGGGAGAGGGTGCTACAACATACACCGCCTGAACCCCTTGGAGGAGAGGCAGGATTTAAATAAGCAGAGGGGGCACAGTCCATCTGGACGCTCTCCTCCTGTGCAAGCCTCGGTGACACGGAGGACGTCAGCTACACAAGAGTGCCGCCGTGTCCTGCGCAGCACATGCTCAGGCAGATGAAGCTTCCGCAGAACTGCCCTGCGTGGGTCAGAGCTGCCCGTCTCCCAGTCTGCCACCTTCTAATGGCGTCCCGGGAACTCTCGAGCTTTCACTAAGGGACTCCAGAGCATCGGGACTTCGTGTCAGGACGAGGTGGTCCTGGGTGCAAGTGAACGGCGTCTCCCCTGCTAAGCTTGCACACACACAGTGCGCATCCCCCAGGAAAACTCATCTCCACCACCTCCCGCCCCACATGCTGCAGACAGGAGCAGAGCTTTCAGGGCGGGGGAGCTGGGGGTGTCTAGTCTAGCTTGAGCTCCCTCCTCTGCAGCGCCAAGGTGTCTTCTTCTCATGCCCAAGGTCTGAGGCGGGTTAGTTTTAAAAACATTCCCTCTGCCACTGGGTAGAAAAGCTGTGGCAGAGCAGGGGCCCCTATCCGCTGGAGGATTTAGAACAGCCCCCAGGGCTGCCACCTCGTCCCAGGGCTCTTCAAAGCATCCGTCCCCCCCCATCCATGTCGCAACAGCACAGCAGGAAGGAGCGGGATGGAGAGGTCATCTGAATCTTGACCCCAGCTGGGCCAAAGGAAGTAAGGTGGGTGGCTACTAGGAGGAGGGCTTTTTCTGCTGTGGCACCCCGGCTCTGGAATGAGCTCCCTAGCGAGGTTCGCCTGGCGCCTACCTTGTACTCCTTTTGGCGCCAGGTGAAGACCTTTTTATTTTCCCAGGCATTTTAGCATTTTAGATTTCTAAACTTTTAGCTTTGCTGTTTTAAATCTGTATTTTAAACTCCTGCACTGCTGCTAGGTTTTGTTGTGGTTGTATTGTTATATTGTGGTTTTAATGTTCTATATATTTTAAATTGTTTTATTGCGTGCTGTTTGGTTTTAATTTTTGTGAACCGCCCAGAGAGCTTCGGCTATTGGGCGGTATAGAAATGAAATAAATAATAATAATAATGATAATGATAATGATGATGGTGATGCCAGGGCTTGGCTGGGCCGCACAGCAGGGAATGTTAGCAGAGGGCCCACGTCAGCAGTCCAGGCTTCCGAGCAGCCCCCTCATTTGCAAGCCCCTTGGATATTGTGAAAAGACACGTATCAAGCCGGACAGGTAGCAAACGTTAACTAATGTGGAGATTTCTTTCAGGGGGCAAGAACTCGCGCGGTGCCTTACACGCATCTTAAGCAGCTTTAATATTCACAACGTGAAACGCTAACAATGCAGTCCATGCCTGTCTACTCGGAAGTAAGGCACGCTGTGTCCAGCGGGTGCGCGCGTGCCACCCAGGCCTGCCAGGGCAGAAGCCGACACGGCATCGTTCTTCGCCGACGTTCACGCGGGGGCCTCGGCGCGCCACCAAGGACAGGTCGGCAGGTCCCTGCCCCGAGGAGCTCCGGTCTGAGACGTGGGGAGGGGGGGAGGCAGCGGGGCCGACTGGGGAGGGCCGGGGCTGACCCCGGGCGCGCCCGTAGGCTCCGCCGCAGGAGGGGGCCGCGCTTGTGCCGGGGGCTCCGCGCCTCGCGGGCAGCGGCGGACGGAGGGCGGAGTTCCCCGAGGGAGCCCGAGCGCGGCCCGGGGCGGCGGAGGAGCCCGGCCGCGGGGGGGGGCAGGAGGACAGAGAGGCGCGGCGGGACAAGGCCGCATTTCCCGGGCCTCCCCGCCGAGACCGCACGAGGCCCGCCCGCCGGGGAGGGGCCAGGCGCCGCCGGAGCCCCGCAGACCCCCCGCCCTTTGCAGCGGCTCCTCTCCGACAGGCCGAGGGGCACCGGCGGCCCCACAGCGCCCCGCCCCGCGCCGGCTCGGGGCCCGCGTCTCTCCGCCTCCTCCGGCCGGCGGCGGCAGCAGCGCCGGCGGAGCGGCCAGGGCGGAGGCCGCGGCGCTTGGGGCAGGTGCGGCCCGCGCCCTGAGCGAGCTGCGGGTGGCCGCCTCCCCTGCCGCCGGCGGTGCCCGGATCGCGGCCGCAGAGGCCCCGCGCACGGTGAGGCGGGCCGCCCCGCGGCACCCGCGGCGAATGAACGCGCGCGCCGCGGGACTGCGGGGGGCCCGGGCGGGGGGCGGCTTCCAGGCGCGCCCGCTTTCCCTCAGCGGAGCGTCTGCGCCGAGGAAAACGGCAGCGGCAGCCGTGGGCAGAGGCAGGAGGCTCCGGCGTGGGGCCGCCCCCCCTGGCCCGCCCCCCGAATCCCGCGGACGCGCCAGGCCCGCAGGGTGGGAGCTCCGCGCGGGGACGCGGAGGGGAGCGCTGCCGGCCCCCGCGCGCCGAGAGAGACTCCCCTTCCCCCCCCTCGCGCGCGGCCGCTTGTAAGAATGAGCGGCCTCGCCCGCGGACTCCGCTCCTCTCCGGAGCGCGGCCCCTGGGGCGGAGGAGGGGGAGACGGCCGGCGCCAGCAGCGGGGCCCCGGTCCCCCGGGGAGAGACCCTGCTTGGTGCCTCTTCCTGCTCAGCGCAGCGCCTCCCAGTTCCGTGATGCAAAGTAATGGCACACTGAATTTCTGTTAGGGACGCCAGAACAGAACTGTGCTCCTAAAATACGCTATAAAACATTTCAGAAAGTATTCCCTTCCCCAATTCTTTTCAGCAGGAAGCATTCTTTGCCCCTTTGACATGGGGATAGATTTAAAGGGGGAAAATAATTCTATATTATTATTCAACAGCAGCATTTAATGTAGAAGCATTACATTGGCCCAGACTATTGTGCAAAGACTAATTAAGGTTCTGGCTCATCACCCACTGGCTGAAGTTCTTTTTGATGTCTTCTTCTGACCAACTGTCTCTGTCTCCTCTTCCTGCCTTTTAAACATATCTTCTGTCTCTGCTGTAAGAAATAAGATTCATATATAAAACTAGATAGTGCTCTTAAATCAGAACGAGACATCACAAACTACTACAGGACACTGTTGTAGCAATTCAATAACCATGTTCAAATATTTGTTGATTCAGATAGCTCCGAGCGTAAAACACACTCTTCATGCATACCAAGTGGGAGGCATGTGTTTATTTACCCTGCTGCAGAATATGGACATATTCAATGCTCAGCCCCTCTTCAGTACTTTCCTCTGTGCTGTCTCTGCTACAATGAGGTTCTTGGACTCTTCTCACAACAATCCATGAGAGCCACACTGCAGATATGGAAACTGCTGTCATACATGCTCAAACAGCACATGTGACAAATACAATATGCTAGTCTAATAATCACAGACACAATGACAATATTCCAGTTACCATCAGAGTTTTATTTGGAAGAAATAGAGTTTCAACTTCAACCTCTTCTTGACAATACATAAGTTTATCAAGAATGGCTTCATGTTTGCAGCTTTAAACATCTTTGCAGCTGTAAGACAGGCTGCAGCTGAAGATAAATATTAGTTTTTATCTAAATAAAATACAGTACTTTTACATGAAGAGTGACCATGCTGAAAATCAACTGTAAGCTAAAAACCAGACACACGTGCGCTTATGAAGAAATAAAAGCTTCCATGCAAAATGGGGGTGAAGGAGAAGGTAGAATGAATTCTAGGAAACAGAACCCAGTGGGTGTTTGGGGAACACAAGGCAGGCTCTGCTTATTCATGCTTGCAGCTGAAACTTGACATCCAGATGGGCCTGCCTAGCTAAGGTCATTATTTCAGAGAGAGTCACGGCCATTTTGGCAGCCTTATCCAAGTCATCACAGGGAAGGATCTTCAGGCCGCTCTCAGCTATTAATGCCCGGGCATCCTCCACTTGTGTCCCTTGGAGCCGCACAACAATCGGTATCTTTAGCTCCAGCTCTGTTGCTGCCAGAATGATTCCCTGGGCAATAACATCGCATCGCATGATGCCCCCAAAAATATTCACCAGGACAGACTGGACCCGTTCATCCGACGTAATCAGCTTAAAGGCCTCCTTGACTTGTTCCGCCGAGGCGCCACCTCCCACGTCTAGGAAGTTGGCCGGGGCGCCTCCGTGAAGCTTGATGATATCCATGGTGGCCATGGCCAGGCCGGCGCCGTTCACCAGGCAGCCGATGCTCCCGTCTAGCCCCACGTAGCTGAGCTCTGCCTTGGCGGCCTCCCTGTCCCTCACGTCCTCCTGGGTCCAGTCCTGCAGTTCAAAGATCTGCTTCTGGCGAAAAGCCGAGTTGCTATCAAAGTTTATCTTGGCGTCCACACACATCACTTTCCCTGTGGCATCTTCAACCATAGGGTTAATTTCTATCATGAGGGCATCATATTTAATAAAGAGGTTGTAGAGCTTAACCATATTATCAGCAGCTTCATCTACCACCTTAGCAGGAAATCCCATTTTCTGGGCGAGCATCAGGGCCTGCTCCTTCCTGATGCCTTCCACAATATCCACCGGCTCCTTCATGATTGCTTCAGGGTCCTCGGCCGCCACCTCTTCAATATTGACACCACCCTGAGCACTGCCAATAAGCACAGGACCCTGAAATGCTCTTTCCATGGCTATTGCAAAATAGTATTCTCTTCTTGGATATCTGCGCTCACAGATAAGTACTTGGTTGCATATCCGGCCCTTTTCTCCTGTCTGCTTGGTGAACAGCCTTTTCCCAATCATTCTGGAGGCGATCTCCCTGGCTTCCTCGGGAGAAGACACTATTTTCACTCCTCCTTTGAGGCCCCCTTCAAAGGTGCCTTTTCCCCGCCCACCAGCTAAAACCTGGGCCTTGACTACCAGGTCCTCTGACCCAATCTCCTTTGCTGCTTTGTAAGCTTCTTCTGGCGTCTTTGCTACCAACCCATTTGGAATGGAGATGCCAGCTTCTTTCAGCAGTTTCATGCTCAGGTATTCATGCAGTGAGAAGTTCCTTTGTTGCAGCACTTGAAGCCTGTGGCTATGAACGAGTCCCGGGCTGCCCCCAAGCACCCTGGCCGCAATGTGCAGGGCTACTGGGCATCCGCCTCTCCCCATCAGATCCGCCATTCTCGCCGCCCAGCAGCAGATCATAGCGCCGGGCTTCCGGTCCCTTCTTGACGCTGACTCCTTCCCAGCCCTTCTCCAACAGGCCTTCCAACTGCCCTTTGGGAAAAGATTCCCCAAGGTTCCTTCTTCCTTCTCCAACTGTTTGCAGCCTGACTCCCATTGGCCAGGGCAAAGATTCCACGACATCATCGCCAGGCAAGGCATGGAAGAGGCGCAGCCTGGCCCATGTCTCCGGGGCCTGGATAGTCTCCCTTGTGGGAGAGGGAACCCCCGTCTCCTGGGGCGGGCTGGCCTCGTCACAGGGCACTTCAGTCTGTGCCCCAAAGAGGCACCAGGCGGGCTTGAGGTGGCGGCCAACGGAACCAAGTGCCACCAGCCCAGAGAGAGTCTCTTGGCAGCGTGGGAAGGATCAGGCAAGACCCCTCCACGGGCTCTCCTGGAACTCTGACCCAGCCAGCTCTCCCCCTTCTGCTTCCCACCATGCATTCCTAGGGTCCCGAGGGGTGGGGTCAGGGGAAGGAGGGCTCCTTCCCGCCCCGCTGTCTGCCCCCCAATGAGGCTGTGTCAAGGCAGTCTTTTCCTGGCCTGCCAAAGGAGCAGCAGAACCGTCAAGAGAGGCGGGGAGGGGGGGAGCCCAGCTCAGTCAGTGTTGCTGGAGGGATGGAGCCCCCGTCTCCGACCCCCCTTTTTACACACTCTGTGAAGTTTTTATTAGAGGAGCCCCTCAGAGTTAACATTGCAATGACAAACGGGATAGAAGTGACTCCATAAGTTACTTAATCAATGGAAAACAGCAGCTTTTCCACTTTAAGAGACGGCCAGGGTCTGGCGGGTCGCAAGGGGACATGAGAGCTGAAGGCACTGTGGGCAGGAAGGCCAGCGGGAGTGGGGGGGCAGCAAGACCCAGCTCTGCTGCTGCAGACCAAGGGCCGAGTGAGACACGTGCAGGGACCTTCTTGACGTCTTTGCCTGTTCCCACAGAAGGGAAGCGAAAAGCAAGGGAGAAAGGGGAAGATCTATCCAACTGAATGCAGAGTTCCAGAGAATAGCAAGGAGAGACAAGAAGGCCTTCTTAAATGAACAATGCAAAGAAATCGAGGAAAACAACGGAATGGGAAAGACGAGATCTTTTCAAGAAAATCGGATATCTCAAGGGAACATTTTGTGCAAAGACGGGCATGATCAAGGACAAAGAAGGCAGGGACCTCACAGAAGCAGATGAGATTAAGAAGAGGTAGAAAGAATACACAGAACTATACAGGAAAGATCTGAATGTCCCTGATAGCCATGATAGTGCAGTCACTGAACTTGAGCCGGATATCCTCGAGAGTGAAGTCAAGTGGGCCTTAGGAAGCATTGCTAACAACAAAGCTAGCGGAGATGACAGTATTTCAGCTGAGCTATTCAAATTCCTAAAAGATGATGCTGTTAAAGTGCTGCATTCAATATGCCAACACATTTGGAACACTCAACAGTGGCCACAAGACTGGAAAAGGTCAGTTTACATTCCAATTCCAAAGAAGGGCAACGCCTGAGTGTTCAAACTACCGCACAATTGCGCTCATTTCACATGCCAGCAAGGTGATGCTCAAAATCCTACAAGCTAGGCTTCAGCAGCATGTGAACCGAGAACTACCAGAAGTACAAGCTGGGTTTCGAAGAGGCAGAGGAGCTAGAGATCAAATTGCCAACATTCGCTGGATCATGGAGAAAGCAAGAGAATTCCAGAAAAACGTCTATTTCTGCTTCATTGACTACGCTAAAGCCTTTGATTGTGTGGATCACAACAAACTGTGGCAAAGTCTTAAAGTGATGGGAACAGACCACCTTACCTGTCTCCTGAGAAACCTGTACGAGGGTCAAGAAGCAACAGTAAGAACCATACATGGAACAACTGAGTGGTTCAAAATTGGGAAAGGAGTACGACAAGGCTGCATATTGTCACCCTGCTTATTTAACTTATATGCAGAGTACATCATGAGAAACGCCGGGTTGGATGAATCACAAGTCGGAATTAAGATTGCTGGGAGAATTATCAACAACCTCAGATACGCAGACGATACCACCCTAATGGCAGAAAGCGAAGAGGATCTAAAGAGCCTCTTGTTGACGGTGAAAGAGCAATATGACGATAACATATTGCTGTTAGAGCAATATGACGATGGAACCAGTTGTCTAGGGTGGTGGTGGGCTCTCCCACACTGGAGGCGTTCAAGACGAGGCTGGACAGCCATCTGCCAGGGAGGCTCTGACTTGGATTCCTGCATTGAGCAGGGGGTAGGGATGGCAGAGAATTCCGCCACGGATCTTGGGGAGGCCGAATGCCAGTGCATTTGGCCCCCCGAAATCTGTGGCGGAACGGCCTGCCGCCCCCCCCCCCCCACGGATCCCTCCGGGACGAGACTTACCTGGGGCAGATCTTCTGGGTGGTGGTGGCTCCGGCGGCTGCTGCGGCAGCTGGTCTTCCGACCGGCTGCCGCCGCCATTTACAGTTTGTTTTTTACACACACGTGATAGGCTACGTAAGTTTTTACGCAGCCTAAAACGACTGGGTAAAAAAAAAAAAAAAAGGCGTACGCAAATGGCGGCGGCTATGGCCGCCGCCATCCTTATTTTGGGCCATCTTAGTCTACGTAAATATTTACGTAGATTAAGACATCAAAAATAAGGAACGCAAATGGCGGCACTCGTAGCCATTGCCATTTGCGTATGCAGGTTTGTTTGTTTTTTCCCCAGAGCCCTCTGCGGCCGGAAATCCGGCTGCAGACGGCTCTAGCCTGGCTGGGCCTGGCCGGCTGCTCCGCAGAGCTGCCACGGAGCACATCCAGCCGCGGAAGATTCCGGGGGGGAGGAACGGAGCGCCTCCCCCCCGTCCAGGATTCCGGGGTGAGGGACGGAACGCCTCCCCCCCCATAAACATAATCCACGAACAGGTAAGTGATTTTCGTACATCCCTAGCAGGGGGTTGGACTCGATGGCCTCGTAGGCCCCTTCCAACCCTACTATTCCATAATTCTATGATTCTATACCCCCGGGCTAAAGAAGACTCAATACCACCCAGACAAAATGGCTTCAACAACAACACCCAGATTTTGTTCAGTTTGAGATCCTTTTCACAAAATGTACCTTTTCCTTCTTCATTGCAAGCCCCATCTTAACGGAATGAAACTTCTATGCACCTTTGTGGTGGCACAGCTCTTGGTTCCATCTCAGAGAAATGTGCTGTTCCTGTGGAGTATGCACCACCCTCATTCTGTGAAGCACGTAATAGTTGAAGTAAACTGGTGCCATTTATTATTCAGCCCCTCTAGTCTATGGGGAGGCACCCACTGGCAGGCATGGCCCTGAAGCCCCCTCCCCACCCCTGCCTTCCCATCTTCCTTCCCAACCAAACCGCCCAGGCTGACCTTCACAGACCTAAATGGCTATACGTTCGCATTTTTAAAAAGCCAAAATCTTATTAGGATGCTGCTGGATCCGATGGCAGCTTCTATGCTCGCACAACCATGCATCTCACACTCAGAGCACACGTGGGTGCTGTGGGACTCCCCTGGAGCGCGTGGCCTGCCTTGTTAATAGCACCTGGATCTCTCCGATCTGCAGTCAGCTTCTGGGGGCGCATCTGTGCTCTGCTTCTGGCCTGCACCACCCCCGGGGGAGGGGGAATCACTGGGCTGCCTGGCAGAAGGGGCTGGGCTTTTGGCCCTTTCTCCCGCCAGCAGATGGTACCGACAGTTCAGCCGTGCCGCAACCAGGCCTGTGGCTCCTTTGCTCCAAGCCAAGCTGGAGGCCGCCTCACAGTCCGAACGCAGGGCGACGGGATGCCTCCATCCCGCCAGCTCCTGCCACGGAGAGGCCGCTCCATCCAAGCTGCCCGAAGCGCAGGTCTGCCCTTTGTCTCACAGCCGCACTGAGCAGCCGCCGAAGACAACGAATCAGAGACAAGCGCCTCTGGCCCGGAGAGCCCCAGGCCCTCTGGGACAGCCTCCCCAGCCCAGCGCCCTCCAGATGTGTTGCAACTCCCATCATTCCCAGCCAGCATGGGCAATGGGAGCTGTAGTCCAACCCATCTGGAAGGCACTAGGCTGGGGGAGGCAAGCACCTGGGCCTGCCAGCTGCACAGGGAGACAGCTGGACTTCGCCACCGCTGTGCTCTCATAGGGAGGAATATGGGTGCCCCTTTTCAATCCCCCTAGAATTAACCCAGCTGCTCTTGGGAGGCCCCGTTTCCTACCCAACTGCTACAGCAATGGGACCAATTTGACCAGCACCTGACTGGGCCCTCCTGGGCTCATGCTAAATTTTGGAGCCACCAGAGACATGGGGGGGGGGGGAGACCCAGTCAGGTCCCACTGGAGGTGGTTCTCCAAGTAGTGATGTTCAGCCATTTGCTATTCAGTCATTGTAGGTTTATTTGCTTCCAACTAGCTTAAATATTGTACTGTGGGGGGAAATCTGTGCTAGTTTCTCCGTAATTCTACTTCTTGTCCTGTAACCATAATTTCAGTTTTCTGCAGCATCCACAAGATTACATTTCTTTAAGTGTCTCAAAATCTACACTTGTCCTTTGAGTCTATAATTTGTAACATTTCATTTGAAGTTATAAAAAACATTGCTAGGCTTAACCACACTGCCCCACTGGTGTTCCAATTTATTAAAATCTAACCTGGACTTTGAACTAGGGTCTCACATTATCATCCCAGTCTTCTTTAACCCCCCTCCCCCCACCCCCATAAAACCGCTGGCCTTAGCAGTGGCCCAAACCCCAGGTCACTGTCCCCGCTGGGGAAGCACGTTGCTTGCTAACTAACCCAAGGTCTGGAAACTGCCCAGCCTGCAGTTGCCATTGCTCCTGTTTGTTACAGTAATAAAACCCCAAAGAGAACCATCGGTCCACGAGGCCTCCAGCAACAGCATCCTCCAGAAGACGAGGCCACAGTCCAGAGGTTTGCCAGGAGAGCCTATGGTTTAGCCAGCAGGAGAGGAGAGGGGCAGCTCTGGCGGCCCACAATGCAGAAGGCTTTTGTGCTTCAGGTGTGTGTGTGGTTGCGAAGCACGATGCTTGTGCGCGCTGGCCCGTCAGCTCTGTGGGGCTAAAGGGTCTTTTGGCTGCCCGCCTGGTCGGCTTCCCAGTGATCCATCAAAACAGACCTTTCCTCCCCTGCCCCCGCCTCGCTAAGGATCAGCCTCTCCCAGCCCGAGGCCTCTGTAGCCGGCCTCCTGCTTGAGTTTGGCCAGGGTTTCGAGGGGCACCTGAAGCGGGGCGCAGGAGAGCAGCAGGGGGTGCATCTGGAGGAAGGGGCTCACGTTCTCGCCCTCGTCACCGTAGCAGGGCAGCAGCCGGTCCTCAGCATGCGCCGCCTGGTGCGCCTTCAGCTCCTTGCGCTGGCTGAAGACGGCCCCACACTCAGTGCAGGGGTAGACGCGCTCCACCGTGTGGGTCAGGTGGTGGGTCCGCAGGTTGCCCTTGTACTTGAAGCTCTTGCCGCACTCCCCGCACGCAAAGGGCCGCTCGCCGGTGTGGATGCGCCGGTGCTTCATCAGGGTGGTCTTCAGGTTGAAGGTCTTGCCGCACTCGCCGCACACGAAGGGCCGCTCGCCGGTGTGGATGCGCTGGTGCGTGATGAGGGTGCCCTTGCGGTTGAAGCTCTTGCCGCACTCCCCGCAGGCAAAGGGCTTCTCGCCTGTGTGGATGCGCTGGTGCTTGATCAGCTCCCCGTTGTGGCTGAAGCACTTGCCGCAGTCGGCGCAGGCGAAGGGCCGCTCTCCGGTGTGGATGCGCTGGTGCCGGGTGAGGTCCCCGTTGCGGCTGAAGCTCTTGCCGCACTCGGCACAGCCGAAGGGCCGCTCACCCACATGGATCTTCTGGTGGAGGATGAAGGTCTTCTTGGCGCAGAAGCCCTTGCCGCACTCGGCGCAGACGAAGGGCCGCTCGCCCCGGTGGATCTTCTGGTGGGTGATGAAGTTGGCCTTGCGGTTGAAGGCCTTGCCGCACTCCCCGCAGGCGAAGGGCTTCTCGCCCGTGTGGATGCGCTGGTGCAGCACGAAGGTCTGCTTGGAGCAGAAGCTCTTGCCACAGACGGAGCACTCGAAGGGCTTCTCCCCCGTGTGGATGCGCAGGTGGCGCATCAGGTCCCCCTTCTGGCTGAAGCTCTTGCCGCACTCCGCGCAGGGGAAGGGCTTCTCCCCCGTGTGCACCCGCAGGTGGGTGATCAGGTTGCCCCGGTGCTGGAAGCGCTTCCCGCACACGCTGCAGGCAAAGGGCCTCTCCACCGCCTGGCTCCTGGGCCGCCGGGCTACCTCAGGGGTGCCGGCGGGCGGCGGCTTCTCCCCAGAGCCGCTGGCCCCCCCGGGAGCAGGCGGCCTCCTCTCCGGCATCAGCGCTGGGGCTTTCTGGGGGCCGGGGCTGCTCTGCTGCGCCCAGTGGCTCGTGCTGCTTCCGCTCCTGGGGGGGCTGGGGGAGGGAGCTGCCTCAGCCCTCTTCTGGAAGATCTTTGGGCCCATCTTCACACCTTCCGCAGCCCCCGAGGCGCTGCGACGCGGCTCGACACAACCATCTAGCGGGGAAGAGAAGGGACAGGAATGAGGATGGGGCACCTGGACAGGGAAGGAGCCTGGCGTCCAGCTGATGCCAAACGTTTCCCCAGCAGCAGCTCCAAGGATGTATTTTTGTCTGTAATGTACACTTTCAAAAAAGCACGTGCTTAATGCCAGGCGCATCGTGGCCAGGAACAGCTACTGTAGGCCTGTGAGTCGCTTAAGATGCAGCTGTTTTATTTGAACCTCCGGAGGCTGCCTTGCCACTTCCAGGCTTTCTTGCCCCTTTTGACAGCGGCAAGCGCCACCAGCCACTGACCGCCCAGGGAGCCGCTCTGCTGCGCCCGTGGCCCGGAGCTACATGTGCAGAGGCAGTGCTGCCCTGACGGGCCAGGCCTGCCAGAGAAGACGGATCTGGGGTGCCGTTAAGGGGGGCAGAGGGGGGCATGGGAGAGGTGTTCTGACCGCAAGGAGATAGCTTCCGTTCATGTCGGCTCACGGTTTACGTGGGCGGACGCCCCAGCTTGCTCCGTGACCCATGTTCATCCACATGCATCTGGAGAATGCAATGTGCTTGTCAAGCCGTGTACAAGACCGCACTTGTAACAAGAAAATAAAGCCAGACTTCAGTCACGCACGCCACCTTGATGGACTTTGAGCAGATCAGGCAGGATATAAATGTGAATGATGAATGAGTGATAAAGAACTCTATCCAGGGTAGGGCTGATTGCGGGGGGGGGGGGGGGGGGTGTTATGTGGAAATGTCCCAGTGCAAAGGTCAGCGTGACCCCTCTTCCATGATCTCCCAGGGACAGCTCCAAAGTGTGAGGATGAGGGCAATTCTCATCCCAAAAGTTTTGCCCTCATTCTCAATTGGCTTTGCGACATCATCCCCCAGCCAACATTGGATCGCATCACACTCACACTGCAATGCCCAATTGGCTGGAATTGCTATTCTCAGAAAAATCCCCCAGATTGTTTCTTAAATGTAACAAAGAGGCTCCCTCCCTCAAAGCATCTCCTGCAAGCTTCTGCGTCTCCCCTAAACTGGAGCTGCATTCAGTGTGTGGGAGGAAGGGGGGCTGCAAGCCACAGGCAGCCTGCAAAAGCCCCCACTGGGTCCTCCTGGACTCTCCCACTTTTTCCCCTTCAGCTGCAACGAGAGACGTGCAGAACTCACCCGTGGGAAGGGAGCCGGGGGTTCCTGCCCCTGTCCGGCCTGGGGGGCACCCGAAGCCCTGCTCCTCCTCCTCATCTTCCGGCTCCATCTTCACAATGATGTCAGGTTTGGCATCGGCTGCGGGGAGAAGGGATGGGTCAAGCCCCTCGTGGGGGCCCAGCCCAACTGGGGAGAGGCTGAGATTCAGCTGTCGTTTCCCCCACAGCTCATGGGGGGAAACCCCCAAATGCCCTGAGCTCCTCAAGGATTTCCTGGAGACAAGCTTGGCTCCTAGCTTTGCAGATGTCTTAGGGCAGAAGCCAGAGAGAAGGTAAGCGGGGGCGCCCACATATATGGCTTGGGAGTGGGGAGGGTTCAGTCCCCCGCCCCAGCCTCTTACACGGGCCATGGAGAGTGGCGGTGGTGGTGGGCCTGTATGCCTTAGCATACAGAAAGGACTCGGAAAGAGAGCCCTGCAGCTGTTGGGTGGGGAGAGGGGCTGGCAAGGTTTCTTGCAAAGCTCTCTCCTGGGGCCCTGGATCAGGCAAGGCGCGAAGGGCGCGCCCACAGCCACAGGCTGTGCAGCAGAGACCTGGCTGCTGCAGCACTGCCCAAGCGGCTGATCAGCACCCACGAGGCCCCCGTGGTCACAGAATGTGGGCACGCCAGGGGTGCCAGGGTCCCCTTCCCGAAAGGGAGCCGGCGGGCTGTACTCACACGAGTCCGTGCCGTCTCCAGATTCGCTGTCACTGTAGTCCCAGGGACCTTCATCGTACGAGTTGTCCTCTGGCTCCGTCTTGATCGCTATCTCTGGCTTGACGCCTGAAAGAGAACCCAAACCACGTCCCGCACTGCTCTGCTCAGCATCTTGGGCGCTGCAGGGACAGAGGGTCGCTCACGCCTTCCACATGCGCCATGGAATGAATCCTCCATTCATCTACACCACGGCTTATTTCCCCCTCTGTGATCGTGCAAACCGGGCCATTGTTTACATTCCCCCCAATCTGATGTTAACACTTCATGCATCTGATGAAGTTGAGGTCAACAAAAGCTCATGCAAAGACAGACGCTTTCGTCTTTAAGGGGCCACAAGACTTCGTGGGCCAGCTCACATGTAATGTCAGCCCATGATTTGAACCACCCACGGGCTGTCAGGGATGAGCAGGAGAGACAGGTGCGCTGCGCTTCCCCTTCACTCTGCGGCTCATTCATAGGTGGCAGAGTGGGACGTGTGAACCAGAGTGCTGGGTTGTTTAGGGGTTAAACAACCCAGTGATTAAACCAACAAAAAACCATGGATCTTTACATGCAAACAAGGTCTTTCTTGTTTTTCCCAAGAGGAGATAATCCACCTACCCCACCCCTATTCTCCACCCCCACCCCCACTCTGCCAGGGCTGTTTCACCAGTATCTGGCCATCCCTGAAGCCCCCCACCACACCTCCACCAGTCCCTCCTCTCCCAAAGACACAGATAAGCAAGCCGGGTGTTTTCCCTATAGAGACACCAAAGAGCATAAAAAACACTTAACTATGGTTACTGTAAGGATTACAAGATCCCATTTAGGTGTGGTCAAGCTTAAATTAATCCTCTCTCCACAGATTTTAATAAACTCAGAACAGTGATCAGGACGGTCCCATGGCAAGCGACGCTAACGAGAAAAGGAGTCCAAGATGGGTGGGAGCTTTTAAAACAGGAAATTCTCAAGGCACAATCACAAACAATTCCAATAAGAAGAAAAGGTGGAAGACAACAGAAGAAGCCAATGTGGCTTCACAAAAAGCTTAAGAGATGGCCTGAAAACAAAAAAGGACGCACATAGGAAGTGGAAAGAAGGCCAAGTAACGAAGAGTACAGGCAGGTAGCACAGAATTGCAGGGATGGCGTCAGGAAGGCTAAAGCTGAGAATAAGCTGAGGTTAGCGAGGGATGCTAAAAGCAACAAAAAGGCTTTCTTCAGCTATGTGCATCGTAAAAGGCAGAGGAAAGAAATGGTTGTTCAGCTATTAAAGAAGGATGGCAAAATGGTAACAGATGACAAAGAAAAGGCAGACGTGCTCAGTTCCTACTTTGGCTCAGTCTTCCCCCAAAAGAGGGTCTATGACCACCCTGGCAAAGGCGAAGTGCAGGCTGAAGGGACAGGATTGCAGCTTGAGATCGATAGGCATATGGTCAAGGAAAACCTAATGACTTTGAATGAGTTCACATCTCCAGGGCCAGATGAACTGCATCCTAGAGTCATAAAGGAACTGGCAGAAGAACTCTCAGAACCGCTGTCTATTCTCTTTGAGAAATCATGGAGGACGGGGGACGTGCCAGATGACTGGAGGAGGGCTAACGTTGTTCCTATCTTCAAAAAGGGTAAAAAGGAGGAACCTGAGAGCTACAGACCAGTCAGTCTGACATCAATCCCTGGGAAAATTCTGGAGCAGATGATAAAGCAATCTGTAAGCACCTTGAAAACAATGCAGTGATTACTCGAAGCCAACATGCATTTGTCAAGAACAAATCCTGCCAAACAAATCTGATCTCATTTTTTGATCAGGTCACCTCCCTTGTGGACCGTGGGAATGCTGTGGACATAATATACCTCGACTTCAGCAAAGCTTTCAACAAAGTTCCCCATGATCTCCTGATGAACAAACTAGTCAAAGTGGGCTAGATGAAACAACCATCAGGTGGATCCACAGTTGGCTACAGGATCGGACTCAAAGAGTGCTTCTCAATGGGATCTTCTCCAACAGGGAGAGGTAACAAGCGGAATACCGCAGGACCCAGTCCTGGGCCCAGTGCTCTTCCACATTTTTGTTAATGACTTGGAGGAGGAGGTGCAGGGAATGCTGATCAAATTTGCAGATGACACAAAACTGGGCGGGATAGCTAATACTTTGGAAGACAGGAACAAAATTCAAAGTGATCTTGACAGACTGGAGCGCTGGGCAGAAAACAACAGAATGACATTGAATAGGGATATATGCCAAGTTCTGCACCTCGGAAAAAGAAACCAAATGCACACGTACAAGATGGGGGATACGTGGCTCAGCAACACTACAAGTGAGAAGGATCTTGGAATTGTTGTCGATCACAAGCTGAATATGAGCCAACAATGTGATGTGGCTGCAAAAAAGGCCAATGCTCTTTTGGGCTGCGTTAATAGAAGCATAGCTTCCAAATCCCAAGTCCTAGTTCCCCTCTACTCAGCACTGGTTAGGCCTCTTCTGGAATACTGTGTCCAGTTCTGGGCACCACACTTGAAGAAGGATGCAGACAAACTGGAGAGGGTTCAGAGGAGGGCAACAAAGATGATCAGGAGACTGGAAACAAAGCCCTATGAGCAGAGACTGAAAGAACTGGGCATGTTTAGCCTTGAGAAGAGAAGACTGAGGGGAGATAGGATAGCGCTCTTCAAGTCCTTGAAAGGTGGTCACAGAGAGGAAGGCCAGCATCTCTTCTCCATCATCCCAAAGTGCAGGACACGGAATAATGGGCTCAACTTGCAGGAAGACAGATTCTGGCTGAGCATCAGGAAGGACTTCCTGACTGTTAGAGCAACACGGCAATGGAATCAATTCCCTACGGAGGTGGTGGGCTCTCCCACCCTGGAGGCCTTCAAGACGAGGCTGGACAGCCCTCTGTCGGACTCGACAGTCTTGTAGGCCCCTCCAACCCTGCTGTTCTATGGTTCTGTGCCAGGAGCCTGCTGCTTTCAATGCACGAGTTGCCTGCCTCTCCTGGGAGTAGCTGGGGAGAAGGGCGGAGGTGGGCTGCTGGAGCCACAGCTGGAAAATATCCCAGGAGTTGGGTTGTCCAGGCCCCTAAAATTTGACACTGGGGCCAACAAGTTTGATCAAAAACATATGAAGAGCCCCGAAGCTAAATCAGACCCAAGGGGGGTGCTCTAGTTCAGCTTTCTGTTCACACAGCAGCCAACCAAATAGGGATGTCAGAGAATTCCACCACGGATCTCGGTGAGGCCAAATGCCAGTGCATTCGGCCCCCCGAACTCCGAGATGGAATGGGCTGCCACCCCCCCGCGGATCCCCCCTGGGACGAGACTTACCTGGGGCGGATGTTCCGGGCGGCAGCAGCTCCGGCTGGTCTTCCGACCAGCTGCCGCCGCCATTTGCATTTGTGTTTTTTTTTTTACCCAGACATAATAGGCTACATAAGTTTTTACGTAGCCAAAAACGTCTGGGGGAAAAAAAAAACGCGTACGCAAATGGCGGCGACTATGGCCGTCACCATTTGCGTTCCTTATTTTTCTTCGTCTTAGTCTACGTAAATATTTACGTAGACTAAGACAAAGAAAAATAAGGAACACAAATGGCGGCAGCCATTTGCGTCTGCGTTTTTTTTCCCCCTTACCCAGAGCCCTCTGCGGCCGGAAATCCAGCTGCGGACGGCCCTAGCCTGGGCCTGGCCGGCTGCTCCGCGGAGCTGCCGCGGAGCACAGCCAGCTTTCGAGGATTCTGGGGGGGAGGACCAGATCACCTCCCCCCCCCGACGAGGATTCCTGGGGGAGGGACGGAGCGCCTTCCCCCCCAGCGGAACCCAAGGGAGCCAGGTAAGCGGGGTTTCGTACACCCCTACAACCAGCTGCCTGTGGGAAGCCCACAAGCAGGATTAGGTCAGCTAGGAATAAGTTGTATTTGTCAGGTCCTGGGAGCAGCAGTGCTAATTAGCCAACAGAATGGAGAAGACACCCAGCACTGCAAGCAGGAAAAACGATCAATGAGATGGGAAGGGATAACTGGCTTTTATTTTATTTTATGAAGTGACTAACAAATAAGAAAATCTGAGTGTCAGAGACTGCCAATTTTTCTTCTGAACACAGATAAAAGCTTGCTTTCAGAGGGAAAATTTAAAATTCCAAAGGACAAATGTTACACTGCCTCTAGCAGACTTAGCACAGAAGATCACCGAGCCAGAAGAGACCCAGACACCCCCCTCTCTGAAGACTTCCAAAGCATCCTTCACTGGTGCCTGTCCCAGCTTCGCCTGGGCAGCAAACTTTCCACTGCAGAGAAGGCACAGAAGATTCCTGCACTGAGCAGGGGGTTGGACTCGATGGCCTTGCAGGCCCCTTCCAACCCTACTATTCTATGATTCTAAGCTATCAAGCCGGGTCTTCACCACACAATCCATGGACTGAAATTAAGGATAGGGGAGAATTTCATTCGGTCTACATTTTTAAGTGAACCAACCTAATGCACACTCTCCAGACTAAGATGTGGATCAGAACATGGACAGCACACTTCTCCAAATTCTGGGATGCGGTGCTCTGCTCAGAACTTCTGTCCAAAAATGTGTCTATTTGGGACATTTGTATATAATAATGCATCTATTAGGGAATGTTGCATGCAAAAATGTGTTTATTAGGGGAAGTTCAGAAAGAACATTAATCTGAATGTTCATACAGTTTAAAAAAAAACAACGCAGACTGGAAAATGGATGGAATAGACGTACAATGGAATACATGCAAAACTGACATGGACCAGGTCTAGACTGATTTGTCGTCCATTGTTAGCTGAAATACAGGGGAAATCAAGGTTTAATTCCTACAGGTTTGATGGGAGGTCACCGCTTGCAGCCAGACACCAGCCTACCAAACAGGGTAGCCAAAGGAGAACTGTCTACTCCCCAGGGGGATCCAGGCAAGGCCGCAGCTCCCTTCCAGCGTGTGACTGGCTGATGGGCGGGCATCTCCCTCCTGGCTCCACCTCACCCCTTCCTCAGGCAGCAGCAGCTGCTTTTACAAACTCTCTTCCTCTTCTTGCTCTGAGAACAGGCTGCCCACAACCTCATCCCTGTCAGGATTGGGCCCAGGCTCCCTGGCTTGGTTTCTGACTCTGGTTCAGATTCGGAGATGGAGCTAGAAGAAGCCCAGCTGAGACAGGGAGCGGGGCAGGAAATTCTCCAAGACTCTTATGGAGGAGCAAAGAACCTTCCCAGGGGCTTATTGAGGAGGGCCAGGCTCAGCGACCAACGTTAGGGATGGCGGAGAATTTATCCACGAATCTCCAGGAGGCCGAATGCCAACGCATTCGGCCCCCCGAAATTGGTGGTGAAATTCTCCGCCAGACCCCCCCCCCCCCCCCCCGGAATGGGACTTACCTCATGCGAATGTCCCTCTAGGCGGCGGGTCCCGGCAGCATTTCGGTGGCGTTTCGGCAGGGGCGGTGGCTGGTCTTCTGACCGGCTGCCGCCGCCGCCGCCATTGCAAAATAAAAAAGGAAAGTAAAAAAACAACAACACACACCCGTGATAGGCTAAGTAACGATTTACGTAGCCTATCACGGCTAGATTTCCAAAGTCAGCCGTGATAGGCTACGTAAATCGTCACGTAGCCTATCACGGGTGACTTTGGAAAAAAAAAAAAAGTGCGTACGCAAGCGCCGCCATTTGCATTTCTTAGTTTGGCACATCTGGTCTACATAAAGATTTACGAAGACTACGGTGCCCTTATTTTCGCCATAGTCTACGTAAATCTTTACATAGACTAGACGTGCCAAACTAAGGAACGCAAATGACGGCGCCGCATGGGCGCCGCCATTTGCGTACGCACTTTTTTTTTTCTTTTTTCAAAGTCACCCGTGATAGGCTATGTAAATCGTCACGTAGCCTATCACGGCTGACTTTGGAAATCTAGCCATGATAGGCTACGTAAATCGTTACGTAGCCTATCACGTGTGTGTGTTTGTTTGTTTTTTTACTTTCCTTTTTTTTTTCGCGGCCAGGTAGACGGGGCGCTCCTCCCCGGCCTGAATTTCGGCGGCGAGGGATGGGGCGCCTCCCCGCCAGCCTGAATTTCGGCCGGGCAAGGCGGGGCGCCTCCCCCCCCTCGCCTGAACTTCGGGGGGAGAACCGAAGCGCCTCCCCCGCACCGCGAAGCAAGCTGTGGGACCAGGTAAGTCCCTTTCGTCCATCCCTAGCGACCGTCCTCCCCACTCCCTGTGGGAGCCCGGCCTCTGTCGGAGAGGGAGGGAACACCGGAATTGACAGATGCCAGATCTGGGAGCAGGTGGGAGGCGTTCCACCAGACTGGCTGCCTGTCAGAAGTTGGGTCGGGAGGGAGCCCAAAAAAAGCCTGCGGAGCACGGCGGGAAACCTGTCCATTAGTTGAAAGGCAACTGCCCTGCTTTCAGGAGCTCTCTTAACAAAAGCTCAGTGAGCTACTTGGGCCCAGAGGACAGCTCCCAGCCTCTGTAGTCGCTTCAGGTGTGAAGGGGTGTTATTAACGGAATAAAAGAGTCCGTATATTGCACAGCCAGGCTCTGTTGCCTCACTACTCGGAGGGAGGGCTTGGAATCCCTGACAGTCCTCTTAAGTCTAGCTGTCCGCAGGAGAGCCGGAGCCCCTCCAACCTGCACATTACGCCTTTGACAGAGAAGCCCTTCCTTGTCCAGAAGAAGGTGAAGACTGCAGGGGTGCTTGCTGGAATCCCAGCGGTCCTTTCCTGGCTGCCTTTAGAAAGGCTGTGGCCCAGTGGCCTCCCACAGCTCTCATCCACTGGCAGAGTTCTTGAAACTCACCCTCACTTCTGTCGCTTCGGCTCAGAGCGATCTCCCGGCTTGCCCTCCTGTCCCACAGGGGTGTCCTTGCTGGGGGCTGCTCCTGGGCTCCCTCCCGCTACACACACGTCTCCGAAGGGCGACAGTGGAGAGCATCTACAAGCAGTGGTGGGAGGGAGGCGACCCTTTTCTCGTGTGGGGTCTGTTTCTTTCAAGGCGGCCGGGGGGGGGGGGGGGACTTTCAGTATTACAAGGCAGCCAAGGCCTTCTTCCCACAAATCCACGATCTGTCCATCTCAGGAGACCAAGAGGCGGGCAAGAAAGCCTGGCTCTGTTCACACAACCATTTCAAAGCAACACAGGGATGGGTGTGACCCCCAGGAGCACATCCAGACTGCAAATGCGAGTTTCAGACTAACTGAACGGCCGTGGCCGACAGAGGGGCTTGCAACTTCTAAGAAAACCTTCTCTCCGCATCCTCACAAAGCTACAGTGTGTAGGCTTCTTTGGGAGAAGCTAAGGTAGCCCAGCCAGGCTCAACCTGGTTTAAATCTACAGTGCAGACGCATGCTCACTCTGGATTAGCGGCCCTAGCCGCCCCTGGAAAAAAGAGTGTCCCCCAGCAAAGAATCTTGCCCAACCCCCACTCCACTTCCTTCTCCATGCCATTCTCCCCCAAGGAGAAATATCAGCTCCACTTCTTACCTGCTGTGGGCTCAGGGGGCGTCTCCCTCTCCACCTCTGCTGGGTCTTCCGGGCATTCTATGCACAGCTCTTCCTCCGGCTCAACCTTCACCATGATCCCGTGTTCTGGAACAGCCCAGCCTGTGGCTGGAAGGAGGAAGGCAACAGTCAACAGCCGCTGGATTCAACATGTGCCATTCAAGGGGCTTCCTCCCTGTCATTACTAGCCTACTGCCCCACATCCCCAAAGCTGGAAGGCAGGCCGGAAGAGAAACATCACTCAGCACGCCGCCTGGTGCAACAAGTCAAGGGGAATGGGAGGCAGGTGAAGACCCTCCTCTGCAGCCTCAGCCATCGCCATCCAGCTCCCACAGCTGGGCTTTGCACGGCCTCTGAAAGAGCTTCTGCCCAGCCGCACCCACTGCCCTGTGCAACGGCAGCCGGGAGCTCCTCCACCAGCCAGCTGCCTCTGACAGATGCACACAGCGACCCCGCTCCTCCGAGATGGCTGGGTGCCACTCGGCTCATTGTATCCTCCTCTGAACAGAGGGCGTGAAGAAAGCATGCCCCGCAGGGCGCCACAGAAGGAAGGCAGCTGCACCCCCCCCATCTCTCCGAGGGACTCCAGAGCGAAATGAAAGGGTGGGGCCTGTCGCCCTCCTCCTGCATGGCACGGGAGCAGGGGCAAGCAGGCAAGGTTTCCTGGGAAGCAACAGCATCCTTGTTCTCCACTCCCATGGCATGCAGCAGGCCGAGGGGTACGGGAGGGGAGGCAGAACACGCCATCTGCAGAAGGCTCCCTCTAGGTGAGGATGGAGCTCAAGGCCTCTTGCTTCAGAAGCATGCGGAACAAAACCCAGACCCTTTCTTCTCACCCCCTCCCCAGCCAGAGGAGGAGGTGGGCCAGCAGCAGTGACCCAAGGGACCACTTGGCCTTCTTCCACAGTTGCCTTGGCAGGAGGAATCCCGGCTTCTATTCTCTGGAGCCATTCTTGGGGGTGACGCACCAGAGTGGTTGCACCGGGCCTTGCAATCCAGCAGCCACATTCCCCCCACCCTTATGGTAGGGCCAGGCCAGGCATCTGTCACCATACACAGGGCACAGAGAGGGCCTTCTGGGCTGCCACCCTCCCCTTGGCCAACATCATCACTCAGCTAAACTGGAGGGCAGACCCACTCCACCCCATAGCCTAGAGACATCAGTCCCATGGCTCGCTATAGTCCGGCTCAAACACCAGACCCAAATCCTGGGGGGCAGGGAGAGGGGGAAAAGGAGGAGATGTAAGACACCCTAGTACAGCAGCCACAAGGCCATCATCCATGAAGGTCCCCCAAAATGTCTCCCCAATCCCACTACCCCAAGTGACGGCCCCACCCTTTTCTCCTCTATGCAGGGAAACCTTGCTGCCCCACCTGGGCTGGAGGGCGCCACGTTCTTGTCCTCCATCCCGTCGCCTGGGGAGTTCCTGCTGCACAAGCCTCCCGCTCACCCCTCTGGGATGAAGAGCTGGCGCTTCACGTCAAGATGGCCTGCCCAAGGGGGAGAAAAAGGGCCACGCGACGCGAACGAGCAGCCTGCAGTATCGGTTTGCTTTGCCGTAATATTTAGATTTTCTTGGTTGCCGTTTGTAGCTTTGTATTTTACTGTCGTTGTTGTTTCAATGCATTCTGTATGCCACCCTGTGGTTTGATGACGAAAAGCAACATATAGAAACATTTTAAATAAATACATAATACATAAATTGGGCAGCCAAGATACAGAGCCTCCCTTTGCGCCCACAGCTCTGGAGTACCCCCCAGACGGCAGCATGCTTTGCAGGAAGGCCAAGTGCAGAAACCAGACCAGCCTTAACCCTAGTCACCAGGCTAAGACCAGACTCTGGGGACCCGCTGGTGGCAATGGGCCTTGTGCAGGAGAACGTCCCACTGGGTGGCACTCTGAGTTAATCAGAAGACTGGAGGAGTGGAATCAATTTGGATTTCCCACCTCAGGCACCAAAATATCTTGGGCCATCCCTTCCTCACCCTGCCTTTGATGCAAGATGTCAGGCAGAAGACACAGGCGGAGAGAAGCCGGGGGCAACTTGGAGGCCGCACTGAGCCCTCATACCCAATACTCACCTCACAGGGAAGGGCAGAGAGGGATGCCACTTGCTGCAAGGCAGCTTCATGCAGACGGCCCAGAAGAACCCAACAGCCTCCCTCGCTACGCGGGCACACCATAGCACCATGCCCTGCAGGACACGGTCACGGCTGCCACACGCTCTCTTGGTGAAGACGTCGGTGCTCCCGATGTCCCCAGGGGAAGCTCCCCCCTCCGCTCGCCACTTTGCGATCAGCTTTTCCTCATCGGCAACTTTGCAGTTTCATATCTGCAAGGAAAGGAAACAGAATCTGTACGTGATCTCGCAGCCAGGTTTGGGGGGGGGGGGGGAACAGGGAGGTGGAGCCAACAGGACTTTTTGTACTGAATTAACCGACAGCTCGTCTTCCTCCTGTCCTGCCCTGTAGTTAGGATCTTGGCTGGCTGCTTTTGCCCTAGCAATTGTTATCATCACCCATGATAGTTCTATCGCGCCTCTCTTCCAAAAGAGCGGAAAGGGAGTTCTCAGGCAGTCACCCATCCAGATGCAGACTTAGAATAGTAGGGCTGGAAGGGGCCTACAAGGCCATCGAGTCCAACCCCCTGTTCAATGCAGGAATCCAAATCAGAGCATCCCTGACAGAGGGCTGTCCAGCCTCATCTTGAATGCCTCCAGTGTGGGAGAGCCCACCACCTCCCTAGGTAACTTACTCCCTTTTGGCCAAGCGGAGGGAAGAGTCATGTGTATCTTCAGGCCACAGCCTGGGACCCAACGCGGAGTCATGTTCTGCTTGTGGAATTGGGTATTTGGGAGCATCTCATCTTTTCCATACTGCCCCGTCTGAACTGGGCCTTGGAATCCGGAGTCACCCCCACCAAGTGACAACATTGTTTTGCCGAGCCCCCGGGCGTGAAGCCGCCAGTTCTCAGGCAGAGGGGATCATGAGACACAGCCAAGCGTTTCCACCCTGCTGCCTTCAGGCTGGCTTGCCCTTGTTCCGGGTCTGCTTTGCCTCTCTGCACATCTGGCTTTGCACTGCCATTAGCTGGCTCTGTGCTGGACAGGACTTGAGAACACAGCTCTGGCAGAACACCCAGAAGTGCAGGGACATCGCAGTGGAGGTCCAAGAGTTAAAAGCCAGCCACAATGCAACTCCTGGCCACTATAAATTCAACTAAAGGCCCATGGCCTACATGTTTAAAAGGAATCCTTTAAAATGGATTATTATTTGTCCAGTCTCACTTACTTCCTACAACCTGAGATGGGCTTCCCATCTGCGGTAACAGAGGCATTTGTACACAGATGCCAAGAGCAAGTAATGATGAATGTGAATTTCATATATGCAAGGGGGGGGGGGGAGACACACAACAAAATATTGCAGTGTGTGTTCCATGAGCCTGTGGCTGAGGGAGTTGAAAAAAACTAAAGTTAGTATCAAATAGAGGAATTCCTGCTCTAACTTGGGTCTTATTTCATATGCAAAATATTTATATATTCATGTTAGCTTTTGAACATTTAAAAAAGTAATCCGGTCTGCATACAAACCAATGGAGCATAAGACTTCTCCATCCAATTAAGTTCTTGATTTGTTCTGGGAGGAGGCCAAATTTAAGCAGCCCCACTTCTAGCCCACGCTATTAACAGTGGACTACACTGCAAGGCTGCTTAAGCTCTCTCTCTCTCGGCACAGCCTCCTACTTGCAATACGGGTATAACAGTGAATACACTGCAGGGTTCTTGTATGCTACTCTCTCAGTCCAGCCTGCAATGTGGAGATAAAAGCAATGTAAGCTATTCTCTCAGCTTCATATGCAGGGTTGTTGTGAACCTCCAGAGCCTGAAAAACAGTATTCAGTGTGAACTACACTGCATAGTTATCATAAATCACTGCAACAACTGCTTCCAACCTGCAATTCAAGGACAACGAACTGCACGTTTCAGAATGTAGAATAGCAGGACTCCATACTAAATAACCCCTTTATGGATCACTGCCTTGTTGTGGCGAAGGGGCTTGCGTAACTCAGTGAAGCCATAAGCTATGCCGTGCAGGGCCACCCAAGACGGACAGGTCATGGCAGAGAGTTCCGACAAAATGTGGTCCACTGGAGAAGGAAATGGCAACCCACTCCAGTATTCTTGCCAAGAAAACCCCATGGAACGTATCACAAGGCTAAAAGAGATGACGCCGGAAGATGAGCCCCTCAGGTTGGAAGGTGTCCAATATACTACTGGGGAAGAGCAGAGGGTATTTCCAAGTAGCGCCAGAAAGAGTGAAGCGGCTGGGCCAAAGCCAAAAGGACACTCAGCTGTGGATGTGTCTGGTGGTGAAAAGAAAATCCGATGCTGTCAAGAACAATATTGTTTAGGAACCTGGAATGTCAGATCAATGAATCAAGGTAAGCTGGAGGTGGTCAAACATGAGATGGCAAGATTGAACATCAACATATTGGGAATCAGCGAACTCAAATGGACAGGCATGGGCGAATTTAATTCAGGTGACCATCATATCTACTATTGTGGCCAAGAATCCCTTAGAAGAAATGGAGTAGCACTCATAGTCAACAAAAGGGTGGGAAAAGCAGTACTAGGGTACAATCTCAAAAATGATAGAATGATCTCAGTACGAATCCAAGGCAAACCATTCAACATCACAGTAATTCAAGTCTATGCCCCAACCACTGATGCCGAAGAAGCTGAGGTTGATCGATTCTATGAAGACCTACAACACCTTCTAGAACTAGCACCAAAAAAAGATGTCCTCTTCATCATAGGGGATTGGAATGCTAAAGTAGGAAGTCAAGAAATCACCGGGATAACAGGCAGGCATGGCCTTGGTGTACAAAATGAAGCAGGACAAAGGCTACTAGAGTTTTGCCAAGAGAACATGTTGATCATAGCAAACACTCTTATCCAACAGCACAAGAGGTGACTCTACACATGGACATCACCAGATGGTCAATATCGAAATCAGATTGATTATGTCCTTTGCAGCCAAAGATGGAGAAGCTCCATACAGTCAGTCAAAACAAGACCTGGTGCTGACTGTGGCTCAGATCATAAGCTGCTTCTTGCAAAATTTCGGCTTAAATTGAAGAACGTAGGGAAAACCACTAAACCATTCAGGTATGACCTAAATCATATCCCTGATGAATATACAGTGGAGGTGAGGAATAGATTTCAGGGATTAGACCTGATAGACAGAGTGCCTGGGGAACTATGGACGGAGGTCCGTAACATTGTTCAGGAGGCAGCAACGAAATCCATCCCAAAGAAAAAGAAATGCAGGAAAGCCAAGTGGCTGTCTGAGGAGACTTTACAAGTAGCTGAGGAAAGAAGGGAAGCGAAAAGCAAGGGAGAAAGGGGAAGATCTATCCAACTGAATGCAGAGTTCCAGAGAATAGCAAGGAGAGACAAGAAGGCCTTCTTAAATGAACAATGCAAAGAAATCGAGGAAAACAACAGAATGGGAAAGACTAGAGATCTCTTCAAGAAAATAGGAGATCTCAAGGCAACGTTTTGTGCAAAGACAGGCATGATAAAGGACAAAGAAGGCAGGGACCTCACAGAAGCAGATGAGATTAAGAAGAGGTGGAAAGAACGCACAGAAGAACTATACAGGAAAGATCTGAATGTCCCTGATAGCCATGATAGTGCGGTCACTGAACTTGAGCCGGACATCCTCGAGAGTGAAGTCAAGTGGGCCTTAGGAAGCATTAGTAACAACAAAGCTAGCGGAGATGACAGTATTCCAGCCGAGCTATTTAAAATCCTAAAAGATGATGCTGTTAAAGTGCTGCATTCAATATGCCAACAAATTTGGAACACTCAACAATGGCCGCAAGACTGGAAAAGGTCAGTTTACATTCCAATTCCAAAGAAGGGCAATGCCAAAGAGTGTTCAAACTACCGCACAATTGCGCTCATGTCACATGCCAGCAAGGTGATGCTCAAAATCCTACAAGCTAGGCTTCAGCAGTATGCGAACCGAGAACTACCGGAAGTACAAGCTGGGTTTCGAAGAGGCAGAGGAACTAGAGATCAAATCGCCAACATTCGCTGCATCATGGAGAAAGCAAGAGAATTCCAGAAAAACGTCTATTTCTGCTTCATTGACTATGCTAAAGCCTTTGATTGTGTGGATCACAACAAACTGTGGCAAATTCTTAAAGTGATGGGAGTACTAGACCACCTTACCTGTCTCCTGAGAAACCTGTACCAGGGTCAAGAAGCAACAGTAAGAACCAGACATGGAACAACTGAGTGGTTCAAAATTGGGAAAGGAGTACGACAAGGCTGCATATTGTCACCCTGCTTATTTAACTTATATGCAGAGTACATCACGAGAAATGCCGGGTTGGATGAATCAGAGGTCGGCATTAAGATTGCTGGGAGAATTATCAACAACCTCCGATATGCAGACGATACCACCCTAATGGCAGAAAGCGAAGAGGATCTCAAGAGCCTCTTGTTGAGGGTGAAAGAGGAGAGTGCCAAAGCTGGTTTGAAACTCAACATTAAAAAAACTAAGATCATGTCATCTGGCCCCATCACTTCCTGGCATATAGAAGGGGAAGAAATGGAAGCAGTGACAGATTTTACTTTCTTGGGCTCCAAGATCACCGCAGACGGTGACTGTAGCCATGAAATTAAAAGACGCTTGCTCCTTGGGAGGAAAGCTATGGCCAACCTAGACAGCATAGTAAGAAGCAGAGACATCACCTTGCCGACAAAGGTCCGTCTGATCAAAGCTATGGTTTTCCCAGTAGTGATGTATGGCTGTGAGAGCTGGACTATAAGGAAGGCTGAGCACCGAAGAATTGATGCTTTCGAACTGTGGTGCTGGAGAAGACTCTTACGAGTCCCCTGGACTGCAAGGAGGTCAAATCAGTCCATCCTAAAGGAAACCAACCCTGACTGCTCATTGGAAGGACAGATACTGAAGCTGAAGCTCCAATATTTTGGCCACCTAATGCGAAGAGAAAACTCTCTGGAAAAGACCCTGATGCTGGGAAAGGCTGAAGGCAAAAGGAGAAGGGGACGGCAGAGGATGAGATGGCTAGATAGCATCACGGATGCAATGAATATGAACTTGAGCACGCTCCGGGAGAGAGCGCAGGACAGGAAGGCCTGGCATGCTATGGTCCATGGGGTCACGAAGAGTCGGACACGACTGAACGACTGAACAACAACAACATACTAAATAAGAACGGCTTAGAGCAGGAGCTCTTTTATTTACTGCCACCTGGGAGAGGTGGGTGAGAGAGGGTGGACACACTCGTTCCCAATCCCAGCTACATTAAATTCTTTACTTTTTCCACTGATGCCTATTGGGGACATCTAGAAACAGCTTCTCGATATAAACCAGGAAATGACCAGCATGAGATGGTTTGGTCTCTGTCCTCCTGTTCCCCATTCCCACGCAGGTGACAGTCCATCCGTCCCCCCGCCCCAGTCAGCCAACATTCAGTGCCACTGAGTTATTATGGAACTCTTTGGGGGGCTTTTGCCCCTTTTGGGCCCCCCTAAAGATTTTTTTGCATATATGCAAATCTCAGCGTTACCCAAAGACTGCTGATACCTCTCTCTTGTGCAGGGGTTTGTGCAGTTTTGACTCCAGCTCTGCAAGCATGGGAGGATTAAATTCAGCATTAGCATATAATATAGTTTTGGAATAACTCCAGGGTAGAAAAATCATGTATGCAACCATGAGCTCCTCAAAAGGATAACGATATAGGTTGCTTCTTATACTGTGCAGTAGGCAAATAAGGGCCAAATGGAATCTGGCACAGGCTTTGGAAGAACATTGTTTGGGGTAGTTTATTACTTATTTAGGGTGCAATCCTATGCATGCCATGTTGGCTGAGGAATGCTGGGAGTTGTAGGACTTTTTTCTGTCTAAACATGCATAGGATTGCACTCTTGATTTGCTTATTTTTATTCAACATTATTTCTAGGCCACCTTTAAGAGTAGAACTCTCCCAAGGAGATATATATAACAAAAGAAACAATACAAAAGAACAGTAAAAATCAAGAAAAACAACAATTACAAGTAAATGCAGCAGCCAAAAAATACATAAATTCTAGAAAAAGTGAACAAGAATAGGTTATCTTCAGAGCTTTCCGAAAGGCCTAAAAAGAAGGGTCCTGATGAACCCACAATGGAAGCTTATTCCAGAGGCATAGTGATAATTTTATTACTTTAGGATTTGCAACTCTGTGATGTGAGTGCACACTTTTGAAAAACTACACGATACTACAGGGCCTGGGGATATTAGAGGTTGGCAGCGCGGTATGCCGCCGTGAGGTTTTGCATGTAGCTATTTTGCCCCTATCCTGGGTGCCGTGGGCCTCGGGCCCGTGGAGCGACAAACATTCTGATCTGATCCGACACCATGACAAGCAATTCCGGCACATTCAGTCACATGACTTGGCAACATGCAGGTCAAACCGATCCGCGCAAAAGAGAGAAAAAGTCGAGGACTCCAAATAACCAAGGTTGGCATCTCAGAATTTTAGCCAACCCTGAGCATGACCAGAGCATAAAAGGGGATTGCTCTCTCCTTAAAAATAATAATAAAAAATACACAAATTGTACACTGGAGTGATACTGGGAAGGGGGGAGGGAGGGGGGGGAACAGGAAGGACCTAACTACAGAATTAGAAAAATTCTAATTTTCTAGACCCTCCAACGAGGGGATCTGAACCCAGGCCTTCCACCTCCAACAAGTGGGAACCTTGGGAGGTGCAGGGAGCCTGGGAGCCTGCTCAGAAGCAGACCGGGTCTCTGCGTGCTTGTAGGTTCCGACCCAGGCCGGCCAAAGGCACTTCGCTGCCCGAGGCGGAGCGGCAAACAGTGCCACCCGCTCACCCGAGTCCAGGCGGAGAGGGCCCAACCCGGGCGAGGCGGTCATGCGGCAGAGAACGCGGGCGAGCACCTGCGGGCGCCGAGACGAGGGCGACGGCCTGCTCGCGGGCGACTGCGGCCTTCCCGACACCCTGCCGGAGGCGGCGGCCTCTCCGCCTGCGCCGCAAGGGGCCGCCGGCGCCCGCCGCTTCCCCGTCCCTGCCCCGGAGCGTGCTGGGGCTCAAGCCCCCGGCCCCGGGCCGCGCGCGGGGCGGAGCTGGCGCGCACAGCCCCCGCCGGGGTTGGGCCCAGCCCGGGGCAGGTCGCGCGGGGCTTCGTGGCCGGCTCAGGCCCGCCAGCCGCCAACCAGCGCGCCCGCAGCGCAGGACGGCGCCCTCGCCCCGGGCGGCCTGCGCCCCCGCCCGGCGCCTCGCCGCGCCGCGGCCGGGCCAGGAGGCGCGTCGCTCGCCGGGCGACGCGGCGGCAGCGCCGAGGCTCGCCCCGCTCCGGTGACAGCCGGCCGCGCGCGGGGCGGCTGCGGGGCCTCCTCGCGCGCAGGCTGCGGACGGGGAGCCGCCGCCCCCCGCTTGCTCCGCCTGCACCGCGGAGCGCGGAGCGGCGCCTGCCTGCCGCGGCGACCCTACCTGGCTGGCCGCGCGGGGCTCCCCGGGCCGGCAGCGCGCGTCGCGGGCGGGCGGGCGCGGCCCGGCGAGAAGAGGGCGGAGGCCGAGCCGAGCGAGCCGAGCCGAGCCGAGCCGCCGGCGCGAGGCAGCGCGGCGCCGGGCCGCCGGAGGGGCCGCCGCCTGCTGCCGGGCGGGCGGGCTCCGCGGAGAGAGGCGGCCCGCGCTCAGCCGCTCGCCTTTGTCGCGGGCGCCGGCGAGACTACAGCTCCCGGCGGCCCGCGCTCCTCCGCCTCCCCGCCCCTTCCTCGGCGCCCTCCGCGCTGCCCCGGCCTCGCCCTCCCTGGCGCCGCCGCGCTCCCCGGCGGCCCTCCCCTCCTGGGGCCGGGCTCTGGCCGGCGCGAGAGGGCTCGGCGGGGCGCCCGCGCTTGGCTTCCCCCGGAGCAGGGGCCGGGCCGGGCCGGGCCGGGCCGGGGCCCGCGCTGTGCGGGGCGCGGCGGCTGCTCCCGGGGAGGGGGGCGCTGCCCGGCGGGCCCCTCCTGCCGGCCGCACGCGTCTCGCTCGCGCCTTGCCGCCGAGAGCGGGCGAAGCGGAGGCGGCCGCGCCGGGCCCGTCGGTGGCCCGCGGAGCGCCGGCCGGGGTGCTCAGCCCGGCTTGGCGGGGCGCCGCTGCACGGCTGGCCCGGCTTCGGAGGGGCAGCGCCAGAACACGCTCCCGTCCGACGCTGCGCGGCTCCCGGGGCGTTCCGCGGGGCCGCCTCCCGCCGGGCCGGGCCGGGCCGCGTACGGCGGCGGCCGCCCGTCGTCGCTCGCCCCGAAGCCGTCGCGAGCCGAGATCAGGCGTCGCGGCCCGCACGGGAGGGCCCGCGGCGGAGCAGGCGGCCCGGGCTCGCAGGCCCGGACAGGCGGGGCCCTTGCCGAGCTGCGGCCGGAGCGCATCGTTCCTCGGGAGCGAAACGGCCTGGCCCGGATAGGGCGGCAGCGCCGTGCGTCGGGGCTGAGCGCCCTCCGCGACGTTCTCGTGCGGCTGCGGAGCGGGCGCGGCCGGGACGCCCTTGAGGTGCCGGGCGGCCGAGGTCCGCGAGCAGACGGGCGCAAGGCCGGGGCCCCTCGCTGCTTTCCCCCGAGCCCGGGGGAAGCCCGACGAGGGCCGGCGCCCGCCTGGCCTCTCCGCGCCGTTTTTCACGCGCAGCTCCCAGGAGCATCGTCCAAGCGGATGGTCCGTTTCGCGGAGGGGTGGGGGCACCCAGTTGCGGGCGGGACTGGCGGGGCTAGAGCACCTCCGGGAGCCTCGCCTTTGCTCGCCATCCCCCGCGGAGGGGCCCGCAACCTCCCCGCGGCTTCTCCCGAAGAGGACCTGGGCTTCTCCTTAAGGCGCCTCTGCCGAGATCTCCTTCACAAACCTCCCTGCCCCTGCCTCAGCTAACGGCCCTCGCCTAATGCGATGTGCTTAACGGTCCTGGTCTTTTTAGGAGAGATGGGGCCGGTTTTCAAAAACGGGAGTTTGTAGCAGTGGCTGGGTCTACTCCGTGGATCTCTTGGAAAAGCTGGAGCAAACCTATTGGACGGAACAGGAAGGGGCGGTGGGGGCTTAGCCTGAGTCTTCTTTGCCACTCCAGAGGCAGCCCCACAAGAAACTGCCACCAAACAGTATAAGTTATGGGAAACTGTAGAGATACGCACGCACGCACGCACACACACACACACACACAGGTGTGCTAAATATTACAACAATTCTAATATACAGTTAAAAACGGAAGTTTTAATAAAATAGTACAAACAAGGTTAAAAAGATCTATAAGCAGTCCTCAAGTATTTCCTACATACATATTAAGATAATTGGTATCTATACTGGGCTATACAAGCTTTGCAATGTTAAGGTACTCCAGAAAGGACTTTCCTTTATCCCCACACTTAGACACAATTCCTTCACATTGATGGTAGAACTTCACCAACTCTTCAGAAAGATAAGACCAGCCAATTGGGGGGGGGGGGAGAAAACATGGGAGGATAGTCCATATTGCCATTTAGACCCAAATCTACATTTAACCCTGGTTCTAAAAATCCTAGGATACAGGTATTTAAAAATTTGGTGTTAAGTACGTAAAATGGGGGGGGGGCAACTTCTCCATAGCAAAATTTGGCAATTCAGAATTTGAATAAATGTCAAAATACCATCTTCAAGCCAGTGGATAAAGGGGGCGCACTTGTAATTATGGATAAGGAAGACTATGTTAAAGAAGCCCATAGACAACTGGAGACTAAACACTATACAAAAACATTAAATAAGAGGACAGTTGGATCATCCCCATCTACAAATTTTATTTGTTCTTTAGCAGAAATGTGTCTCAAGAAAAATTTCCTTCAGTTTGAGGATCAATTCTACTGGCAAACGTCTGGCATGGTCACGGGATGCAAATTTGCCCCAGAGCTAGCAAATTTGTACATGGACCAATGGGAGCAGCAACATACTCTTTCAGCCAACAATGAATTTTTCAATCACGTTGTGTACAAAAGGTTTCTGGATGATATATTTATCATTTGGAGGGGATCAGTAGAAAAATTGAGGGATTTTAGAAACTATGGAAATAGTCTGCAGGAGACCATTCAATTTGTGGTGAACTATCACCAAAACGTTAGCAAAGGAGATCATTCCCTTGTCGTGGTGCTGGAGCTTGAGCACCTCAATGACGTTGTGAGCTAAACCGTGAAGGGACACCGAAGACGGGAAGGTCATGGCAGAGAGGTCAGACTAAATACGATCCCTGGGGAAGGAAACGGCAACCTACCCCAGTATTCTTGCCATGAAAACTAAATGGATTAGTACAACCAGAGATATGTCGGTATACCGTTGGAAGATGGGACTCCCAGGTCGGAAAATGGTCGAAATGCTACAGGGGTGGAACAGAGGTTAAGTTCAACTAGCCCCAGATGTGATAACGCAGCTAGCTCAAAGCCGAAAGGATGGCTAGCAGCCGATGGTGCTGGTGGTGAACGACGAATCCGATGTTCGAAAGATCAACACACCATAGGAACCTGGAATGTAAGATCTATGAGCCAGGGCAAATTGGATGTGGTTATTGGGGAGATGTCAAGATTAAATATAGACATTTTGGGTGTCAGTGAACTGAAATGGACTGGAATGGGCCACTTCACATCAAATGACCACCAGATCTACTCCTGTGGACAAGAGGACCACAGAAGAAATGGAGTAGCCTTCATAATTAAGATGCTGATGCTAGGGAAAGTGGAATGCAAAAGGAAGAGGGGCTGACCAAGGGCAAGGTGGATGGATGATATTCTGGAGGTGACGGGCTCAGCCTTGGGGGAGCTGGGGGTGGTGACGGCCGACAGGAAGCTCTGGTGTGGGCTGGTCCATGAAGTCACTAAGAATCAGAAGCGACTGACCGAATAATCAACAACAAATCACCAAAATAGGATTAACTTTCTAGATGTAGAGGTGATAATAAAGGATAATAGAATCCAAACAGATGTATACAGAAAAGTGACAGATGCCAATTCTTTTTTGTCTTCCACCCTGGCTATCTGAAAAGGAAACTACCATATTCTCAGCTGATCAGATTACATAGAAATTGCAGTTGTGAGAGGGATTTTTGTATACAGGCTAACATTCTCCTGGAACAACTCAAATATAGGGGCTACCTCCCACCCCAGATTACTGAAACAAGCATTTTATAAAGCAAAGAGTTTGGACAAAGAAGGCAGGGACCTAACAGAAGCAGATGAGATTAAGAAGAGGTGGAAAGAATACACAGAAGAACTATACAGGAAAGATCTGAATGTCCCTGATAGCCATGATAGTGCGGTCATTGAATTTGAGCCGAACATCCTAGAGAGTGAAGTCAAGTGGGCCTTAGGAAGCAAGCTAGCGGAGATGACAGTAATCCAGCTGAGCTATTTAAAATCCTAAAAGATGATGCTGTTAAAGTGCTGCACTCAATATGCCAACACATTTGGAACACTCAACAGTGGCCACAAGACTGGAAAAGATCAGTTTACATTCCAATTCCAAAGAAGGGCAATGCCAAAGAGTGCTCAAACTACCGTACAATTGCGCTCATTTCACATGCCAGCAAGGTTATGCTCAAAATCCTACAAGCTAGGCTTCAGCAGTATGCGAACCGAGAACTACCGGAAGTACAAGCCAGGTTTCGAAGAGGCAGAGGAACTAGAGATCAAATCGGCAACATTCCCTGGATCATGGAGAAAGCAAGAGAATTCCAGAAAAACGTCTATTTCTGCTTCATTGACTACGCTAAAGCCTTTGATTGTGTGGATCACAACAAACTGTGACAAATTCTTAAAGAGATGGGAGTGCCAGACCACCTTACCTGTCTCCTGAGAAACCTGTATGAGGGTCAAGAAGCAACAGTAAGAACCAGACATGGAACAACTGAGTGGTTCAAAATTGGGAAAGGAGTGCGACAAGACTGTATATTGTCGCCCTACTTATTTAACTTATATGCAGAGTACATCATGAGAAACGCTGGGTTGGATGAATCACAGGTCGGAATTAAGATTGCCGGGAGAATTATCAACACCATCAGATACGCAGACGATACCACCCTAATGGCAGAAAGCGAAGAGGATCTCAAGAGCCTCTTGTTGAGGGTGAAAGAGGAGAGTGCAAAAGCTGGTTTGAAACTCAACATTAAAAAAAGAAGATCATGGCATCTGGCCCCATCACTTCCTGGCATATAGAAGGGGAAGAAATGGAAGCAGTGACAGATTTTATTTTCCTGGGCTCCAAGATCACCGCAGACGGTGACTGTAGCCATGAAATTAGAAGACGCTTGCTCCTTGGGAGGAAAGCTATGGCAAACCTAGACAGCATAGTAAGAAGCAGAGACATCACCTTGCCGACAAAGGTCCGTCTAATCAAAGCTATGGTTTTCCCAGTAGCAACGTATGGCTATGAGAGCTGGACTATAAGGAAGGCTGAGCGCCGAAGAATTGATGCCTTCGAACTGGGGTGCTGGAGAAGACTCTTACGAGTCCCCTGGACTGCAAAGAGGTCAAATCAGTCAATCCTAAAGGAAATCAACCCTGAGTGCTCATTGGAAGGACAGGTACTGAAGCTGAAGCTCAAATATTTTGGCCACCTGATGCGAAGAGAAAAGTCACTGGAAAAGACCCTGATGCTGGGAAAAATTGAAGGCAAAAGAAGAAGGGGACGGCAGAGGATGAGATGGCTGGATAGCATCACCGATGCAATGAATATGGGCTTGAGCACGCTCCGGGAGAGAGCGCAGGACAGGAAGGCCTGGCGTGCTATCGTCCATGGGGTCACGAAGAGTCGGACACGACTGAACAACAACAACAACAACAACAACTCACAGCATTCAACCTGCATGGTGGAGTTGGACATAGTGCTAAAAATATTTTCTTTCTTGAAACAGAGCTAGATACAGTCCTGCTCAATGTACACTGCTGGAGGAAATTTACTGTCTCGGGTAAGGAAATCTTAAGGGTTTGTAGCTGGTGGGTGGCTCCTTTGGTGTAAGGGATTTTTTATTAGGCGTTCTGCCTTGTTATGTTTTAGGTATGGGAGGAAATGTTCATACTCCCCTGTTCAGCAGACAGACAGCCATACCACTTGCTGAGAAGCCAACAATCCTTCTAGATTAAAAATTGTAGGTAAATATGCTCTTTATTATTTTTGAGCTATTTCACTAATTGAGTCAGTGATAATATTTTAGACATATTTAAACCTGTTTGTTTTGCAGGCTTTATGTAGAATCTCTGCAATTATGAGATATCAGTTGTAATTGGTGATTATATGGGCTGTAATTTGTGTTTATTTTTCCCGCTGATGAAGACCGTCTTGGTCGAAACACACATGGGACAGGGGCATTGCAAAACTTGTATAGCCCGCTATAGATACCAATTATAATATGTAGGGAATACTTGAGGACTGCTTATGGATCTTTTTAACCTTGTTTATAATATTGTATTAAAACTTTGTTGTTAATTTTATATTAGAATTGTAGTATTTAACACATACATGCGTGTGTGTATTTCCTATAACCTATACTGTTTGGTGGCTTTTTTGTATGGTTTAGGATATTACCTGTTTTCCACAAGAAACTGCAACAATCCTTTCCAGCTGTGCAAGGCCCAAGGGACGCCTCCCAGCAGCCCGGGGAGAAACAGCTTTGGCTCCACCATGCCTGCTGGATAGCGCAGACAGGCTGGCCCTGAGGGTCTGAAACCCAGTTAGTTCTTGACCAGTGCAAACTCCCCTCAGAAAGGATCAGATGTGAACTTTGGGACCACGCGCAGAAATGAAACTGTGCCTCAGAAAGATTTGACGGTTACTCTGCCGAGCGCCACGGCCCTTTCTGTTCCCATTATCCACTGCCATTCCTGCATCCCCAGCTTGACTCCACAGAGCTCGGGCCAGTCAGAATACACGGAGGTTTAACTCATTTTATTCTCGCAGCGCTCCTTCGAGGTAGTTTATAGGGAGTGACCAGCTGGGTGGTGGAGGGGGGTTGAACCTGAGTCTCCCCAGCCCACGTCCAATACTTGAGTAGGTGACGGCACACCGTGGGCATCCTGTGGCGCTCATCAGACGTGGCTCTGGCAGCAGACAGACAGACACTGGGAAAGCAAGACATTTGGGGCCATCGCCGCTCATCGAGAGCACTCGAGAGGGAAGGAGCACTGCAGCCGGGGGCCCCCAGATGGGTTGGACTACGCCTCCCCTTCCCCCCAGCCACAATGGCTGGGGAGGAAGGGAGTCGCAATCCAACGTATCTCGAAGGCCGCAGGCTGGAGTACGCGGACCACTGGTGAAGCCTAGAGCCTCACAGCTGTTCCAGCGTGGCTCCCCGTGGCCCTGCAGAGACGGCTACGGCTCCGTGCCGCCCATGGCCCGCCCCTCCTCCATGCTGCCGTGGGAGGCCTGGTGCTCGCAATGCTTCTCCTCGGAGCGGGGGCAGCAGCCACACTGCAGGCAGGCGAGGGGCTCACGGCGGCGGTGCAGCCTGCAGTGTGCCGTGAGGCCAGCCCGGTTGGGGAACCTGCGGTCGCATTCAGGACAGGCGAAGGGCAGCTCCCCGGTGTGCAGCCGCTGGTGCGTGAGGAGGTTCCCCTTGCGGCTGAAGGCTTTCCCACAGGTGGGGCAGGAGTAGCCCCCCTCCTGGCTGTGGGTGGCTTGGTGGATCTGGAGGCTCTCCTTCCAGCTGAAGCTCCCCCCGCACTGGGTGCAGACAAAGGGCCTGTCCCCCTCGTGGACGGCCTGGTGCCTCCGGAGCGCCGCGTCGCTGCCGAAGGCCTCGTGGCAGTCGGAGCATTTGTGGGGCTCCTTCCCGGCATGCTCTGCCTTGTGGGCCAGCAGGTGCCTCTTGAGCCGGAAGACCAGGCCGCATGTGCCGCACGGGTACCGGCCCTCGGCCGCGTGGCCTGCCCGGTGGCGCAGCAGGTCGCCCCTGAGGCAGAACTGGGCGCCGCACTGGGCGCAGGCATGCCGTCTCTTCCCGCGGTGCTTCTTGTGGGCCAGGAGGCTGAAGCGGTGCTGGAAGGCCTTCCCACAGAACGAGCAAGCAAAGGGGCCTCTTTCCTCCTCGTGCAGAGTCTGGTGCTCGCCGAGGGAGTCCCGGTCCACAAAGCTCCTTCCACACTCCCCACAGATCAGCAGCCCATCACGGCACCGGGCCCCGAGCTCGCCCTCAGAGAAGCCCCCTGAGAGACTTCTCACATCTGTCAGCTTCACCTCGCACCAGCCGGGGCACACCTCAAGGTAACGGAAATGTGATCCTGAGGCGCTGCTGGTGGGCGAGCTCCAGCACCCGGCCTCCTCCTTAGTCCTCTGCTCCTGCACACTCCCGCCAGCTATGGGAAGAACAAAACATCAGATCCAAACAGGATAAATCCACCAAAGGGTGAACACAAGTGCTGCTTATTTATTTGCAAGTGCAAATAATCTTTATTGAGTATTCTCTATCACCAGACAGTAACAGCTGGGGAAGGAAAATCTCTCCAAAGGTACACAAGGGATTTGGGGTGGTGCAGAAGGAGGATTTGAACCTGGCACTCTCAGATGAAAGGCCAGTTTTCTATCCCCCGTGGCACACTGGCTCTCACCTCCTCTCAGAAGAAAAGCTTAAGGCTCCTTTCCTATACACACCTGGGAGTAAGGCTCATTGAATTCAATGGGCTTATTTCTGAATAGACATGCAACCCACTGCAGTTTAAGCAGCTCAGCCATTTTGGGGCAGGGGTGGTGGAGAGAGACTACTGTTCAGGGCCTCTTTATATGTACTGAGAAACAGAAATGGGTGCCCAGGTACTTTGCACCTGGATTTTGGTGCTCCCCAACACCATCACTTTTAAGAGTATGCGTTTTTTAAAATGTCAGTATTTTTACTGTTTGATTAATAAAGGGCGCAACCCAATGTAAGTTAAGGCAGAAAAAATGCCCTGCAACTCCCAGCATCCCCCAGCCAGGCTGAGGCATGCTGGGAGGTGTAGGATTTTTTCTGTCTAAGCATGTATAAGGTTGAACCCTAACATCTACATAAGAATACATTGGTGTAATGCTTATTACTAGAGATCTACCAGACCAATTATGCTCATTTAAAAAAAAAAAAAACTAAGCTTGAGCAGTGTAGATGTGGAGAAAATTTTGAAACTTTGAAAAAGTTCAATGCTCAAGCTTTAATAACAAAATGGTATGTTTATTTGCTCCATGCCAAACAGTCTCCTACTACTCTACAGTTCAGTGCTGGTTTATTTCCTCTGCGGCAAACAGCACCTGATCTAACATCATATGTTTTCGACCTGAAACTTAAAGAAATGCTAAATGATCTTTTTTAAAAAGTATTTTTTTTTTTGTTTTCAACCTTTGCCAGTTTATTAGTATACAAGACAGATTTTGCTCACTTTTCTTTTGTTTTCACCTTTGAAAAAACAGGATTCAGCACTAGTGATTAAGATAATGTTTGGAATGGTTGCAGCTGGATCGGCCTTCCACAGAGGTTTTGCAGTGCAGAAGCCTTAGGACTTTCCCCAATAGCCATGCACGACACCTGTGAAAAATTCTGGCACATGGGGAGCTCGTCAACTGAGTGCTGTTCAAGCTGTCTTTGGTCCAACTGTGGACCAAGGGAGTGGACGCGGTACTGTATTCATTCATATATGACATTACATTCTTTCAGGATCTTAGGGTCTTATTAGCAGCATTGGGAATATTTCTGTGGATTTGGCATTTGCCCTGTAGGCGCTTTCCACCACTTCAATAGGTAGCCCTTAATACAAATATTTTAACGTTTTTATTTTTCATTAGTTCACATTAGACACATTTTTGAGGTGGACTTTTGTATACCAGTGACCCAAAGAAGAGGGGCCATCATGTATCATGAGAGATGCACAAAAAGGGTAAGCGGGGGAGGAAATGATCCTCTTTCTCTCAAAATCCCATCAAATCTGAGTTGTCCATTGAAATGGAGCAGCAGTGGGTTCAACATAAGCCACAGGAGGTATTGCTTTCTGCAACGGTTAAAGGATCTGCAGAAGTCAAGGCCACAGGAAGACATGATGGCTGTTGGCCCAATGATTAGTAAAGAAGGTTAAAGAGAGCCACCCGGACTCCAGTCCACAGAACTGGGAGCAGGGCCAGGCGGCACGCATGCCACTGATAAACGGTGCCTGGGACAAAAACTTTAGACACGGGGAAACCCAGGAGGTGTGGCATGGGGTTCCTTGTGTATAAACGCCACACTAAGCAACGGAGGGGCCCACCCCTAGAAGGAGCCCAGCTCCCTTCCACTGCCCGACCCCTGCCTCTCTGCCTAATGCCTTTCATTTGCTCAAAGTGCCAGGCTGAACACCCTGCTGTGGGCCAGGAGAACGTCACTGCTGCTCACCGGAACTGTGGCTCCCTTGGGCATCTCTCTCCCCATGTCTGTGGGGATCCATGACACACGGTACTTCCCCTTGCTCCGTCTTGCACATCTGTTCTGGTTTGGGAGGTGTTGGCCCTGTGCACATGGCATGCCGGGGAAAGAAAACAGTCTCAGTTTGTCCTCGCCACTGCAGCAACCTCAGGGCAGAGCGAAAGCAGCAGCTGCAATTTAGAAGATGCTCTTGACACAGATCCTGGAAGGAAAGCAACCAGTTTTCATGCAAGTGGGTACAGGGCTGAAGCCATAACAGGAAAGCCTGCTTATGCCCTGACCATACAGAGCAGGACAATTTGGAGCCCTCCCTGGGTTCAGGACAAAATCTGCCAGTGGATCGTGCCCTCTGGTGCTTCCTCTGCTCCAAGTCCCACCCCAGATGGACATGGCTTGGAGTGCAGGGAGAGCATCTTGAAACTGAAGCCACAGCTGTGCACACTCACATTTCTCCTTAACTATTCACCATTTAACCTCCCCACCACAAAATCTCCTGTGTAACCCCAGTTTAAATAATTATCCTCTTTACATGCAGTGAAGATGATTTCCATCTTGACTTCTCTCACCCCTTCCAAACGCTTTCCAAATGTGATTTCATTAAACAAAAGCCCCCTCTGAAGTAAGCCACTAATATTCCCATTTTGCGGTCGGGGAAGTGAGGCTGAGAAAGCATGCTTTGCCCAGAGCTGCCCAATAAGGGGCACGTCGCACACTCCCTGTTTGGGTCGAAGAAGCAAATGTGGATCGACTGGGTGCACCATTTTGATACGGGCTGAGGACGCAAACAGCGAGTTCACACGTCATGCAAAGCCACCCTGAGAAGCCGCCACCATGGGTTGGTTGTTGGCTCACTAACCCAACAGACCATCGGGCACTCTGCAGCTTGCCATGGCTTGCTTCCCTGCTCAGTCCTCCCAATAGCTCCACCATGTATCCCAAGTATTTTGGTAGCAGAGCTCCTTGTTTCCTCCGTCCCTACATCAGCACCCTTTCTGCAATTGGTCCACTGGGGTTGCCTGCTCCCCCGCATCAGATTGCCAAATGGAATTAATTTTCTGAGCCCTTATGAATGCGGTAACATGCTCACAATTTGGGGGGGGGGGAAGGTCTTGCATAAGCGCACAAGACCGCCTCTCTGCTGTTTAGCTGAGCATACAGATATCCCCCTCTTGTCAATGTCCTTGTCAATTTCACCCTCCCTTCAGTGCTTCACTTGCTAGGGAACACTTTTTTTTTTTTTAAAGGCTGCTTCACCTACTTCCAAAGCAAGCACACCCACCGCCCAAAATCCTTCTCCTGCAGCTGCCAGCCACTTTCGGCTCCCCCACTCCTGCTTGTGCTTCTCACTTCCCTCTACTGGTCTCAGTTGTTAGTTGTCAGATATATATGTAGGTTGCAGAGCAGTGAGGGAGAGTGGTAAAGATACGCAAATTTCCCGGTAAACATATGCAAATTTCAAGGAAGAGCAGTGAAGTGGATTGGTAAATATACACAAATTTCATGGCAGAGCAGTAAAGCTGAGGGGGAAACTATGCAAATTTCATACTGGCAGACCTTTGCATCTGCGCACTTGCACAAGACCAAAAATGTTTTTTTTAAAGGTTGTAAATGCATTCAGGACTCTCTCCAGTGTCCTTTCTTCTTGATTTTTAGGTGCAGGGGGTGGAGGGCACTGACAAGGGATGAGGGAGGATGGTGAGATTGCGAGAGGCAGCACGGGTTTTCACTGCTCTTGTCGGACAGCTCTCCAGAGAACCCACAATGAAGGTGCCCTGCCAGGTTCAGAAGTCATGACAAGCCACTCTGAACAACAAGTCATGGGTGGTCAGAGTGGCTTGTTTGTGAGAAGTAAGCCACCCTATGGAAACTGTGCTGGGCTTGGATATCACGGCATGGGTGATTACCAATGGTGGGTTGTTATTTCGTGCAAACCAGGTCCAAGTGTGCCCAGGACAATCCTCAGAAAGTGGCTGCAACCAGGATGCAGCAAATCACAAACCCGCTGTTCTTTTATTATATTGTAGACCACTTTGGGGGCACAGAAAGCAGTATATAAATGCTGAAATAAAATTATCAATGCATAGAGATGTGAAGGCCTGGGAAAAAAACCCAGAAAAATTCAGAAAAAACTGGGTTTTTTCCAAGGACCATTTTTGGTTTTTTTTCCAAACAGTTGGAAAAATTGAACAGCTTTGGATTATGAAATAGTTTCTCTTAGAATTTAAGACAAAAGTATTTTGTCTTAAAAAATTGTTACCCAGCCTTTACTACCGTCCAAAATGATTTCTAAAAACTATGTGGTAAGAACACTTTAATAGAAAGACTACAGATGTAAAATGTCTGGAAATAATGAAGCCATGGGAAATAATATTTTTAATCCTCTCTGTAAGATGCCCAGCATAGTTTGTTCTTTCATTCCTTATTAAAATTATTGATCTAACGTATAATTTACTGATAGATGTTTATGCTCCATATCCCAACATGAGAGTAGAGTCACCATTGTGCATTCTGGACAGCTGGGGCTTTCTTCTGTAGAGTCTTGTTTCTGATGCTCTAGCAGTCATTTACCGTAGTTCTAATCTATTCAGACAACAATTACAAATTTACTGAGTTCACTTTTAAAAGTCTTAAAATATGATAATTTTATGAGCAAACTAAGTCATACATAGCTTTAGGAATAGAAAGGCTGCTTTATGTTCCTAAAGCAGCCCTCCCCAAACTGGTGCCCTCTGGATGTTTTGGACTACAGTGCCCAGAATTGCTGGCCATTGGCCATGCTACCTGAGGCTGATGGGAGCTGAAGTCCAAAACAACTGGAGGGCACCAGGTTGGGGTGGGCTGTTGTAAAGCAACAAAGCTGTAAAGAGTGCTAAAAAAAATAAGTATTGCTTTATTTTTCAATTTTTCCAAAATTTCCACTTTTTCTGGAAAAAAGGGGGGAAACTTTTTTTCCCATGGCCTCAACATTTCTGAAAATTTTACATCTCTGTCAATACATCATCTCCATGACGTTAAAGAGGGTCGCCTATATTCTGCATCACCGTGTCCAACATCAGCCGCATGCTGGCTACCCCAAGGCGTTCCATATATCGGCCTGGAAAAGTCTGCAACAGCTGTGGGCCATGGGCGTAGCCCCTGCCCCATAGGACCAGTGGAGACCTTTGGATCCTCACCCAGCGACGCCACGAGGTCAGAGGTCTCCTCCATGACATCCCGGTAGAGTTCCCGCTGCCACTCAGCGAGCAGCGCCCACTCCTCCGGGGAGAAGAAGACGGCCACGTCCTCAAACGTCACGGGGGCCTGGAAGAGGGAGAGAAGGGCCCCCCTCCCGTTTGGAACCTACCCATTCAGCGACCCCTTCCATCACGCCGCGCGCCTGCTGTGGGGGCCGCGCCAGCGGCTGAGGGTCCTCGGCAGCTGCCACAGGTCCAGGTGCCCCGTCACCTCCTGTCACCCGTCGCGCTCGAAAGGAAGAGGAGCTCTGGGGCTCGGCACACAGAGCTCCCATCCCGCTCTTGAGATGGCTCTCACGGAGGCTTGCGAGCTCTTTAGAGGACACCGTCACCCTCCAGGGTGTCGCCTGCCATTTCCCCCAACCTATCCCATGTTTTCCCCAAATGCAATAAATGTGTTTCCCCCACCCCACAGAAAAGGAGCAGCATGGCCTCCCTGTGGAATTCTCCCATAGGGAAGAAACCGCTCCGTCCACCCGCTGCGGGCTTTGTTCGCAGCTGCTTGGGGGCGTGCGGTCAGGACGGAGCACAGTCGACGGGCGCGCCCGTTGACTGCAGCTCCTGCCTCCGCTCGTCTCGCTGCGGAAGGGCTTTCCTCGATCCCCAGGCCAATGCTCGGGCACATTTCTCAGTCTGAGGGAGAAGAGGGCGAAATGCCTCCCTGCAAAGAAGGGGGACACAGCTCATCCCCCGCCCCACCAAGCCCAGAAGAAGCGGCCTCTGTCGATTCAGAGCACCCCATTAAGTTCAGTGGGGCTTACTCCCAAGTAAGTGTGCCGAGGGCTGCAGATTTACGGCACAATCTTACATTTTATGCCTACTCAGGAGTGGGTCAGAGGCTTCCTGGGAGTTGCAAGAGAAGAGTACAGCAAAAGTTAAGCTACGGAAACACCCCCCCCCCCTTTGCGCACATGCCAGGGAGGGAGCGAGGCGCTCCCTCGGCTCACACCACGCGCCTGCCGCGCCAAGGAGCCCTCCCTCCTTCCGCAAAGAACCCGAAAGCAGGAAGCTCCGGAAAGGAAGCAGGTTTTTGCGGGGGGGCTTACTGCAGACACGCCCTCAAGCTCTGCCCGCGTTGTCAATGTCAGCATTTGGCCCTGGAACAGCAGCGTGAAAAGCGATACAGCGCGTGCCCCTGCGCGCGTGCGGAGCAGCTTCCGGCCCTGCCGCGCGTCCGCAGCACGCTGGGGCTGGGCTGGGCTGGGCTGGGCTGGGGCAGCGCGGCTGCCGGGGCCCCCGCGCCCTGCTATTGCCGAAGCCCTCGTCAGCGCCGCGCCTCCGGGCCTCGGACGCGCACCTGCTGCCGGGGGGGGCCTCCCTCGGCGCGGGCGCGGAGCAGCGGCCACGCGCGGGGACGGCCAGGCTGCCGCGCCCGGGCCCGCCGCGCCGCGCCGCGCCGCCTCGCCCTCCCGGCCGCGGGCCGGGCTCCCCGGGGCCGCTTCCGGAGCGGCGCCGCCCCCGCAGGCCCGTCCTCCCCCGGCGCGGAGCGGGCCGAGAGCCAGCGGGCGGCCCTGCCCCGAAGAGCCGGCCGGGCCTCCCGGCCGTGCGGCGCCCTCCGCGCTGCGGGGCGCCCCGGCGGCCGTCCCCGCGCGCGCAGAGCGCCCGAGCCCGCGAGGGCGGCCGCCCCTGCCGCGCACGGCGCCCTCGTACCTGGCGCGCGCCCTCCGCCGCCATCGCCGCCGGCAGCCGGGCGGAGACGGGGCCGGCGGCGCCGAGCCGGGCCTCCGCAGCGGCGCTGCCGGGGAGTGCAGCGGGCGGGCGCCCATCCGCCTGCGGCGCTTCCCCTGCTGCGCCGCTTTCGGCCGGGAGGCGCCGCGGCCGAAGCACGAGCGCCGGCCCGGCCCGGCCCGGCCGCCACCCGCCAAGCGGGCGTCCCCGGGCGGCGAGAGGCGGCGGCGCGCCGCCGGCGGCCTACCGCCGGGTGGGAGGCGAGATGCCGGCAGCGGGGCTCGCCGGGGCGGAGCATGCCCTTCTCTCCGTGCTCGCCCCGCTTCCCGAAGGCGCCTGCCTGAGCTGGCCGGGCGAGCATGGAGAGAAGTCCCGCGATCTCCGCCACGCGCCCGACTCGGGGCCAAGCTGGGGCCGCGGGCTGCGTGGCGCAACGTCCGCGCGCGCCCAGGGTGCCAGCACCACCAGCCGCATAAGAACGTCAGAAAAGCCCCAAAGCGGGACCCGGCCCAGTCCCCCGGAGTCCAGCCTTCTGCTCACACACCAGCCAGCCAGCTGCCCCCTTAGAAACCCACAAGCAGCACGGGAGCACAACAGCACCCTCCCACCCATGTTCCCCAGCCACTGGTGCACATAGGCATACTGCCCCCCATACTGGAGGGAGCACAGAGCCATCCGGACTAGGAGCCACTGATAGCTGTATCCCGCATGATGTCCAATCTCCTTTTAAACCCATCCAAACTGGTGGCCATCACTATATCACAGAATAGTAGGGCTGGAAGGGGCCTACAAGGCCATCGAGTCCAACCCCCTGCTCAGTGCAGGAATCCAAGTCAGAGCATCCCTGACAGATCAGGCTGGCTGTCCAGCCTCGTCTTGAGCGCCTCCAGCGTGGGAGAGCCCACCGCCTCCCCAGGTGATTGGTGCCATTGTCGTATTGCTCTTCTCATGTTCTCATGTGCTGTTTTTAACACCGAGGATGAGCCAGGCAGGCAGGGAGAAAACAGCTTGAAGGGGTGGGGTGGGACCTCTCCCCAAACACTCCGTGTGGGAGAAGTAGCCCACCCCCCCTTCTGCTTTCTGTGAAGCAGGCAAAGACGTCAAGAAGGTCCCTGCACGTGTCTCGCTCAGCCCTTGGTCTGCAGCGGCAGAGCTGGGTCTTGCTGCCCCCACTCCTGCCGGGCTTCCTGCCCGCAGTGCCTTCAGCTCTCACGTCACCTTGCGACCCACCAGACCCTGGCCATCTCTTTAAGTGGAAAAGCTGCTGTCTTTCATTGATTAAGTAACTTACGGAGTTACTCCTATCCCGTTTGTCATTGCAACATGAAATCCAAGGGGCTCCTCTAATAAAAACTTCACAGAGTGTGTAAAAAGGGGGGTTGGAGATGGGGGCTCCATCCCTCCAGTGATGCCGACTGTGCTAGCCTCGCCTGCCCCCCCCCCTCCGCCTCTCTTGATGGTTCTGCTGCACCTTGGCAGGCCAGGAAAAGTCTGCCTTGACACAGCCTCATTGGGGGGCAGACAGTGGGGTGGGAAGAAGCCCTCTTTCTCCCACCCCTGCCCCTCGGGACCCTAGGAATGCATAGTGGGGAGCAGAAGGGGGAGAGCTGGCTGGGTCGGAGTTCCAGGAGAGCCCGTGGAGGGGTCTTGCCTGATCCTTCCCACGCTGCTGAGAGACTCCCTCTGGGCTGGTGGCGCTTGGTTACATTGGCCGCCACCTCAATGGAACCAATGGTGCCTCTTTGGGGCACGGACTGAAGTCCTCTGCGATGAGGCCCACCCGCCCTGGGAGACAGGGGTTCCCTCTCCCACAAGGGAGACTATCCAGGCCCCGGAGACATGGGCCAGGCTGTGCCCCTTCCATGCCCGGCCGGGCGATGATGTCGTGGAATCTTTGCCCTGGCCAATGGGAGTCAGGCTGCAAACAGTTGGAGAAGGAAGAAGGGACCTTGGGGAATCTTTTCCCAAAGGGCAGTTGGAAGGCCTGTTGGAGAAGGGCTGGGAAGGAGTCAGCGTCAAGAAGGGACTGGAAGCGTGGCGCCATGATCCGCAGCTGGGCAGTGAGAATGGCAGAGCTGATGGGGAGAGGCAGGCTCCCAGTAGCCCTGCTTCTGCAGCCAGGGTGCTTGGGGGCAGCCCGGGACTCGTTCATAGCCGCAGGCTTCCAGTGCTACAGCAAAGGAACTTCTCACTGCATGAATACCTGAGCATGGCTCTTACGTTCTTATTGAGCAACTCCCCTACAAGGAAAGGCTACAACCTCTGGGACTGTTTAACTTAGAAAAGAGGCAAGTGAGTGCAGGCATGAAAGAGGTGAACAAAATTATGCATGACTGGGAGAAAGTGGATAGGGTGACATTTTCTCCCTCTCTCAAAATACTAGACCCCAGTGGAGGTCATCCCAAGAAACTGATTGGTGGGAGCTTCAGGACATGTAGAAGGAAGTCCTTCACACAGCGGATAGTTAAAACTATGGAATTCACTACCGCAAGGTCTGTTTCCTGTCTCCTAGCTGAGCAGAGGAGAGGAAGCTGCTCCAGCTGGTCTAGGGGCTATACAAGGAAGCAAGCTCCCAGAGAGTGAGCGATCAGAGTGAGCGAACATGGAGAGCGAACAGGAGTTGGCTGGGGGAGGCCCTTAACATTTTTTTTTCATTTTTTAAAAATTTATTTTTCTTGTAACACACACTTCCATACCAGTGGGATTCTGTTTTAAACCTCCAATGAATAGAGGACAAAGCACAGGCTATTCCAGTAGAATCAGAAAGCCAGAAACATAAAGGGAATAGAGACTGTGGAAGGAAAAGACTCTCCAGTGGTGGTGACCTGCAATGTCTGTGCCATGTTTGCTTTCTTGCCTGAGATCAACATGGCCTACACCTGCAACAAGTGCAAGTTGATCACGCTGCTGGAAGAAAAAGTAAGAGGACTGGAGTGGCGAGTGGCAACCCTCTGGGGAAAGAGTTCTTGGACAGAACGGTGGAACTGCAGCAGCAAAGCAAAGTACAGAAGCTTGAAGAGCAACAGCAAGCTGAGGCAGAAGAGGAAAATGCTGAAGTGAGGAAAAATGAAGTAGAGGATACTCCTTGGAAAAGGGTGACAGGAGCAGAAGAACTAGAACCCATTCTACACCAGTGGCAGAAATGGAACTATGGAAGTGTTTTCAGGTACTTGAGGATGAGAGTGGAGGACAGCCTGCAGAGGAAGAATTACAGGGGACCCCACAGGAGAGCGAGCAAGAGGCTGAAGGTCAGTCAAGCACAGGCAATGAAACACCACAAGAAGAGTGGTAGTAGTGGGAGACTCCTTGCTGTGTGGGATCAAAACCCAAGTATGCTGTGAAGACCCATGGACTCACCAGGTATGCTGTCTCCCAGGAGGACGGATTAGAGATGTGACTGAAAGCTTGCCTGCACTCATAAAGCCCACTGACAGGTATCCCTTTCTTCTCATCCACGTGGGAACAAATGATACCACCAAGCAGAGCTACGAAGAAATCACGTCAGACTTTGAAGCTTTCGGAAGGAAACTCCAGAACTTTGGGGCCCAGATAGTTTTCTCATCCATCCTTCCAGTAGTTAAAAGAGGAATAGAAAGGGAAAGAAAAATACTCCGGGTGAATGACGGGCTATGAAGGTGGTGCCGGCGTGAGAGATTTGGATTCTGGGACCACGGGCTATACTTCCTGGAAGATGGGCTGCTGGCAAGGGAAGGGTTGCACCTCACAAGCACTGGGAAGAATGTTTTTGGCCACAGCATGAAGAACTTCATCAGGGGGGATTTAAACCAAATCCTATGGGGAAGGGAGATGTAAAGTTGGGAGTAACAATGGACGTAGGTGCCTGCACTGCAACGGAGAGAACAGCTCTGATAGCGCCCAGTAATAGTCTTCAGACACATGTAGGAAGAAAGCCAGACTATGAAGCACATGGTCTTCGATGTCCATATACTCATGCCCAGAGTATGGGAAACAAACAGAACGAACTTCAACTCTTAATACAGGAGGGAAATTATGACTTGATAGGTATAACTGAGACTTGGTGGGATGACTCTCATGACTGGAATACAGCAGTTGAAGGATATAACTTGTTCAAAAAGAACGGGAGTAACAGAAAGGGAGGTGGGGTTGCACTGTATGTGAAAAATACATATCTCTGCACAGAAATACAGGAGGAGGAGCTTGGTAGCCCCATCGAGAGCACCTGGATCAAAATAAAGGGAGCAAAGAACAAAAGGAACCTGGTGGTCGGAGTCTACTACCGGCCACCCAATCAAGGAGAAGATGAGGATGAAACTTTTGAAAAGCAAATAGCCAATGTTTTAAGGAAGCATGATGTAGTAGTAATGGGGGACTTCAATTTCCCCAATATTTGTTGGGAGACAAATTCTGCCAAACATGGCCCCTCCAGGAAAGTCCTGACTTGTGTGGCGGATAACTTCCTCTACAGAAAGTAGAGGGAGGAACTAGAGGATCGGCTATCCTTGACTTGACCCTAACCAACAGAGATGACTTAGTGGGTAAAGTAGCAGTTAAAGGAACTCTGGGGGAAAGGGACCATATTATACTTGAGTTCTTGGTTCTAAAGGAAGCAAAAGCCGGGTGTAGCCAAACCCGTACCCTGGATTTTAGGAAACCGGATTTTAATAAACTCAGAACAATGATCAGTAAGGCCCCATGGCAAGCGACGCTAACGAGAAAAGGAGTCCAAGATGGGTGGGAGCTTTTAAAAAAGGAAATTCTCAAGGTATGATTACAAACAAAAACGTACACATATAGGAAGTGGAAGGAAGGCCATGTAACAAAGGAAGAGTGCAGGCAGGTAGCACAGAATTGCAGGGATGGTGTCAGGAATGCTAAAGCTGAGAACAAGCTGAGGTTAGTAAGGGATGCTAAAAACAACAAAACAGCTTTCTTCAGCTACATGCATAATAAACGACAGAGGAAAGACCCGTGTCACGAAGACCCGTGGACTCGCCAGGTATCTGTCCTCCCGGGAGACAACATACCTGGCGAGTCCACGGGTCTTCGCGAGATAACTTCCTCCTACAGAAAGTAGAGGAAGGAACTAGAGGATCGGCTATCCTTGACTTGATCCTAACCAACAGAGATGACTTAGTGGATAAAGTAGCAGTTACAGGAACTCTGGGGGAAAGCGACCATGTTGTACTTGAGTTCTTGGTTCTAAGGGAAGCAAAAGCCGAGTGTACTCAAACGCGTACCCTGGATTTTAGGAAAGCTGATTTTAATAAACTCAGAACAATGATCAGTAAGGTCCCATGGCAAACAATGCTAGCGAGAAAAGGAGTCCAAGATGGGTGGGAACTTTTAAAAAAGGAAATTCTCAAGGCACAATCACAAACAATTCCAACAAGAAGAAAAGGTGGAAGACAACAGAAGAAGCCAATGTGGCTTCACAAAAAGCTTAGGGATGACCTGAAAACAAAAAAGGACACATATAGGAAGTGGAAAGAAGGCCAAGTAACAAAGGAAGAGTACAGGCAGGTAGCACAGAATTGCAGGGATGGCGTCAGGAAGGCTAAAGCGGAGAACGAGGTGAGGTTAGCGAGGGATGCTAAAAACAACAAAAAGGCTTTCTTCAGCTACGTTCATAGTAAAAGGCAGAGGAAAGAAATGGTTGTTCAGCTATTAAATAAGGATGGCAAAATGATAACAGATGACAAAGAAAAGGCAGAAGTGCTCAATTCCTACTTTGGCTCAGTCTTCTCCCAAAAGAGGGTCTATGACCCCCCTGGCAAAGGCGAAGTACAGGCTGAAGGGGCAGGATTGCAGCTTGAGATCGACAGGCATATGGTCAAGGAACACCTCATTACTTTGAATGAGTTCAAATCTCCAGGGCCAGATGAACTGCATCCTAGAGTCATAAAGGAACTGGCAGAAGAACTCTCAGAACCGCTGTCTATTCTCTTTGAGAAATCATGGAGGACCGGGGAAGTGCCAGATGACTGGAGGAGGGCTAACGTTGTCCCTATCTTCAAAAACGGTAAAAATGAGGAACCTGGGAACTACAGACCAGTCAGTCTGACATCAATCCCTGGGAAAATTCTGGAGCAGATGATCAAGCAATCCATCTGGAAGCACCTTGACAACAATGCCGTGATTACTCGAAGCCAACATGGATTTGTCAAAAAAAGTCCTGCCAGACAAATATGATCTCATTTTTTGATCAAGTCACCTCCCTTGTAGACCGTGGGAATGCTGTAGACATCATATACCTCGACTTCAGCAAAGCTTTCGACAAAGTGCCCCATGATATCCTGATGAGCAAACTTGCTCGAAGTGGGCTAGATGAAACAACGATCCGGTGGATCCACAGTTGGCTACAGAATCGGACTCAAAGAGTGCTTATCAATGGGACCTTCTCAAGCTGGGGAGAGGTAACGAGTGGGGTACCGCAGGGCTCAGTCCTGGGCCCAGTGCTCTTCAATATTTTTATTAATGACTTGGAGGAGGAGGTGCAGGGAATGCTGATCAAATTTGCAGATGACACCAAATTGGGCGGGATAGCTAATACTTTGGAAGACAGAAACAAAATTCAAAGTGATCTGGATAGACTGGAGCGCTGGGCAGAAAACAACAGAATGACATTTAATAGGGACAAATGCCAAGTTCTGCACCTAGGAAAAAGAAACCAAATGCACAGTTACAAGATGGGGGATACGTGGCTCAACCACACTACGAGCGAGAAGGATCTTGGAATTGTCGTCGATCACAAGCTGAATATGAGCCAACAATGTGATGTGGCTGCAAAAAAGGCAAATGCTATTTTGGGCTGCATTCATAGAAGCATCGCTTCCAAATCCCGGGAAGTACTAGTTCCCCTCTACTCAGCACTGGTTAGGCCTCATCTGGAGTACTGTGTCCAGTTCTGGGCACCACACTTTAAGAAGGATGCAGACAAGCTGGAGAGGGTTCAAAGGAGGGCAACAAAGATGATCAGGGGACTGGAAACAAAGCCCTATGAAGAGAGACTGAAAGAACTGGGCATGTTTAGCCTTGAGAAGAGAAGACTGAGGGGAGATATGATAGCACTCTTCAAGTACTTGAAAGGTTGTCACAGAGAAGAAGGCCAGGATCTCTTCTTGATCATCCCAGAGTGCAGGACACGGAATAATGTGCTCAAGTTACAGGAAGCCAGATTCCGGCTGAACATCAGGAAAAACTTCCTGAGTGTCAGAGCAATACGGCAATGGAACCAATTACCTGGGGAGGTGGTGGGCTCTCCCACACTGGAGGCCTTTAAGACGAGGCTGGACAGCCATTTGTCAGGGATGCTCTGACTTGGATTCCTGCATTGAGCAGGGGGTTGGACTCGATGGCCTTGTAGGCCCCTTCCAACCCTACTATTCTATGATTCTATGATACTAGGAAAGAAATGGTGGCTCAGCTATTAAATAAGGATGGCAAAATGATAACAGAGGACAAAGAAAAGGCAGAGGTGCTCAATTCCTACTTCGGCTCAGTCTTCTCCCAAAAGGCGAAGTACAGGCTGAAGGGGCAGGATTGCAGCTTGAGATCGATAGGTATATGGTCAAAGAACACCTAATTCCTTTGAATGAGTTCAAATCTCCAGGGCCAGATGAAGTGCACCCTAGAGTAAGGAAGGAACTGGCAGAAGAGCTCTCAGAACTGCTGTCTACTCTTTGAGAAATCATGGAGGACGGAGGAAGTGCCAGATGACTGGAGGATGTTGTCCTTGTGTGCAAAAAGGGTAAAAAGGAGGAACCTGGGAACTACAGACCAGTCAGTCTGACATCAATCCCTGGCAAAATTCTGGAGCAGATGACAAAGCAATCCATCTGGAAGCACCTTGAAAGCAATGCAGTGATCACTCGACGCCAACATGGATTTGTGAAGAACAAATCCTGCCAGACGAATCTGATCTCATTTTTGGATCAGGTGACCTCCCTTGTGGATTGTGGGAATGTTGTGGACATCATATACCTCGACTTCAGCAAAGCTTTCGACAAAGTGCCCCATGATCTCCTGATGAGCAAACTAGCTCAAAGTGGGCTAGATGAAACAACGATCCGGTGGATCCACGGTTGGCTACAGAATCGGACTCAAAGAGTGTTTCTCAATGGGACCTTCTCCAACTGGGGAGAGGTAACAGGTGGGGTACCGCAGGGCTCAGTCCTGGGCCCACTGCTCTTCCACATTTGTATTAATGATGTGGAGGAGGAGGTGCAGGGAATGCTGATCAAATTGGCAGATGACACCAAATTGGGCGGGATAGCTAATACTTTGGAAGACAGAAACAGAATTCAAAGTGATCTTGATAGACTGGAGCGCTGGGCTGAAAACAATAGAATGACATTGAATAGGGATCAATGCCAAGTTCTGCACCTAGGAAAAAGAAACCAAAGGCACAGTTACAAGATGGGGGGCACATGGTTCAACAACACTACAAGCGAGAAGGATCTTGGAATTGTTGTCGATCGCAAGCTGAATATGAGTCAACAATGTGATGTGGCTGCAAAAAAGGCCAATGCTATTTGGGGCTGCATTAATAGAAGCATAGCTTCCAAATCCCAGGAAGTACTAGTTCCCCTCTACTCAGCACTGGTTAGGCCTCATCTAGAGTACTGTGTCCAGTTCTGGGCGCCACACTTTAAGAAGGATGCAGACAAACTGGAGAGGGTTCAGAGGAGGGCAACGAAGATGATCAGGGGACTGGAAACAAAGCCCTATGAAGAGAGACTGAAAGAACAGGGCATGTTTAGCCTTGAGAAGAGAAGATTGAGGGGAGATAGGATAGCGCTCTTCAAGTCCTTGAAAGGTTGTCACAGGGAGGAAGGCCAGGATCTCTTCTTGATCATCCCAGGGTGCAGGACATGGAATAATGGGCTCAAGTGACAGGAAGCCAGATTCCAGCTGAAGATCAGGAAAAACTTCCTGACGGTTACAGCAATACGACAATGGAACCCATAACCTAGGGAGGTGGTGGGCTCTCCCATACTGGAGGCGTTCAAGACGAGGCTGGACAGCCATTTGCCGGGGATGCTCTGACTTGGATTCCTGCATTGAGCAGGGGGTTGGACTTGATGGTCTTATAGGCCCCTTCCAGCCCTACTATTCTGTGATTCTCTGATTCTGTGTGGGACTACAGCTCCCATCTTCCCCAGCCAGCCAGCCAGTGGAAGGCTGGTTTGCACAGCGGGCAATGGGAAGGGCAGGACAAGAGGAAGGGGAGCAGAGCCACCAGCTCCAGGCTGAGTCAGGTGCAATGGAGGCTTTCCTGACGGGTCTCTGTCAAGCAAACCGGGGTTCATGCACAGATGATGCTTCTGGAATGTTTTCAAAGGCATCTCCACACAGAGCGCATTTGAGGGTAGGCTGACCTGGAGACCCCCAAGGCTAGAATGGGTATGTCCCAGTTGGCTCCCCCTTTTCCAAAAACCCACTGCCTTATATACCTTATTGTGACATTTGGCGAGCCATCCTGGGAACGTGTTTGGAGAGCAGGGGAGAAATATCTCAAACAGAATTCTCAGGGTAAAGCAATGCCCTCTGCGCACCGGTGGGGCATGGCCCAGTGGTGAAGCCCCTGTTTTGCCTGCAGAAGATTTTGGGTTCCATCCTCAGCAGCATCTCCAGATAGGCCTGGAAAAATCTCCTGTCTGAAGCCCTTTTCTTTATATTTTTCTTTAGGGCTTTTTAAAGAGGAGGAGAAGATGGCAGTGTAAGGATTTTCTTGGTCCTTGCAATTTACATTTGAGTTCAATATGGGGAGGGGGTTAAAGCTAATGGGCAACAGGGCAAGTGGGGGAGTAATATCCACTGTATTAAATGCATGCTGATGCTGATAAGGTTGGAAGGTTATCAAAAATCTCTTATCAACTGTGTCTTCCTTAGAAGGAAACTGGGCCATAAGTAGGGATGTATGAATCCTTTACCTGGCTCCGCGCAGGGGCATCTGCGGTGGGGGGGAGGTGCTCCATCCCTCCCCCTGGAATCCTCGATGGGGGGGAGGCACTCCGTCCCTCCCCCCGGAATCCTGCCCGGCCGGCTCCATTCCGCGGCCAAGCCACAGAGCCGCCGGCCGGCTTCAGCCGCCCACAGCCGGACATCCGGCCGCTGGGCAGCCCTGCAGGGACACAAATGGTGGCTGTCGTAGCCGCTGCCATTTGCGTCCCTGTATTGAGCCATGATAGGCTATGTAAATATTTACGTAGCCTATCACGGCAGGGAGAAAAACCCCAGCGTACGCAAATGGCGGTAGCCGCTGCCATTTGCGTACGCTGGGTTTCCCCCCCCCCCACGGTGATAGGCTATATAAATACTTACGTAGCCTATCACAGCCTCCACAGGAATGCAAATGGCATCCCTGCGTTAGCTGTGATAGGCTACGTAAGTATTTACGTAGCCTATCACGGCTACTGAGAGGAGGAAGCAAATGGCGGCCGCAGGATGGCCGCCATTCGCAAGGCAGCACGGACGGGAGCAGGTAAGTGCTCCGTTTCACACACCTTTTGTGGGGTGGGGGCGGTGCATGCCTTTCATGGGTTGGGGGGTGGGGGTTTCAATCTGTGACGGATTTCGGGGGGCTGAATGCACTGGCATTCGGCCTCACTGAGATCCGTCACGGAATTCTCTGACATCCCTAGCCATAAGCAAGGGGTCATAGATGAGAACACATTGTGGTTTAGGATTCCGCTGCCTGGAAATAAAGGGAAGAAAAAAGGAGCTGTTGACCACTTAAAAGGAGAACTTAGACTTGTTTTACAGTAAACAAGAGTTAGGCGGGAATATTTGGGAAATGTGTCATGAGATGGGACGTATAGGATGACATGGACCAATAGTTGTAAAGATTTTGGGATATGTATTAGAGGGGAGGACACCAACTTTGAGGGGGTATATAATGGGGTACATGGAAGAGATCTGGGTCTCCTTTCTTTACTCTGGGCTGAGCCTGCTACACTGTGGTCTGTGTTGTAGGCCATGGTTCCCTGGCAGTGCCGGGGAATAGAAAGGAGAGAGAGGAAAGTGCAGAAGAAAAAAGAGGGAGAAAGGAAGACATCCGTTGGGGTTCAGAGATGACGCTGGACCATGGCTTCGCGTCCTGCGGAGGAGCACAGGCGTGTGCCGTGGGCGCCCGTGCTACCTGCTTCCTCTGCAGGTGAGAAGAAGAGCCTGAAGGCAACCAATCCCATCTCCAGTAAACCACCGTTACCCATTGTGTTCAATCTCAGCACAGAAGTGTTGGCAGGAGGTGGCCATTGTTTTGCCCACAAACCAGAAACCCACATCTTGTCTGGATCCTGGTTTGTGATCCTGGTTTGCAGGCAGGGGAAGGGCAGGAGGAGAACACAGGTTCAGCTGGCTTGAACGACTGAACAGCCCCAGACAAAAAGAGAAGAAGGGTAGGCACAGCCAAGAAAGCATGTGCTCTGATTGCGGGCTGGCCATAAAGTGGGTTCCTCAGTCTGGGAAGCTACTAGACCAGCCTTTCACCACCTTGCACCCTCCAGCTGTGCTGGACTATAACTCCCATAATCCCCCCAGCCAGCAGGGCAAGGCAGGTTGCTTTGTTCCTGGGTCCTGACTAGGCACTGTGCTGCACAGGTTTCCTGCCGGTGGTCCCGACCCAATTCTGATCCATGTAGAACTTATGGGACTAAGGAAACTGCAGGTCACGTCCTTGGGACTGTTTGGCTTCTGCTGTGGAACGGGAGCCTCTCATTGGTGAGCTTTAGGAGGATGGCGTTCACCTTCAGAGGCTGCTCTTCCTAGCAAGGTGCTGTGTGGCACAGTTTTTGAGGGCTGGAGGGAGCCACTTTCTAAGCACATGTGACTAGGGGAATCCTTGTAGCCAGTAGATGGCGTGTTGTTCAGTCATGTCCGACTCTTCGTGACCCCACGGACCAGAGCACGCCAGGCCTTCCTGTCCTGCGCTCTCTCCCGGAGTGTGCTCAAGTCCATGTTCATTGCATCGATGCTCTCTAGCCATCTCATCCTCTGCCGTCCCCTTCTCCTTTTGCCTTCAGTCCTTCCCAGCATCAGGGTCTTTTTCAAGGAGTTTTCTCACCGCATTAGGTGGCCAAAATATTTGAGCTTCAGCTTCAGTATCTGTCCTTCCAATGAGCAGTCAGGCTTAGGGCCTCTTTTTGGCCTCGTTAGCCCATGAATCTTTACAAGGAAGAGGAGTTGCTGGGCTGGTATCTGTTGTTCTGAAATGAAGAAGGGCCTCCCTTCTCCAGCTGCTGCTGCTTCCCCGTGGGGCAGCCGTGTGGTGTAGGAAAGCGATTTCCCACAGTGAGTACTCTCCACCCAGCCCACAAGCTAGACAAAGAAATCCCTCACTGTGTGGTCCATCACTCTTACCCATTTTACAGATGAGAACTGTGGTGGAGAAACAGAACATTTAATACGTGTACCATGGATCAAGGGCACTGTTGGTATGTGCACATGCAAACGATCCAGATGCAGCCACGCCCCTCCTGAACAATGGCATATTCAGGGGTTTTATACCATTTTTCCTCCATTAGCACTCATGGGATCAAAGAGTGGTTCAGTCTGTTCTTTGTTGATAATACATCATGTTCCCAATTTCCAGGACTGACATTTGTTGAAGACAGATTGACATCTCCTTTGGACTCCCCAACATTTCTCATGGTTGCTTCTGTGGTCATAACGTGCTGTCCTCCTTTTTTATTGGCCCATGTCCATCTTCTGTAACTGATACTTTGGCAACCTTCAGCACTTACCAGAGCACCCCCATTTGGCCTTCCTGCAATAAAGCCATTCCTTCTCCATCACACCTCCCCTTCCTGACCTAGGCTAGAATACTTCAATGCACATGACAAGGAATGGTTAACAGTTAACCTTTTCACATTTCATAATGTTCTCAATGGACACTTAAATGTTTGGGGTTACAAAATACGTTTCAGGATGTTTACAAATTCAGGCTTGTCAGGGTCAAACTTTGCATTCTGTTTGTTTTCACACCACATTTGTTACATTGCAAAGAAAACAAGAATGCACTGCGGCCCCTGAAGTCTACAAGGTTATCTACTAGGAGCAGGGAGAGAAGTTATAGAGGGAAACAATCTCCATTGACAAAAATCAAGTAAAGGTGGATTTAAGAAATGAGAGAAATCAATAAAAGTGATAAGATATAAACTTAAATATTTAAGGGAAATATAAGTGGGTATGAGGAGACATTAGAAAGACAAGTTGAAGAAAAATAAAATCACACTGTATCAATACAGCCCAAGTCAAACCAAGAGGAACAATTTCCTGATCACACCAAATCAAGTTGTGACATAAACAAGTCAGGACAAACACTACAGATTTTACTCCAAAATATCCTCATAAACAAAATATAACAAACATTTATAAACTGAATAATAAAATCCAACATTCACAAAATGCAGCCAAACCTGTGTCAATTGCTAAACATGGAGATGAGCCTATTTCCATACTTTGTCCTCACATGCAGTAAATACGGAAAGAAAACATTAACAGAATGACCTTCGTGACCAACACCGTCAGTTCCCAACGAATCCCAAGAAGAATCTATTGCCGGCGAACACTGACTGCCAAACGCGTTTTGACTCTTCTGTGGCACATCGAAGGACTGTTAAACTCGTTCCAGAAACGGATTGCGAAGAGCCCCAAAAGGATCTCTCCAAACTGGAGGAAAGGGTATTAAAAATGACAAATGTGATTCAGTGCAAGCAAGTGCAAAGTGATGCGCGTTGGGGCAAAACATCCAGCGTCCCGTATACGCTGCAGGGTCTCAGCCGGTGGGGGCTGACCAAGCGAGGGGCCTTGGGGTGGCGATGGGCAGCTCAAAAAGATGTCAGGCCCAGGCGCAGCTGCCATAAAAAGGCAAAGTCCGCGCGGGGCATCCAGCAACCAGTCCAGCGCCACACCCGGCCAGCTCCCCGGCCTGTGCGCAGGGAACACCGGCGGGAGCGGGCGACGGAATTCCGGGAGCTGCAGGTCTCGGGGGCCGCGACGCATCAGGCGGCCCGCCGCCGGCGCGAGCGCGCTCCCTCTCGCCACGCCCGGCCCGCGTCGTCCAGGGTGCTGCTCCGCCCGGGGTGCCGCTCGCTCTGCTCCGAGGCCGACCGGGCCGGCTTGGCAAACCCCGCCAGAGCGGGTCCCCGCCGAGGTCCCGGCCGCGCGACGGCGCCCGGCAGAAGCGCCTCCGGCCCCGGCGTCCCGGAGGAGGGCGGCGTGCGGCGGGGCCGCGAGGGCGGAGGCGGCCCCGCGCACCCCACGGCGGCTGCCTCGAAGCCGGGCGGGGCCCGACTCCAGCGGGGCCGAAACTCTGGGCAGGCCGTGCCTCCCCGGCTGGCGGGGGAGAATCGACGGGGGGGCATCCGGAGCGGCCCGGGCGGGGGGCGAGTCTCCCTTCTTGCTTTTTTAACCGAAGAAAGGCCCCGCGCGCCGCCCGCGGCTCTCCGGGCCCCGCCAGCCGCACGCCCAGGCACAGCCCGGGAGTCACTCCCAAGGCATTCCGGGAAGCGTGGCCGGCGGGGCTCGGCACCTCCGGGCCTCCCGGCGGCCGTGCGTCCGGGAAGGCGCCGCCAGCAGGGCGCCGCAGAGAGGAATAACGAAATGGCGAGCAGCCGCGCACATCTCGGTGACGCACCTATGGCATTCAGCGCTGCTATGCTGGGGTTGCAGAAACCTTGGTGTTGCCCCGGGCATTCGGACCCTCCTTTCCCGCTGAAATGCCCCTTGGGATGTCAGGCGTCTCGGATCTCGAGGCTTTGCTCATATTCCTTGTCAAGGGGAACGAGGTTGTGGTGAAACAATCCTGCTTTGGTAGCTCCCTCCGGACCCTGCTATGGTGAGTTGAATGTTCAGCGAATGCCGGCCGGCCAAAGCTTGTGCCCTTCCGTTGGTAATCAGTTTGGAAATCCATGTTTAATGTTGGAAATGCTCAGCTGTGTCCTCTTGGCTGCTCTTGTAATAATCCCGCACCCAGCTTTGTTCAGCCCACCGCATCTTGTGTGCAGAGGTACACTGCCACTGGCCATGGAGGATCCAATTGGCTCTCAAGCCTAAGAGCTGTAGATACATCAGCCCTCCATGAATTTATCTAATCCTCTGTCAAAGCTGCGGAACCTTGTGGCCTTCATCACATCATGTGGTCATGCATTTCATAACTTATCTATGATGTGCGTACAGAAATTCCTCCCTTCGCAGGTCTTGAATGTTTTGTCCATCAACTTCCTGCCGGAGTCTCCCCAGCCTGGTGCCCCCAGAGGTCTTGGACTGCAGCTCATCATTTCCAGCCAGCAGGGCCAATGGCCATCTTGGAAATTATGGGAGTTGCAGTCTGACAGATCTGGAGGGCACCCAGTTGGGGGAGGCTGTCCTGGACTGCCTGGATTCTAGTGTTACTGCAAAGGGAGGAAAGGCCGCTCTCACTCTCTCCGTCTTCTCCACCCTCATCTTGTAGACCTCTCTTGTGCTGTCTGCAGATGCTGCTTGAGCCTTTCCCTGAGGAAGCGTTCTCCAGCCCCCCATTTTTTTCCTGCAACTTTTCCAGCTCCACAGTATCTGTTGAGGCGGCCAGAATCATCCATGCTATTCTAAATGCAGATGCATCCCCAGTTTAGAGAAAGATGGTCAGTGTTGCTTCCAGTCCTTTTCCTAATAACCACTAGATCGCACTGCTGCAACCCACCTGTGCGCTTTCATGGTTCATGCTCTTTGTTGCTTAGCGTCCCATTCCATGACATTTAGATGCCTGCACAGCCAGTACAAGATCCTGGGAATTAAACAGCATGCATGCAGAAGAGTGTCATATTCAAGAAGCATCATGAACTCCAACAAAGGTTTATTTGGAGAGAGGATAAAAAAAAACAAGAAGACACCACCACCACCACCAGTGCACATGATATTAAGAATATCATACCCTAAATTTTAGGGCATCAATGCCCTTATCATTACCTTGACAACTTCACGAGACTTGTCCTAGAATGATTTCCTTCACCTTGGAAATGCTGGGGAGCGCCCTCTGGAGCAGCCCCTCCACCCGGTGCCCTGCAGATGTCCAACAACCTCTAGAGTGGAACTGGATTCCCCCACCCCACAACTGCCGCAGGCAGAGGGTGCCCACGACCCCACGCTCTGTTTCCTGGTTCGTTGCCACCAGCTCAGACCCCATCAGGGCACACATGACACTGGGGGTTTTGTCCTGATGGGCCTCGCTTTGCTTATATTGAACTGCATCATTTGCGGCTTTGTTGCCCGTTCATGCAGTCGAGAAAGATCTTTCCGGGGCTCTCGGCGAGCCCTGCTTGCTCTTCCCAGCCTGAGGAATTGGGCATCAGCCCCCACAGTCGTGGCCACCTCACCCTTCCCTAGCTCCAGACCATTCGTGAGCAAGCCCCAGAGCCCTGGGCCTTGGGAAGAGCCCGCTTTCTCCTACCCTCCATCGCCCTCCACCCTTGACTCGGCTTCCTGATCTTTAGCCCCGGTACTCTTTCCCTGCGACTGCCACGTGGTGCAGCACAGCACTTTCCTTGGTTTGCATGGCGACACAGAGCAGGGGCCGGGGGTGGATCCCATGCCTCCCCGGGAGGTGCCACACTCTCAGCCTTGGCACTAAATGCACTGGTGTCAGGAGCGCCCCAGCCGCCTCTCGCAGTCCCCTCCAATAGCCAACTCAGGACACAGACGGCGAGGAATTCTCTCCGGGACTTTATTCCTTTATGACTCTTTCAGATACTAATCACTAGTGCCAAAGCAAGGAACAGCGCTGGGGAAAGATAGTTGAGCAGCCTAAGCTCCAGGTAAGGCAGTTGGTCCCGGTTTGAAGAACCACAGGAAGACCCTGAACTTATGGGCTAGGGAGAGATCCTCCCTCTTTCCCTTGGGTCCACGGGAGGCGACCGTTGTTTGCGCGCGAAACGAGCGCTACGCCTTTCTGCGCCCTCCATCTGTCGTCGCTCCCTGCGTCTCCGCCAAGCGTCCAGCAAGCCCCCCTCCAGTGCTCTCTCGCTGCCAGGGTCACTATCTATCCCAGGAATGCGGGCAGGAGGAATCTCTGCCAGCTGCTGTGCTTATGAGAGATGAGTGAGCTCCTCTCCCACGGATTGCTGTTCCTCCTCAGAATCAGAACTGCTGTGGGGCTCTATTGGCTCAGTTTCCACCCTGACATCTGGCTTTTTAAAATGCTGTTAGCAGCTGCTGCGGGGGTTGAGTGCAAATTGTCGAGATTTTATTATCAAAAAATTATCAGCGGGGGTCCTCCCATTCCCACCTGCTGCACAATCCCTCCCCTGCCAAGTTCTGCACCTAGGAAAAAGAAACCAAATGCACACTTACAAGATGGGGGACACGTGGCTCAACAACACTACAAGCGAGAAGGATCTTGGAATTGTTGTCGATCACAAGCTGAATATGAGCCAACAATGTGATGTGGCTGCAAAAAAGGCAAATGCCATTTCGGGTTGCATTAATAGAAGCATTGCGAAGAGAAAACTCCCTGGAAAAGACCCTGATGCTGGGAAAGATTGAAGGCAAAAGGAGAAGGGGACGGCAGAGGATGAGATAGCTAGATAGCATCACTGATGCAATGAATATGGACTTGAGCACACTCTGGGAGAGACCACAGGACAGGAACGCCTGGTGTGCTATGGTCCATGGGGTCATGAAGAACGACTGAACTACAACAACAATAGAAGCATAGCTTCCAAATCCCGGGAAGTACTAGTTCCCCTCTACTCAGGACTGGTTAGGCCTCCTCTGGAGTACTGTGTCCAGTTCTGGGCACCACACTTTAAGAAGGATGCAGACAAACTGGAGAGGGTTCAGAGGAGGGCAGCAAAGATGATCAGGGGACTGGAAACAAAGCCCTATGAGGAGAGACTGAAAGAACTGGGCATGTTTAGCCTTGAGAAGAGAAAACTGAGGGGAGACAGGAGAGTGCTCTTCAAGTCCTTGAGAAAGGTTGTCAGAGAGGAAGGCCAGCATCTCTTCTTCATCAACCCAGAGTGCAGGACATGGAAGAATGGGCTCAAGTGACAGGAAGCCAGATTCCGGCTGAACATCAGGAAGAACTTCCTGACTGTTAGAGCAATACGACAATGGAACCCATTCCCTAGGGAGGTGGTGGGCTCTCCCTCACTGGAGGCCTTCAAGACGAGGCTGGACAGCCATTAGCCAGGGATGCTGTGACTTGGATTCCTGCACTGAGCAGAGGGTTGGACTCGATGGCCTTGTAGGCCCCTTCCAACTCTACTGTTCCATGATTCTATGAAGCTGGTATCGGCCCGAGGAGGAAAGCCCGCCCCGCTTTTTCTTCTAGACGTGCATGTCAGGCGCACAGGCCCAGCTCAGCTGCCGCCTTACGTAGCCGTGGGCGGGGAGGGCAACTGAGTGTCTGCCTGCTCTCCCAGCTCTGCGCTCGGCACAAGGCAGAGCGGGCCGGGGAGCGGCAGTGGCGGGTGGGTTCCCGTCCCTCGCCCTCGGCTTGCCAAACGGCGAAGCCTCCCCTCGCTGCTTGGCCTGTCTCTCCGCCAAGAGAGGGCCAGGAGGAAACAACCCCTGACCTGCGCCGGGAGCGCCACGGGGCAGCCCCGGAGCCCGGCGAGGATGGAGCCTCTCCTGGAGCCCTCGCCTATGCCCAGCTTCGCCCAGGCACGCGGGCTGGCTGGTCCCCCGCCCCGGCCCCTTTCTCGGGCGGAAGAGCGATGCCTGGGGGCGCGGCGCGCTCCCTCCGCCCCGGCAGCCGTAAGCCCCCGTGGGGCCGGGGCCTGCCGGGGAGGCTGGTGGCGCGTCCACCTCCAGGGGCGCCTCCGGCGGGGGAGCGGCGCCGCTCGCGCCGGCAGCGCTCTGGGGTCCGTGCCGGCGGGCTGGCCGCGCCGAGAGGCGCTTCCGAGACGTCCTCGGGCGGGCCGGCCGGCGCCCGGGAGGAGAGCACCGGCGCGGGGCGCGCGCTGGCCGAGGAGCGCGGCCGGGCGCTCGTCCGCGGGCTAGCGGCACGGACGGCGAAGCGCCGGGGACGAGCGAGCCCCCGCCGGCTTCGCGGAGCCGCCCCGCCTCGCCGGCGTTCGCCTCGCGGGGCGGGGCGGCGAGCGGAGCGTTCCGGGGCGGGGCGGCGACGGCCCCCGGGGCTCCCTCCCGGCCGGCCGCGGGGGGAGCGGCGTCCTCGCGCGGCGGGCGCAGGCACGTGCGGCGGGCTGGGGCGCGGGCGCGGCGCCGAGGGCGAGGCCCCGCCCGGGCCGGTCCGCGACGGCCGGGCCTCCCGCGCGTGCTCCAGGGGGCCGCCTCGGGCGGGGGCCGCGGCCGCGCCCTCTCGGGAGGCTCGCCCCGCCGGGCGGGGGCGTGTCCTCGGCCGGCGCCGTCGGGATTCGCCCGGGCCTCCGGATGGGCCCGCCCCGGCGCCGGGCGGCTTTCCCGGCCTTCGCGCGCTGCTCGCCCCGCTCGGAAAGGCCGAACCGCCCCCGGGGCTGAGGCGCAGGCAGGGCGCGGCCAGCCGCGACAGGCCGCACCGGCCCGGCCGGCCCCCGCCCTGCGCGGGCTCCGCGCTCGGGCGCAAGAGGCTGGGCGGCCCGGTCCGGCGAGTTACGGGACTTCTCAGCACCGGCACCGCCCGGACGCCGGCGAGACTGGCACGGCGCCGCCGCTTCGCCGCCCGCGCTCCTGCGGCTCGACGGCCACGGCCCCGCCGGGGGCCCGGCCCTCCGGGGCGCCTCGCTGCCGAGCGGGGCCGCCGCGCTGCGCCTCCCCGCGAGGGCGCGCCGGCACGGCGACAGCCAGGCCCAGGCCGGGCGTTGTGCGGAGCAGGGGCCCGGGCGGCTGCCCCCGAGGCCCAGCCCGGCGCGGCTGCCCGGCGGCGCGGCGCGGGGGCTGAGCGCGCGCGCGGGGACGGAGGGGGTGCGGCGCGGGCCCTGGCTGGCGAGGGCCGGATCCTCGGCACATGTTCTCGGGAGCAAGGCTTCACAGAAGTGTGCGGCTCGCTTCCAAGTGAACATGCCCGGGGCCCGGCTGCAGGCTCTAAGGCGAATCCACGGAGGGCAGAGTTAAGGATGCCGGAGGACTTTTGTCTGACATTAAAACACTGCAGTGGCAGATGGGGGGGGGGGCTTGGACAAAACTTTGCAGCCTCCCTGCAGCCTGGTGCCCTCCTGATGGGGCAGACTACAGCTCCCGTAATCCCCCGGCGGGGTCACATTTATGTCCTGCCTTTTCCCTCTTGCAAGCAGCCCAAGGCAGCATAGTGGCTCTCCTCCATTTCACTTTATCCTCACAGCAACCCTGCAGTAGGTTAGCTGGGAGTCAGTGACTGGTCCAAAGTCACCCAAGGAGCTTCATGGCGAGGGGGGGGGGGGATGAGAACCCAGGTCTCCTGAGTCGCAGTCCAACACTTTCACTGCCACACCACACTGGGAGTGGCCCTCCAGCACATCTGAAAAGGAAGCCTGTGTCTCTTTGCTGGCTTAAAATCCTTATACCCTGCTCTTCTGAGAAAGAGAGAGAGAACCTTACCCAGAACCATCCCATGGGCCCTTCTCTGAGCTGGGATTTGGACCTGGTTCTCCAAGGCCATCCTGGATTGCAATTATCTAGATTGATCTTTTGAAATTAATAACCACACAGTGCCTAGTGCTGCTGCACTTGATGCAAAAATAAGAAATGATCATATTTACTAGATCAGAGATCCCACATTTTGCCCCCTTTAAGGGCAGATCACATCCCTTCTTGGGCAGCTATCACAAAAAGGAGACCAAGACCTGCTGGTGGAGGTGGGGGCGGGGAGCGGCTGGCTGGGAGGCACAAGAAACACGTCTCAGTTCATTTTTTTTCAGGATGTAGGCAGTTCGCAGCTCCTGGACCAAACACAGACTCGAACGCCAGCTGCAGCTGAAGTCCGTACATAAGAGCCTTCAGAGAGGCCAGGCAGACAGAAATACTTTTATGATCATACAGTAAAGCCCCTTAAGCCCCTACAAGAAGGAGATTCAGTATGGATAGACTCAAATGAACGATGGCTCCCTGCTGTTGCTACAGCAAAATGCAAGCAGCCTCGTTCATATCAAGTGGGGACTCTGGAAGGTTGTCTGTATCGTCGTAATAGGCTCCACTTAAGGTTTCAAAGTCAGGCATCTGAAGGCCTTGGTTGTGCAGACTTATTGCGGGGTGGGTCTGTTCCCATAGAACAGGATGCTCAACTTGGTGAGCCTTTTGAAGTTCCTATGGGCGATACAGAAGATGTTAATGAGGACAGTAGCATACCTTCTGAGACACGTGAATTGCCAGCTGAAGAAAGGCGTCCCGTGGGTGTAACATCTCATGGTAGACCTGTCTTTTTACCAGAAAGATGTGTCCCTTGAGGAAGGGCGGTGGTAGAGGCCACCCTCAATGGTGACCCAAGTACTGGTGACCTCTGACACCACAAGGTAGCTGATTATAATGTCTTTATAGTTTCTGATATATTAGTTTTTCTAGGTATGGAAGAGCTCTCTGGGCAGTTCACAAAAATGGTTTGTGGATGAATGGTTCACCGAAATGAATGGTTTGTCTAGGTGCTTTAAATTCTACATTCACTTCATCGGCCGGCTTCTTGCATTTCTCTGTTATTGTGCTAAAGGTCTCCTCAGTGGCCTCCCTGTGTTGTTCCATTATTCCTAGCAACTCTTGTATCTGTGCTTTCATTTCCATTACATCTGTCTTTGTAGACAGCAGAGCCTGGGTGACTGGCTGTAGCACTGAAGAATATTTCACAGAATCATAAAATAGTAGGGTTGGGAGGGGCCTACAAGGTCAATGCAGGAATCCAGGTCAGAGTATCCCTGACAGATGGCTGTCCAGGTTCGTCTTGAACGCCTCCAGTGTGGGAGAGACCACCACCTCCCTAGGTAGTAATCATTTCCTTATGATCACAAGACAAACAAAAGTTGATGTCCATGATGCACAGAACTGCTGTCTTGTCTTGGTGTTGGTGTTGCTTGATCCTGCTAATTTTTTAGTTGTGAGACCATACTTGTGTAATTTTCTGCAAACACAGGCACTCTTGTATTTTTGAGTCCACCGTGTTTCACACAGCATTGGTATGTTGGGTATGAGATGTCGTGTTTGGATGCCCTCACGGGGGAAAAATTATGATGGCTTTTAATTGTGCCAGCTGTATTACACACCACTTAAGCTGTCCAGATCATTTACAGTGAGACTAAGTCTATGGGATGAGCAGTGGACAAAGGTTGCCCGAGAACAGATCATAGAATCATAGAATAGTAGGGTTGGAAGGGGCCTACAAGGCCATCGAGTCCAACCCCCTGCTCAATGCAGGAATCCAGGTCAGAGCATCCCTGACAGATGGCTGTCCAGCCTCGTCTTGAACGCCTCCAGTGTGGGAGAGCCCACCACCTCCCCAGATAATTGGTTCCATTGTCGTATTGCTCTTACAGTCAGGAAGTTTTTCCTGATGTTCAGCCGGAATCTGGCTTCCTGTCACTTGAGCCCATTATTCCATGTCCTGCACTCTGGGATGATCAAGAAGAGATCTTGGCCTTCTTCTCTGTGACAACCTTTCACGTACTTGAAGAGTGCTATCATATCTCCCCTCAGTCTTCTCAAGGCTAAACATGCCCAGTTCTTTCAGTCTCTCTTCATAGGGCTTTGTTTCCAGTCCCCTGATCATCTTCGTTGCCCTCCTCGGAACCCTCTCCAGTTTGTCTGCATCCTTCTTAAAGTGTGGTACTCCAGAGGAGGCCTAAGCAGTGCTGAGTAGAGGGGAACTAGTACTTCCCAGGATTTGGAAGCTATGCTTCTATGAATGCAGCCCCAAAGATGGATTGCTTTATCATCTGCTTCAGAATTTTCCCAGGGATTGATGTCAGACTGACTGGTCTGTAGCTCCCAGGTTCCTCTTTTTTACCCTTTTGGAAGATAGGGACCACATTAGCCCTCCTCCAGTCATCTGGCACTTCCCCCGTCCTCCATGATTTCTCAAAGAGAATACACAGCGGTTCTGAGAGTTCTTCTGCCAGTTCCTTTTTTACTCTAGGATGCAGTTCATCTGGTCCTGGAGATTTGAACTCATTCAAAGTAATTAGGTGTTCCTTGACCATATGCCTATCGATCTCAAGCTGCAATCCTGCCCCTTCAGCCTGTACTTCACCTTTGCCAGGGGGGTCATAGACCCTGTTTTGGGAGAAGACTAAGCCAAAGTAGGAATTGAGCACCTCTGCCTTTTCTTTGTCATCTGTTATCGTTTTGCCATCCTTATTTAATAGCTGAACCACCATGTCTTTCCTCTGCCTTTTACTATGCACATAGCTGAAGAAAGCCTTTTTGTTGTTTTTAGCATCCCTCGCTAACCTCAGCTCGTTCTCAGCTTTAGCCTTCCTGACGCCATCCCTGCAATTCTGTGCTACCTGCCTGTACTCTTCCTTTGTTACATGGCCTTCCATTTCCTATATGTGTCCTTTTTTGTTTTCAGGTCATCCCTAAGCTTTTTGTGAAGCCACATTGGCTGCTTCTGTTGTCTTCCACCTTTTCTTCTTGTTGGAATGGTTTGTAATTGTGCCTTGAGAATTTCCTTTTTTAAAAGCTCCCATCCATCTTGGACTCCTTTTCTCATTAACGTGGCTTGCCATGGGACCTTCCTGAACATTGTTCTGAGTTTATTAAAATCAGCTTTCCTAAAATCCAGGGTACCTGTTTGACTACACTCGGCTTTTGTTTTCCTTAGAACCGAGAACTCAACTACAACATGGTCGCTGTCCCCCAGAGTTCCTGTAACTGCTACTTTATCCACTAAGTCATCTCTGTTGGTTAGGATCAAGTCAAGGATAGCTGATCCTCTAGTTCCTTCCTCTACTTTCTGTAGGAGGAAGTTATCCGCCACACAAGTCAGGACTTTCCTGGAGGGGCCATGTTTGGCAGAATTTGTCTCGCAACAAATATCGGGGAAATTGAAGTCCCCCATTACTACTACATCATTCTTCCTTGAAACATTGGCTATTTGCTTTTCAAAAGTTTCATCCTCGTCTTCTCCTTGATTGGGTGGCCGGTAGTAGACTCCGACCACCAGGTTCCTTTTATTCTTTGCTCCATTTATTTTGATCCAGATGCTCTCGATGGGGCTACCAAGCTCCTTCTCCTGTATTTCTGTGCAGAGATATGTATTTTTCACAAACAGTGCAACCCCACCTCCCTTTCTGTTCCTCCTGTTCTTTTTGAACAAGTGATATCCTTCAATTGCTGTACTCCAGTCATGAGAGTCATCCCACCAAGTCTCAGTTATACCTATCAAGTCATAATTTCCCTCCTGTGTTAAGAGTTCACTTCAGCAAAGGAGATCATTACCTTGTCGTGGTGCTGGAGCTTGAGCACCTCAATGATGTCATGAGCTAAACCATGAAGGGACACCCAAGATGGGAAGGTCATGGCAGAGAGGTCAGACTAAATACAATCCCTGGGGAAGGAAACAGCAACCCACCCCAGTATTCTTGCCATGAAAACGAAATGGATCAGTGCAACCAGAGATATGTCCGTATACCATCTTCCAGGTTGGAAGATGGTCGAAATGCTACTGGGGAGGAACAGAGGATAAGTTCAACTAGCCCCAGATGTGATGACGCAGCTAGCTCAAAGCCGAAAGGACTGCTAGCAGCCGAGCCGATGGTGCTGGTGGTGAACGACGAATCCAATGTTCGAAAGATCAACACACCATAGGAACCTGGAATGTAAGATCTATGAGCCAGGGCAAATTGGATGTGGTTATTGGGGAGATGTCAAGATTAAATATAGACATTTTGGGTGTCAGTGAACTGAAATGGACTGGAATGGGCCACTTCACATCAAATGACCACCAGATCTACTCCTGTGGACAAGAGGACCACAGAAGAAATGGAGTAGCCTTCATAATTAATAATAAAGTGGCTAAAGCAGTGCTTGGATACAATCCAAAAAATGACAGAATGATCTCAATTCGAATTCAGGGCAAGCCATTTAACATCACAGTGATCCAAATATACACCCCAACCACAGATGCTGAAAAAGCAGAAGTAGATCAGTTCTATGAGGATCTGCAGCACCTACTGGACAGTACACCAAAAAAAGATGTTATTTTCATTATAGGAGACTGGAATGCTAAGGTGGGTAGTCAAACAACACCTGGAATTACAGGCAAGCATGGTCTGGGAGAACAAAATGAAGCAGGACATAGGCTGATAGAATTTTGCCAAGACAACTCACTGTGCATAACAAACACTCTCTTCCAACAACCTAAGAGACGACTTTATACATGGACTTCACGAGACGGTTGACACCAAAATCAGATTGACTACATCCTTTGTAGCCAAAGGTGGCGGACATCTATGCAGTCGGTAAAAACAAGACCTGGAGCTGATTGTAGTTCAGATCACAAACCTCTTATTGCACAATTCAGAATCAGACTAAAGAGAATAGGGAAGACCCACAGATCAGTTAGATATGAGCTCACTAATATTCCTCATGAATATGCAGTGGAGGTGAAGAATAGATTTAAGGGACTAGATTTAGTAGATAGGGTCCTGGAAGAACTATGGACAGAAGTTCGCAACGTTGTTCAGGAGGAGGCAACAAAAAACATCCCAAACAGAAAGAAAACCAAGAAGGCAAGATGGCTGTCTGCTGAGACACTGGAAGCAGCCCAAGAAAGAAGGAAAGCAAAAGGCAACAGTGATAAGGGGAGAGATGCCCAATTAAATGCAAAATTCCAGAGGTTAGCCAGAAGAGATCAGGAATTATTTTTAAACAAGCAATGCGTGGAAGCGGAAGAAGATAATAGAATAGGAAGGACAGGAGACCTCTTCCAGAAAATTAGAAACATCGGAGGTAAATTCCAGGCAAAAATGGGTATGATCAAAAACAAAGATGGCAAGGACCTAATAGAAGCAGAAGAGATCAAAAGGTGGCAAGAATATACGGAAGATCTGTATAGGAAGGATAATATCGGGGATAGATTTGACAGTGTGATCAGTGAGCTAGAGCCAGACATCCTGAAGAGTGAGGTTGAATGGGCCTTAAGAAGCATTGCTAATAACAAGGCAGCAGGAGATGACGGTATCCCAGCTGAACTGTTTAAAATCTTGCAAGATGATGCTGTCAAGGTGATGCATGCTGTATGCCAGCAAATTTGGAAAACAAGAATGGCCAACAGATTGGAAAAAATCAACTTATATCCCCATACCAAAAAAAGGGAAGCACCAAAGAATGTTCAGACTATCGAGCAGTGGTACTTATTTCACATGCCAGTAAGGTAATGCTCAAGATCTTGCAAGGTAGATTCCAGCAATTCATGGAACGAGAATTGCCAGATGTACAAGCTGGGTTTAGAAAAGGCAGAGGAACTAGAGACCAAATTGCCAATATCCGCTGGATGATGGAGAAAGCCAGGGAGTTTCAGAAAAACATATATTTCTGTTTTATTGACTATTCTAAAGCCTTTTACTGTGTGGATCATAACAAATTGTGGCAAGTTCTTGGTGGGATGGGGATACCAAGTCATCTTGTCTGCCTCCTGAGGAATCTGTATAACGACCAAGTAGCAACGGTAAGAACAGACCACGGAACAACGGACTGGTTTAAGATTGGGAAAGGAGTACGGCAGGGTTGTATACTCTCACCCTACCTATTCAACCTGTACGCAGAACACATCATGCCACGTGCTGGGCTTGATGAAGCCAAGGCTGGAGTTAAAATCGCTGGAAGAAACATTAACAATCTCCAATATGCAGATGATACCACTTTGATGGCTGAAAGTGAGGAGGAGCTGAGGAACCTCATGACGAAGGTGAAAGAAGAAAGTGCAAAAGCTGGGTTGCAGTTAAACCTCAAAAAAACCAAGATTATGGCAACCAGCTTGATTGATCACTGGCAAATAGAGGGAGAAAACGTGGAGGCAGTGGCAGACTTTGTCTTTCTAGGCGCAAAGATTACTGCAGACGCTGACTGCAGCCAGGAAATCAGAAGACGTTTACTTCTTGGGAGGACGGCAATGACAAATCTTGATAAAATAGTGAAGAGCAGAGACATCACACTGACAACAAAGGTCTGCATAGTTCAAGCAGTGGTATTCCCCGTAGTAACCTATGGCTGCGAGAGCTGGACCATAAGGAAGGCTGAGTGAAGGAAGATAGATGCTTTTGAAATGTGGTGCTGGAGGAAAATTCTGAGAGTGCCTTGGACCACAAGAAGGTCAAACCAGTCCATACTCTAGGAAATAAAGCCAGACTTCTCGCTTGAAGGAATGATATTAAAGGCAAAACTGAAGTACTTTGGCCACATCATGAGAAGCCAGGATACCCTGGAGAAGATGCTGATGCTAGGGAAAGTGGAAGGCAAAAGGAAGAGGGGCCGACCAAGGGCAAGGTGGATGGATGATATTCTGGAGGTGACGGACTCGACCTTGGGGGAGCTGGGGGTGGCGACGGCCGACAGGAAGCTCTGGCATGGGCTGGTCCATGAAGTCACAAAGAGTCGGAAGCGACTGAACAAATAAACAACAACAACAACATTAAGAATTCAAGTTCATTCTGTTTGTTTCCCATACTCTGGGCATTAGTATATAGACATCGAAGACAATGTGCTTCATAGTCTGGCTTTCTTCCTACATGTGTCTGAAGACTATTACTGGGCGCTATCAGAGCTGTTCTCTCCATTGCAGTGCAGGCACCTACGTCCATTGTTACCCCCAACATTACATCACCCTTCCCTGTAGGATTCAGTTTAAAGCCCTCCTGATGAAGTTCTTCATGCTGTGGCCAAACACATTCTTCCCAGCCTTTGTGAGGTGCAACCCGTCCCTTGCCAACAGCCCATCTTCCAGGAAGTATAGCCCGTGGTCCCAGAATCCAAATCTCTCTCGTCGGCACCACCTTCGTAGTCAGTCATTCACCCAGAGTATTTTTCATTCCCTTTCTATCCCTCTTCTAACTACTGGAAGGATGGATGAGAAAACTATCTGGGCCCCAAAGTTCTTGAGTTTCCTTCCCAAAGCTTCAAAATCTGATGTGACCTTTGTAGCTCTGCTTGGCGGTATCGTTTGTTCCCACATGGATGAGAAGGAAGGGATCCCTGTCAGTGGGCTTTATGAGTGCAGGCAACTTTTCAGTCACATCTCTAATTCGTCCTCCCGGGAGACAACATACCTGGCAAGTCCACCGGTCTTTGCGACATACTTGGGTCTCGATCCCACGCAGCAAGGAGTCTCCCACTACTACCACTCTTCCCTTCTTCTTGTTGTAGGCCTGGGTTTCATCGCCTCTGTTTGACTGACCTTCAGCCTCTTGCTCACTCTCATGCAGGTTCCCCTGTGATTCTTCCTCTGCAGGCTGTCCTCCAGTCTCATCCGCAAGTACCTGGAATTGGTTCCACAGCTCCACTGCTTCCACTGGTGCAGAGTGGCGTCTAGTTCTTCTTCTCCTAACTGTCACCCTTTTCCAAGGAGTTTCCTCTACTCCATTTTTCTTCACCTCAGCATTTCCCACTGCCTCATCTTGCTGTTGCTCTTCAAGCTTCTGGTCTTCCCTTTGCTGCTGTAGTTCCCCCATTCTGTCCAAGAACTCTTCATGTTCTCTTTTTCCCCGGAGGGTTGACAGTCGCCGCTCCAGTCCTCTTACTTTTTCTTCCAGCAGCATGATCAACTTGCACTTTTTGCAGGTGTAGCCCGTGTTGTACTCAAGTAAGAAAACAAACATTGCACACACCTTGCAGGTCACCACCACTGGAGAGTCTTGTCCTTCCATAGCCTCTTTTCCCGTTTTGTGTCTAGCTTTGTGATTGTTCTAGACTAGCCTGTGCCTGCTCCTCTACTCAGTAGAGGTTAAAAGCAGAGTCCCACTGGTGTGGAATTGTGTGTGCCCTGATTGCCCTGATTTGTGCTTGAACCCCACCTTCTTTTCCTGCCATGGCTGAAGAACCATTGTATCCTTGTCCAAGTGATTTATTGAGAGCTAGTCCAATCAGAACAAGCAGGTAAGTTTGGGTGAGTTCTCATGACATGACAACCCACCCTGGCAAATCAGCCATGCAGGGTGGGTTGTCTGCAGAACCCACAGTGAGCCCGACAGACGATCGGGCTGACCATGGGTTGTTCTCCCGCTCCTTCCCCCTTGGTCCTCCAGCTGGCTCTGCCTGGCATCCAGGAGGCTTGGCGGTGGAACCCGTCTGCTGCCGAGTCCTCCACCACGCTCCAATTGCGACCGAGGTCGCATGCCCTGACTCCCCCCCCTCCTCAGGCCCTGAAATTTGTGCAAATATGGATGAAAATTTTATTTTTGTATTTTTTGCCCCCAGGAATTTGCACAAATTGCTTCCTGATTTTAGGAATTATCCCCCTTCCATTCTTAATTATTTTTGCAGTTGCAAAAGTGTGCACTTACGGCTGTCACAGTATATGTAGCTTTGCCTTTTCTATTGCCTTATATGATTCAGCTGTCTAGAGAACAAAGGCAACCAAATCAGCCCCTTAGCAAAGTTATCCTCAAGTTTTGAAGTGTGGAACTGACCTGTTACTGCGAATGGGGGCTGAGAAAATGGGGTGGGCCCTAGAGCACCCTTAAAAGGGCTTGCTGGAGGCTTGGGGAGGTGTGCAATGCAAGGGGGTCAGTTCCACACTTCAAAACTTGAGGATAACTGTACTAATGGGCCTATCTCATCCCCTTCCCATCCCCCACCTGTCAACTGTCAACGGCTGTCAAAGTAGCCTGCAGGCAGCCCAGTCCTGTCAGTATGTTTCCTTGTATGTTTCCTAGTACACCTTGTTCCCTTTGACAGCTGAGTACACTTTGTTTCCCTTTGCTTTTTTGTGGGGCAAAAATAGTCACTTTCTTCAGTAATCACTTTGAACACATTAGGGACTGTGTCACCAACCTTTGGGGCAGATCATAGAATCACAGAATTGTAGGGTTGGAAGGGGCCGGTAAGACCATCGAGTCAAATCCCCTGCTCAGTGCAGGAATCCAAGTCAAAGCATCCCTGACAGATGGCTGTCCAGCTTCATCTTGAATGCCTCCAGTGTGGGAGAGATCTGCGATGCTGTGACAAGATGTTTCCTGTTTTTCCTTCTCCAGGAAATAGTGTGCGATTGTGGTTTCAGTATTTCACTCTTCAGAATCCCCCATCCCTCCTGAACTCTCTTTCAAAAGTTCTAGTAATGGGATCCTACCCAATTTCTCTCTGAACTTTTTGAAATCAGCTTTTCCAATGTCCAAGGTACATGTTTGTATAAACTCTGTTTTCACAGCCCTCACTGTCACAAATTCCAAGATGGCATGTTCATTTATTTCCCCACAAGGTTCCTGCCTCTTTCACATCATAAACTGCAAACTTTATGGTCTCACCATCTGGCCTAACATTTGTACTTTTTTGTTTGTGTCCAGCCCCACCACATTTTTGTACTGTCTAGCTGATGAGGAATCCAAACACTTCCACAGTCTCTTGTGGCGTTCTGGTTGATCCTAATAAGGGTATTGCCCAACTGGGGGTTTTGGAGGGTTTTTTTACAATCCTTTCCTCTTAAGATTATGTCCAGGATGGGAAATCCCCTCCTTCTCCCTCTTCAGAGATGAAGTTGTCAGTAAACCAAGTCAAACATGTATTATTGCATGTTCCATTCTTAGCAAAGTTAGACTTCCAGCAGATGTCAGGATAGTTGAAATCCCCCATTACTACTTTAGCTCACCTCTCCAAAAGTTTTGTCATCTGTTCCCGAAAGCAATCATACTTGCCTGTTGCGCTTTTGAAAGTGGAGGATGGCAGTACCAAAGCAAAAAAAGAAAGGCTTGGGAATGCCACCTACCCCCCCCCCCCACACACACACACTTGCTCCCCCGGCAAAAGTTTCTAGAAATGCCAGAGATGAAGTGGAGTTGCTGGCTTTGATAAAAACTATGTCTTCTCAGCTATCAGTGCAATCAAAGAAGCCTGAAACAATTCAGGACTCAATCATTGCCTTTCAAGGGGCTGTGGACTTGACTGGCTGTGAGCTCACCAGGAGCTTCTGAGAGCTCCAGCTGAATTGGAGGGGTGTGGCCTGAGTACTCCCAGCAGCTGACTGGGCGGGAAGCTTCAGTCTGTTTCCTGCCTCCCAGCTGAGCAGAGCAGAGCAGAGCAGAGCAGAGCAGAGCAAGCTGCTCCAGCTGGTCCAGGGACTACAGAAGCAGGCAAGCTCCCAGAGAGCGAGCGAACAGAGCGAGCGGACAGGGGGAGCAAACAGGAGTTGGCCAGGGGAGGTCAAGGGGGAGGCCCCTAACATTTTTTTTTTTTTTAACTAACTTTTTTCCATTTATTTGTCTTGTAACACACACTTCCACACCAGTGGGACTCTGCTTTTAACCTCTACTGAGTGGAGGAGCAGGCACAGGCTAGTCTAGAGCAATCACAAAGCTAGACACAAAAAGGGAAAAGGGGCTATGGAAGGACAAGACTCCCCAGTGGTGGTGACCTGCAAGGTGTGTGCCATGTTTGTTTTCTTGCCTGAGAACAACATGGCCTACACCTGCAACAAGTGCAAGTTGATCACGCTGCTGGAAGAAAAAGTAAGTGGACTGGAGCGGCGACTGTCGACCCTCCGGGGAATAAGAGAACACGAAGAGTTCTTGGACAGAATGGGGGAACTACAGCAGCAAAGGGCAGACCAGAAGCTTGAAGAGCAACAGCAAGATGAGGCAGTGGGAAATGCTGAGGTGAAGAAAAATGGATTAGAGGATACTCCTTGGACAAGGGTGCCAGTTAGGAGAACAAGAACTAGATGCCACTCTGCACCAGTGGAAGCAGTGGAGCTGTGGAACCGATTCCAGGTACTTGCGGATGAGACCGGAGGACAGCCTGCAGAGGAAGAATCACAGGGGAACCTGCATGAGAGTGAGCAAGAGGCTGAAGGTCAGTCAAACAGAGGCGATGAAACCCAGGCCTACAAGAAGAAGAAGAGAAGAGTGGTAGTAGTGGGAGACTCCTTGCTGCGTGGGATCGAGACCCAAGTATGTCGCGAAGACCCGTGGACTCGCCAGGTATGTTGTCTCCCGGGAGGACAAATTAGAGACGTGACTGAAAGGTTGCCTGCACTCATAAAGCCCACTGACAGGTATCCCTTTCTTCTCATCCATGTGGGAACAAATGATACCGCCAAGCGGAGCTACGAAGAGATCACGTCAGACTTTGAAGCTTTGGGAAGGAAACTCAAGAACTTTGGGGCCCAGATAGTTTTCTCATCCATCCTTCCAGTAGTTAGAAGAGGGATAGAAAGGGAACGAAAAATACTCCGGGTGAATGACTGGCTACGAAGGTGGTGCCGACGAGAGAGATTTGGATTCTGGGACCACGGGCTATACTTCCTGGAAGATGGGCTGTTGGCTAGGGATGGGTTGCACCTCACAAAGGCTGGGAAGACTGTGTTTGGCCACAGCATGAAGAACTTCAGCAGGAGGGCTTTAAACTGAATCCTACGGGGAAGGGAGATGTAATGTTGGAGGTAACAATGGACGTAGGCGCATGCACTGCAATGGAGAGAACAGCTCTGATAGCGCCCAATAATAGTCTTCAGACACATGTAGGAAGAAAGCCAGACTATGAAGCACATGGTCTTCGATGTCTATATACTAATGCCCAGAGTATGGGAAACAAACAGAACGAACTTGAACTCTTAATACAGGAGGGAAATTATGACTTGATAGGTATAACTGAGACTTGGTGGGATGACTCTCATGACTGGAATACAGCAGTTGAAGGATATAACTTGTTCAAAAAGAACAGGAGGAACAGAAAGGGAGGTGGGGTTGCACTGTATGTGAAAAATACATATCTCTGCACAGAAATACAGGAGAAGGAGCTTGGTAGCCCCATCGAGAGCATCTGGATCAAAATAAATGGAGCAAAGAATAAAAGGAACCTGGTGGTCGGAGTCTACTACCGGCCACCCAATCAAGGAGAAGACAAGGATGAAACTTTTGAAAAGCAAATAGCCAATGTTTTAAGGAAGCATGATGTAGTAGTAATGGGGGACTTCAATTTCCCCGATATTTGTTGGGAGACAAATTCTGCCAAACATGGCCCCTCCAGGAAATTCCTGACTTGTGTGGCGGATAACTTCCTCCTACAGAAAGTAGAGGAAGGAACTAGAGGATCGGCTATCCTTGACTTGATCCTAACCAACAGAGATGACTTAGTGGATAAAGTAGCAGTTACAGGAACTCTGGGGGAAAGCGACCATGTTGTACTTGAGTTCTTGGTTCTAAGGGAAGCAAAAGCCGAGTGTACTCAAACGCGTACCCTGGATTTTAGGAAAGCTGATTTTAATAAACTCAGAACAATGATCAGTAAGGTCCCATGGCAAGCAATGCTAGCGAGAAAAGGAGTCCAAGATGGGTGGGAACTTTTAAAAAAGGAAATTCTCAAGGCACAATCACAAACAATTCCAACAAGAAGAAAAGGTGGAAGACAACAGAAGAAGCCAATGTGGCTTCACAAAAAGCTTAGGGATGACCTGAAAACAAAAAAGGACACATATAGGAAGTGGAAAGAAGGCCAAGTAACAAAGCAAGAGTACAGGCAGGTAGCACAGAATTGCAGGGATGGCGTCAGGAAGGCTAAAGCGGAGAACGAGGTGAGGTTAGCGAGGGATGCTAAAAACAACAAAAAGGCTTTCTTCAGCTACGTGTGCATAGTAAAAGGCAGAGGAAAGAAATGGTGGTTCAGCTATTAAATAAGGATGGCAAAATGATAACAGAGGACAAAGAAAAGGCAGAGGTGCTCAATTCCTACTTTGGCTCAGTCTTCTCCCAAAAGAGGGTCTATGACCCCCCTGGCAAAGGCAAAGTACAGGCTGAAGGGGCAGGATTGCAGCTTGAGATCGACAGGCATATGGTCAAGGAACACCTCATTACTTTGAATGAGTTCACATCTCCAGGGCCAGATGAACTGCATCCTAGAGTCATAAAGGAACTGGCAGAAGAACTCTCAGAACCGCTGTCTATTCTCTTTGAGAAATCATGGAGGACCGGGGAAGTGCCAGATGACTGGAGGAGGGCTAACGTTGTCCCTATCTTCAAAAAGGGTAAAAAGGAGGAACCTGGGAACTACAGACCAGTCAGTCTGACATCAATCCCTGGCAAAATTCTGGAGCAGATCATAAAGCAATCCATCTGGAAGCACCTTGACAACAATGCCGTGATTACTCGAAGCCAACATGGATTTGTCAAAAACAAGTCCTGCCAGACAAATCTGATCTCATTTTTTGATCAAGTCACCTCCCTTGTGGACCGTGGGAATGCTGTAGACATCATATACCTCGACTTCAGCAAAGCTTTCGACAAAGTGCCCCATGATATCCTGATGAGCAAACTAGCTCAAAGTGGGCTAGATGAAACAACGATCCGGTGGATCCACAGTTGGCTACAGAATCGGACTCAAAGAGTGCTTCTCAATGGGACCTTCTCAAGCTGGGGAGAGGTAACGAGTGGGGTACCGCAGGGCTCAGTCCTGGGCCCAGTGCTCTTCCACATTTTTATTAATGACTTGGAGGAGGAGGTGCAGGGAATGCTGATCAAATTTGCAGATGACACAAAATTGGGAGGGATAGCTAATACTTTGGAAGACAGAAACAAAATTCAAAGTGATCTGGATAGACTGGAGTGCTGGGCAGAAAACAACAGAATGGCATTTAATAGGGACAAATGCCAAGTTCTGCACCTAGGAAAAAGAAACCAAATGCACAGTTACAAGATGGGGGATACGTGGCTCAACCACACTACGAGCGAGAAGGATCTTGGAATTGTCGTCGATCACAAGCTGAATATGAGCCAACAATGTGATGTGGCTGCAAAAAAGGCAAATGCTATTTTGGGCTGCATTCATAGAAGCATCGCTTCCAAATCCCGGGAAGTACTAGTTCCCCTCTACTCAGCACTGGTTAGGCCTCATCTGGAGTACTGTGTCCAGTTCTGGGCACCACACTTTAAGAAGGATGCAGACAAGCTGGAGAGGGTTCAAAGGAGGGCAACAAAGATGATCAGGGGACTGGAAACAAAGCCCTATGAAGAGAGACTGAAAGAACTGGGCATGTTTAGCCTTGAGAAGAGAAGACTGAGGGGAGATATGATAGCGCTCTTCAAGTACTTGAAAGGTTGTCACAGAGAAGAAGGCCAGGATCTCTTCTTGATCATCCCAGAGTGCAGGACGTGGAATAATGGGCTCAAGTTACAGGAAGCCAGATTCCGACTGAACATCAGGAAAAACTTCCTGAGTGTCAGAGCAATACGGCAATGGAACCAATTACCTGGGGAGGTGGTGGGCTCTCCCACACTGGAGGCCTTCAAGACGAGGCTGGACAGCCATTTGTCAGGGATGCTCTGACTTGGATTCCTGCATTGAGCAGGGGGTTGGACTCGATGGCCTTGTAGGCCCCTTCCAACCCTACTATTCTATGATTCTATGACTTTATTTATTTATTTATTTCTATACTGCCCAATAGCTGGAGCTCTCTGGGCGGTTCACAAAAATTAAAACCAAACAACAGACAATAAAACAATTTAAAATATATAGAACATTAAAACCACAATATAACAAAACCACAATAAAACCTAGCAGCAGTGTAGGAGTTTAAAATACAAATTTTTAAAACAGCAAAGCTAAAAGTTCAGAAAGCAAAAATGCTAAAATGCCTGGGATAATAAAAAGGTCTTCACCTGGCGCCAAAAGGAATACAATGTAGATGCCAGGCGAACCTCACTAGGGACCTCATTCCAGAGCCAGGGTGCCACAGCAGAAAAAGCCCTCCTCCTAGTAGCCACCCGCCTCACTTCCTTTGGCAGGGGCTCACGGAGAAGGGCCACTGCTGATGATCTTAAGGTCCGGGCAGGCACACATGGGAGGAGGCGATCCTTCAGGTAACCTGGCCCCAAGCCGTTAAGGGCTTTGAATGTTAACGCCAGCACTTTGAATCGGGCCCGGAAATGGACTGGCAGCCAGTGCAGCTGGAAAAGTACTGGCGTAATATGAGCTCGCAGGCCAGTCCCTGTTAACAATCTTGCTGCCCTATTTTGGACCAGCTGAAGTTTCCAGACCATTTTCAAAGGCAGCCCCACGTATAACGCATTGCAGTAATCCAGATGAGAAGTTATCAGAGCATGGATAACTGTAGCTAGGCTATCTCTGTCCAGATAAGGGCATAGTTGGTATACCAGCCTAAGCTGATAAAAAGTGCTCCGTGCCACTGAGTTCACCTGTGCCTCAAGTGACAGTTCTGGATCCAAGAGCACTCCCAAACTACGAACCTGATCCTTTGGGGGAATGCAACCCCCTCCAGAACAAGGTGAATATCACCGAGCCGGGCAGACGAACCACCCACTAACAGTACCTCCGTCTTGTCTGGATTGAGTTTCAGTTTATTGGCCCTCATCCAGTCCATTACCGTGCCCAGGCACTGATTCAGAACAGCCACTGCCTCACCTAGTTTTGATGAGAAAGAGAGGTAGAGCTGGGGGTCATCCGCATATTGATGGCACCTCAGCTCACACCTCCGGATAACCTCCCCCAGCGGTTTCATATAGATGTTAAACAGCATAGGGGATAAAATAGAGCCCTGTGGAACCCCATGGCATAATTGCCATGGCACAGAGCAATAATTCCCCAGCACCACCTTCTGGAATCGGCCACCCAAGTAGGAGCGGAACCACTGTAGTGCAGCACCTCCAACTCCCAACCCAGACAACCTATCCAGAAGGATACCATGGTCGATGGTATCGAAAGCCGCTGAGAGGTCCAGAAGAATCAACAGGGTCACACTCTCCCTGTCCCTCTCCTGGCAGAGGTCATCCCACAGGGTGACCAAGGCAGTTTCCGTTCCAAAACCAGGCCTGAAGTCTGATTGAAATGGATCTAGATAATCC